>NC_073703.1:20581473-21203557 GCF_023634085.1 Falco cherrug
GTTTGAAATGACCGGAGAGCTGAATTCAGCCCCATTAACTTCCTAGCTCACTCCACGGTGGCCCACGGCTGGCAGAAGTCTAAACTATCATTTATATAAAGTTTTAGAAATATTTTCCTCTTGCCAGTTTCACTTTTCTGTCTATCCTTTCCTAGGCTCAAATTATTTCCTTTCTCGTTATTTCTCCCTTGCTATTTCGGTTTCTTTATCCCTCCATGCATTTTCCCTGCTTAGTGCTCGGTGCCCTCCGTTTATCGCCTGGCTCCACCGCTTTTGTGTTACTCTTCAGCATCGTCCCTGGAAAAGGCTGCTAACCCAGGGTCCTCTATTTTTCCAACTGCCATTACAAGTCTCTCCCTTGCAATGAAGCGGCCAAGTAAGATCAGCTGGAAATCCTGAACACCGAGCCCTGTGCTACCCTCTGTTAATCTGTTGGGCAGCTGTGCATCAGTTCATAACGCTACAGTCAGCTCAGCACCTTGAACAGTACTGCAAACTGATACAACTGGGCGTTCAAAAAACCGAGGATGAAAACACACCCTTGGTAAAACAAATAAATCAACCGACCCCTTCCAAACTCACTCCTTATCGCAATGTAAAACGTGGGCTGTGCTAGCATTCATGACAGCGGGACCTTTTCCTTTTGCAGCAACACAAAACCCAGCAACATTTGATTGCACCTGGTGTTTCACTGAATCTGTGTGGCTACAGAGGATAAATAAAATATATCTCTATCCTGGACAAAGACTCATTTTCTCTGACATTAGTTCCGTGAGATTTGGAAGTATTAACAAATACTTTTACTTTCAGATTTCTGTGTGAACAAACGTTCAGGCTGATATTAACCCGATACTATTACACACGCAAACGCCATTCATTGTTACCTCTTTGTCGGATCTCTTTAAGTGGTTACACCTGTCTAAAAACTGATATCCTGCCATGACCCATTCCTTCTGTATTAAGCTTTGAAATCCAACAATTGTTCGAAAATAGGGATCCAGCATGACTTGAATGAGAGAAGCAGCAAGACAGCTCAGGTCCCGTCCCTCTTCCTCTGTGAATAACATACAGAACGTGTGAAATAAATAACATATATAGGCACATACACAAAATCACATCTCAAAGAGCAAAAAGTGGCAACTAGGTGTAGTGTTTTTCTTTAAATTTCTTTTAAAACATGCTTTTCACTGCTGTACTTGTTCTCATGGTTTCAAAAGAAACTAAAAGAAAAAATCACCTTTTTTTTCTTTTTTTTCCTTCACTGAGACTCACACTACAGAAAAGGTTCCTGCAGTACCCAGGACAACAATGTATTCATCAGGGCCAAAATACCCACCCAAACGCCTGGTATTTAAACCAAGATGTGCTGAGAAGGAGGGCCTTTATGCTTAAATTTTCAACATACTTTCCACCCTGAAGCTCTTTTTGGAAGGCCATTATATGGGGAGAGTGGGATACGTTAGCTGAACAGGCCTTGTAAAAATGACAGAAGTTGAACAGTTTCTGATCTTGACATAAGCAAGTTTTTCAGCATCTTTTTTCTGCAATATCTGTTTGCACTTACACAACAGCAGCCACTGTTAGTGTAATACTTCTGCATCCAGGACCTCTGAATAAAACTGGTCTGGCTTATGCCAGGAGTATGAGCCCAGTTAACACAGTACAAACATTCACCCTTCGGTTTTGGTTTTATCATATCATTATCAGAATAAAAACCACAAAAACTCAAAGCTAAATATTCGTCTGACATGAGGGACTATACTACAGTTCAGATGCATAACAAAATTAATTTTCCTTTCTAGTTCCTCAAATGACAAAAGTATTTAGAAGCGAAGGGGTTTATGTATAAAGATTACAGTTGATTTTATCTAAATGTGTTTCTCTACGTTATTGTACTACTGCTAGAGATTACAGCATGCTATATGGTCGTATTACCTTGTAGAACTACAGAAACATGCTTACACTCCATCATATAGACAAGCTCAGCAGAATGCTTAAGAAATGATCTAGACAGGAAAAAAAAAAGTGATACAACAGTTAATGTGACAGGTTCACGCTCTAGAAGAAAAAAATAGGTGGGATATCTGTATTTACCTAACTCATATATTCAAAGAGAGAATCCTTCAACTGATTCAGCACTTATTTACACTGGGGAGTTTTTCACATTTCATTAATCGTTTTGTTCATGATACAAACCTTACGTACTCTAACCAGTGAGTATTTTCCAGTGAGGACAGCCACTTCTCTTCAGTTTCCTCAAAAGGCTCTACAACAAAGAAAGTAATTACATTACAAAACAACTTCAAATACCTACTCCTGTTAGCCAGATCTAGTAGATTTTGTTGTATTTCAGCAAAATAACCACCATGAAAGAAGGACAGTGCAGCCTACCATTAACACACAGCTGTTTGAGTTTGATATGTGCAGCCTGGATCTCCTGGATGTTGGGGAGACACTTGTCCAGATCAGATTTGTAAACATCACTTCTCAGGGGATGGCTTCGAGTTATTGCATTGCAAATCCTAAGTAAGAAAAAGAATCAGCCATTTTGTTATTGGGGGGAGAGAAACAGTCTTTCAAGAAACATCCAACAGTCTTTAACTGCAAATGACTAAAACGAGAGAAAACATGCACCTTATTTAAAAGAAAAAAAATAAGAAGTTGTCTAGTTTCTATTCAGGCACTGTGTTGCTCCTACCACAAAGCTGCTATTGACTCAGATATTTTTGGTATCTGCTAGCTACCAAACAAAAAAATGGAAATGCTGGGTCATTAAAACAAATCTGGGAAACTCTGAGGCTGACTGCCAGTTAGGTAGCTCTATTCCGTTTTTAATTTTCCAATATTTTTTAGTAAGACTTACCTATGCTAAATCAGCAGAACATATATATAAGTTTATAAAGCCAGGAAACTGACAAGGTTTCACAAATAGAACTCAAGAGCTCCAGCCTAACACACAAAATGCAAGTGCCTGCACTACTCCAAAAAGTCACCCTACAAATTACACCAAAGCACAAAAACTACCAAGCTAATAAACTACCTAAGCAAGGCTCTAAGTGCCTTCATCTTTCATCAAGGACACTGAATAACAAATCTGAGTGCACCGTGGCACTAAATCTATAGAACTGTATTCCCCAATGCCACAAATAAATAATTTTTACTGTATCTTGCTGAAGCAGGTTAAGAAAATCTCTACCAACGTAAGTTGTATTGCAGTAACATCAATAGAAAAGATTAAGTCTGATCCTTTTATCATCAAGTTCTAGCCACCTGAAAAATAAATATCTCTTAAAAGTTGAAAATTATTGAGTAATTGAAACTGAAGTGGACCTTGAATAGAAATTGTGCCAGAACTATATTCAGAGAACAGTCTCTCAAAAAGCTATTGCACTACAACATCATGAAGCGAGTATCCTCTCAATTACCAAATGCTGCTGTTTGTCACATGTAGCCACCACTTGTGTTATCCTACGCATCTGATTATAAAGAATAACATAACTAATCATTCACCTCTGATCAATTCTTCTTTGTTGCAATACATCTTTAATATTGGCCATTCTTACAAGGGCACTCCCGTTAGGATGATTCCAGGACCATAACTAATGGGGGGTGGGGGTGGAAAACACAGAAGAAACAACAAAATAATGCAGGTTAGTGTTATTCTGTAGAAACTTTCTTAATGCTACACATAAAACTGTGTTAACTGGCAAACGTATCTGTAAGATTAATATTGTACAATGATCAAGAACAGTAACAGAAAAAAGACTATACTTACTGGCATGCGTCTCCCAATGAATGAGTAGGAGTACAGCTTAAGGTCTTGATCTGCTAAGGAAGATGGAACCACAAAATATTCTGGAAGGCTTGGGGAAAAAAAGAGGATACAAAAGGTTACTTTTCCCTAAATATCTTACTGTTGGAAGAAGGGTTCGCCGGAGTCAAGAAGGCGCTCAATATGAGTTATGCATCTTGCTCAACTTTATTAGTTTCTAACACTACTTATATAGAACCGATACACATGCGTATTCGTAAAGCAGAAATATAATCGGTTAGTAGTCTCTGAACGCGCGCGGTTCTCACACCCCTAATTATCATGACTAAAATAAGCATTCTATCCATGTGGCTAATTGTGTTGCTGTGCTTCAGCCTTGTAGTTTGTTACTCCCTATTTTCCCATACCGGTCCCTATCTTTCTTGGCCCTGCACCTGCTTTCCCAGCAGCTGTAGCTTGTTACAGCCACGGCCTGTTGGCACAACATAATTACTTGGTCTCAGGATTCAAGAACAGCTCAAGGCTACCTTTCTTGTTAACTTCAGCACAGCAACTTCAGTACAATTCTGATTACAGGCCTATTCTAATACCAGGCCTGGATTGTGCAGATCTTCAGAGATTCTAAGGCCATGCTTCTGCAGCCATTCTTCTACATCTTACCAGCTCAGCTCTTGTTGCAACTCTGTTAAGCGATAATGCACCAGCCCCTAATACCGCAGTGCTAACCGGCTGTCCTGTGCTTCTGCGTGATTTAATTATCGTCAGCACAGCTCAGCAGTGCTTGTTTAGAAAGGTGCACATTTCAGAGGGAACTACAAAACCATGAAAGCAACAGATGCCAAACCACAACATTTCCTTTAACGAAAACACCTGCAGGGTATCTTTCAGGCAAGGGCCTCTCCGGAGAGCGGTACATTTAAGAGGTGAAGGGCACGGTTAGGTAGGATGGAGGCGCTGGTAGAGGAGACGGGAAAGACAGTATAATTGCCCTGTTTTCTTCTACTCATGTTGCAAAAGAAACTTACCAAGTAGATATCATATAACCTTCATTGACTGAACAAACTCTCCACTCTGAGGCACCTGTCCTTTTGATTTCTCTATCCCAATCAGAGTAAGTTTCGAACAAAGGTGTCTGCTGACCACTGGCACTGCCGATGCCACCACCACCACCTCCTGGGTCTATTCCATTCACCTTCTTTGCTAGGAAAAGAAAATTCATCAATGCACAAAAAGAGAAAAAAAAAGAAATGAAAAAAAAAATAATCAAACTCTTCACCTTCCTGATTACAAGGATGAGCCACCAGCATCAGGACTAACACTACCTCCAGCATCAGGACTAACACTACCTATCCTTGTGTTGCAACGGATCAGCGATTTAATGACAGCTTGGAGATACATGAGGATGTCAATGTATTTTTTCTTGCTGTTTCAACAGAGAAGCAACATAAAATTGGTACGTTGTGCTCCTCGACAGAAAGCAAACCATACTAACACTGAAGAACGGATGTTACCTGCAGTCACGGGACTTTTCAACGTGCCAAAGTCAGCAACATTGTAAAAACATGAACTCTTTACAGGCTACCCTTTAATTAGGTACCTTATAAAGAAAGAAAAATCTAAATTACATCATTTCAACAGCTTTACATGACTGCTGTATTAACAGCAAATATAATAAACAGAAGGCCAGGTCAAAATAGATGTTTTTATATATATTTACCTGGACACAAAAAGATGGCCTACTATTTTGTGGCTAGGGACCAAGAAGATTCGATAGTACGTTACTAATAGGGAAGGGTCTCCTTTGCTGGGCATTCTTTAGGTGCCAAGGAGGCAGGCAGTTACGTCTGAGGAGACTAGATTTTGTTTCTTGACACTTGGAAGTAAATTTGTAGATGTAAGGAAATAAACTGAGACTCAACCCTACGATAAACTCCCCCATGAAAGCTCCAGGCTTTAGCAAGAGATTGTGAAGATGCAAGTGCCTACCCAAAGAAAGCAGAAGGCAGCGTTACGGCTCGACTGTCACCTCCCTGATCGCAGTTTCTACTTTCTGTGTCTATCAACTTCATTCCTGCACTAGGAGTCAGACTACCTATGTTTTGCAGAAGAAAACTGGACTCAATCGGAACTAAATGGTTGTTCAAAGACAGTATGCAGAGAAATATGGCAATTACCAGAACACGTTAGCATTTTACCGCTCAGTGGGAGAATCTATAATTAGCAAGTACAGCCTGGGAAAAAACGATGTACATACACACCGGAGCGATGCAGGCTCGTTATGTTCCTCAAGAAGCACAAAGACAGTGTTTCAGCTTTTACTTTAGCGGGACTAGCAGGCACCGAGTGCCGTAAAACACAGCGCTGGGGTGGCAAGAGCAAAGCCAGAGATCTATGCTACAAACATCAGGGTTCACACCACCGCCACCACCTCCCCAACCCAAACCAGAAGTATTTCAAACTCTTTTCTCCAGCAACTGCAGCACAGCAGAACAACTACATTTTGCCATTCTGGTCTGCTGCTCTGGAGGAACAGCATTTTTTTTACCCACCTTATGCAATTCTTCCACTAGGTATTTTTCCATACAGCAAATGGCATTTTAAGGACAAGTAAAGGTAACTTTGTGACAGACTAGCATTTTGTTCACACTCCACTTTAATATTTTATTGTAATTTTATCTGCGAATTGGCTTCCTCCCTAGCCCTATATAATGCTAAAGTGCATGGACCTTAATCACCGCCCAACTTTTATCAGGTAAGAAATTGTAAGTGTAAGAAAACACGTCTGCAACGTAATCACATGCACACTTATTCTTGTGCACGCACAGGGCAGTCATGTAGGCACCTGCATGAAAAACATGCATTTTTGTGCAGATCTGAAGGCCTAGGCTCGTAATTCCACAACATTCGAGTTTTGTAACAGGCAGATGAGTGGCTTCTCACGCCAGCTGCTGAGTAAATATTTCAGTACCACAGAGCTACATCAATGGCACTTTATTTGGAGGCTTGTGACGCCAGAACTGATGGTCTTCAGCTGTGTATTGGCTGGGGAACACTAAGCAGTGACCGCACAGCATTACACTAGAAATGAAGTTCCAAAGGCATCTTTTTCAGGCTTACCTAACTGACAAGGTTCAGTTGGAGATTGGCCTTGAGCAGAGAGGGTGTGCTCCAACTCAGCAGGGGTGGTGGAGGTTTTGGGTGGTAAGAACTGCCTAGTAAGCCTCTACGAAAGAAGGTATGGAGTCCCAAGTTGCACAAATCCTCCTGCAATACCACCAGAAGAGAAACTTATTCCCAAAAGAAGGGCAGGTGAACAAGCCTGCCTGATGGGAGATTAGCTAGGCACCTAGAGTACCAATATAGACATACAATAGGAGGATCGAAGCGTGAATTGAGAAATATGAGTATTCATGCTGACACAAGTGCTGACATAGGTAGTTTTGTTTTGTTTCAGACAGGAAAGACATTTCTTTCAATTTTGGTCATTAATGTCTATCACAATGAGTGACTTATAACTGTAAGTAAGAGGTTGGGTGCAGGACAAGCCAATTTTATTACCCCTGGAGAAAGCCTCAAATGCTTTTTGCCACTGCTTCTAGACAGAAGTCTTACTAAAATTACGTATTATGAAACAGGAAACAAAATAATCAAAATACTTTCACACTTACCTGGATTATGATATATCTCCCCAACATACTCAAATGCAAAGAGAAGCTGAAGATCCGTTGGCTGAGAGTAATGAGCTATTGCAAGGCACACCTAGGAAAGAAACATTTATTACTGTTACTTACAGACATAAAATTTATTGCCCTTAATTATGACAGCATGAAATACGCAGAAGTTAAAAATCAGTCTTCTGATTTCTGTATTTTATTTGAGATGAGTGAATTATGTACTTAAATGTAGTTGCTGAAAGACCGTTACTGTAATCACAGTAGGTGAGTTCATAACCATCTATCAAGAACGATTAACTGACAAGGGTGGACTAAGTTTTTGCAAGACTGCAGCTGGCATCCCTAAACACGATGCTCTGCATCAACAGAGACAAGCAAGGACTTGGAGCTCTGTGCTGTGCCTGCTCACCCCCACCTAGAAGTAAGGAGGAGAACAGAAAAAGAAACACAACACACAGGTGGTGATCACAGTACAGCAAAATTTCAGTTGTAATTAGTCTTTTGATAAATAATCCATTTTTGTAAAATAAAGAGTACTTATCAGCGTCGCATAACAACAGAAGAAGGGCCATACTGAGGCAGTTCAGAAGGTCCAGCTCCTGACAGTGGCCAGCAATCAGTGCTCAGCAAAGGGGGCAAAACCAGAGCGAGTGTGCAATGAAATTTTACTAGGATATTTTTCACCAGTTGACAGTACAGGGACTTCCTGAATTCAAACCCGACGGCAGTATTCAACAGCACTTGACAAGTATTTCTTCTACAAAGTGTCAGCTGGGCCGAGAGTTTTTTGAAGTGCAACTTCCCTTTACAAAAGCCCTACTGGTTCTTCCCTGAAGTATCATATATAACCAAGAGTTTGTATTGAGTTAATTTTTTATCATCTTTTCCACCGATTCACCCCATGTAGGCATCAGGCTTACCAGTCTGTGCTATCAACAACTCTACCTTCAAAAATTTCTGCTCTTGGACAGGAAAACAAGAGGTTGCTCTCTGAAGACTTCCAGGACCTACATCAATCCTGCATCTCATTAACTTGTATTCCAAAATTATGAAGGGCATTGATGAAAATAAAGGAAAAGCAAATTGCTTGATAATAAAGAACAGCTTTGCCCCCCAAGTTACTTGGAAATAAGTAATTGTCATGTTAGTCACTTGCAGTTTGCCAGCTGAACGGCAGGCCAAGGATTCTCCATCCATCTTCGATTTCAACAGAAAGTGAGTTTTCAGGGTAGGTCCTTTTGCCAAGTGTGTGTGGGATTATTATACAGTTAATTAAACATGCCAGTAATCACCTTCTTCCCAATCCCCAGCTGATCTCCAGAACTGAAAGATCAGCCAGACTTTCTGAGGGTAGCAAGAAGTCAGTTTCATTACATTTTGACCTAGCGCTCTTGAGTTCTGTCGCAGATGACTGGACTTCATTCACAAAAGAAATCCAGCCGTAAGTCCAAATGCCTGCAAGTTTGCAGCAGGCTCCAGCGCCGCCTCTGACAACCCGATGCATTAATCAGGTTTAACCAGGCTGAGTCACAAGCCCTGCCCTGGGAAGGGAAATTCAGCCTGGATTTAAAAATAGATTAACTGGGGCCACAACAAGAGTCTTGCCTAGAGTCTGTGTGTTCTTTGCAACAGTCTCAGGACCAGCATCACACAGGCAACTGCTTTTCTACCCATAAAAACTGTTCATCTTGGTAGAACCCTAAGATTATTAAAATTAAGAGTGCAGCACACGGTTTAGTATTAGATGCTAGATTTCAACACAGTATAGCTTTGCCAGCCTTTGTCTCTTTAAATGTGGATATTCACTACTAAATACAAAAGACTTGACAAAACCCCTAATATGTAAAAGAATCAAATTCAGGAAGAAAAAAACCTTTCAAGCAGAGATTGGCACTGTTATTCTCCAAATTTTAGGACTTGATTTGGAGTCTTTAGCTTTGCCTTCTTCCCTCAGTATCTGCTTCTTTCTTTTACTGAAAAGTACCTGCCTTATCTCTAAAGAAAATACGTAATGAAAAGGACATTATAGAACACAAAACCCTATCCTACATGTTCAGATACAGAAATTCCACGTGAGAAGTTTCTAATTAGGGACAAAGACAAAGTATAAGTTCACATTATTATCACCTAACGTTTTTCCTTTCCATTTTCTTCCTTCCCTTCAACTCTCCATGACTTTTTTATGACAACATGTTGATACAACTTACTTGACCGTTGGGCAGTTTTGGATATTATTTTTGAAAAACATTCTGTGCATCCAAGAAATTGCTTTTGTTAGTGAAGGGAAGTCTTATTGTCATAGACATAAAGGAGGAGTTGCACGGCACAGTTGGAAGAATACTTCTACTGGCAGCATTGCACCACTACAGAAAAACTTCAGAGCTCACTTATGCTAAATTCTGCATGGAGAAAGGCATTGTATGTGATACACGCGGCATTATGGAACCTTCACCATATTTTAATTTACTTTGGCTTTTGATGGGGACTTTCCTCATTAGCTGTAAAACCAGTAATGAATGTAGACTAACGAGTTGAAAATGTGTGTTTTTTTCACAAACGCTCCCCAAGAAAAAAATTCCTATCGAGCCTTAGAAGAACAGCTGCTTTAACTTCTCTCCCCACACTTTCAGTTCCACAATGAAACTCCAAAAAAAATGGAATACAGGACAGTCCAGGTGGGTGGGTGGGACAGACCCCCACCCCCCCACCCCCCGAAAAACCCAAGTGATAAAAGTGTCACTGGGAAATGGTCTAGCATGAATTTCCAAATGAGCGTTTGCAAGCTTATACCCAGGATTTGGTAAAACTTTAATAACCACCACGAAGTAACTGGAAGCCATGCACATTCTATTAAATCTTGTGATTGTAGTGTACAAATCAAAGCTGAAGCCACCAGCTATTCCATAATACCTGCCCACTTTAACAGACATGGCCTGTCATTCACAAGGAAACAAAATGGAAATCTGCGTACATACACATTTTGACTTCCATTTTTTTATGTAACTTCTCACTAACTAACAGAGCTACTCCTCATCTTCGTTCACAGGAGTGAGAGATGAAAGCCTTTTACTCTGCTGATCTGCTCTCAAGACTTGAGGATGAACTGCAAGACATTAAAAAAATTCCATTGTGCTGCCAAATAACACAACAGAAACACAGCAAAACCTATTTTTAAAAGCAGCGGCTGAAATCCCTGCCATTTACTTGCCACATTTGCGAAAGAGAGTACGTGTGTGCTGTGTTAAGGGGGGTAAACATGGGTGAGGGGAGCCAGCTAGCATTCAGCTCTGGTTCCCCAAGAAAATGAGACCACAGCTGTGGGTTTGATTCCAGCAGCTAAGAACAGACATGACTCGCAGCACCAGGTCCTGCAGGGGTGCAACACTCCACCTGCAGCTTACAACACAGGCCCAGCACCGACCTCTCTGCTATAAAAAAAAAAAAAAAAAATTCTGCTACCACCTTCACTTTTACACTTTAGACAAATTTCACTCACTAAACAAATATTAAAGCCATAATCATTTTCAGTTTATTCCTTACTAAATCCATGTAGTAGTGTTATTGTCTGAAGGTTTCAAAAGACAAGCACATTCCATAGATCTCAGCAGATCATCACCATAAGCAGAAAGCTCTTAAATTGGAAGACAAACATGTTTTACAGGAAATGTTCTCATATCAAACTGAAAAATGTTTGGTATTCTTGCCAATTTTCAATTGTGTAAAGCTGAAGATATGTAGGCTTAGGCAAATAACAAGAGAATAGCCTGCTTGTTGGGAAGTTCATTTATTAAAAGCCGTAAACACAATGGCTCTAATTATTTCGTAGCACAAAGGCCATTTCCCTGTGTCAGTGTCCCCTGTTCAACCCCTGCCCGAGACAAATAAATATACGTTCAGGGCAAGCCCTCCTCTTCTTCAACAGGAATTTTACCAAGGACAAGAGCTTCAAAATATTGCTAATGCTCTCAGAAAAGAGTTTGGAACCATCATATTTAAGGCGCACTAAGCTCTCACAGCCCTGCATTTCATCTCCTTGCCTGAGCCAGGCGGTCTGTCTCCAAGTCCCTGGGAGGGTACCATTCTCCCCTGCTACTGCAATTCCTGTTCCGAGTAGACACCTGTAGTACCAAGTTGTGCAACCAGGACCAAATCAAGTCCCACAGACAGAATTTGTTCATCTTCCTGGGCAGGAAGTCTTCTCCAGAAAACCAGCTTTCAGGTAGCAAGCCTTTCAGCCCTGACCATCACGCCCATTCTGCTCGCTGCCACACTGTGAATTGTCTAACGCAGAACTGCTTTTCTCCCTCTACAAGAATTCCCATACTCACTATACGTTTAAATTAAGTATTCTTAATCTGGTTTGAGTACGAGTAATCTACACAAAGAGGAAACAGTATAAGGATTTCAGAAGCTGAAGTAAACATTTTAGGTAGATGAATCCCTGTTTGTAGGAGAATGTGTTTGAATTCTAAGTACAGGTTTCCTAAGCCTTAAAAGAAATACCTTGCTGTTCTTTGAAACACCTTTAGATAAATTCACTTCTGAAAAAAAGTTTTCTTTACCCCCTCCAATCCCTCTCCAAGGACCATAAAGGTGACCAATTCTGCCATCTGTATAAACAATTAGAAAAAGGTAATACAGAAGGGGTTTGGGTTTGTTTGTTTGGGGGTTGTGGGGAAGCATTAGAAAAGGTCAGGATCGTTTGTCCTAAGCTGAGTTTCATATTATTCTTCATAACAATTAGGAAAAAATTGTTCCACTCCATCCCAAGTGTTATGACGTCTGAAAAGGCTAGTTTCGATTGCACAGGAAACAAGATTGAGATAAATAAATTTCCTTCTGTTTTCACTAAGCATGTGTTTCTCTCGTACGAAACTGCTCTCGTACTCGTTTAAAGAAGCTTCTTGAAGGAAAAGAAGCGAGGGAGTTCCAGAAGAGAAAGTGACGGAGAAAATGGAGATCTATTTAGGAAACAGGAGATTACAGGGTGTGTGCCATCGTGGTGCACTGCCAAGATTCGTACGTGTGGTGAGGCAACACGCTATCCATCATCTCACAATCATAAGAGCTAAAGCCTCACCTTTTCATATACTCTAATTTCTGAGTCTAATATCAAGTACTGTAGCGGCCAGAAATTAGCAGGTTTCAGTTTGACCGTTCATTGCAATTTTTGGATCAAAATCACTCCTTTTCCTTTAAGGAATGTGAAATGTTGCTTCTTTCACACTGCCTAACTTAAGACTTCCCCAATGTGCTTGCCCTTGCTTCCCCGTCGTCCGCTTCCTCCCACACCCATCTGGCTTTCCTTCCTTCGGAGACTCTATGGCTTTAGCCTAGAGACAAAACACGATTAAACTGCTAAACTGTGAGGAGTGCAAGTTTCCATTCTCTCTATTACTCCTTAAACTCTTAACTCCCAAATATCCATTAATAAAAATGAAGAAGAAAATATTTACTTGACTGAGTAATGTTGAGACAGTATTTTATTAGCATGTATTGGCTGCAACTGATGTTGAAGGTATTTTTTTAAACAGAATTGATTTTTAAGCTGCCTCATGCTAATTTACCCCCAAATAAAGTAATTCACCTCAAAATTCAATGTGTTCTTACAATTTCTTTCTGCTTAAAGGTAGAGAAAACCACCTCTGAATGTTCTACCAATATTACCCATGCATCACGTCTGTGATCAAGTCAGATTATCCACGTCTGGAGCCCGACGGCTTTCAAACTTGGATCCTCCTTTTCACACTTACTACCAAGAAGAGACTCAGAATTCTCTCTATTCCAGTAAAGCAGCTTAATTAGTAAGGATTATTCTCCCTCATGCCCTGTTCGGTAAACACAGACGCTTCCTCAGGAACAGCTCACGTTCTCTCTGCCGACGCCAATTCATGGAACTGAACGTAGTGGAGCACTTCCACTGCATCCAAGGAACTATGCAGGAAACAAATTACTGAACTGTATAAGGTTCGTATCTGCTCTCCTTGTAACTATTCCATACATTTAAAGTTCACTTTAAAATAGTAATTACCAAGTGTATTCTTTTTTATTTCTATAGCCATCGCTCTGAACAGAACATTTGCTGGTATCTGGCAACAAGTTACGAGACATTTCTACTCCTATAGTTTGAAGTGTGTATTTCAGTTGGCATTTTAACCTACCTGTGCTTTACTCATAGGACGATACTCCTCTGTATTACCAGGATGACATTTAGTTAGAAATCTCCCTGCTCCAGTTTGTAGAGCTGACTGTATTTATGTGAGGTTTGCTAAAGGAGCCGTTCATGGTTTCCCAAGCACCGACCTGCAGGTCTCTGGCTTCGCAGAACAGAGACTGCAATACCAACTGTGACATCGCCTTCCCTTCTGCTTATTTTAAAAACAGTAAGTGAAAAAAACCTCGTTTGAAAATAATTGTCATAAAAACTTCAGACATGATTTTAATTAGACCTTGCACAATTCACCGATTCCAAGACATCCTGAGTTCTGAAGTTTTGCAATGTTAAGCACCCTAAAAAACCTTCGTAAAGCACAAAAGCATAATTTGTTCAATTCATTTTTGACACGGGAGGTCTTCATATCTAGCTCCAAAATGAGCAGAAGCAAATTTGTGAGGAAAAAAAGACAAAACTGACAATTCTTTTGATTTTTTTCCTCAGAGAGATTACTGGAGATTAGGCCCCTGGTTTAACAGGGAAGAGAAGAAGCTGGAGGGGGTCCAGTGGTGGGCTACCAAGATGACTATGGTCTTGCAGTACATCTTCTGAAGAAACCAGGCTCATTTAGCTGTGCACTGATGAGCCTGCAGGAAACCACTACCATGAAGGTAGCTACAGGCTCAGTCTTGCCAGGTGACACGATGGGCAGCAGCCAAAGTCTCATCTTGGGACATACAAGCTGGACATCTGCAAAAACATGCAGAACTGGAACAGGTTACTCACAGAGGGAGAAAGCTCTCCATCCCTGGAGGTTTTCAAGACACAACTGGACAAATCCACAGCTAACCTGATCTAATCCTGCCAACTCTGAAAAGGAAGGTGGACTAGGTGATCTCCACGGGCTCGTCCCATCAAGCACCACTGCCCCCACAGCCAGCTTGCTGCTGCACCGTTCCGTCAGTCCAAAGGCAATGCTAGCCCACTCCGGGAAGAGGAGCAGGAATTCCCTCACCAGAACTCAGCTATACTTTAAGTCTTGCTCCCCCCTACAACAGTCATGCACGCACCATTATTTCCCAGCAGACAGCTAACGGTGTTTTCAGGCACAAAGAGCTGGACGTAAATAGATACTGAAGAGGCCCTTCAAAGCTATAAGGAGGCCTGACCACCTTCCTTTGTTTTTAAATATCAGAACCACCTTGCCAATATGTACTACTTGAAGGGCAGGAACAGAAACCAGATAAAATCTTTCAAGAGCGTGGTGCTAGCATGCCATTTAAATGCCAGCGAGAGCAAAATAACTCCACACACTATGCTGTGTGAGACCACACTAGTCATGTTCACCAGCATCCCAAAATAATTCCACCAAAATCCTGATAGAAGAAACCTGATCTCAGGACCTCACGGTTTTAGACATTTATATTTTAAGGCCAACAGAATGTTACTGTGGAAACATTAGGTTATGGGAACCTTATCTCCGTTCAGTGAAAGTGTGCTTCTCTGGTACACCCACACCAGGTTTCAGTAACCTACTTGATGCATCAAAGCTGCAACAGTAGCTGCACAGCTGATACAATTTGTACAAGTTTTCTTCCGCTCCTCTAGCCAGGACTTCTGGTATGTGACAATGGCAACTGGTACACTTTCGGGCACCCCCAGCAGCTGTACAGTGACACAGACCCAGACCCTGCATCTCCAGAACTAGCTGTTCCTGCTGTCCACAGAAACCACACTGCACCATGCAATTATGAATGCATAAAGCAAGCGCCTTCATAAACAGGTTTAGCTTTTTGCTCTTGCCTAAGTAAACGCAGCACAAGTGTTAATGAGATGCTGAGTTCACGCTCCCTTCCCCCCTCCTCCAGGCTACTCACTCCTCTTAGCTGTGACAGCCAGTTACAAGCAGTTGCTATAAAGATAGTGCTGCGCCAAGGAGATTCCAGAGAAGCTATGGAAAGGGAACGGACGGCTGAAAGATTGCCAGATGTACGAGGATACAAACACAGAGGCAGCAGGCAGGGAGAGCTCGAGAAAAGCAGCAAGGGCAGAACAGCCAGCTTCATTACCGGGCTGCTCCTGGACCTCCACCAGAGGGTAAAAGGTGAGGAAGCGATGAGCTGGTTCACCAGCCGATAAATGCAAACAGACTTAGGTCTGGGCAGATGGGTCTTAGGGCTTACAGGGTTAAGCTCAAACTTTATCCTAATGAGAAGGGGAATTCTTAAGCTCTGCGAGCAAACTGGGGCATTCCTTACAAAACAACCGCTGTGCCATGCCTGGCCACGGAACGGTGCCACGCAGGTCAGCGGAGCCGTAACTCTGAATAACTGAGGGCACAGATCCAGGACAAGGAAGCTGGTGAGTCAGTGCTGTACAGAGACCAACCATCTCTGCACAGCAGAAACCAGCTGGACCTTACCAGGCTAAAGAGCAATGTACGATTCTGTTGAGACTTAAGACAACAAGTGTTAAAACTGGGGAAGGAATGAAATTTCTAGGACAGAAGTAACTCCTCTTGTCAAGAAGCATGCGAGACTTTTCAAATAAATGTTGAGAAAGAGCACATCGTTCCATGTAGATCAGACACACTGGTTACTCCAAGAGCTCGCTGGAGAACTCACTACGTGAAGCAAATGTGAAGTGTATATATAAGACAGTATACTTTACCTATGGGTAAATAAAGCTCGTGACTTTCAGAATATGTATCAGTTACAAACATTTTCCATAAAAATGTAAACATCTGTTGTACAGCTGCAATGCCGTATTCTGATCCCATCTTTCAAAAGATTTGTTTCATAAATCAGTAATTTTTAAACATACAACAGATTTGACAAGAAATGCAGGTTTATCTTATATGAAAAGAAACAACATCATCTTAATTTTTTTTACTTAATAATTTTGTCTCTAAAATTCTAGCTAATTCTCCTCTAATGGAATGTGATTAATCTGCAATTCTTCCCTGCTAATTCTCTATCAAAACATAAAATAAAATGATTTATTAGCACAGCTGTTGCTACATGTAATGACTACAAGGCAAGATTCCATAAAAAGATAAAATACCTTTTTTGCACTTTCAGGACCTGCTTCATCAAAACGAAATCTGACAATACGGAAGTCTTTGCAATAAATTATTAATTCAGTTGGATTAAATTTAAGCTTTTGGTTGGGACCAAGGACCTTCTGCTTCCTCTTGGTGTCATTCACTGTAAAGAGAAGACAAAAGTTATGGGACTGTGTTTTACAAGTACACAACGCAAGACTGGCTCACGTCCACAGAAATGCTGCTAGCACCACTTTTTCATTTAATAGTATATCTTAACTGTTCAACTGAGTAGACAACCCACAGGTCCTCCTGTTCATCAACCTCCTTTCAAACACGTGGCTGAATTAATGTTTCCTGTATGCCCAGATTATTTTTGCCCATCAACAACTTCACAAACAAGGCATTAACATGCAGTATTCCCAAAAGCAATTCTTCCTCCCAGACAGTTAGTAGTGTACGCTGCAATCCCCTTCTGATGCACAGTAATTGGCATATATGCTGATTTTTTTTTTTTTTTTTTTTAATGGATAAAAAGACTAATCTTAACTCCTTATTTCTTACATAAAACTCAAGAATGTAAGTACAGTCAATTGCCAGCTGGCCTAGACCCACAGAGACAGGCCGCATCTCTCGGCCTATGTAGCTCCTTTTCAGAGAAAGTTAAGTTGCAAAAGGTAAGCGTCACAGAAGCCACAGAGATTTTATTTGTGGTAACTGATAGAAGTGGGGCACAGGGCTGAGTGACTAACTGACACAGCTGCCCGGTTGCAGGTATCTTCTGGTTAAACTTAGGTGCTTCCAGGGAACACGGGTGTTTCAGGGACACCTGCGGCTGTTGCCATTCAGTGTACCCGCCACTAAGAACCTCTGCTGCAGCACGGGTAACAACCCCCCCCAGCTCGTGATAGGAAAAGCTGATGTTTCACTAAATTTAGGGTGAACCTGCGTAACAGAAAAACAAAGAATAATCTCAAGTATGTGGCAGGAAATACTGCCCTCGCCCTCTGAAGAGCTTCAAACCGCAATGGAAAAGCTGAACAGAAGGGGTTCCTGGAGAACGTCTACCATTCTTCTAATGAAACCGCAGCTGTTCGTGCTACTTGACAGTTTGGGGAAACAAGAAAGTAGATTCATCTAGGATCTATCAGCCTTCAAGTTTTAAAATAAGTGCTATCTGTAGTCCTCTCCCACTTAGGAACAACACATCTCATGTGAGAGGACATAATTAATAGAACAATTATTCAAGGCTGGCTGGCTGGCTTCCCCCCCTGTTTAGCAGCATTTATTATATAAGCATTTGTATGAGATGTTAAATAAGAAGATTGCAAGACCCCATTTATAAATATCTCTCCACACAAAGCCGTAATTAACAGATTTGCAATATTGCTACTGTTTAGTCACTTCTACCTGGTATTTATGGAAAGGGGCAACAAATGTGGGCCAGTGCAAGACCATATAACAGGTCAACAGCACCTCTTTCTTTAAAAAAAAAAAAAATCCTCATAATGTTCTTCTTCAGCTATACATTAATCTTTTCACAGTGATTACAACCAGCTCCCAGAGCGGAATGGATTACTGGATAAACTTTGGGCCCTGAAAACTTTTAAGTAATGATTTAAATTACCTACAGTCAGAAAACCAAGTACTTAACAGCCCATGCTGTGATCAAGGCTTGGAAAATTATGAGTTATAAGAAATTCTTCAACTACAAGATTAATTATTCTTAACATTCTTCTTAACAAACAGGTCGGCCTCAAGTATCTATCAAAAACTGGTTCTTCAAAATAAGTATGTTATAGGTTATTTCTTCAGTTAAGACATCTATTGTTATTTGTAGATTTTTGTAGCCCACTCCACTAGCTACTAACTTGCTAAGAATTACGCAGGCTTGAAAACTCTAGCATTTACACTGTCAGATATCCCAGCTATGAGTAAATTGTGTAAGTGAACTGCTTTTTGCAATCTCATGTATTTACATGGAAGAGGTTCAGATGCTTGCACACAAAAAAGTCGCTAACAAAATTCTGCGCTGTAAGAACTGGTGCCTATCCTGGGACACCTGGTGCTTCAGTACTGTAGTTAAATGTAAAAATCAATATAAAGACCCAACTAAGTACATCTCCTGCACGGCACCAAAAGTTTTATTTAGCTTTTAATGCTTTTATCCTAATCTTAAACCAAATTCTTCAAATCATAGAAGATTAATGACATAAAACCTGAAGCGTCAACAATCGTGCACATCACAAGCAGTTAACAGTTTAGAAGTGAGTAACTGTAAAGCCTGTCACTCGTTACACTTAACTATTTTGGACATACCTGTGACTATCTGCTCAATGCATGTTAGCGGGACATCATGCTCACCAAGGAGGAGGTTTTTGTAATGGAATTTCTGAAACACATGAACTCAGAGCCATTAATTGCAGTTCTGCAGTTCGCAACCAGATATAGAGAACAACTTTGAAGAAATGTTGATGATAAAAATCAGGCATGCCTAGACTTTTCTGACATGTGGCACCCTGGCCTACTCACAAGCAATTTGAGGCTGCGGAAACAGTTCTCTTGTGCTTGTGAATTGCACAGCAAACAGTTTAGAAACCTGCACAGAGGATGCAAAATAACCCCAGTACTTGCACTGAATTTACTAGCCTCAAAAATTGCTGGTAGAAATTCAATACAATCTGAAGTATTATATATATATATATATATATTACATAAAAAGTCTCCAACTATTACTGTAATCATAGAACAACAAAAAAATACTAATTCAGCTTTTAGAAATGAGTTTTGAAAATTACTTCATGTCAAAAAATTAATTTTTTGAAGTAGCTGTGGTCAAACTTACTAACCATTATTGAATAAGCATCTGCCTACTTTCAGAGCTTCATGCATGCCTAGTTAATGGTGTGCTTCTTTTAAAAGCCCAAAATGAATGTGAAAACTCTATTGAAAATAAAATACGGCTCACAAATTTGGTTTTCAAACAGTCCTGTATGCTGTGCTGTTCAAAAACTGATCGAGGTTTTGAATGTCACATGTTCTGCTTTGACAAAGGCTTATTTTCTCCCCTTTTCTTGTTGCTTCATCTATAATGAAAACTCATTTCATGGTTCCATTGTCCTCCATTAGTAATGCCAATAAAACTTGGATGCATTAAAGGCTTTGCTAATCTGACGCTTGCCTAGTCAAAGGAACATTTGCAATTATCATCTTCAAGGAGAAATATGTTTTTATATGATTCCTGCTTTGCCTTTTGCAAAACCACTTCCCAATGAAGCCTCGATAAAAAAGAGATAAATAGAGCTGGCTGTACTTCCATACCAAACTGGCTCTGTTCCGATATTCTCAATGAAGGGATGGAATAGCAACACATTCAGAAGAGGACAGTGGAACTTCACCATTTAGCCTGCTTTGTTTTAGAAGGCATCACATCAGATATGAGACAGATTCACTACATTTAATTAAATCCATTTTACCTATCACATTTATTGTCATGATACAGCAACGTGAGTTAATAACAAACCTGTAGTGGCATTGGGTCATCCGTAATAAAGGAAATCTTGAAGTTAGTGCAAACCAGTTTGCCCCACAGGTCATATTGACTTGTATCTGTTGCCATGCATTTTCTTACAAAATTTACTTCATTGACCACAATTTCACCTAAAACAGAAAAGGGAAGGGGAAAAGAGAAACCTATATAAATCTTGTATGTGCAGCGATCCTAAGTCTGTAGTACCAAGAAACCCTTAACTCTTTACCTGTTTACCTCTTCTGGGTAAACCTGGAGTTTAAGTAAACATCACTCCAGGGGAAAAAAGAAAACTGCCATTCCAAAATAGGCAATGCTGTGCAGTAGTAAAAGCAAAACAACCCAACAAAAAAAACCAAACCACCCAACAACCAACCACACACCACTCTCCTTATACCCAGAGATCAAAATCTGCAAATCTTCACTAGGAGAAAGTCATTGGTTTGGACAACAGTGTCCTTTAAACAGAGGCATATGTTTATGTACTTCAGCTAGCATTGATTTTTAAAACTGAAATTAACTGGCTATTGTTAAGTACTTTAGAGAGTTTTATGAACTTCATGAATTCAGAATCATCAGTCCACACCTAGTTTTGCATTTATAAACAGATTTTCAGGTGATTTCATAAAAATGAAACCAGAACACAAACACATTAAACATTCCTCGCCATTTCAAAGTTTCTACTGCAACCATCTAATGAAGGAGACCAATAATTTCCTTTTGTAAAACAAAATTTAAATGAAGAAGAAAAAAATTACGCTAAGTCATCTGGGATAAGCTACGAAGTGAAAAAGCATACAGCCAAATGAGACTGAGGACCAATTAAGAAGAAAATCACTATATGTAACGTTACTGTTCAGTTGCACAACAGAGGTTTCTGAAAACTCAACAGTAATTTCATTTTTCCTTCAGGAAAGGAACTTGGTCATTTATTTTGCTCCTGTATTGGGCTTTTGCTTCTGTCACAATCAACCACCTCCTGCTACTGCTATCTACCATAAAGAGCGCGGGAATGGGAGTATACCAGCTATAGATTTTTGTTTAAAAAAAGACTAAGGACTAAAGATTGCTAAAGCCTAATTTGCTCGTAATAGGTGGGGCATATTTAGTCCCCGTTGCCCAAAATGTCATCTCAGCTTGTCCTACGCTTTGCAAGAAACCAGTCAGTTCTTTGGGTGGCTAGAGCGGCAGTAAGCAGCTATCTGCATGCCCAACGAGCACGGCCAGAGCTTTGGATAAACCTCCCATCTGTCTCCTGATCTACAGAAGGTATTCTCAGGTAGTTATCACTGTGCCCAAGTAACCACACATCCAAAGAACTGTCTTTAGCACACCAAACGTGAGCAGAACAAAACCTTTTGCCAGTCTTGAGACGCAGCCTCTGCCCAGGCTGCTCACCCTGAGCTATTCCGCTGAGCTGCCCTTCCAGCTCTCTGGCCCCCAGTGTCATCAGGCACCAGCCTGGACATCCCTAAGGGTAGCAGCAGAGCCCCTGCTTTCAGTTCAGCTGTAATAAACAGCTACAACCATGTCTTGGGCTAGCTCTGTAGCCTTGAGCTGGCAGAATTATGTTCAGTATTCTGGGACTGTTTGACGACGTAAGGGGACAAGTTTCATTGACCTGCAATTATCATATACATGCATGAACTATACCAGAAGCAGCAAAGAGTTGTGAAAATGCTCTATAGACAGAGGCACTGGAGCCCTGAAGTCTTTTCTCTATCATTACTGAAATCATTACTGAACTGTGGTTAAATAAGCTTTCGATTCTGAGGGGAAAAAAAAAAATATGTATCTGACTCTTGACAGCTTCAGTACAAATAGTTAAAAGTTCAGCCAAGTCCACAGCAACTGAAAACAATGTCTTATAATGGGGTACACGAGAATGACAAGCCCTACTTCTGATAAACACTGTAATGAAAATGTTTTCATACTTTTAACAGAGTCTGGCCAGCATTTTTTCTAATAAACTATTTACTTAAATAACTGCAAAAGCCCAAACTGTATATTAAAGCAATTAATTCTCACAGCTGGTGTTAATCTTCAACCATTCAGTGTTGAGTTCTCAGCCACAGTCCCTGTGAAGCTTCCCCTCTCCAGTCAGTTGTTCCAGACCTACCTAACAGTTGTTATTCTTCCCACTCTCAGCACCTCCAGTGGATCCCTGCATTTCTAATAAAAAGATACAGAGAGCCCAATACACCATGAAGTGCAACTTCCATAGGTATTTTTTCTCCATAGAACATTCTCTTATCTGTTAACAAGCGTAGTATTTTTTAGTATCACACAGGAGACACTCTTGCTAAAAGCACAAATTACTATTACCAAACTATTTCAGTACTTCACATCTCTGATGCTACAAAACAGCAGAGAAATAAGAGATCCACGCAAACTTCTTCAATTTGAACCTACTACAGTTTAAACATGCCTGCACCATCATTCTCTTTACCAAAGCCTGTCCTTTTTACATCCTTCCTCCATTCTTCATAGTAAGTGTGGCTACACTAGAACATGTTAATACTAATCCTACTTCAGGGCATCTTCATTTATTCTCATTTCATCCAACATAAATACATCCTGGATTTTTTGCTCTAGCTACTCCTTTGTACTCACGTTTACAGCCCTAACACAGAACTGTCAGTTTTGAACCTGACTGTTATAATATGGCAAGACAGAGTGTGCATACCAATTCCAGCTGAAGGGTTTAAACATTTACAACGAAGCACGAGAAAGTCTGCAATGCAAATTTAATAGATGCAGTTTTCAAAAGCCAAACCCAACCTTTTTTTTTTTTTTTCTTAAAATGCAGGTTTGGAATTTTATACTAACCTGGCTTTTATCCTTCGTTTGGACATCCATAGTGAGCAATATAAAAAGGTGCAAACCTTCCAAACTTAACTCAAATTTAGGAAAGTAGATAAACAACATAAGTAGTATGTGCTGGTCTTGCACAATGAACCCTTCTTGTATTTGTAGTTTACTAGGTGATTTTTCTATACCGGTGTCAACAACAGAGCTATTCAGAGATATTACACTGCACTTTTTTACAATGTAGCTGCTGCTTTTTTCCAGTAAACAGTCACAAGCTGTTCCAGACACAGAACAGCAGTCAACACTTCCATGTGACTCCAACACTCAAAGAACGATCTCAAGAGACAAGAGCAGTTTGTTTAAACTCTGACAGGAAACCAGAAGAAAAATTCCAGGTTGCCACCCTTACATATAAAGCCTAATCAGCTTTAACAAAAATATTTCTACAATGAATACATGAATCACAAAAATAACACCAGAGACTGGAGGATACATCTAGCTAATACACCTTCCACTTAACACAGCCTCAGAAACTGTTAAACCTCAGCAAGACCCTGCTAAATTTCACAAAAGCACATGCACTTTGACTGTTTCTTTGGATGCTGACAGAATTCATGTTACGGATCTGGCCCACCATAGGGCATAACCCACTGCAATCCAAATAACATCCGGAAGCAGCACGGGCACGCACGGGAACCGGGCACAGGAGAGGCAGGACTGGAAATGCTGCGCTCATCAAAGAGCAGAGCAAGTGATCAATAGGTACCACAGCCGGTGTGCAACTACATCGATTCTGTCTCCCCAGCCTGCAAGTCATAACCCAGGCTGGTCAATTTATTTCTGCAGACTCTGAAAACGCAATTCCTGATCGATAACATCCTAAAAATAAAGCATGTTCTGCACCATTTTGCCTACTGCTGAGCAATATTTTTGTCATTTTTTGTGCCGTACCCCCCAGGACCAAGTTTAAATTTTTTATCTTATGAAGGCAATAATTTGTAACTTACTATCAGGAACTGTGGATCTAATAATCTGCATACACACGGATCACAAAAATAGATTAAAAAAAAAATCTTAGTTACTTTGTGTCAGTTTTATCACTATGTGTTATCAATAACAGGGCAATCAGTAAGTAAACTTGATAGATCTGAAAAAAATAAGCAAGAACTGCCAGAATTAGCACTGCATTAGAACTTGTAATTGGAAATTTCCATAAGGGTCTGGATTCTTTATAGCAGTAGGAGACACACAGATAATCCTCTTTCACCTATATAGCCAGTTCTCATGTTTGCTATTTTTGGCTTCTGTATTATCTTAGCTTAAAATTCAAGAAACATGCCAACAAAGAAGAGACCTCGAGTAATTTCCAGGTTTTCAGTTGCTCTCTGAAACAGTTGCCAAACACTTCCATCCCAGAGTTTCTAGCACAATTTTGCTACCTATGAATACAGAAGGAATATAACAGAACAGCATTATCTCAAAGCCTTAGTTTTCAGGGAAGAAAGCTGATCGCATATACATGCATGTTAAAATGATAATAAACAATATTTCTAGCAAGTTAGGAGCCTGATAGTTGCTAGAGGCAACAAATGGCTGAAATCAGACTTCATAAATGCATAATGCAAATCCTGCAGGCTCAAGAAGTTTGTAGGTACCTTACATATCACTAAGGGAACTTCTTCGATACTGTATTAGAAGCATAAGAATATATTTACTAGAATAAATTTCCTCACTGAGCATTGAAGTTCTAAATCAAAATCCGAGTATGTTTAGTGTACATTCAAGGTGTAACAGACATCAGGACAACAGAGGATATTAAGTATGTCATGCAGTCATATAATTCCTGCCTAAATTCATAAAAACGAAGCACCTGAATACACTCAGGAAACCAAAGCCCGGTTCCTCATTTATAATGCTGATCGTGATTATACCCAATTAAGAGAACAGAAAACCAGCTTCTTTATGTGAAAAGTTAGTCTAAAAAGTTCACAATAGAAGAGCTAAAATTAATTCAAGTAGCCATTTAACCACTAAAAATGCACATTAATGAGTTCACTTGTATTTAGAAAGATCTAAGTCTAAAACTGCTGCAAAATGACTGGGAAAAAAAATTAACTTCCGTAAATATCTGAGTAAGAATTTCCAATAAAATCTTCATTAATAAGTAAGTAAAATCCAGAACATCTTCACCCATTGAGCTGCCTTTTCTTAGCTGTTCTCTTGCAAAAAGAATACCAAAATTGTATGAGTTTATTAGTATGCACCAACCATTTAGATGTAAATGTCTCTAATCCACTTCTAAATGAATCTTCTGTTCAGTGTGCTCAGCCACTTCCAAACTTGAGAAAAAAGTATCTGTAAGCTCATGAAATAATTGTCTTTTATCTCTTTCCTGATTTTCATGAGCTCTTACAATGTATTTAAGGTATGTGAAGACAAAAAAAGCTGCACATGGTTGTAGATACCACCCATGTCCGTCCCCCCACGAGTATTTTCCAATACTTTCACAATTAGTTAAAAAATAAGACTACATTTCATTTTCTGTACATCTGCAGAAAGCAAAGAAATAAAACAAAGTTAAAAAGTTGTGTCAAAAGGACAGCTCAAAACAGAGATTACTGTGAATGAAAAACAATTTGGACATGTTCTATCTGCATTAATTTTTAATAGGAGGGCCCTGGATTTTTGTCAAACTAACCACTGCTTAGAGAGGGGTGCGTTTTAAATGCACACCACTGAAAGAGCCTGCTTTGCCGATCTGATTGGAAAAAATGTTATTAAAATATCACACATGAATATGGTGCAGTTTCTCTAGTTTGATAACCATCAGAAAAAGAGCATGACAAGAGCTTAGCTCCATTTTAGAAATGCTCAGTAAGGGAAAAAGCAGAAAAAAAAAAAGAAAAAAAAAAGAGTACAGACTTCTTGATAAAAGTCTTCAAAGAACAACTATTCTTTTCTCACGCACAACAAGATTAAAACCAGTATTTGTCCAATAATGGCTAATCTTCGTGAACCCTGTGAAAGAAACTGACGGCAGGAGGCAGCTGAAAAGATAACTGCTTTTCCGTGCTAGGATGGGATGCTCTGCAAAAGCCTCCCCCACACCCCAGAAACACAGGGAGGGATACAGGAGCGTAGAGCAGGCAACCAACAGTTCACACAGCAAGAAGGGAACATGGATCATAAGCAAGGCTCTCATTACCAACTAGATCCAAAACAAAGTATTGCAGTAAATTAAAAAGCTCATCATGCTTACAGAGTTGCTTTAATCCAGCAACTTTTATTCCCCCTAAAATGAAAGTTTCTCCTATTTTTGAATGGGAAACAAAGTTTTGTATTCCACATTCATTCCCACCTCAACCCCTGTGCTGGCACTGCCATTTGTAAAAGACTTTGTTAGTCACGTCAGAGAATTGATCCCGTTGAAAATAATTCTAACCACGTATTTTTCTTCCTTTTTTGACAGTCCTGATTTCATCAGAATTAGCTCTCTGATCCAGCCTGTTCTTCACTTGCACAAGAAAGTGTCAGCAGCAAGTAGCTAATAGGAACACACACCTGTGGTGAGAAAAATGGAATCAACAGCTCCTCTTGGCATCAGTAGGTATTTTTAGGCCAAACTAAAATAACCCTATAACCACCACTTCCCCCCCAAAAAAAAAAACCAAAAAAAACCAAACCCAAAAAACAAAAAACCCACACACCAAAACCAAAACAACCAACAAACCAGTTTTAGCAGTTATTTGGTCAGAGTGCCTTAAGGTGAACAATAGACAAGCCAGTGAGGAGGGAGAGCGTGTTTTGTGTTTTGCTTATTTTTAGTCTGGCTATATAAACTACAGATTCCCAAAGCCTGACTTTGCCCAAACAATATAATCGGTTACAGTTTGACAGGACTGTGGTTTTCAGCCTCTTATTTTATAGCTATGTCACTAATACAAGTTACAGATGCTTTTCTGAACTTGTCATATATTACCGGGTCTAGCTTAAATTACTCTGGTTTGTCTTATTAAATAAATCAATACAGAAACACATGTTCAGAAATTAGTTCACTGAAGACTTACTTCACTGGAAGCAAATATAATTGCCAGGAGACAAAACCCCAGCAGTTTGGTCAGCTGACAATTCAGCCTCCACACTAACATTTTATCCCTTCTGGACTTTCATGACTTGTGGCATTAAATATATATGGGACAGAGTAGGCAGACACCAGTTACTTTGGGACTGTTTTGCAGAAGGCACATGCAGAAGCATAAAAATTTATTTTAAAGCATGTTTATCCTTCTACCTTTAAAGTATGATTACCATATTGACCTACAGCTAACATGTTGCAAACAGGAAAGTATTTTTGTAGATATTTACCGATACTTAAAATACATTACTAGTCAGAAACTTTAAGACACGTCCTCTGTGTATTCATAACAAAGGCGGCAGAACAAACTGACTCCATCCAGTAAAATCCACTTGTAAGACCATAACTGGAACTTCAGCTTCTACATGCAGGCTGCCTTGGTAGTACTTATATCATGCCAGCCTTAAAAAAAGCAATCCCCAAAACAAAACAAGCAGTTAACTGAACCCAAAGCGTGCCTGAAAATTTACTTTGAGTCAAACAAACAAAAAAAGCTATAATAGAAAAGAGTATTTACTATATACTTACTGTAAGTGATGCCTCATTTATTCTAAATATAAGTCAAATGCTTGCTTTATTTTTAAGCTTCTTGCAGTATGAAAGATTAGTTCGCACAAAGCTGCTGTTCCAGATTTCAAATCTAGATTACGAGAGTTTCAAATTCTATTAAATAAAACATTTTGCAATCTTGGTGTAGACAAAATATACACACACACACATATATATATATATATATATATAATTTCTACTTTAGAAAAGCTTTAGGTGATTGTGTTACTTTCCAAGATGCCATTCTAATTTTCTAATCTGGCCATTCTGAAACTAATTTTATACTCTTGTATGACACTGATGCCTGAAAACAAGATGAAATTACAAAGCTATTTCACTTGTTGCTTGTCTAATATCACAGGCTAACTTTAAAAACAAACAAATTCTTACAGCAACACTTGAATTTCAAGTAAGAAACTTGATGAAGGGAAAGACGCCTAACCCTGCAGTATGTCTTGATCAGCTGTGCAATGAGTAAGAGAGCCTTGGCTAACATGCCACAACACTGGAAATGAGAATCAACAACTGAATATGCTTTGGAAGCAATCAGAAACTGACTTCATACAAGTTCTACTCAATTCTTACAAGCATTCAAAGGCTAGCACTACCCACCATCAACAGGTGATCATCCTTAACAGATCAAGCGATACCTACTTGAACATCAACACTCATTCCAGAAATACACACAGAAAAAGGCACCGACCATACAGTATTGCTACTTGTACCAAGCAATTAAACAATCCCAGTTTCCCCTTCGAGGGGAGAGACAAACCCGATTCCTAACACACCAGAAAGGCAGCCCCGACAGATCTCTGGGGTTATGCATTAACCTCCCCAGCTCGGTCCCTGCTTCCTGCCCCCCCGCGCCATCACAGTGCACTCACACCGCAACACCATGGCCTCTGTTCTCCAGCTCTGGGACACTACAAACAAATGAAAATGCCAAGAAGGAGGTGCAAGGGTACAAAACAGTCAGGAGTGAACATACCTGGGGTACTAACGCACAAGATGTCCCACCAAAAAGTATTACTTTCCTTCTCCTATCACAAGATGTGTTGCAGCTGCTCTGGAACTTATGACTTAATGTACTAAGGATTTGCAGAAAGCAGAAAAAAATAACAGAAAAAGAGCTGGGAGCTAACTTGTAAGAGAATCAGACTAAAAGATTAAAACTTTCCATGATACAGCCTCAATTGGATTTCTCCATTCAGTTGCCTATCTAAGGGCACATGTACACAAAGAAGCAAACAGAAAGCAGTAAGTAGGTGGTAAAGCCAACTAGACCGGCATAATTAGATAAAAGCAAATATATCCAGTGGCAACACTCTCGAACACGGTATGTAATTCCACCTCAACAAGAATACAGCACAACTGGAAAATGTTCAGAGGCAATCAAAAGTACTAATAAATATATGGAAAGATCCTTTCCTAGGACCAACTAAGCTAGATGGAAGCAAACCAGCGAACATAGGACACAAGTCTGAAAATCACGAATCACACTGAATGGGGGAATACAACTTGGCATTTGCTATGTTGTACAAGAACTAGGATTTACACAAAGAAACTAAATGGTGGTAAGTCTGGAACAAATAAAGGTAGTTTGTACAACATATAATCGAGTTGCTGAACTTCTTATCAGATGAAGCTGTGGATGACAGAGGTTTACATAGCTAGCAAAAGCAATCCGATAAAAATCATGTAAGAAAAATCCAGGAAGAAGATTTAGATATGATAGCACTGCTTCTACGATGCTCTGTGACTCCCCACTTGGATCTCCCCATTACATTACTCCAGGAGGGAAGTCCCTAGGCCACACACCGAAGGAAGCAGGGAGTGCTGCCTGTCCTGTTTCTTCTCCTTCCTACACGCCTGCTGGCAGCCACTGGCAGCGAGAGGTAACAGCTGACCCACTCCCGCTGTACTTACAGGCTGTTCACAAACCTGGTGTGCCTGCACGCCAGCCACGGCACTGAAGCAGACTTCCACAACCTGCCTGTGGAACAGGGTGCAGGCACAAGAGACTATGAGTAACTGCTTTGCAGCTCACCACCAAAGTTCCTTTAACTTGCCTTAATGTGATCAAGGCTTAAAGATAAAAAAATACTATTCCAATTCAGTTTACTTCTATAATTCTACTGTTTGTACTTTTCAAAACAAAACCAACTAAACTATTTCCTGCTGTTTTGTAAAAATTTGCAGGTGACAGCTACTAACTTAACCTACTAGCAAATGAGCACTGAGAAACACTTGAAATTAGCAAAAATTCAGAAGGAACAAGCCTTTTCTCACACTTGACCAGATATTCTAGTACACAATCTCACGAAGAACATCCTGTGTGAGCAACAGTGAAGACCTTTTTGCCTGACCTGCCCAAAGCACGGTGCAGCACTGCTCAGGGGCACTGGACTGGTTCATTACCCACCCGTGTACTGCACCTCTCTGCTCACTGCTTTGCCATTCAAATCCTGAAAACATGCACTGCATTACATTCCAGTTATGCTGCGCGATGTTTTCAAGTGCTTAGGTCGATGTCTTAAAAATGCTACAGACATTGCTGTGGAAAACAGGCTACAATGGCTTACCAGAACAAAACACACCTTCCAGTTTAACAGCTTTAACTTCATTCTACCCTGAAGTACACAAGCTACTTTCCTACGAGCCTGGCAAGGCACTTGGACAGACTGACTGGGAGCCTACCTGCTATTTCTCTATTTTTCCTCTCCGGCATGCTTATAAAACAAGCTATGCAAACAAAGGAGAAAAAGTGAAACTGTTACACAGGCCAACTCTTCAACTAGCTCTGCAAAATCTCTTCATCAGGCAGCTACACTAGGAGAACAAAACAGCAGAAAGAAAAAGAAAACATTTTTATTAACTCCATCTTAAACCTGTATCATGTGTTCTGGAATTAAATTATACCCAATTCTATAAAATTATTTACTTTTCCCTCCTGCAGTATCAGTGTTGCCATTTAAACCCAAGGTTTTTAATTGCTTTAAATTCTGTTTGTTGCTTTCCCTGATGCACCACTCTCCTCAGGGCACACAGTTCCTGAAGAGATGCATCTCTATTCCTCCGGTACCAGAGGAAACTTTAAAAACAAACTCTACAGGTTAAAAGTTGATTGCAATGTAAAATCCCGCCCCTGCCTGCCCCCCCCCCCCCCTTTTTTTTTTTCTTTCTCTTTTTTAAAAACAAAAACCTCCTCACTTTTTAACCTGAGTCATATTATTTCCGTGTCTGGAACTCCCTCTCCTAACCCCCACTGTGCAGAACTACAAGTTAGACAGGAGGCTATTTAGCTGCTTTGGAATTCCAGTTTTCAGCAAGCTACTCCCTCAAAGTGACTGTTTTAGGAATCAAAAGCTTAATACATGTAGTTGCAGTTTTTGAAGATTACTAAATCCAGTAACTGCTTGTGCCAATAGAAGTTAATTGCAAAAGAACTTCTTAAAAACTCTACCAACTAAAGAAGCATAATAAACATTCAGCCACTCAGGTTTAACCCTGTTCCTGAGAGCAAAAGCCATTTCACACAGCTGTGTAAGGATAGGATATTAGGTACTGTACTTGCAAGGGAGTACAAGTCAGCCTTAATATAATTAAATTAATTGGAATGTGTCCAGAAACTCGGGTTATGACAAATCCAAAAGCCAGTCTACCCAACAGTACAACGTGTACTTGTTTATACACTTTTCTGCTGCACCATTTGATGACAGAAACAAACAAAAAAAAGTGTTTAGGCTGGTGCTTAACTTTAAACAGGAAGAGTTTCATTCAAGTCATTTAAAGTAAGTCACTTCTAAACTCACCACCACCACCCCTCACGCAGACTGATGCTCACAAAAATAAAAATATTTTGTCAGATGCTGTACCGAGAAGTGAATTTTATTATTAAATAATTCAAAATAACACCTTAGAATGACACAGAGGTAGAAGTTTTAGTTCTGTGGTGAGTTATACTCTTTCACTTTCTATATAACCTGGGGTGACTTACTACAAATGTCCTAAAAGCCACCAAATGCTGATTTCAAAGATAGTGCAGACAGGGGAAGTGATGCAAACATGGGATAAATATAAGCCAGTTGAGAAAAACAAACCCAGTCAGCACTATTTTAAGTGTACTTTGGAGTTTCACGCCTAATGAATGAACCACACTGCAAAAAGTTCCTGCACAGACATTGTTTTCTATAACTGCTCAGGCTCATGTCCCACAGCAAAGGCAAGACGTGTTACATTTTGAGAAAAGCAATCTCGTACTGCCTTGCATTTGCTGTGGAATGCCTCGGAGAAGAACACGCAGTCACTTCCTTGTGAGTCAAAGACCTTGGATGAATATCAACTGCAACATAACCAATAAGATGCCAAGTGGTAAGCAGAAGTTTTGCAAGCATAAAAATATAACTGTATTTCAAATACCAAGCAATCTTAGCAATGTATTTTAAGATATTTATGCCTCAAGCAAAATCTGTATTATTTTGTTGCCTGCAGAGTGTCAGTCAGTTGTTATTTACTCTTTCAGTTGAACCTCTTCCACAATATTCAGCATCCTAAGCTTACGATACCTCACTGGACCCCGTACCACTTCAGCAACAAGTCCCATATGAAGCAGTGTAATTTTTTTTTTAAGAGTAACTTGTTAATTCTATTGATCACTTTGAAAGTTAACATGTTTTATCAACTTAGACAACACAATAGCAATAGCTTCCTACAATAGTGTGTCTGTGTAAATCCATATTTGTTAACATATAATCTGAATGGTAAGAAAAAAATGCAGTCTACCATTGTTTTAAACTCAAAATTCCCCTTGGAAACAGCAAGCCAAATCTACTACTGTGGTGTACCGTTTGCAATGAAAGTAATCTTGAGAATAGTAGACTGTTCCTTTGGTATCTGAAAAAGGCTTTTAGAAATCCTCATTGATCAAAATGTCATTCACCTAAGATTAATTCTTATTTAAAAAACATAAGTCATGAATATTTTTATATATTTTACATTTTTATAAATATGTAATTATGAACAGTAATAAAAACATCGCTTTTCTCATCCACAAACTAAAAACGTTATTCTGTGTAGCTTTAAACTTCAAATTCCAAAATGATGTAACAGCTGAATACTGAGTAAGAGTAAATGAATAAAGATAGCATTAGAAGTTTTCCGATACAGAAGTCAATCAAACCTACTTACTGGAAATGCTATAAATATCTTCCTTTAAAATAAAGCAAGATTACAACACATGCTGTGGTAATGGGTTCTGCACACAGGTAAAGGTCTGACTATCTGACAAAAATATAATTGTTAGTAGTATTCCAAAAGGTGTCCTAAATGTTATAAAACTTACAATTGTTTCACTTCAAATACTCGCAATAAACCCAAGACATTATTCCACACACACTGAAGCATTACACAGGCAAAATTGCCTATGTATTTATTTAGAGTTTCAGACAGGTCTGAACAATGTTCTACAGACACAAATACCATCAGATTTTCCTGCTTAGAAGGTACGCTCCCTGAAGGAACGTGCGAAGATTAAAATACACCAAAATCAATAATCACAGTAGAACAGGGGAACCTATTTACACCATACCAATTCTATCATGAGAAACAAAAGGCTTAAATATATCCTTGTTGAGGCCTCTGTCAAATTCCTGATTTATGCCTACCTGGCAAAAGTACCGGTTCCAGTTTTTTAATCCTTGGTTCTGACGCTATATGGTCTTCAGCCTGACGGGGAGGGAAAAAAAAACAAAAAAAAACCCAACTTACTTCAGAATCAGAACTTTACAGTCAGATATGTCTGATCTACCTGGGCTAAGGAGAAAGTTCAGCTTTCTTAGTTAAAACAAGATCTTAAAGAGCTAGGATCCAATCACAGCAACAGTTTTCTGTAAAGATATTACCATTTTTGTTTACGTTTAGCTTTGTACCAGAAGAATAACATAATATTTAAAATACTAGCATTTAACTAATTGTGTAACCTAGGCTATAACAATTGACAGGCCAAACAAAAACCAGTTTGGTTTGACATTCCAAAAAGGCTCAAATCCTACAAGCTTTACAGATAGGGACACTCAAGTTTGCACAAAACTCTCTTCCAACTTTTAACATGTGTGACTTTCTGACACAGGAAAAATTACCAAAAAAAATCCACCAAGGCCTACAAACACATACATGCCTACCTGCATTTTAATTCCCAACCTTAAAAATAAAACTATTTCTACAAAACGACCGGAACCTTCAGTGAAAGAGCCTGAACGGCTGCGGTTCCTATGCTGACAGTGGTACCGCCGCTCCACAGCCGGGAATGCCCAGAGCTTCCCTGCACTGACACTGCACTTTTACCAAGAAACCGTGAAAAAGTAAAAATGAGTCAACACATCAGACGTGTTGCTGGAAGAGGTCCCGCCTTGTCTAAAATAAATAATAAATAAAAATCACGTTGTGTTAACTACACGGCCAGACCGCCCAGAAAACCCCGGTGCTTCTACGAGACACGCTCGATGCTATATGCACTATATACATTATTCTACCGTACGTACACACTTGATTTTCTGACCTGTGCCGCCAGCCAAGTTTTAAATGCGGAAGGTACGCAGGGCGAGCGGGGTGCGCGGAGGCACCAGCTGCTTTCTGCCCCCGGCAGGGCCCTGCGCACGGGGGGCAGAGCCCGGCCACCTGCACCGCTGCCCAGCGCCCCGCCGCCCCCACGGACAGGGCCGCCGTGCCCCGCTGTCACCCGCGCCAGCCCCACGCTCGCCCTACGTGTGACGGGAAGGGCCCTCGGCCCCGCCGCCCCCCCTGCGATGGGGGCTCGGGGGGCTCCGGCGGCCGCCCCGCTGCCGCTCCCCCTGCGATGGGGGCTCCGGCCGCCCCGGCCCGCGCAGGTGCCCGTGCCCCCCCCCGGCCGCCGGCGCAGCGGGAGGGCGGCAGCTGGGGCCGGGCCGCGGCCGGGCCGCGGCGGCGCGCAGGGCGCTAACGGCATTGAAGCGCTGTCGTTACCTGCGGCAGAAGGTAGGACTTGAAGGTGGGTTTGGGCTGCCTGAGGGAGAACATCGCGGCGGCCGGCGGCGGGCCGGGCCGGGCCCGGGAGGCCCCGTCCCGCGGGGGCAGGGTGCCGACGCCCGCCGGTTCAGGCCCGGCGCCCCGCAGCCGCTCGGGGCTGCGCTCCCAGTCACACGGCGGCGGCCCCGGCGGGCGGCGGCGGGGGCGGCCCCAGCGCACCCTCCTTCCCCAAGGGAGGAGTCAGCCGCCTGGGCAGGCCCGGCCCGCGGCCGCCGCCAGCCCTCATGGAGCCCCCGGCGGCTCCCTCCGCCTCCCCGCGGGGGCGGCCGCCTGCCGGCACAGCGGCTCTCTACCGCCGGCGACGGGCGGGCGGCCCGGGCGGGCGGCGAGCTGAGGCGGGCCGTGCCGGGGCGGCCATGTTGGGCCGAGCGAGGGGCGGGGAGCGGCCCCGGTACGGCGGCGCGGAGGGCCCAAGCGGCGGGGCCCGGCCCGGCTCGGCCGTGAGCGCCTCGCCGCTTCCTGCGGACGCTGCGCGCAAGGGCAGCCCCGGCGGCGCCGCTGCGCCTGGCCGGCCGGTGGGCACCCGCTCCCCGCCGGCGGGCTTCGGCCCCCGCACCCCGCCGGGGCCCCGACGCCGCCCGTCCTCCTGGCCCGCGTGAGGGAACGGCGGCCGCAGGCGCGGGGCCGGCGGGGGTCGCCCCGGCCAGGCCTCGGAGCCACCGGGTGGTCGACGCCTTCGCGGGCCCGCAGGGGCTTTGCCGTGACCCGGGGCGCCGGCCCTGCACACGGCCCCTGCGTGACCCCCTGCCGCGCCCGGGTGTGCTTGCTGTCACCCTCTGTACCGGCTGTGGCGTTACAGCCGTGGGACATACGTGATCCACGGGCAGACGGATGGGACATGGCGCAGGCCCCGCTCCCCAAGTTCCCCAGGCACGGAGGGATCGCTCACCTGAGCTTCCCTAGAATATGGAAGTAACGCAGTTGCCCACCTAAACTGCCACAATCTAACACCGCGATCCCTTTGGGTCAGTCGGAACAGTAACTACTCCCACGGCTGCAGTGGCCCGTGGTGCCCTCGGAGGCCCCCGGCGCTGGTTGTCGGTGAGCACTGGCTGCGATGAACTTGGCCTCTGCGGTGGAAACGCCACCTACAAAAGCAACAGTTTGGATCGGGTTGTGGTTTTTGTCGAGAGCCCCGGAGTGGGAGCACACGGGTCCATCAGCTGTGCGCCCTGAGCCACAGGGACGGCCTGCGTTCCCCTGCTGGCGGCCCGAGCACAAAGGAATGGGTAAAACCAGCCAGGCAGTCCACAGTTTGAGGCAGGTGTGATGGGCCAGGTAGGGTGAGCAGCGCTGATGGTTCCCGTGCCTGCTGGTGCTGCCCCCGCAGCTGGTGGAACCATCGCTGCGGTCCCAGCCATGAGCCAAGCGTAGTTCACTGCAAGGCTCGTGGTTTAGGGGCGAGAGCTGAAGGCCAGGACCTGCCAAACTAACTGCTGGTATTTGGGTGCTGCAGCCTCACCTTGTTAAAAAGCACAGGTTTGGTCAACATACTGTCATTTTCGGCTCACATGCGAGATAACATCAGTACAGGCCTGCTACAGCACAGTAGTGGTGTAATATCACCCTGACATAAAGATAGTAAAGAACTGGAAGACTCCAGAAAAACAAACATGTTTTTAGACAAAAAATGACAAATGCAGCACCCAGCATCAGCCGCAGGATGAAAGTCTTCCCTTGCTATCATTAATAGGAAGCTCATTGCATTGCATTATAGCCCCTGGGATTTTTGGGTGAAGCCAAAGGGTGAATGTTTAATGAAAGAACAGACTTTAGGGCACAATCTGGATTCCCCGACTTAAATGAGATGCCCCACCGACACCAGCCAGGAAGGTTTGTTTGAACAGCAAGGAGGGAAACAACCCACTGGCACCTGCCTAGGTTGCAGATAGGTGTACATGCATTTAAAGCTATGCAACAGCCCAGGGCAGAACACCAGCAAGCACCTCCATAACAACAGTATACTACTCTTGGACTTGCAGGTCCAGAAGATAAAAACAACCCCACTGTAGCTGTTTTAAAACAAGCGCACCTCCTTGCACAAGGGTCCCACCTCATCTGGTGTTGGCAGGCAGTTCCTTTCACTTCACTCTGTATTTTCACATACAAGATTTTTATTTTATGCTGCAAACATCATTGTTTAAGTGGCATTATTCAGCCTGGCATGGTCTCAGGCTCAGCCCCTGTCCATTTTAGAGAGCGCACTGTGCTGTAGAAGCTGCTGGTGCTGTAATGCTGAGCACCCGACAGTGCTGTGAGAGCAAGCCACAGCTCCTCTCCTGCTGGTGACTTACCCCTTTCACAAGCTAAATCTCTTGGATCTTTGAGAAGTGAGAAATACTGTGGGACTTGCCCTCATCTTTATTCTTCTTCTTTACAGTTTTATCTTCATATACAGAACATTGCTGAAAGGAAATTAAAATCAGAGAAGGGTGAAGAGAAAGCAAGGGGCCGAGGAAGGCAGAAACTGCCCAAATCAGCTAGTCTTGGAATTGCATATAACAAATCTGGCAGTGATATTAAAAAGGACAATTATTTATAGCACATCAGGATTACAAAAGTGTGTTTTGCATCAGCACAGAGCCTTCTGAAGAGTGCCTGCAAATGCAATCTTACTCTTGAGGGAATGAACATAGGACAGCACAAATTTCCAGTACTGCACTGACACATTTAAATTTCAGTACTGTTCAAAAAAGGAACAAACAAAATCAAAACTAAGCTCTCAGTAAACATAAGATCACAAGATTTGTAAGGATTGTTGTTGGAACTGGTCACAAGTTGCCACTGGAAGAGTTTTATGCCAGTGGGAGGAGAAAGCTGATTTGACAAAAGTGAGTATTTTAGAAGAGCAAGTCATTTCTGTCACAACTTGCAGTGGGATACAAGCAGGCAGCGCAGACAGGCAGAGCAGGACAGGCAAGTAGAGCAGGGTAGGCAGGAAGGGCAGGGGAGACAAGGCAAGAGGCAGGTAGGTCAGTAAGGCTAGGCAGGCAGGATAGGCGGGCAGGGGGTTGGTGCAGGGCAGGCGGGACAGGCAGGGAAGTCCTCTGCATCCCCTGACTCCTTTTGGCAATGCACTCAACTGCCTGCCTAGCTCCAGCCACTCCGGCGTGCCTTGATCTGTTTTTTTCAAACAGTCCTGCTAAACCCGAGGTTTCTAAGAACACCTTTGCTCTATGAGAACAGCCTTGAAAGAACGGTGGGAAGCTAGCTATGCAACAAAGCCAGGTGAACTGAAAAGACTGCAGATGTCTCTTTTTATTCTCATTGATTTAAAAAATGTTTTTACTCAGTGCAGTTATTTTCAACATTCAGTTATTCAGCAATGTCTCTCGTGTGCTAGACTGACCAGGACCCTTACACTCGTGCACTGTCACGGACCCCCAGAACCAGCTTGGTCTGCTCTCCTTGGTGGTATCACACCCCACGTGCTGTGTGGCAGTTTCCTGGGGCCTATTTTTACATGCAGTGCAAATTACAACAGTGAAGATAATTATCTGCTTAGCTATGGCGATGGTGCATAACCTGCTCTGTTTACTGTACGTCAGATTAGGTATCTTCCTAAAAGTTCTGGTACAACCTCACAAGACAGCTCTGTGGTTGGAGAAGCACTTTGGTTTGTGCAATGCATGAGGGCTGGGGTTAAATCAGAACAGATTTTCTTAATGGGCCCTTTTGATCTCTCAGCAGATTAGAGAATGGCTTTCATTAGAGATGTTCAAGAACAGGTTAGACCACCATCTGCCACTGATGCTATCGACATTGCTGAACTTGCCTGAGTGTAGATGATCTGTTCCAGGCCTATGTTTCTATGGCAACTTACGTGTTTCCATAGCTATCTGAAGAATGGTTCAATTCTTGGTTTGAACTCCAGGACACAAAGCCATACGTGTTGTCTGATTTCACAGCTGAGCTATGTGCCCAAAGCTACAGCAAGTGTGTGGCAACTCTGCAAAGTCAGGGATTCACAGATGAAAGTCTTCTGTTTTTCACTGGCAAGTGTTCTGGTTTATTACCCTGCCTGCACACCTCCCTGCTTGTGCACTCAGTAGTTTGCACACCCAAGTTGCCTCAGCCTGCACGCAGAAATGTGGGACTTCTGAGGACTTGTGAGGAAGCCAGCCCTACAGGTCTCTGTTACCTCTTATGGAAGAAAAATATTATGCCTTACATTTGTTAAGCAGTTGGGAAAAAAAAATAAATCTTTCCTGAGTGTCCTTGATGAAGATCCAGCAGAATACTATTTAAAATGTGATTACTTACATAAAAGAGCAACTTCGATGGTCTTGGCCAAAGATATACAAAAGATACAAAAACTGTGCAAAGGTTCTTGAGGTATCTCAGGGAAAATGCCTCCTTTTCAAGGCACATCTGTGAAGTGGAGGTAGTATTTTCAGTGTGGAGATTAAAGATGTTGAACTTTGCTATGTTACATAAGGGTACTTTTCCTGTTAATCATTATGTAGTTATTACTTGCCTAGAGTAACCTGGAGCTATCAATTGGTACGCTGTTCCACCTTGGCTTGGGCTGTTTTACATGTTTACATGTGACAGTGATCATCAGATTACCAGTACTCCTACACTAGAATCTTTTTCCATGGCCATTTTTGAAGGCTGTCAGTCTGCTCAGATTGCTGAGCAGAGCAATTAGTGCAAGAAAAAGGAGATGCATCTAGAATCATGCAGGATGAAGTGCTGGAGTTTCGTAAGAGCTTTTAACGTAAAAGAAGACCAGGCAGATGAAATCACGCAACTCTCTTTTTCATTAAATTTAAGGCCAAGCAAAAGGTGGATACAGGCACTTAAATATTTTGGCCAAACAATTGCAAAGAGTAATTTAAAGCCTATTATCAAGGCATACCTTACATCCATTGTAAAGATACAGGGCATCAACCATAAAGCACCACTTTGCCATATAAAATTTTGTTTCTGCAGACAAGGCTAAAAGTTGAAAAAAGCAAAAGAAGATTGAGGGTTTAAGGAAATCTGTAGTTCTTGTCTCTTCTCCCAAGTCTTGTGGTTTGTCACCCTGCAATCCAAACCACTGCCACATATCATCTTTGGACTACCCCAGCCGCCCGGACCCTGGCACCATTGAATGCCAGGGTATTAACTGGCCATATCAAACAGGTCCTTAAATCTGTTTTGCCCTTCTGTCTGATGCTGGATCCCATAGGGGGATCAAAATCTACAATTAGGCTGAAATAATCAGGTTGGGTGACTACTGCAGGCAGTAGAGCATTTATCTGCAGTGGCTGCAGTGGGAGGAAAACACCTCTAGGGCCATGTAGCCTGGTAGCCCAGTAAATAAGAGTATTGTCACTGCCAGTTACAGCCACAGGCTTTATGCTGACTTTGTAAAGCCTCAGGACTGAGGCTTCTCAGGACTGCTTTGTCTGAACTTGCCTTAACCTGCCTTGAGCTGTCCCTTTGTTTGTTTAGCTGTAAATGCAATTTTTCTAATGACTAGGATATTCAGGTATAATTGTAGGATTTGAAGGCCAGTGAAGAAAAAACAAGATGTAAAGTTGGTAGCAAATAAAAATGTCCCTAAGCAAGCAAAATATGAGGAAAAACCCCAACATCAACATCATGCTCATTCTAGAGAAAGACCTAGCAAACTGAGAGCTGGCAGTATTTCCTCACTACCTCCGTTGCAGCCACTGACTGTTAGACCCAGAGTATCAGCGCAAGTGTAAGCGTAACATCAAAAAAAAAGGGCATAGATAGATAGCAGGAAATGTGCATATATTAATTTTACCTGTTTTTTTGTTTTTCCTGTAGTAGTCTTTCCTCTCTTCTTATCTCTCCTCCCTTGTAATTAGATCTAGACTACCAATAATTAATGTATTAGACTTAAAATTTGTTACACTAACAATAAATTCCTGACTTTACATACAGGGTGGGTGTGTCTCCCTTTTGCTCATAACAAGCTTTTGTGTGTAATACTAGTTCAGCTAGAAGTGACCAGTCGGACAGGACAGTGGCGCAGAAGTGATACGCTGGCAATGGCACTGCGAGGTGGGACCCCAGCAATGTGTCCAAGTGCTGCTGTCACTCTGAAGACTCACCTCCTCCACAGCAAATGCTCGGCAGCAAACTGGCTTCATGACAGTGGGTTAACTACACACAACACCCATACCAGGGCACAATCCTGTGGATCTTGCAGATCTAATGAAATAATCCTGTTGACATCCTTGGTCAGGCACCCTCTTCCCATTCCTGTCTTCTGACAAGGCCTTACAGATACTTCTTTTCTTTTATTTTTTATTTAGAAAGGAAGATACACATTTTACCAAAGATGATGGTCAAGCCCAGAACCTAGGAAAGCATCCAAAAAAGCAGTATGGAGAAACCATAGTTGGAAGGTTTCAATGGCTACTTTAGTTCATTTCTAAATAACATGGAAAAAAGAACTTGGTTCTCAGGTATCCAAATCCAGCATCTACAATGGCAAGAGTGACTCTGCCGTAGCAGAGGCTTGCAAGAGCAAAGCTAAGCTGGTCCCAGAGTGATGTAACGTAAAATGGGGTAATCTGTGGAACCAGATGGTGTAGTTAAGAACCTGCTGATGTGAATATTACAGTCACTGTGTTTAAAACATTTGCCTTGAGGGAGAGGGAAATGCCTGTATGGCAAGATACTGTAAGGTCAACAGACTTCGATTACCTCAGTGTAGTGTCTCTGTGTAGACACAGCCTTAGAATACACACTCTTTAGGCTTGACCTGGTTCAGTACAGGTCAAGCACATAATAAATAATGGTAAGTGGAATTCACAGTGACACTGCTGTGAAGTCACCACATACTTAGCACTAGGAGGGATGCATCTTCCTGAAAAGCAGTATTAAACAAATGCAAATTCTGTGCTTGCATCCTTTCAACCAGTATTCAAGAAAGCCTGTAGGCAGATATGCAAATGTGTCAATTGTTAGTCTGTTTAGTGTGCTCCAAACCTACTGTCTGTCTTCTATGCACATACAGAGCCATATTTATATCTTATTACAATAACTCTACCAAACCCAGTGTAGTTACTTCACATTTAATGGCAGAGAGGTTATCATTTCAGTTCATGCTATGCAAGAGCACAGAAAACATCCAAGCCTTATAAAGTCATCGCTGTATAGAGAACTTCATGGAAAATTACAGGCAAATGCTAAAAGAGAAGCTTTGCTCAGGAACTGTTCAGCCCATGCACTGTGTAAGAAGGAACAGAGAAGTGAACTCTTTCGATATCATTATAGTGAAAATTTTGTTATACTGAACTCATTTCACATCTTTTTCGTATTTTATAAATATTTTTACAGAAACAAAGTAAATGAATACAAAGGAAAAAAAAATGTTTGAAATCTACATGCTGTCTGATACATTTGTAATGTAAACACTATAAAAAAAAACAGCTGGTCGAACAGAGCATGATTTTAACACACATTTTATAAAGACAGTGTAACAAGAGGTATGCAACACACTGTCTTTCCTTCCACAATGCATACTGCTTGTTAAGCAAAGTGCTGAAAAGCCGCGTCCCTTTGTGTTCGTTAATGAATCGGTTTCGGGTGAGTGTGCAGGCAATAAAAAGGCATTGGCAAACTGGAGGCTATTTTAACCACACGCACAACATGGCTATGTAGTTGCATGGAATGATAACACAGAAGTAAACATGGAAGTGAAACAATTTCAAATGTCATTCCATTTTTACAAAATGCCAAGTTCCCTAAAGTTCAATAAAAGAAGCCCACATGAAAAGCAAAATGCCAACACTGTTCTGACAACAGTAAAACCAGTAAACCTGCTAGTAACACCAAACTAGCAAAAATCCAGAGTAACAATGACTGATCTTTCAGAAATGTCTATGCAGTTACCATGATCATTCAGTACAGTGATAGTGCTTCAAGGTATAAGTATGGATGGAGTATGAAAATATAATACAAACAATAAAAAGCTGATGCCATCAATGCATTTGTAGTCTTCTGTCAACTTCTGCATTTCAAAATGTTGTAAGCAGCATTATCAATGGCAGTACTGAAACCTACATACTATGGAGCTGATGGTGGGGACAGAAAGAAATTCTGAGTTTTCAAAATAGTATATGAGTAAGTCCTGGCAGTTAAATGAGTTAAGTTTTTGATCAGTATTTTGTGAACAGGTAACATGCCCTTAACTCATTTTCTTCTCCGTTCAATGATACGCATCCCCTGCAAAGAGAGGTGCTGATTATTTGGGAAAACAAAATTCCTAAAAGGTAACAGAGAAGAATGAGGCAAATAACATCATACTATTATGATGAAAACTATCAAAATCTAGTACTCTAGAATGCCACTGTTGAGACAGGTGTGCTGGGAAACTGTAACTATAGATGTGGATTTCCAGTCAGCCATTGAGGGATAGAAAACACTTTTGCTGTAGAGGCTTTTTTCCCCTTTGACGTTTGTCTTTGAAATTTACTCAAGAATATGTATGGAATTTCTTTTTGCATCTGGAAAATTTATTTTTTGTTTAGACTGACTCCTAGAAACTGTTTCTTGTTCCTCATGTGTCATCATAATGAAACTGCAAAATGAAAAATGAATTTGTCACAGTAGATTTATTCAAACACAGATGGGCTCCGTTTTGATCTCACCCTATCAGAACGCCTTGCCTGTTTTGTTTTGTTTTCCCTTGCAGGCATGTAAAAAAAATGCCACATTCTTACTCTGCATGGACTTCTACTGTAATCCCCATTTATACAAAACACTAACGCGTATCTTGGATTCACATTGTTAAAATCTTTCTATACTTCATATACTTAAAACCCCCCTAAACATTTTGAAACAATGATCACTGTTTTTCAACAGTTTAAGGCTGTCAGCATGCTTTGGGGTACGGACAGACATGATTCTGAAAGCAAGATTGTATCACTGAAGTTCAAGGACAGGTCAAGAATATGTCTACACATGGCTTTCCGGGTCAGGTTTCTCCAAACACAACTGTATTTTGCTACTCAGACCTATTTTAGTGGATGAAAATTGATATGTTGTGCCTTTCTGAAAGAAGAGCCAAGAAGCATGCATGAAATCAGAAATGAAAGAGGAGACTGCATAATTTTGCCTTGCCTCCAAAAATTTTGTTTTGATTTGACGAATACAATGGCCACAAAGAAACCAGCTGCATAAGTAAGAATAAAAACTAAACCTGGTTAAAAATTTGTCCAATTTAAGAAATCTCCTGATAAAAAAAGAAGAAAAAGACATTTTCTAAAATAATACATGATAATATTGTCCTTCTTTCAAGAGCCTTTATGAAGAGCTTGTTGGTAAATGAGCTTATGAGGGGGGTTGAAATGGAACAAAAATCTGTAGCGTTGGCATCTGTGGACTGTGCCTACTTTTTACGTGCCCCTGAAGAGAACATCTCCTTTTCACCTGACCCAGCAAGCATTTATTTCAGAACAGATCATACATCTATTATATATAAAATATAAATAAATAAATATATGAAAAATTCTTCTTCAGAAATTAATTTAAATATCCATATTTTTTTTCAATCTTTCATGCAGCTATCTTGACTGTCAGTAAAACAGGGGCCATAAGCCACTTTAACATTCCGTTTCTGTGGATGCATTTTCTTGCCTAGCTTTCTGTTCTTCTGTTGCACTGCCAAATGCCACCACCAAATTAGTTACGCTGCTGGCATGTCCTGGTCTGTTTAATTTGTCCTTTACAGATTTGGCTTTCCGAGAATGGCTGTGCAAACTCTTTGACCGTAGTGATGGGAACCCAGAAGTCCTTTCTGGCTTTACTGATAGTAAATTCTCTTTCTCAGCCTTGACAGTGGCAGGCATAGAGGTGTAAGAGGCACTCATACCTGCTTCATCAACATAATTCTCATCATCTGTGTCCGTCTGTAACTGTGTGTGCTCTGCTTGCCTTTCTGCTTCAGAGATAAAACCAGGGTATTCTGGAGGTTTTTCGTGAGAAAGTTGCTGTTGAACTTCATATTTCCACTCTGTGGCCCATTGTTCAATCATAGAAGGACACACCCGATCCATGATGGTACTATACTCTGTGGTCCAGTTGTTAACTCCTCCAACCACCTTCCCACCCTGTGCAAATATAAAGCTCCTTGACTTCATCATAGTGGTTTGACAAGCACTGAACGTTTCAGGAGGAAAATAGCGCATTGCTTTAGATTTCTCCAAGGGATAAGAGATGGTTGCCTCTAACTTGGTACGTTCTACTTTTAACTGAGTATTCTGAAAATCTGATCTTGGTACTGACTGTCTGTTTGTAACAGCATCCACCTGGTTTGTACTTTGAGGAATCATTCCATCGCTCTTGAAAATCTCCTGCTTTTCATCCCCCAAACTACCTGAACCAGCATAGGGTCTGGAAACATTCTGTGCAATTTCTAATGTAGATTTGCTGTAATCTGCTGTGGTGACTGCATTAGTACTAGAGGTATAATGGAGACCGGTGTGGTGGTCTGGAACCAGCATCCTTGGGTCTGCTCCATCTTCTTTGGTACCAATAGAATGGGCTTTTTTACGCAATCCAATGGCTGGAGACATAGGAGCGGTACTGTCATCATATGTTAACTCATCGCCGCCCACATGGTATCTGTACATGCTGTAGCCATCAGAGCTGTTAACGCTGCTTTGCCTTAGGAGATATGCAGCATCACACTCAGATGAAGCCCGTGAACGTGGATATGTCAGCTCAGATTTGTCAATACCTGCCAGCTTCTCAAGAGCGTTCACCATCCGACCAGATAGTTCTTCCAATTGAGAGAGTCGAAGGTCTACTGTTTGAAGAGAAGCTTTCATAAAATGTTCTCTTTCATTCACTTCTTCTAGCCTCATAGACATATTTTCAACTCTGTTGGGTATAAAAGGGGAAGCACAGAACAGAAGCTGTGGAATGGTGCAGTAACCCATTAGAGGCACCTAGCTACTGATTTCTTCGTAAGGCAGAATGTGGTGCTATCAATCTTTTTTCCTACATGTAACATCAAAAGTATGTGCATTTTCTTGTTATCTATGCATTCCATACATCATATGTATGGATATCATAGGGCTATTTGAACTTTGCCCTTATTTACATGCCAAGAGAGTACAACAGTTGCAACCCTTAGGGACAGCCTGCTATTAACACTGCTGAGTGTGCCACCCACTTCACATTCAGTTGTCCTCCTTCACTGTGAAGCACCAATTAATTACATGAAAAATACTTTCCAATGACATGCTCACAGGATGACCTAAAATAGCATCAAGGCATGTTGTAAAACAGGTTTTGTAGCTGTACCAAAGAGAACATATACTGGTCTATGGGATTACTTTAGCTCTTGAAATCCCTTTCAATTATGTATCAGCTGAAGGGAGTGAAATTATTGTCTAGTTCAATTAAAATAATATTTCCCCCCATTTTCTTTTATCATTTATATCATAATGGAAGCGACGGTGCCAGAAGAATGCATATAGAAGTAATGCATTAGAATGTGACTTAAAGATCATACACGAGTAAATCAACTGTGGAAATTAAATTAACATTCTTTTGCTCTCACACACAAAAGATGACAAAGCATCTGGAACAAGAAGCCATGAGAAATAAGCAAATCTGCTTTGTGGCCATAGACCATAGTGAATCAGTGAGGCTTACCAGCCCTGCTTTATTCTCTGCCACAATACCCAGGATTTTGACAAATTGCCATGGATAAATAGTGGGATAGAAACTACTTGAATACATGCAGCAGATTTCATTTACTTCTCTATTCTCAAACTTCACGTATACTAATGTGAGATGTTCAGGGCCTCCCTTCAAAAGAAAGATGTTAATCTGTTACAGAATTATATGGCTTACAGAGATACTTCATAAGAAATGTTAAAAGGAAGATATAGATAAAGACATGGAGCGGTTCATCATCAGAATACCATGAGGTAGGTTAACATGAAAGAGTAAACTGTGTATAATTTTCATTACAGGGAGAATTTTTCATTATTTCAAGGAAGTGACAAAAGACCCCATCCTTCCACTTACTTAGAACTCCTAACAGAAAAGGCAGAGCCTTTGGGAACAGTCCTGCCAAGTGACCTGGTACAAAAGTGCTGCTGCCATTATTACTGCGTGCTTACACAGCAATATGCAAACATTACCTGGTCCTCAGAATAGCTTAATGATTTACATGTGAATATTCCTGCTTTTTTAAGTGGGGAACTTCATACTGAAAAGCTAAATGCCTTGTCCAAAGCTTCCAAGAGAATCTGTGGCAGAGATTAAAATTCAGCAGTTGTGAGTGCTGGGCCCTAGTGTAAACCATAGGTCCAAGGGAAGAATCCTCAGCGCTTTTGTCATTAAGCTCCAACTTGTTTCTCATGGTTGGATGAACTGTTGGAAGCTCAACAAGTAGTAATTTGCTCACACGGGTAAAAAGCATAACTGTGATCAAGAGACAGGTGAGAAGGAAAAAACTCACCGTGACCAAAAAGTTTTACACCAAAGCTGCCCAAAGCAGCAGCCTTAGTGACACACCAGTAGGAACCACAAAAAGCTCACTCTCGTGAGAGACACACCTGCACCAACACTTACTCAGGATTCAGATCAGCTTCTGAATAGCTTCTAAACAACTTCTAAATCTTTTGTACTCTAAGTCAACTTTGGTTATAATGAAGACACAAAAAAGCAAATATTGTTCCAGATAAGCGGTATGGTTTTTTTTCTTATAATAGGTACCTTTCAGAGGTAACTCGGATGCGTTCATCATTAGATGATTGCTGCTCGTCCTCTTTTTCCTGGAAATATTCTTCTACACACTCCTCTTCAAACTCATATAGTTTTTTTAGCTCTTCATCATTCAGAAATAACTCTGCAAAACAGATGAACAAAATATTAATTTCCTTTTTCTGAACTTCTGGCAGTCAGTTGAAATCTGATTTAGCAGATTATTTTGGGGACACAGATACTGCAGATTCTACTCCTGCACTAAATGAACCGATACTTTTGAAAATAGGGAATAAGCACTTAGCCAAAAATGGCCACAGCTGGGAAGGCAATGTAATGCATTACAGCCATCATCTGCTTTTATGACCATCCCCTTGGGGCTATATTTCCTCAATGACCTTTGCACTTTTTAACAGCAGCGCTATGCATTGAACAAACTGACTAGATTTTACACTACGGACTAGGAAGACTAGGGAAATCTCTGTCAGTTTGATATTTCTACATTCAAATACTGTTCTTAAAAGGGTGCCAACTATAGGCAACAGACAATCTAATACAACAGATTGCTTCCCAGACATTCTTTGGATAAGAGCTTCAAAAATTTATAATCATGTAGGGAAAATCCAAGGGAAATATAAGCTCTTGGGAACATTTCATCCTTTATTTGAATTTGTCTTTTGGTATTTGGAGGGAGTGTTACATTTACTTTTTTCCCTTTTTTAACTCAGAAGCATATTGTACAGAAATATGTTTCCTATGTGATGCAGAAATACAGCAATAATTGTGAGCATCTGATTATTTCAATGAGCCAAACAATGAAAATAATAATCAACAGAGTATGTTAGAAATAGAATCCTCACAGTTCGCCTGTAAAATGACAGATAAATCTCTAGCATGAAGAAATAAAAGTGGGGATACTCTCAGACACAGATTGCTCACAGTCACAGAGCTTGAAACTGTGATCCCTTCATCTCAGTTTCCTATTTGCCCTTCCTGCCATACGAACTTCACTAGAACTTGGTAAAACTGGATTAAGTAGATGCTGCCTCACTGTTTTAAGAAAGCATGTTAAAGAAGGTCTTCCCTAGCAGCCCAGCGCTGCATATTCTCAGGAGCCCACAGAGCTCAAAAGCTGTTAATTTGATATCAATTTTGTCCCATACCATCTTCTGCAAATACACTGGACAGCCATCATGCACAAAATCGTTCAGCATTAGAAAAGCTGCTGCTTTCTGCTAATATGGTGCAAAGAGCTCAATTTATAGAAGATTTATGGCATACTTAGTCCCCTGTCACGCTCATCCTGGTCTCCTTCACCCTTCCTGCAGCGGCAGCAGATTCGCTTGATGATTATGTAGATGTGGCTGAAGATAATCATTGGTGGTGGGAGGACAGGTCTGTCATGGAACGTCATGATCAGCTGGTACCGCTGGAATTTCCAGACTTGGTTGGATATTGATTTTACCTCAAAGAAGGTATTGCTGAAAGGGAACATTGGTACAGTTTCTATCAGGACCCTAAGTTTACTTAACATTGAGCAAGTACTATGTTGAGCAAAGTAGCAGCCAAATAACAACATGAGGCCACATGACTTGCTTGGTCCAGCTCTTTGTTGATGCTGCTGAACTTGCTGAACTGATGATTAACTTGAACTCAGGGTAGCCAAGCAGAAGGTGCTCTGCATCCCTTAAGCACCACCCAGAACAGTCCTTCTGTTAGCAATTTGCTCCTATTGTATAAAGTCCTTTATGTGTTAGCGTTAGAAAAGTTAGAAAAGAAACTTGCACAATTTATGAATCACATAATGGGTATTTTGGTGCTTGGTTATAAAGTATTTCTTTTAACACATGCCAGTATTTGATATTACCCAAAGTATTAAATCCATGAAAGGTATTTTGTATGCTAAACCCAGAAGCTTCACATAGTTTGCCTTTAATATGCTAATCAGGTTGACCTACATAGAAGACTTCAAGTTTTCAGAAAATGTCCTAAATCCAAACTTTATTCACTCAAACTTCTGACTTGAAAACATGCTGCATATTCTTGTAAAGGAATGTGTTCTTGGAAGCCGTGGCCTCCTCACTTCTACACAAAATAAGGCGTGCTACAAAGATGTTTTATTTTGTAATTCAGTGGATATGAAGGAGTGTAAGTTATAGCATCCAATCCAGAGATAACAATAGTCAAGGTTATGAAATATCAACTAAAAGAAAGCAGACTTGAAGTGCTGTCTTAGCTAAAGCCTTTCAAGCTATTTTAAAGTATGCTCAATCAGCTCACTCCATTTCTGTGATGATGACGATGATATCGGCACTTCCTTTTTTATATTTTTTGTCCGCTTCTTTAACTTTCTGTGCTTTAGAATATCTACATTCAGAAAACCAGCTAAAACATCTCTGAAACCAGAGAATTCTTGAGCTTTTGGTTTCTTTTGGCTAAGTACATGAGATTAATTTACCAATGATAAATGACAATCTGCCTTCATTCTGTGTCTCCTACATAGCAGGAATTCCCCAGCTAGATCTCACCCCCTTGCAACCATGCTGGAATGGCAGGAGTTAACAGCATGACCTACTTCCCAAACTGCTGATTCCTTGGTCCTTCAGCCAATAATAGCTACCATTGTAAGATCCTTCCCCTTCCCCCTAGCGATGTGACTGGCATTTCAGCACTTAAAAATTCGTGACCTTTTAAGCTACATACATCAAATGAAAGACAGGCTTTGTGAGCTGTAGAATTCTGGGCACATGATTAACTGTTTTTGTGATTGTGACACCAGCTACCTATGCCAACAAGCCCTCCAACACTACGTGTTTATGGGCATCCGAAATGGATCACCTGCTTTTCTCAGGTGGTGTGTTCAGAAAGTCTTACTAGCAAGCAGATGCTGCAATTTTTATTTTTTTTTTAATCCCTAGGTAATGACAGGAAAAGCATGCAACATAACTGGGTACAAAGAACAAACAGCAGAAATTTATTTAGTTTTACTCTAGAGAAGTCTAAATATAGATTCGTGGAATAACATTAAGAATGTGCACATTGCTTGGACTGGCCACAGATCTTGGCAACATGTAGGCATCCCTTCTCTTGCTTCAAGGCAGCATAGGCTCCTTTTCTGGGTCATTTCAGAACTCTGCAAAGCCCTAATTTATTTTTCTAACTGAAAAGCAAAACAAAAAAGAAAAGGAAGCCAGATGACGTAGTGATAGTGGCCATGCCACCTGCTTTTGATGTTCAGATTTTCATTCTGCAGTTGTATCGCAGAATCATGTTTGCTAGTGGTTACATGGGCTTACATCACGTTTGTAGCAGGTTTCATGGATTCTGGTTTTCATCTTTCCAGAGCAATCTTGAGGCCTGTCAAGTGTCCACTAGATGGTCACTAGAAGTAGCCAGATCCTCTCACATGGATTACTGCAATTCCTGGCAAATTCAAAGCAACCTTTCCTCTGCTCTTTCCTACTATTCCAAGTATTTGCCAGTCATGTTCAGAGAGTAATTAGATTCTGAGTGCGGATGCAAACCCTCGCAAAATTGGTTGATGGGCTCTCACAGAAACTTTAACTCTGCAATAAGAACGTTTACGTACTTGAAGACAGCAATCAGCAGGTTTACCAACAGGATATTTGCTACCAAGAGGTAACAGGCCATAATAGCAGGAGTGAGCCAGGCCCCTGGTATACATGGAGGGAGGCGTTTACCATCATCGTCGTAAAGATTGTCCCCACAAGGAGCTGAAGAAAAAGCAGAAAAAGTATTTTTCACAAATTGCTCAATCCTTGAAAACAGTATTCACATTTATTTAATGATGACACATGCGTAAAATTTGCCAGGCTAAACAAATTGTCAGTTTATTTTCAGTAGCAAGTATGTATATCTTCTACTTCAAATTCTGCTTCCAACTATGGCATACAAAAATAAGTTCCCATAATAGTCAACGGAGAGGCAGCTCCAAGTTTACTGTACAGTGTAGCTTTCTCTTTAAATTCATATTGCTTTTCTTTTTCTCATACTAATAGTCTAGGACAAGATCTTAATAGGCATATGTACATATTAATAGTGGAATTAAAAAAAAATAATCTCTAACTAAACTTGTGTGCGTTCCTTGCCAAAGATATAAAAGAATGTAGTTAGTGGTCCCAGATCGCTGAGCATAACTAAAACCTTTACAGGGCTGCAGAGGCCTTGATGATCCCCAGCTTCGCCTGGGGGTAACCCACAGTGCCTGTGCCCGCCTGCCCTGCCTGGGCCACGGCAGCACGCCTCAGCCCGGCCCCGGGTGGCCCTCGGGTGGCCCTTCTGCCTCTGGCCCTGCTGCCTCTGGCCCTGACCGCGCTCCCCAGGTGGACCCACCGCTATTACTTTTCCATCTGGCGCTGTTGATGTCACCAACAGGTGGCCCTGCCGCCACTTCCAGGCCAATTTATGTTTCCCTTATTTTTCACAATAGTTCTGAGGTTTAGGTAATATTTGAGACCAAAGAGACAAATACATGAAATGAAAATGATGCAGTAACAGCAAAACAGACTGGTGAGAATGAGACCAAAAATGAGAGTATTGATCAAACTGATATAAAATAATTGCCTGAAGTAACCTAAGAATGCACAGGTTGTCTTGGGGTGAGAGCCACCTTGGAGTTGTCCCGTCTGTAAGTGCAATGCCAGTGTATCTGATTTCAAATACAAGGCTAACTTTCAGAACTGTTTAGTAGCAGGTAAATTGTTTATCAACCGCAGGTTCTTCAGCTGAAATCTTTGTAAGTACTAAGTCTGACAGTGATCTGCCAATGAGTTCATTACGGATTTAGTTTATGTGAATAGACAAACCAGTTTAAGCATTTTGCCAAAAACACAGTGCTTCAATCTCACCTGAGAAATACTTCAAATTATTTGAAAACAGACTAATCTTATTTACTGTGCACTGAAAGAGATCTTTAGACTATAATTAATAAAATGCATTTTATTTGCTTTTCAGCCATCAGGCCTATGTTTTTCCTGTTCATCATAAATAAAGTATAACAGGCAAGTCAAGCGAATCAGAATATTATTCACAAGGACCAATGAAAGTACTGCCACAGAAACACTAACATTGTATCTAGATAATCAAAGGGAATTAGTTTTACCATTACAGTGATGCATCATCATTTTTAAAAAGTATTGTATTGTCAATGTGCTACAAACAAGTCATAGCAACCATGTAAACTCATTTAAAACTTCTGATCTGCAATCTGTATTAAAATATTTTTCCTCTTCTTTTTTCAAATGAAACTATTACAGTAGAAAAACAAGAATCACACCTGAATATTGGATGAGCTCTACAATTAAAATATCAGTATCTAGATATCAGTATCTAGTGAGGAGGAAGATTAATGGACATAATGAGATAACCAGCTCTCCACAGAGACTTACGATTAATTTCCATGGCATAGACTGAACAGCATTCCAAAGGAATTAATAGAAAAGGAGGCAGGGAGAGAAAGAAAGAAAACAATAGAATAATAAAGAAAAAAAAAACCCCACAATAAAAAAACAATTCAAAATACAGTTTTTTCACCAAGAAAAGATAAGCAACTCATATGTCAGAACAGTAGAGACATATGCTTAGGAACAATGTCTTTGTTAGAAATGCACTGCATTCTGCAGTTTCCTTTTCATGTTGTTTTCCCCAAATGTTACATGTGACAGTGAATTCATAATATTAATAATAAATCACAAAATGCTTCTGGCAGATGATCTAAATATACCCGATATTTCAGGCAAGTAAACAAAACTGGAGGTCACCACAAATACAAAACGAGTCAAAATTATCACACAAAATCATTCTTTTAGCTGCTATGGAAACATTTCCTGCTCATTTTTCACTCTCTCTCCCTCCCCCTGCCCCCTCCCTGAACCATCAGGGCTTTGAGTCTGCCAGCTGTCTCTAGTGACTAGCTATGTTTCTGTTAATAGTCACGGTTCTGATATTATTGCAGCATACAGTATCATTAAAGCCCATTTTGACTACCAGTATGGATACTTGCTTGCCAACCCTTAAACGGTGATTGTAAGACAAACTGCACTATTGAAAGAAGCTCAGCCAGGCTGCTGTATCGTTTAAGAATATGTTTCTATTGAGTACTGGATGCCACTAACTTCTTGACCACGGACATCTTCTAAAAGCAGGGAACAAGACAAGAGCATCCTGGGTTGCATTAGGAACAGTGTTACCAGCAAGTTAAAGGAGGTGGTTATTCACCTCTAACTCAGCTCTAGTGAAACCACATCTGGACTGCTGTGTCTAGTTCTGGCCTCCCCCATGGAAATCAGGCATGAACATACTGGAAAGACTCCAGTAAAGAGCCACAACGATTATTAGGGTGATTGGAGCACCTGAGAAATAAGGCAAAGCTGAGAGAGCTGTGATAATTTATCCTGGAGAAGACAAGGGTCAAGAGACATCTTACCAATGTTATAAATACCTGGTGGTGGGTGGGAGTAAAGAAGACAGAGCCAGACTCTTCTCAGTGGTATCCAGTGAAAGGAGAAGAGGCAGTGGGCAAAGATACAAATACGGGAAATTCCATTTAAACCAGGTTGTCCAGAGAGGCTGCACAGTCTTCATCCTTCAAGATATTAAACCCCTGACTGGACAGTCGCTGAGCAACCTGCTCTAATTACCCTGCGTTGAGCAGGGTAGTTCAACTAGGTGATCTCCAAAGGTGCCTTCCAACCTCAGCAACTGTGTGATTTGTGATTCTTCATCTTTAGGTGACATCCTATCCTCAGTGAAGCTATTGACAAAAGTCCAGCTACCTTCTTTCAGATGGAAAATTTGATGTAATACTTTTTCCATAAATTGTTTACACTCGTGAGCCTTGGCAAAACTACCCATAAGCACCTGACACAGAGCCAGGTTAGACTGCCCATAGCAATCACTCCCCAATGACTTCTGAGGTTGCTTTTGTGGTGTGTTTACAGAGAACCATGGAAAGATCAGAGTGAAAATTTCTTACTGAAAAGGAAAATATCTTCAGAAGTCAGTCCATAGATTTCTAGACATAAGAAATTTACAGAATAATTGTAATGCAGTGTAATTATACCAGTAGAACTCCTTGCGTAGCCACTTCTATTTCAACACTAAACCAACAACAAAACCACAGATTTCCGAGCTAGCTTATGTTTAAGCTACTGACACAGCAAAGCTTCTGACCTGGGAAGGTTAGTGGAGCAAGTAGCTGGACTGCACCTGTGTAACTGGAAAGCCCGAACTTTTTTCCTCCAAAATCTTTCACCCTGAAGAAAGATGTCTAATTCAAAGGATGCTGAGTATATAACTGAGAAATGACTGAAGCATGACAGAAGTCTGGGACACCACTTAGACTGAAGAGATCAGTATTGTTGGTAAGGTGTGAGTTTAAATTTGTAAAGAAATCAAACTGTCTACACTGGCAAACATCCTTTGTTCAAAGTGAAGTAGGATTTGAATGCACATTATGACCCACAAATGTAAGGGATACCCGGTTACAGTCTGCTCCTCCCCATGGGAGAAATAACACACTTGAGAGATCCTGAGCTTATCCTGGCTCACAGGTGCACTGGAACTGCAATATCGGACAATAAATGACTGGCTTGACCTTTTATTTGTCAAGAGTAATTTATTGTACCGTAAGTTACAATAATGAGACAAGCATTCATAAGGAAAAGGAAGATGATATGATCTTTTCAGCAGTGTACACTGGTCAGAAACTGACTAGTGACATTTTATTCCTTTCTAAGCAATTAAAGTACACTTTAATGACATTTGGTATAGAAGTTTCTCATGATGATGGATCTTTACCATTTTTGAACTTAGACCTCACAATTTCTTCAGCCTTCCACTTCACTACTTATCAGTATATGCAGATGGTTGAAATAACACATACACAATGCTGAAGTAGCAGCTTATATTATTTCAGATAAAGTGTAAACTACGTAATACACACTAGGGGAGGCCAGCTGCATGTTTGATTATCTGAAAAAATGTCAAATGTTAACACAAAACTAGCAGTAACGACAAGTCAGTTTCCATCTCTTCTAAAATACTGACAGTTGTTTTTTTAAACTGTGCAGTTTTATATAAGACAGGCTATTTCCACACCCAAAGCTAATCAAGCAGAGTCTTCATTTTTTGTTTCTCCACAGGTGTAGAAAAGAACATGAGTATTTAATGAAATAGAAACTTTTCTGGAAAGTAGACAGATGTATCAATGAGAGTAAAAATGTATTAGCTCATAGCCTATGCAGGGAGTTAGAGATGAAAGGATATGTGTATTTTCATCTCTTGTGCAAGGTAGTATTTTTTTTTTCTGCTTCTGTTAGAACAGTAAAACATTGGTTCAAATGAACATTTCAGAACGATCTCTGTTGATCCCTGCAAATAAACAGAACACTTAATACTGTTATACTCTCGGACGGGAGAGTATTCCAGACTATACTGCTTTCAGTATTAACTGAATTTGAATCTAGGCTGAGAGGACATGCAGGTGGGGAACAGAAAATTGTTTAGACTCTGGAGTCTGTCACAAGAAAACAACAAAACCAATATAATCATAAAGACAAAACACTATTTCCAAATTAAAAGCAATCATTAATTTGGATCTGATCATCTGCCTCAGAAACAGGAAACAGACTCTTACTATGAATTCTACTCTTACGGTCTATCTGGTCTGCGAACACCTCTCCATAGATCATCCAGTAGGGCATATAGAAGATGTTGCGAGCTAGTCTCCAAGAAGGCTCTTCATCTGGGTGCAGAATAGCTTGGCGGGCTACTCCAAAACTCATCAGAACCACCAGCATGATGACCACAAAATATAGCATGTCAATCATCTGCACAGAGAGACCATACAGAGGCTTTTATCATCACCAGGTAGTACAGTAGCATCAGCATGTCTGTTTGCCAGCATGCAGTAAACAAGAAAGCGTAAAGAAAACAAACACATTCCCCTGGATAATTTTGGTATTATCCTTTAACTACTACTGTAGCTCATGAACTAAGCACACATAAAAATGCAGTAAAACCAGTAATTTAAATACTAGATTTACATTTAAAAATATTTTAAGCGCTAAAGCCTTTGCTATCCCTATTCTCTTTTGCATCAAGTGCACTATGCTGTGCTTTCAGCATAGACCTCTTCTTTGGTTGCAAAGAGATGATATAAATATTGCTGCATCATCTCCTGTCCACAAGTGATGGGTTTGGTGGATGACCCTGGTGTATCAGCAAAAAAGAAAGAAAAAAGATTCCCTCTCAATCAAGCAGTTATTAGCAAGAGTATTGCATCTCGTGCGTGTGTGTGCAAAATTCACATGGCAACTTTTTCACAGACTTTATTCAGTGTCCTACGCAGACAGAAAACCCCTTTCTAAAATCAGAACTGAACTGAGTTTCCCATGAAGTTCTGAAATACATAATTTACAGCAATTTAGGCACTAACCATCTTTCCAATCATCATGACGTAAGGTCCCAGGTATTTGTTCACACCAAAGATATCTAGTACTCTGATGTACCAGAAAATGATATCTACACAGTAAATCACTCTTCCGTAACCCATGTAAGGCTGGTTCTGTAGGCGAAGAATTGCTCCTATCATAAATACTGAAATAGCCACCAGGTCAGTAATATTCCAGTATTCCTGGAGCCAAACTTTCACTTTTTGGCTCAGCTTGCCAGGCTCTGACATCAGAATCTGAAATAAAAAAAACCCCATCAAACAAAACAACAAAGAGATCATTAGGAAAAACTCCAAGTTACATTTTTGAAGTAACGGTTATGAAAAAAGACCAATCTCGTCACATTCAACAGGTGTCTGAGACCCCCTTCACTGCCAGCAAAATTTGCCTCAAGCAGCATTATTTTGAGTTACTAGCAGGCAAACTTTGTTTTTCATGGAAACATGGAATGGGTTGGGTTGGAAGGGACCTATAAATATTATCTAGTCCAACTGCCCTGCCATGGGCAAAGACATCTTTCACTAGGCCAGGTTGCTCAAAGCCCCGTCCAACGTGGCCCTGAGCACTTCAGGGATGTGGCATCCGCAGCTTCTCTGGGCAGCCTGTGCCAGGGCCTTACCACCCTCATCAGAAAAAATGTCTTCCTTATGTCCAATTGAAACCTACCTTCTTTCTATTTAAAACAGCTGCCCCTTGTCCTGTCACTAGAGGCCTTCGTAGAAGGTCTCTCTCTTTCTTATAAGCCCCCTTTACATATTGAAAGGCTGCAGCAAGGTCTTCCCGGAACCTTCTCTTCCCCAGGCTGAACAACCTCAACTCTCTCAGCCTGTCTGCACAGCAGAGCTGTTTCAGCCCTCTGATCATTTTCATGGCCCTCCTCTAGACTTCCTTTTCATCTTTGTTTCTGTTTTGGCTTTATTAAGCCCTTTTTTTGTTGTAGGTTTTAATCAAACCAGGAGATCTGGCTTACTGACTTTGCATCCATATTTATCTCCAAATACAGTTCGTATGAGATGTAGGAATTATGAATCAGAGGACAGGCTAAGTGCAAACCACACTACAGCATGGGAATACAGGAGACGTTTCTATGCTTTATCTTCCTCATACAAAAGTAATGAGATCAGCCAGATCCTACTCCTGGCTAATTCCCCAAAACACTTCTCTGCCTGCAGTTCTCATCAAGGACTGCAGCAGTAATAAGAAGCCAGTATCTGCTGAGACTTCCTTCACGGGGTATGGCCCTGCCCTTTCTTGGAAACACACATAAGAGAATGACAGCATTCCTTTTGACTACCGACCTCAGGGCACTTTTGCCTGACCTTTTTCCCAATAAGAGAAGTTTTAATGTATAGAAATGGGTTATAAATGAAATCATCTCCAGTGATGGGCATTTTGGGACTCTCGCCCTGTGAGAATCTTCTTTCTCATGTATGGCTTCTCAACCCTCTGCACAAGTCCATTCCATTTATTACCTCTAAGAGCGAGCTTCATTTTAAGGGTTATGAGATGTTGGTATGATCAGACTTTACCTCTCTTATTTTCTCCAAAGCCAACGTCACAATGTAGGAGATGACAATCCATTCCTGGACTGATGGCCACCGTTCCATCCGTACCAAGATGATATAATTAAATAACATCAAGTAACCAAGGTATGATATCTGACAAAAAAAAAAAAATCTTTTATGGAATTTAGGTGACGGATCCCAGGATCCTTCCACAGTTAGGCAGTACTCACTTACGGAGATGACTCACACACACACACACAAATCAGTCCACACTCACTTCCATTACAAAGTTGTGGTCTATTAGTGTAAGTCAAAAGAGCTATCACTCGGTTTTCTATAACCGCTGGTGTAAATGTCAAAACGGTGATGCTGGTGTCTCCATGCCTCAGAGCAGTCTTTGGTAACCAGCCAACTAGAAACTCTGAGGACCTTGGAAGTCCAGAGTTAAAGAAACCAAAATGGATTCAATGACTTTGAGGCAGGGAGGGGCAGGGGGGAAGGGCAGGGGGGAAACAAAGCAATATTCAACCAACAGATTTTCCAGGGAGAAAACTGAGTGTTCTGAAAGATGAGATATTCAGTGTGAAATGTTTACCCACCATCTCAAAACAGGTCTAAAGCAGAAAGGGGAGGTGGGGCTATGAGCAGCACCTGCCTGGAGGGGTAGGGGAAATAAGGAGCAACACAGACCATTTGCTTTTCTCCACCCTGTAATAGGGTTGAGACCATCTAGGCAGAATATACTCTTTATGTGAAGCCAGAGGCATACATACTTCATATATCAGTCCCTACAACACCTCTTCCTACACTTGTTACTTAAACCCATCTACATGAACGGTAGGTTTGCCTGCAAAACGCATGAAAGTGAAGCCCGCCCAAATTGTGACAGTCATACCGACGTGTACAGACACATAGACTGGAGCTGCGCATGAAAGATTCAGCTGCTGAAGACGCTTACTTGCACAAGAAAAAAAGACTTTCTTCTGTGAAGGAAGCGAGCCTGCTGCAGTGCCCTTCCTACAGCTACCAGGCCCAGGGGCCGAGACCTCGGGCCTCCAGCAGCTGAAGGGCTGACAGATGCTGTGGAACACATGACCCAGACAGCTGAATTCTCTCATTTGTTGAAAGAAGCAAAATAACAATTTCAAACCACTCCAAATCAGATCCTTTGTGCCCGGGGCTTTCTAATCTACAAAAAAATGTAAATTCTCGACACTGTGAAACCATGTTGGATACTTTTTTTGAAAGTGAATAGGAATTTTGCTTTTGAATTATTAATACAGGCAGCAGAAAGGGATCAGGATAGTGTTTTGTGATTATGATGTGCTACAACTAAAAACCTACGTAATACGACATACTAGGTACTGGAAGTCCTAACTTTGAATAAAAAAGAAACCAGTATCCTTTTTACAGGGCACACACAAAATTTGTGGGCCGTAGCATGAATACTTTTTCTGCTTTATTAAAACAGTTTAGCACCAGACAATTCTTGATGCACTAAAGAGAAAATCAGATGCTTGTAAAAAATAAATATAGTTGAGATTGGCTTTAATTATTTAAATAAAAGTACCTATGAATTCTTTAGCGGACTGGCATCTGTGCTTCCATCTAGGTTACACTCATCTGACCGAGCCTAACTCTCAATGGAGCAGTGGCAAGCACTGATACTATGGCACTACTTCTTGGGTCCTAAAGTACATTTCAACACAGAACAGGAGTCAGAGCCTTTAGAAAACAAGAGAATCCAGCCCCGTCTGGATTGTGGAGCTCACACTGAGCTGCACCTATGATGACCCAGACAGGGCATCCTTTAAAGCACGCAGGAGTTTTAGAGGCTGACAGCATAAGCTTCAGTTATTAATTTTGTTCCATCGTCTTAAGCATTTTTCTCTGAATAAAGGGAGCGATTTATTCATCAGATTCCACGAAAACCAGTACTATGTATTCATTTATTACTTGATTATTATTTTTACATTGGAATCATTTAAGTTTCACAGGTGTGAGAAAAATGACCACTATCAGTTTAGTCATCATGACTTACTGTGTAGAACCAAAATTTGACAATAGGTGCATTATAGAATTCATAGATCTTTGTTCCGATTGGAAGGCTCTTTTGTTTTTTTTTTCCATTCTCTTCATCTCCTTTTCGGGAACCTGTATCCGCATTTGCATCCTGGAAGACCAAAGTTGTCAGTTTTCATCAATATTCAACAGTTAAAACAGTAGCTTTTCCTCAACTACAGCCCCACCCAACTGTCAACTACACGATACCTCTTCTGAGCAACAGAGCTCTTTTTAAAAAATAAAAAGCCACAAATTCCATAAATCTGTGCAACTACATAGATAATTTACATGCCCCGAGAATCCAGCCTATACATTCCCAAAACTCTTCACTGTTTTTTCTCCCACAGAGGCAGCTGAGATTTTAACCTGAGTGACCTATAGCGTAATCAGAGAGGTTAGAAAACTTAGCACTCTTGAGATACTAGAACTTCATTATAATCTCCATTACTGACCGCATTTTCCTCCTCCTTTTCTTTGCTTTCCTCATTTTCTCTTGATGTCTGGTAAGAATAATCATCGTAACTCCGAAACTCTAGGAAAAGGATGGTGGGAGGGAAGAGAATCCCTGTTATAACCTGTACAATAAGAAAGAATTCAGCTGAGATGGCAATATTTGTTTACATTGATAGACTTCATAACAAGGCGAACCCCATAAACAATATTTTCTTTTGTATAGTATTCAAGGTACTCTGCTATCCTAAGACCTACAAAAATGAGCAGGTAGTACTTATGAAGCATTGGCAATAAGGTCTTATATGGAAAGATGGCACCATGGAAGGCTTCCCATCTCCACAAATACACTGCAATTAAGAAATTGTGCTACAGAATTAGAGCTGTGCAGAGAAATTCCATGGAATGGACACAATGGTGGTTGGAAGAGGGCTTCAGGTTTGTTTCTGGAGTTTATACTTACTTTGGTCACCTACTATTAATCAGTTCTAATAGTCAAAAAACTTGTGAAAGGTAAGAGAAGTTTTGCAGACAGCACTAGGAGAGTTCTGCTATACGATACTCCTGAGATACAGACACACAAGCCTGAGTTGCCAAAGTACAGAAAAGGAGCAAAGAAAAGAATGCAGGTAATGAAACTAGAACGATAGCAGACTGATGACTCCTTTGGAGAAAAGAAAGGAAATCCATAAACAGATTTAGGACATACCATGATGCAATTTGAAAGGCAGGACACTTGCCTGAAGATTTTAAACAGGTTTAAGAGGGAGACATGAGAAAGTGGAAGTAAATTGATAATGACAGAGAGAGTGCAATGTGTATGTCAGCAAGCTTGGGAGTATGATCTGGGAAGATAGGCATGCACTTTGTCAGTAAGGGGGGATTTAAGGAAACAGGGAGGTGAGACTGAAGGCGGCACCATCATGATGGGCCTCCATAATGGGCTACTGCATAATATAACATAGAAAAGATTATATTCATATGAAAACACACAAAAGCAAACACTACTCTGCTTCCCTAACATTGGCTCACTTATATTTCCCCTTTGGATCAGCCTCACATTAGTACTTTTTTGGCAAATTCACCAATCAGGAAATATAAAAATCAGTAAGAAAGACCATATCATCAAATCACAGAAGAGGGAAATAAAAATCACATAGTTTCACACAATGCCATTGCACAGGTTTCATTCTTTTCAGCACTGAGTCTCGACTCTGTCTCTTCCAGCACCATATTAAGCAATGTAAAAACCATGTGTCCACGTCTGGTTCATGTTCTGTAATCCTATTGCGTGAACTCCTAATGGAGATTATCTTGCTTGTATGCAACTGATTTTTAAGCAAAGGTATGGTTTCAATGAACAGATCTCATCACTCATTGAAAGCCACAACTTTGCTCTCAGATTCCAGTCATGAAAAGCCTTTTATGGATTTATATTTTCCTTTGTCTTGGGGTAATGTTCCTTAGATATCCTGAATTTGGAGTCCGAAAAAAAATCAGCTTTAAAACAGGTATGTTCTTAAAACATCTATGATTAGTAAGTCAATTTGTTCTATACATACGCTATGTAGAATGTTATGTGCAACAAACCATATATTTAACAACTGCACAACAGAAATACCTTAAGGCCTGGGTTTTTCCGCATGCGTAGTCGCCCCATCCACATATCTGTTAAGAGCATCTGGCTGCATGTATGAGCAATGAAGTCCCTGTGTTTAGCTGCCACAGCCAATTTCAGGCAGGTGGAATTGCTCCAGTTTTTTAGTTCGTAGGTCAGTAGTTTCATGGCAATCTGCTCGTCATGCTTATAGGACTGATCTAAGAGTTCAACAGCCAGCTGGCCAAAATCTCTGGAAAATGCAAGGTAAGTCCAGTGAGGTTTATTTTAGGTATCAGTTTTTGCTTGTATTTGGGGTTTTAATTCCCTTCACAGGAAATTTTGTGGTTTAATTCCCTTCACATGTTTTCCCACACACGTATAAGAACTGAGTCTCAAGCTTGATTTGGGACAGTCTACCAAAGTTTTTATTGACCAGAGAGAATAAGCTTAGACCAATAACATCTTAGGGTCAGGTTAGATATATAATCAGATACCCCTTAATTTATGTGAGTATATCCTGAAAATAACTTTGTGAAATAAAACTAGCTAGTTTTGCAGAGAGACAAGCTAAAGGAAGAATGTGTTTTGTCAGAAAAAATGCAAGTCTTGTTGCTAGTGTTTCCTTTAGATTCTGAGATCACATTTTGGCTTGTTTACTGTTGATAAATCAGCTCCAAATGGTGTCCTGTGAACCTACGTTCTAGAGGTAAATTGTACTTCACTACAAGTAAAGCTTCTCAGCAGGTCAAACCACCCCTATATCAAGTAGACACGAAGTCTGCTCTGCATCTACTAACTTTGAGTTGTTGTCCAGATCCTGAGAGATGTCATCCACGAGCTCGCTCTCAGAAGACTCATGGGCCATAGACTTGTACAGTTTACAGGCCACAAGTGCCTTGGCCATGGTTTCCTCCCCTCGCTGCCAAAGGAAGAGTGCCATCTTTTGCCGTTTCATCAGCACGGCCCATACCATCAGTTCATGAAAGGGATATTGAAAGCGGCTGACTTCTGGGTCATCCACGTCAATATCAATCTCTTCCTCCTTTTTCTTTTTCTTCTTCTTCCCTTTGGTGGGAGGCTCATCATCCTGGGAAGAAAGGAAGAAAAAATGTTCCCATCAGTTTTTAACAGCTTACTTGACAATTGCACCATGCACAGAACAAGTATTGAGAGGACACGCTAATAGTTAAAGTTCTCACTTGCTTTTGCTGTTTGCTACAGTGAATGCCAATAGCAATAAAACTATGAAGAACATGTAACAGAGCATGCACTGACAGCTTAATGGTTTATTCAGAGAACCGTTTCTTGCATGCTTAATTACAGGTCACCCATCTTGGATAAGTACAGTAGAACCCTACTGTACTGAAAACATCACTTGATACCATACTGTAAGTAGATCTCTACTGCATGTATAATTGCACAGGTTGATTTGCAATTAATTAGTATTTAATGAATTCCTCTGCAGTGTCAATGAGCTTTAACAAACCTGAATTCACTATGAACAGGTTCCACTATGATTTCTAATTTGGTATGAATGCATCTATTCCTGAAGAACAGTGCTGCGTATCTTACAGGTATCAAACCAGTTTTCAGACTTGACATGCAATTGGAGAGAGTGGTAACATGCAAATGGAAAAGACAGGTAGACAGCATCCTCAAGAACAGCAAGATACTAAAGCGAGTCTTCACCTTTGAATAAGCAATGTCTTCTTATGTGTGCAGTGCAAATGGAAGGTAAAAGTATCCCATTTCTTAAAGGGATAGGGAGGACAGGCCATTACTACAGGAACCAGCATGGAAGTAACTGAAGGGAAGTACTGACAATGAAGCAGGATCCTGAAGGGAGAAAAGCCATGATTGGGAAAATTAGGGTTTAAATAATGTAGGAAGAACATTGCATATATAGGTGTAGACAGAACTCATCATCATTGCAGACCTTGATTCCAATCTCAGAAGTGGATCGCAAGTAAAAGCAATTACCATTCTACAAAATCCGTTCTTGTTCAAGCAAGCTCAGCATAATGCACTATTTTTTGACAAAGTATGAGCTTAAATCCAAATTCAGAGTCAGTCTCACACCCCAGCTTTCCAAAGATGGCTCTTCAGCTCAACAATTAAGTATGCTTTTCTCTTCCAGCAGTTTTAAGAACTCTGTCTCTCATGGAAAATTCAGGGGTCATTAATTGTATGCACATGAAGGAAAGTGTTGAGGATATCCAAAGCACAGGATATAAAATCTCAAATGGAGGACCAAAAATTAGGTCCTCCCCACACTAGGAAAATCAAATCAAAACCAAACCCTGGGTAAGAAAGACAAAGTTCTAAAGAGTCTAAACTTCCTGTTTTGGAGCTGCTGACACTGGAAATAAAAAAAAAAAATGCTAAACACTTGGAGTTGCATCAATTTACTGGCCACTTCAGCAAAAGAACTGTCAATTTTTCATTTCACTTTTTCTCTTGGAAGAAGGAAGTGGGTGTACCCACAGTGAAGTGTAGAGAACACTTCAGTTTGTACCACTTAAAACATTTATCACTGAAAGAAACAAGAAAATCAAAATGTGCTTTTGGAGAAGCACCAAGCAACCTATGCGTGATCAACGCTAATTAAAAAAGGGTTTCATCTCTGAGGGGCTGAGCTTTTGGCCTCAAGCCATTAGAAAATAGGAAGCTGATCAGAGAGATTAAACATAACCTGGACTTTCTCTATAGAGCAGAAAGCCGCTTATCTGCTTGGGGAAGGAGAGGCTCTTGTGCGTGGGTATAGTTCACATGAAATGTGACACAAGCGACATGTACATATACTGTGTCCGAATGCTATCGCAGCATTAATAAAAGCATACTACACGGAGAAATATACCTAGCCTCTTTGTGTAAATGCTTTCCTGGTCTATATTAATACTTTTTTTTCAGAAACAAAAGCAACCACCTCCAAAACAGTGTGAGTTTTTAGGCATCATCCCAGACTTGATTCTGATCAATTCAAAATTTCTGCAGACACACAAGTAATTGAAGCAGGGGTTAGACCCAAAATTCTGGATCAGCTTCGTCATTTACAAAGCATGGTGCCATCATGGTAGCAAGGCTGTTTTATAGTGGAGGACAGCATCTAACATGTCAGAGCACCTTGTTTTTTCACCCCAGTTAAATGTTTTGTCTATGATAAAATCTCATTTGCACATAATTTGTTACTTCAGGGTTAAAGGGGATCTGACCTAAGTAGCACTGCTGGATCACATTCTCTTTTCAATATCATCGATATTCGCTTCTGAATGCTTAAACCTACAATATGTTCCAACATGGAATGTGTTATTACATAATACTGCTAAAAACAGCCTGAAGATTACTGAGCAAGGCTTTAAGTAGTTCTTGAGACCCTACCCAAGAAAAAATGTCAGAAGTATTTCATAAGCTGTTTGCAAAATGGAAAATCCTGTCTAGTTGAAATTTACTTTAAGCCACAGTAATAGTTAAAAAGCTAAGAGCAAGGGCAGAACTGTACCAAGATATGCTCTGATAAAAACAGTATTTTACAATAAACCCAACTTACCTCCATTCCTAGTAGTTTAAGAGCTTTTGGCTGAATATTAAAAATAGAAAAGAAAATCAGTTAGATGGGAAGGAAAATTCAAAGATCAAACAATTCAAGGAAAAACACATTTTCGATCACAAATGTACAGTATTTATTACTAAACATTCTATTCTAAATAACTGTACCAAAAATGATACAATTAATCAATCTCCCTCTTAATTGTATTTTCAGGAAGGCAATGGGTTAGGAAATATTTTCCATCCTGCACTCAAGGTTTTGATTCAGATGGAAGAGTTAAATGAATCATTCAATAATAAACTGCTTAGAGAGTTAAAATCACCACATGGTCGCAAAAGCTTGGTGAAAAAAAGTGCTTTTAAGATACCCATACAGACACCCACAGGAAACAGTAAAAAAAAAAATAATTTTTTTTCTCTCACAATTTCCCATTAAAAAAATCCCTCTGTTCTATTGTGAAATTTCTGGTTTATATTTTATCTAAAAGTTTCATTTGCTTGTTCCATCACTACACATGCACTATGTCAGCTGCAGAGTACCTGGGCTTTGAGTGACCATCTGTGGGGCTACAATCCTACTGTGTTTTCTAGCATGAGGCTTTTTGTAATTAGGCAAGGAACCTTCACTTGACCTTCAAAGCTGAACCAAACAAATAAATAAGCTAATGAATACAACTATTCCGTTTGTTTAGAACAGACTTTTTAACAAAGCAAGGGCCATGCTTGATATTCTCAGGATTGGTACGTGACTATGAAATGCTTTACTGAGATTGCAGTGGCTTCCATAGGGTAAGATTTTTGGCCAGAGCAGTTCTTTACAGGACTTACTGTAGCATTTTCATTCAGACTTCTTCATTCAGACTAAATTCTCTGCCTTACCCAGCTTAAGGCTGCTGCTGGTTACAATGGCTTGACCAACAGGCCAGGCTTGACCAATACAGTTTACAGTTTTAAAAAAGCTACAGCCTCAAGTAGGGGTAAGTAAATATACAAACACCACAGTTAGAAATGTTGGATTGTGAACTACTGAAATAGGAGGAAATCCGCCTCTAGAACAGTGTATTTACCCACTTTGGGGCCTTCCCATACTTTAACATAGGTGTTTTACAGGTTCCTTATGTCACTTCACTACCAGAGTTTCAAATTTGGTCTTGCAGCATTTCTTTGGAATTTAACATGTAGTATTTCACAAAGTTAAAGGAACACAGCATTACTTATTTTTTACCATCAGCACAATAGCCACACCCAGAATGAACTCATTCTTACCCTTTTTGGTCCAAACAAATTATTATAAAGAGTCCGAAAACTTTTTCGAGTATAGTTGCAGCGATAAGCTCCACCCATGAGATATTCAAGTACAAGACCAATATCTATTAGGCTGATATGATAATCTGGTGGAAGATTTCCCTACCAAAAAATAATATAAAAAACAAAATAAGGACTTAGGATAAGAAAATATAACATTCATTAAATTGCCTGGCTAGACATATCATGTCATGTTTAAATTTGCGCACAGGTATTATTTAAAGCCACTGGTTTCAGTCTCTGAATATTTGTATGAAATTAATGATAAATGATTCATAGAATGAAAATTTTTTTGGGCCAGATGTTTTTTGTTTTGTTGTTGGCAGTAGTTATAGTATATAGAGGAGAAATTTTCATTTAATTTACTTGTTCAGCATGCCAGTGTCCATACAAGCCTGAGTTGTTTGCAAGGGTTATATTGATGAAATTAAATACCATTACACTGATATCATTAACCCAGTATAAAAGCATGACTTAATTTAATGGTGAATATCAGGCATATTTTATATTTTATGGAAACTTATATTTCATCATAATATTATCTACAGAGTTAAGACTACAATGCAGAACATGATTTAGATTAATGTGCAGCCCAGACTCAAAGAAAAAGGGAGACTATAATTTCCACTGTTACACTTAAAAGCTGGATAGTGGTATTGACTCTGCTAGAACCATGAACTGAACACTGTGCTTCACTGTTCAAGCTACATCTTACAACAGTAACTGATTCTACAGCACCACGGAAACAACTATATCCTAAGCAGACACATCACCTCCATGTTAACCCAACTGAATCCCCGAGACTGTCGCTGAATGGGTGAGCCATGAAAATGCAATGAGAAGGAGACAGACAGAAAGCAGAATGCAGAAGAGCATTAGTAACACTCAAAAAGACAAACACTGAATGAAAAAAAGGGTTAAACTATGAAGCAGATGAATATGAATTATACATTAACCCAGTACTGTGTAATTCCCACATCCAAACTTCCGGGAATAAATGGGAGTTTTCCTTGCAAAAAGGAATACAGGTTATTTCATGTAGCTGAATTTCACTGAATAAAAGCTCCAAAACCTCCAAGAGCAAATACAACAACAAATCTTACAGTGACCCTATTCATTTATAATGAACACATTTACATGTAATGGAAACAAATTAATAAGAAATTTAGGACTTCTAGCAATGAGAAACAGAACAGATGTTCTCTCAGGTAAAAGTAGGATTGATGAGACAACAGTAACTAAAAAACACACAAGGGAACAAACAAAGGAGAACAAATTCTGTGCTTGTGTGCAGGCTTTCCTGTTAACCTAGCAGGCCTTTCCTTCCTCCTTTGCAATGCTGCACTGGGAGCTTCTTGTAGAGAAGGAAGTATCAACCTCAATCTCAAACTATATATTATACTACTAGGCACCTAACTTTCCTCTCCTTAGGTTTTAAATTGCTAGCAGTGCAGTATAGCCATACCCAATTTAGACTGACATCACTGTTTGTCACAAGAAGTAATTTAACTTTCCTTTTCTTAACAACTACCATTTCACATGTCTGCTTTCCCCCGTGCTATGCTTGCTTGTACTGTTGACTCACCTAGCTAATGTAACCGCGCTAACATAATGCTGCTGTTAGTCAAGCTTACCTTTTTCACATCTCTGACTAGCAAATGCAGCGTATTTGGTGGACCCAATCTCTGAAACAAAAATAATTCAAGGTCCATTAGAGCTTAAATTCTTCAGATTTTTTGCAAATACAAATGTAATTAATGATTTGGCACTGTAAGCAGAACTTCAGGCAACCATGTGCCATGACACCCTTCAGCGGTGAGAAGGACAACCTTGGCTACAATGATAAACACCCTTCTATCAAGAGCTGTGTAATCTCTTTCATATAGTCCTTTATGTGGTGATTCAAGTCACAGCTGTTTGTGGTATTGTCTGAATTTGCACTTGCTGCAGGAGCCATAAAGGGACCAGAAGCCTAGACTGAGGCTCTATGTTGTATGAATGCTGCCCTAGAATACCTGCCACAAGTGATGGGAAGAAAAAGTCTCGAAATAGTTAAGTTCCTGATGAATTTGCTGCAGGTTGGGCTGGGTTGGGAGAATTTGAAAAAAAAAAAAAAAGAAAAAAAAAAGCACAACATCCTGTGGGTTTGGGTAAAGCATTTTGCTTTGCTGGGCAACAAGGAAAAATGATACCGACTTCTGCAATGTGCTAAGAATAAAAGTTGCTGTGTAAGTACTTTGACAAATGTACAGGCTTTTAAAAATAATATTAAAGTACGCATACATGAAAACTAATTGAGATTAAAAGTAAATGACCACTACTTGCTGGTATTAAATTTTCATTATCTACTTTATTTCTTTAAGTTCTTTAAGTGTTCTGAATGTGCATTTTAAATACATCACTATATTTACATAGTAAACTGCAATAGCTTCTGAAAGCTGCTATAGGCTTATTCATTAGGAATGTGTATATGCAGGGAAGCAACAGGACACTATATGCAGTAGCAATGGCTCCCTTTACTGCTATCCAACACCTGTGTATTGTCAGGGCTCAGAGCTTTTTGGAAAAACAAGCGTATCTCAGAAGGAGAAGAAGTAAAAGGACGGCCTTGTTGAATACAGTAGCAAAGAATCACAGGACGTTTTATTATTTCTGTTCACTCACAGTATTATAAAGTTCTTCCAGTCGAGGAATAGTGAGGAAGTGCTGCATGTTCACTCCATTCTCAATAAGCAGTTTCACAAAGTCCACTCGATCCAGAACCAGCGCATCCAGCATAGCTTGCTCCAGGGAATTCACCTGAATTACAGAACAGAGAATGTGGGACTACATGAGCACAGAAGACCACAACCATAAACATTTTCATTGCTTAGGATATTCCCAAGTTCCCAAATATGCTGAATAATCTGTAAGTGAAGAGGTATTTAGAAAATGACATTTTACCCATGTGCAAGTCAATACAGATGGCAGAGTTTTCTGATGAGGTCTTGGGTGAGAGGAGAGCAGTAAAATAAACCTTTAGCAATACAATTGTAGCTTTCAATCATTTTGTTTAGTATTTTTAACAGGCACATCACATTTGACACGTTATGTGAAAAAGAGATTTACTTGGTCAACATGATAGGAACAAGTTAAAATTTAAGAAAAATGCACTTCATACATTTAAGAAGTTGACATAATTTACCCTGATACTTCCATATATGTATCATCCACTCAACTGCTGCCTCACACAGAAAAGGCAACATAAAATGTCAAAAGACTCAAATCATTTGGGAAGAAGCACTTCCTCTTCCTTCACCAACTTAGCTTTGCCTTTGAAAAACATTGGCCAGGAAGCCTAATGGATCTCTTAATATGGGTTAAGGGGTTAGAACCCAGTAGGAGAGGGGAAAAGCCCTTGAGCAGCAATCGCCTTGACACATGAACTTTAATCCAGACAACAGAACAATCTCATTTACTGCAACTGGAAAATTACACGCTTAGAAATAAAGATGTTTAAATTGTCTTCACTGGATAAATAACGTACAAAGAAGGATGAAGATGTTCACTGGTGTTCTTATTTCCTTCTGACCAGTGCAGGGGAGAAGATGCAGCAGGCAAGCACTGACTTGTACTGGTGTGGTATGGCTGCATGTGGTGCACGTGGGATAAGAGAGTGATTCCTCGATAAAAAACTGAACAGCATCCCTGCAGAAACTGCTGCTGACTGTATGGGTATGTGCAAATGAGCATTCTGTAAAATGAAAATGTGTATTTCCCTTCTCTCTTTCCCTCAGGATGAAAAAGATAATAATTATTCAACAGTTTTAATACAAATACTGTCATCTCACCCAGTTCAGGAGTTCAAGCTTTCTTGGGTCTGTTTCTTCTTCTGGCTCTTCTTTTCCTTTTCCTCCTTTTTTCTTCCCCTTTCCTTTCCCTCTGGCTGCCTTAGTCTGAGCTGCTGGAGATTTCTTTTCCTTCTCAGGAGCTGTACCATCAGGAGCTGTAAGGCTTCCTAAAGGCTGTATTTAATAATGCATTAGAAGTATTAGAAATCTAACTGCTCATACAGTGACTATTTCATTGAATCTACTCCTATTGAACTTGCTCCCCTTCACCACTTCCCACATGCAGTCAACTAAAAATGATAATTCCCTTAAGTATAAGGATTTTTTGCATAGCCACATCTTTACACTTTTTTTTAAAGCTTTTACGTCCAACGTAGTCAATAGTAATGAAAGTCAAAGTGGTGAAGTAGGTAGACTGTGGAGGATTTCTCTCAAAATTAAAAATTGGTGTGAGCAGCTTGAGAAATTTTGTGACACTTCAGTTTCTTTGCTCTTAGTGAGAGCAATAGTTGTCAAAATAAACTGCAACAAGCAGGATAAGGAGCTGGACAGAAAAAGCTTAACAAGAATGTTGCATGATGCCAAACAACATCCATACAGCGGAGGCAGAAAGAAAGGAAAGAGAGCCACTAACTGGTCCATTTACATTCTGCAGACAATATTTCTGTTTATACTTCTTCAGACACATTTACCCTTTGCAATGTCCTTCCTCTTTCCAACCTATTTACCCAAGACAGGCAGGCACATGTGCAAATAACTTGACACCACTTGTCTCTGATTTGGAGGCTTAACTTGCTCCAGCTCATGCTTAGGTTATATAACTCCACGAACATCTGAACTGGATTACAACTATCCATGCTTTGCACAGAGATCTACCGAACCGAGCCTTTAACAAAGCTTGCTTTCTGTGGTTTTGTTCCATCTTAAAAACCCTCATAAATCTTCTCTGCCTAGCAGCCATGAATCCATTCCTCAGTTCGTAAGCCTGGACAAAACTGCAACTGCAAACTTGCAGCACAGGCTAGTCTGAAAGCAACCTTCATGAATTTGAGGTGGCAGTGGATCACGATCGGCTGATACTGTGTCTACAAACCAGTGCAGAGTATGAAACAGGCCAAAGCAGTAAGTGGCTTCAGTTGCCAGGTGGTACCTCTGAATCTAACCACAATAATATGGAGATTGGAACACTCCATCCAAATAAATATTTTATAGTAATAATACTTGTACTGTGGCAGGCTGCACCCCACAGCAGCCCTCATAGTGCTGTGCTGTGTACTGGTGGCTGGAAAGGTGGTGACAACACACCAGTGCTTTGGCTCCTGCTGAGCAGCAAGGCTGTCTCTCCAACCATCCCCCTCCTCTCACCAGTAGGGTGGGGGTGGGCAAGGTCTTGGGAGGGGACACAGCCAGGACAGCTGACCCACACTGACCAATGGGATATTCCATAATATGATGTCTGCTTAGATATGAAAGCTAAGAGAAAGGTGGAGGAAGGGGGGACATTCATTATTTACATTTGTCTTCCAGAGCAACTGCTACACGCACTGAAGCCCTGCTTCCTGGGCAGTGGCCGAACATTGTCTGCTGATGGGAAGTGCAGAATAACAACTTCTGTCTTCCTTTTCTTCCACGTGTGTGACTTTTGCTGTTGCTTCATTAAACTACCTTTATCTTGACCCACAAGTTTTTTTAATCTTATTTTCTCCCTGCCCTGTTCTGCAAAGGAGGGGGGCTTAACAGAGTGGCTTGGTGGGCAAATGGCATCTAGCCAAGGTCAACTCAGCACAATATTTCATCATCTTTAGGATGATTAAATCCTCTCTGTATAAGCATTTTAATGAACCTTGAATATCGGAAATACCACATTACTGTAAGTGAAGGAATAAAACAGCATATGCAGCAACATTTGTTGAAATTTAATTATACAGGCTTCCAAATGAAATAAATCTCACCATTATGTATAGCGTGCACATGAATAATGTTCCTGTGAGCGTCATTTTATTGCATAGTTTCAGGAAAGATAACTAATTAAAAAAATATACAAATTCTTGCCCTTCATTCTTACTGCCTCTTTTAGGCTGATCTTCTCATGATGCTTCATAGCAATTCAACAGATGAATTCAACAATGAACAGATGGTTCACACAGCAAAGCAAAAAGCATCAATCCAGCCAGACATGAAAGTGGCTTAAATAGAGGATTTTAGCTACACAGATGAATAAAGGCACTGCAGTGTTTCACCATTGACTTCAACTACTGCAGCATCAAACTTTAATAATTTGAGAAAGAAAATCCAATTTCAGGACCTAAAGATTTACTGAAAATCTGCTTCTTAGTTCATTTGGCACAGCTTTGCCTGCCAGAGGCCTGCTTTCTGCAATGGTCTCTTCTGGTCATTAGCATTGTGCTCCACTAATCCAAATAGAGATTTTCACAGCTGTTAATGAGGTGAGCAACACAATTCCTCCTAAGCAGGTCTGTGAATTTCCTTGCCACATACTTTACCAGGTAGCTGGCAGCCCTGCCAACTGCTAGCACATGTCAACGACATAGAAGCCTAGGCAATGCTAGCACACAAGCTCAGAAGGGGTGATCAGGCCTGCTGTTGTCCAGCTGGATGTAAGGCCACAGACTGCTTCAGTAAATGTTTGGGGGTTTTTTTGCTTTCACATCCCACAGGGAATCTAAATAAATTTATTTTTCTGCTTGTCATGGAATTGTTTTTCCTTCTTTCACAGAATTAAAATTATTGCTAAATATTTGCAAATGGCTGTATAAGGAAATTTCAAAACAAAGAGGTCATTCTTAATTAATGAGATATCCTACATCACTTTGGCATAGAACAGAATTCAATATTGTTTCTCCTGCCAATAAAATCCAAGGTGTGACTATCCCATCACTTATTTTAAATCGTTAATAAACAGTAAAATTAGGAAAACTTTGCCTTACTGGCCAGTGGTGTCCAAAGACAAAGATTTGGCTGCGTGCGATGTCTACACGGTTCCAGGCCAAAGCCAAGCTGAGCTGGTCTGGAGCAGATGCATTGGTACCTAAAGCGAAACACACAGATGTTTAGTATTTCATGCATGATGAAACAAGATTGAAAAACCTTCACTTCTCCAAGAACTAGAAAGCAGCAAGCCTGACTCCATGTCATACTACTGTTAGAATAATTCCACCACAAAGCCGTGGATTCATTAAATCAATTTATAGCATCTTCCATTTAAGCCCATAATCTTATTTTCAAAAGGGTTAACCAGATTCTCTCCCTTTTTTCCTTAACACTCCCACACTGACTTTACATTCTGATGCTAAAGATAGACATTTAAAGTTCTAAATTTCTAAATCTTTAATAAATTTAATTTATTAAATTTTAAAAGCTAAAATATTTAAAATTTAATAAATTTTAGAATCTAAAGTTCTAAAAGACTCCCCTCAGCTCCTCTGGCTGATGCTGTATATACGAGTATAGCAATTCCTCTCTTTAGTTCTTAGCTTTGGGGACACTAGAGATCCCATATTGAGCCTGTATCAACTAATATATACCTGCAGATAGAAAACGGTTGTTTCAGCAAGCATAACAAGCTCCAAATAAACATGGAACTGATCCTAGATTTTGCCCTAAGGCATAAGGAGCACAATCTGAGATCTGGAAAAATCCAGATAGTCTTTTAATCTTCAGCCTTTTTTTTCCTAACTTAATAGCATATGCTAGAACACATTTCAAAATGTCTTGAAATATCAGTAGTAGTATTGCTGTTGCAGCATTCCCGTCTCAGGCTTTCAGGTGAGGAAAGCCACACTAAATCTGCAATCTAGATTTTATGCTTCAAGCTAATCTGAACCTTAAACCAAGCATATTCTGGGTTCTTGTTAGAATCCGAGCAAGTAAATCAAAGACTTAAACATCAAGAGTGAACTGCAGACAGTGCACAGGGTGGTCTTCTTGGGATCAAGTTGTATGTCCTTCCTAATTGCTTGCAAAACCCACCTTTAAGGAGAGCAGTTAAGATAGACATCTCAATGTCCTGTTGCCCTTCAGACCCCATGCGGAACACAGTAATCTAAATGATAGCATAAAACCAAACACACAAAATCACAACACTTGAAAGAGAGACTAAACATACAGATAGAAAAAAAGCAGAATGGTGAAGCTTTATTATTTCCTAAGAATTGGGATTTTTCAAAAAGTACAGTTCCACTAGATTTTTCTTTGAAATTTAATTTTCACACGAGCATTTAATTGAATCATTTCAATAAACTTGGCCTGTTTATTGAAATAATATTGAAACAATAAACATGACAAACGATGAAATTCTTCACCAAACCCATGAATTTTGAAAATTGGTGACAAAACTGCCATGCCAAACCGATTGTTTTCTGACAATTCTATTATTTTCCAGTAGTAATGGAAATGCCAGCTTGGAAATGGAAATGCTAGTCACCCGGGATAACTATCATAGCATTAATTTTATTGATGACAACACTCAAATACTGTTTAGTTGCAGGACATGCTATATATCGACAACCAAAAAAGCAGAATCAACTAAAAGCAATTATTTCTAGTCACATTTGCTAAGTTGAGTCCATTACAATCCACAGATTTTAAAACCAGTAATTCATACAAAAGTTTAGCCATTGAACTACATATTAAGAGATTAATAATTCAAAAGCAGAATAACCTAATATTCTGTGTTAATGAAGTTAATACTGAATGCAGACAAAAAATTAACAAATTCTTCATTATCCAAAAGCAACTCTTCACAGCAGATTAGGTACTGGGAATTGCAATTTTCTCAGCAGTTATAATAGGTTTTGCGTGGACGCAAAGATACATGATATTAGAAGTGAGAAGAACTACAGGAAAAAATATTAATTAAGACAAAATTATCAATGAAGGCAAACCATAAGCCTGCTTAGGCTGCACAGTCAGTGCCTGAATTTTGCTGAGTAAATCAGGCTGTCTCTGATGTGCATTTTAAATTTGAAGCAGTTTGACTAAGGCAGCTGTGGGCACCCTGTTCTCAGTGAATTCTAGGAAGGCTGACTCTCTTAGATCCGGCTTATCATAGTCAGGCTTATTACCAACTTGACGTACATGAAGGTGCATGTATGGAACTAATCTTGGCATGTACAAATGTAAATATATCAACAGTACATTTACATTACCCAGACAATCTTAAAGACTTCACATTTGGAGCCCTTATGTAAGATTTTATATAATCAGCTGGGCATGCTAGTAATATTTCTGAATGCACACAAAAAAAGCATGGATGGGTGTCGATTTGATTGCAGTACAGAGCTGCATTACTTGAAAACACAGCATGTGCCATATTCTGTTCCAAGTGGCATTTGCGGTTTGATTAATCCTTAGACAATTTAGTTCTGGCAAAAGTATTTAAATATATGTTGCTAAAAATCATTCAGATCTGCATAATCTGGCTTTTATGAACCTAAGAATTAGGTAGTATCAAAATCTGATCAAAAATGAAGGAACAGAGATAAAACTGAAATAGACCTTTTCCTCTTGCAGAAATCCCTCCCACAGTAAAGGGAATTCAGCATCAAATGTAATAAACCTTGGAGACAAAAGCATTGGAGAGAATGGAGGAAGAAGGGAAACAATTATTAGAAGAGACTTCTATGATGGTATATAGGAGGCAAGAAACTACTTGTTGGTATGTAAGTATTCAGTTGTTATGTTGCGATGTATAGGTATGTAAACAAGCACTTCCTTGGCAGCTGAGATCAACATTATAGAGAAAAATCAGAGGCATGAGCCAATTCACAGCATAATCTCTGGAAAAGGCCAGTTTTTTGCAGAGTGTAGAGAACATGAAACTGATAGAAGACCTGCAAACAATCTGGCAATTTCTTGACACAGATTCCCATCCCAATCCAGGTCCTGAAAGGCAGTAAGAATGGCTTTGTAGATTAATCCTGAGAACCACTGATCACGTTTTTTGACCTGTTCCTTGACTCAGTCAAAGTCCCCTAACTTCACCGAATATTTGGTAGGAGCTTTTACCTGGGAGAGGCTAGGCTCCTATGGGCATGTCTATGGCAGAGAATATACAACAGACAGTTGGTGTTATACTTAAAGAAGTGATTTTACTTAACATCTGAAAAATTTCAAAACCCATTCTAGTGCCTGCCCTTTTCAAAGCAGAAGAAAGAAAAAATAGCAAACATCATTAAACTTCTTCATAACATAAACTTCCTTTATGTTCCAAATCCTTTGCTAGCCACCTTTCTATTGATGTGAGATTTAAAGTGTGTTGAAAAGTAGAACAGGAGATCTCAGGGAATCAGAATTCATTCAATGGATACAGTGAACTGGATTTCTGAAGGTTTTTTGTGCTCCTCTGTTCCTTGACTGGAACATCAGAGATAATTCTAATCTGATGAAAGTGATCTCATAATTTCCAGTGTTTTAATAAGCTCAAAAGTAACGTAAAAATAATGCCTTGATCGGTACTTTGATTGGGAGCAGCTTGTATAAAAAGAGGACTAGCACAGACCTTGATGTACAGATGTGAGGAAGTTTCTTTGCTTTATGATTAGTACCACTGCGCCACGTTCAGCTCTGTATCCTATTTCTCTTAAGGGGAGATCCAGTGCTCTCTTTCTTGAGTTAGCCCTTCACTCCCTACTAATATCAAGTCATCATGAAAACACACAACAGAAAAAGATGGAACCAGAAGCATGCCTGTGCATGGTAGGGACAGCTCTAGCAAAAAAATGGTGGGACTCTTCATGTTCTGTGATCTCTGTGTGTAAAACAGGCCAAATTTTAGACAATTTGATTCAGCTCTTACTTGCACAAAAGCTATGACTTAAGAATCAATGGCACTTACACCAATGACACGCAGGGGCTGCTCCCCTTTTTCACAGCAATGCACCTGACCTCAGGCTCAGACTAAATCACTGCACCAGTTCAGAAGGAAGTATGTCAGGATTTAGGCTTAGATAACTAAAAATGACATTGTACCCATTTTCTTTGCTCCAAATCACAGTCTGGAAATGCAAACACCGGCAGCTACTACATGCAGTATTGCCACAGCAAGTAACAAGCAAATGCTCTGGGGAAATGACTTCCCCACTCCCTGCCCCCTTCCATTATAATTCTCTGGGTACCAGAGCAGAATTTATTATTTCTCACTGAACAACTAAGTAATTACTTCTAGAAATCAAAAGAACACTCCCTACTTAAAAGAGTAAGAACTGTAAGGAATGCTACATACAGTTTACTGTTTATTTAAAATTTTAAGGAAAAAGTTTCACATCAGCTATTTGAGACAGCAGTAAACTTGGGAGGACCAGACTTGGCTCCAAGCTGATGAAAGACAAAGTGTGGGCTCTGTAGAAGGAAAACACACTTGGTTTTAAGGTAGCATGGAACACCATTTTTCTAAAAACTCAGAAAAAACTCCCTCTATTCTCAGCCTCATTAAAAAGTTTAATCTGTCATTCAAAGTTTCTTTATAGCTGCTCCTGTTATAGATGTCAGTTCCTTAGCGATACAATGAGGCACCCTGAAGAATTAAAATGCCTTGATTTCATGCTTAAATTCAATCGCCGTTTGGTTATCTGATTCCCTATGCACAGTCTGAGGAGAAGGCTGTGGTAGTTCTCTCTTGTTTCTAATAGAAACATGCAGCTTTAGCAGAAAAGATGAAAAAATCACATACCAGTTCCAGCTGCAATTAAACAAAAAAAATGCCAAAAAATCCATCAGACTGTTCACTTGCTATTAAAACAGCTGTTTAGGATTTGTATGAAAGAATGAAATGGAATTATACCAGGACTCAAGGCAGGTCCTATTCGCAAAAATTCACTAAGACAACTAGTCAAACACTCAAAGATTCATTTTGCCTGCAAAGGCACAGGCACAGTGAACACAAGTTAAGACACAGTTCACAGACAAGAGATGTGACTGTTAAAGACTGTCCTTTCCTGAACACACTTCTCTTTGCAGCTGGGATAGGGCAGACGGGCAGGAACCTCAGTAGCGCAGTACACGGAATGTACCTGCAACAAGCCAGGATCAAGCACGGCTGGGACCTTCAAGAACACTTCATGTTTCAGTTTCTTTTGAAAGACCTGAAGAGCCCATTTTACTGGAATGAAAGGCTGTTAAAAAAGTAACTGTATCAGAGGACCAACAGTGTGCTGATGCACTCTGAATGCTAATTGCTCCTTGGAAACCTTTTCAATCATCTTTCCTCTGCTTTCTGCAGCTGATCCTGGTTTTAGGGCATTTATCTCAGTGTCTTAGTCTGCCTTGCTCATGTCTGTGAAAACAGACTTGATCAGCTTACACAGGAGAAGAATCTGAAATTGGTTTTAGACGCTTTCCAGAACACAAAATCCCTTTCTTGCCCTATGGTTATGAATGAATGATTACATACATTCATGGAACTATATGGAAAGGAGGGGGTGGTGCGGGGCAGGGGGGGGAAGGTTAAACTGTAACCCTGGGAGAATGGCATTTGAAAGTACTCCATAAAGTGTGGTCACAGAAATTATCTTTGTGAACTACTTTTAGGGCACTTACAAGTTCTTTTTTTTTCATGCACTCCATAAGAATGATGAACAGCTGATGAGCTTGATTCCTGTTGTAATTAAAGGTTTTCTGGATGGTAACTAGAAGCTGGTCCCTAAGGGATTCACTTATTATCCTAAACGAAAAACAAGACATAAGAGAAGACATTGCCAGAATTAATATATATTCAGAAGGCCTGCTGTTTGAGAGACATTTTTTCATCCATCAGCGCAATGACTTAATTATGAAAATAAATTAAAACACACAGCATCTTTGCATTCAGTACAGATAAGGAGTTCATGAAGAATTAACAGTAATCAGCAAATTCATACCCAGACTGGCTGTTATGCACCTCAGTACTTCAGCGTTGATTTAAAAACCGGCAGGGAACCTGAACTATCCTTTCTCCATGGAATATACTGCAGGTACCTCCTATTATGTGTTACAGATACACTTTTGGTAAGAAGTTCAGTCTTCAGGATTTCAGCAGTACACCTTACAGGACCCCTAACTTTGCCCCTAAATGTTGCAAGGCCCTTTGCATATAGATAAAAACCCAAAAATATTTCACACTACTGATGTCACCTTGGTTATCTTGGTTATCCTCTTAAACACAGGATTTAAATTGCTAGCATATCTGAAACCTCATAATACCCAAGTGAGAAACGAACAAACCAAAAGATGATTAAAAAAATTTGATTGAAAACATTCTAGAAAGGTCAGAAATGTTTGGTCTCTCAAAGTAATCTGCAACATAACCCTTCAATCTTCATTTCTTTATAAAACACATGTATTTCCAGATGATGGCAACCATTGTTATCAGCATGCACTCACAGTAGTGAGACAGCTGAGCCTGTGAAGTGCAGTGAAATTCAAAGTCCACTGTGAGAAAATTGTTCTTTTAGACAGTAGAGCTGACAAAAAATTCTCATTACAGACCTGCCTTACCAGATTAACACATTTATCTTATCATAATTACTGGAGAAGAAAATTGGACATTGTATCATACGCCCTGGGAGAGAAAGTCATGCAGTGAGCAGATCTCAGACAGACTGATCTCGATAAGCTCTTTCAATTACTTATGAGCTGATAGGAAGGATGAATGAGAAAGAAAAGGAAAATATAAAAAAAAAAGGGAAAGTTTGATCTGAACTAAGGAGGCTTGGTTGATAGAAAGGAAAAGATAGTTTCTGAATCATAAATACTGTTGATAGGATTAAGTACGTACTATACGTAAACATAAAAAAAAAATCCAGCATTAGAGTTGCTCTCCCAATTCAGCAAATAACATCTGCACTGCTGGACAATACTAGTTGTCTGCTTAATATTTAATCCCAGCTAAACTTCAGCTTCAGTCAAGGCAATAGGTTATTTCTTCAGTGCAAGATGAGTGTGTCGTACCCCAACCAAGACAATATACTAGGGTTTTGCCTGAACCTAGCTACTAAAGATAAAATCCTGATACTAACAATGACAATGGGGAATGTATGCAACTCGACTGGGAGAAACAATATTTTAAATTAAAAATGCAATACTCTGCTTCCACTTGGAGTATTTTTCAGGACAGGTATTGTATTCTGCAGGTCAGATGAGCTTTACATTGCTAGTATAAGCTTAGCCTAGTATCTTCTTTAAACTAACCATACCTTCTATCAACTAAAGGGGCAACCAACCATAAAAATAACAGACTCTAGAAAACATTGGATTAGGACTCACTTTTACAGATTTGTTTGGGCAATGGACAGGAGGGCTGTGGAGCAGAATGCTCCAGACAACATCCTCCACGCTGTTCATGACATCCGGCACCACTGCCCTGAAGAACCATCACAGGTGCAAAAAATAGCAATAGAATGGCAGGAAGCCAAATATTTTTTCAGCTTGTCTAGCACTCTTGGGGAATGAAGCCCATTCACAGAACACACTAGAATCAGGCAGTAAAAATTTTGCAGATACATGCACTAAGTAACCTCAGTCCTGGCCCAAGGCAAGAGTAATTATTGGGAACCACTTGTTCCTTGTTTCTAACATGCCCAACCCAGCACCAAGTGCAGCAAATTTTGATGGAGTGTGTATGACAGTATGCTGCATTGAGAGCGAGATTATTTCAGTTGATCATCAAATACATTGCAAGTGGTAACAACTTCTACTCATTAACACAAGGCTAAGATCAAAGAGGCAACAAAAGCTGACAGCAGAATGCCTCTGTTAGCATTTTGTCCCTGAGGTGTTTTTTATGAAGCTTTAATGAAAGCAAGGCATATAGTCCTACATTGTCCTCCCGAGCAAGACACAGCTTTGGCAAAGATCTCAGAATCTTACCCTCCTTCTTCTGAATACTTGTGTGCAAACGACAGAATATCTGATGCTCGTCCGCTGCCATCACATATCACAACAGGGAGAGGCGGTTCTTCTCGTAGACACTCTAAGACAATGGAGATAACATTGGGACCCCCTTCCACTATGAGCCCAACTACAGGAACGCCTTGTCCCAGCCCTGCAAAAAACAGAAGAACAGAAACAAAAAAAGACGTGTCACTGAAACTTAGTTTAAGAGGTTGAATATTATGAGTGGATGTGATTTCTGTGTTAGAGCATCACTTCATGGCCAACACCAGGAAAAATCTCCGTATGCCGTTTCATAGCCCTTAAAGGAAGAGTAAGATGCCTCCTGGCCCCTGTTTTTGCATCAGCTCCGTACTGATCACTTATTCACTTAGTGCTGGTGAGCTGTTTGTAACCTCTTTCAACAGACACCATGTACAGATGAAACAGCTAACGTGAATCTCCTATTACTCCACTAGCTTCACTGTTACTTGGATGGCTCCCAGCTAGTGTCTTTCATGTTTTAACTCTTCATTGGTCACCTACAAGAAGTCTTCAGTAAGGTGACATATACCTATGCTTTCTCCTAAGATAAAAAATATGAAGTTAGTGTCTTTATCATGAGGCTGAAATGGCTGGCCGATGCAAGAGACGACAGCTGAGCATCCCTTTGCTGTCCCTGCCTCACTGTGATCTCCAGGCATAGGATGACAAAGGGAAGCCCACAGGTCACATGGTCTCAGTATCCTTGGTCACAAGATACATGGGGAAATGAAGGACAAAACATTACCTGCAGGCTGACTAATCCCACTATTATAAGCATATGAATTCAGTTCTTAATCTCTAAAATGACCAGCACTTTATAAAGATGCACTTTTTTGTACGTCTGAGAACGCGTGAAAGAGTTCGTATTTTCACCCTTCATTCCTCTCTGAAGAAAAGGAACGCCATGCACAATAACAGCAGAAGCTTCCTGACATCCTCCTGTCAGTATACCCCAGCTCTGATAAGGAGTCACAGAGCATGGGCCAGCCTGTGTGTCCGTGAAATCCTTAGTGATTCCTGCTGAGATTTCCAGAAGAGGTGCCTGCGCTTGAAGTTTAAAAAGAAACAAAACAACTCCCTGTATGTTGTTACCAGTAGGTGTACTGCAGCCCTTCACAGAACTCTTCATTCCTATGTGTATTCCCAACTTTGTCCTCCTCATGACAAAAATCACCAAACACAACTGAAATCAGAACCAGTATCCCCAGCCCCAGTAGTATTAAACAAAATGATACAGAACACCTTGCCTCTGGGCCCTAACTTCCTGATCTTCCAAGCCAGCACACCCTTTTACAGTGTTACAGCTCTCCCAGCACTTCTGCAGAAGACAAAGATGACTAACCCATCGGTAACGTTAGTTATTTCCAGTGTCTGCGGGCAACAGTGCACAACGCTGTCTCCACACTCAAAGGCAAGGGGCATCATTTTGGTGAGCTCCGTGTCTTCAGCCTACTGTAGGCAAACAGCAGTACTTGGAAGACTTCCTAGGATGCTTAGATACCTTGCGGCCTTTCAGCTTCACCTGGCACACACTGTCATTTTTCCGCTTTACCCATAACAGGACTTAAACCCTATTGTTTGTAGAGTTCAATGCAATTGTCATGCTGAATGTTTGGGTTTTTCTTATTTATATGGGCCTACACAGGTTACAATGGATCTGTAAGAAGTCAGAAAGACAACAGGTAGCACTGATGTCTATTCTCCAGTAGCTCTTAATTGAAGTGTGGATTCAAAGACTATTAACTTTTTTTTGGACCATTTTTAATTAGGTTGCTGTTGCATTTTTGGTTTTTTGTGGGTTTTTTTTCTTTAGTTGCTGGAAAACCATAGCTATTAATTCTTTAAATTTCTTTATGCTTTAAAACCCCATTGTTTTCCTACAAAACTGTTAATGAAAAAACGTCTTTTAAAATATTTTTTTCAAAGTAATGACAAAAAGAATTCTAGAAAGCTGTTTTCAAAAGGTTGTAACTGCACAAACCTCTAAATATGAAAGCACTGATGTAAAATTATCTTGAAATGGCTTAATTAAAAATCAAAACCAAGCTGAGTTTATCTGGAAGATCAAAGAATTTTGAGGGTGACATTTCAAATGAAACAAATTCATATAAAAGAGAAAATAAAATGTTAGTACAAACATTTGGAATCAGAAACCAATGAACTGCACAGGATTCCTGTAAACAGGAACTGTAAAAAATCACCCCATTCTGTGTATCTACTGATGCTTATGAATTCTAGCTAGACATGCAGAAATTCTTTACGTTTCCCTTTCCTTAAATTCTTACTGCTTTGAAGCTTCTCCTCGCTATTATTTCTCCACTTTTCTTCCTCCCTTTATGCAATCCTCACTTTTCTGGGTTTTCCGTGCTGTTAGATCATTCACCACTTATCAGACAGCGTATGCTCTTAGCCACACAGTCCCGATCAAATTCCTGCTAGAAAGAAGCATTTAATTTCAATACCTTGATGTAATTCAGGTTTTCTCCTCTCCCCTTATTATGTGTACTGTTTGCCCCGCTGTACTTACGTGTGTTAATTTTCTGGAGGGAAATGTGTTTTTCCAGCTGACGTCGTAACTTTACTTCAGCTCCATATTTACCTAGCGTACCGTTGTCTGCCAGAATGAAGTGGGTATGGGAACTGTTGAGCACAGAGAGCTTACTGAGCGGGTTTGACATTGTTTGGTAAACCCGTGTTACCTGTGTGTCAAAAGGACAGATGCACCCAGATTAGAACTAAGAACTAAATATGAAAATCCCCCAACACCGCCCAACAGAAGCACATGCCTTATGAGAAAACCAATCAACCAGACACTTATAACCAAAAATATCGAAGAATTAGAAACGGAACATAATTTTACATTTGAAATTTTAACTCTCCACAGCGGTGTTTTCTTTGGAGGATGACAGTCACATCTGTGCACTCTCCTGCTTTGTCCCCTAAGCTCGTTAATGTACTCTCCTTGATCACACACTGTGTTCCATAATCTTCTTACTGCATTTGAAACTACATTCTCATTGGAGTTCCTAGTAATTAATATGCCACTGCAGAGTGCCCATCTACAATAAATGACAGTCTTGTTGTGCACATGAAGGCCCTTACATGATTTACAGAAGTCTCAGTGTGCCACACTGAAGTTAGGACCCAAAACTGTCACCAGAGAGATCTCAACTACTGACAGCAATGGAAACCTTGCTAGCGCCACATTTACTTTGAGGTCACGTATGACAACCTGACAATACATTAAACAACAGCTTTTCTTCAAGAAATTGCTCATTTTCAGCTCTTAGGCATGCTTTAGAAACAGTTAAAATATTAATACTCCAAAAAGATGAACAGTGGCTTTTGTTACACAGCTGACATTGCTAATTACACAGGAGTTTCTTTAAAGACTTACATCTTTTCCTATCAGATCTTCCTTGTTTTCTACAATGCCCCATGGTGCAATTCCTACGGCACATATTCGTCCTCTGGATTTGGAAGAATGATCTTTCAAGGCATCTCCCACATGACGAATGACACCTATAGGTACAACTGATTTAATTCATATTTGGCACTTTTAAGAGATGACTAAAACCAGAATTTTCTTCTTGCCTTTCATGGAGTTACCTGCTTTTCTGGATTGCTTTCACTACTGAACTGCTACCTCTATCATAGAACATGAAATGAAGACAACCCCATGCTTTTATTTTGTAATAGTTGCATGTGAATCCTACTGCTTTTTCACATCCTTCTTCTGAATTCAATGAAGTCTTTGCAAGACCCAGTTACTTAAATGGCCACAGTGTAAACTGTGCCATTGTCTGGAATTATATTATTGATTGTACACAATGCTAAACACATATGGAATGCTATCACAGGGGTCTGAGCAAGAAAAGCCCTCCAACCCTGTAGTTAGGAAAGAAATATTTTTTCTCGTTAAAATTATTCTGAAGAGCAATTATCACCTTCCCTTAAAGACATTAGATTTTTGTTGTAAAACAAGTCAAAGGAATTAATTCTTAACTTACATAGTTTTCTGGGAGATAACTTGATATAAAGATTTATTTCAGCTAAATAAAGATACTGTTATAGAAATATTACAATGAAAGTTTGAATCTGAATGTTTTTTGAAGGTCTCTCAGAATTTATATCAACATAAATGAAATTAATCAGAAATCAACTGGTCTCAAAATGTAACAATTTATAGGGATTCATCAGACAGCTATTTTTCAACATGTCATTCAAGTTTTGGACATTGTATCAGACACTTTTTTTTGACAGAATTCAGGAATAGTGCCAAAAACCTCCTGGTGGAGTTACGTGGAGCTGCCATACATACCATGTTTTAGATATGGTCAAAAAGGAAGGAAACAGAACTGTTCCAGGTGGCCAGGAAACCAAAGGAAAATACAAATAGGAGATTGCAATGTCTGAGTAGAGACATTTACAACTGACCTCAGGTTTGTGTTTCAAGATTGCTAATTTTAGAGTCATTCATTTAAGTATAAATACCTTACGTAATAATAAGACAGAGGGTGTACATGGGTGGTGGTGGGTGACACCACGGAGACAATGAGTCAGGGATGTGGCATTTAAGGTGGATTATCAATTGATCACCACCTTTCAGAGAGATCACACAGCCTAAAGCTAACTCAGTCCTTGGCTGTATGAACAGGGAAATGCCAAATGGAAGCAGAAAGAGTATTTAACTTCAGGGATTAAAAGCTTCATCAAACGCTGTCTCAAAAATTGCAGCACCCAAAATTCAAGCAGGCTGTTAAAAAACTAGAGAGTTAAAAGCAGAGGTGTGATAATGGCTGACGGACTGGAAAACATGCTTAGTGCAAGAGTTTTATGGAACTCAGCCTGTGCAGTTTGACAAAAGTGCTGTGTATGAAATATGCTCACAAAATATATTTTTAGTAACAGAAAGATCTTTGTGCAAAAAAAACAGTAAGAAGGTTAGGCTAGACAAATTTGGAGTGGGAGATTTATTAACTACAAGGGTAACCAACCACTGAAAAAAAATGTATTATAACTAGTGGTAGATTCCTTGCTACTGAAACCACAGATTAATTTTGTTTTCAGGGGAAACACTGAGTAATGCAAATTGATACTAACCCCGGAAAATCTTATGGTCTGGGATGGGTAGGAGATTAACACAAATGATTACAATGCTCCTTTTTTGGTCTAGTGGCTAATGACTCATTCATGTAGACTTAAATCTTCTGCCTGTGGGAAAGATTAGTGAATGAACAACATTGAATTCTTAAGTAAACTAAAAGTGCTGGTAATTGCTTACCTGTACTAACACCTCCGGTGAAAATCCAAGCTCCTGTAGTCACGGCAGCCTTTATCAGGCCTTTTCCAAATACTTGCTTTAATTTAGGTTGCATTTCAAAGTTCTGGAGGCCTCCATGGACAGAGATTAAGAGTTTGGGCAGTTCCAGTTGCCAGTCTTTCACCATGAGATGCAGCAGAGAATCTGGTTTAGTGTCATATGAGACACGGATATACTGCGAAGAGCAATGTGTAATATTAGCATTCCATTTGCTCTGAAAATTTTCTATTGATTGAGCAAAGAATGGTTATATTAAGCCTTCCATCTGAAGAAAGAATTTTAAAATTTTTAAACTACACATCATTAAATTTCTCTGCTGTTTATGATTAGAAAAAACAGGTTGAAACCTTTCACTTTGCTATTGAGAATTTACCACTGGCCTCATGAATTTTAAAAGGACTGCTTTCCTCTTCACCTGCAAAACTGACTGCAATCAAGTGATCCTAAACTCTTACTACAAATCTGCATCATTGGAAGCCACCTATTTAAAATGACTGGAAGGTGTTTTGTATTGCTCCTAAATCCTCTGGTTTGACTGCCAAAGAGAAGCAACAACCTTCCTAAGAAACAGGCGGCTTATGTTACATTTTATGCCGTTCACTGTTGATGTATGTATTTCTGCCTCTGAAGCAATACTTTGCATTCTTCTCGGTTTAATTCCATCGTGATCTCTTTTCAAACTACCACTCCATCAAAGAAAGCTATGAAATAAACTCATGTTTATTTCTGCTTTAAAAACAAATAATCATTAACAAAACCACCAAGATCACCCGTATATTTTGGAAAAGTTTTTGCAGTGCGGTTGTCTCAAGCGGCAGTCTCAGCAGAGAGATAAGAAAGCAAATGGGCAAAGAAACAAATGTAGGTTTGGATTTGTTCAGAAGAGGCAAAACAGAAATACATTCTTTTGCAGAAGCTTGCCTTGCTGTTACTGCTAAGAAAACTCAGCAGTCCATTTTCCAGCTCTGCCAGGCCTCTGTCTTTCAAGAAATTAATATTAATTTATATTTTTATTAGACTTCAAACCTTAGAAAAAAAAATCTGTATCAAGCTGTGTTATTTGGCCCACAAATCTAATACAGATAGAATCATGGGCATTAATACATGCAGCTGCTTCTTTCCCTGATATTTACTGTCAGTAACTTCAATGAAACTGTTTTAAGGTGCTTCCTAAGTAGGAATTATTTCCCCCACCCCGTATCTTGTCCACACCTTTCTGAGACAGCATAGAGACCTCCTTCGATTCAATGGATTATGCCCTGAGTGAGCTGGAACCCTGACATATCTAACGGATCAGATAAATACCTCAGAGCAGCCTACGCTCCTTACCATGGCCTTATTTGAATGTCCTCCTCCCTGGAATTCAAGGTTTCCGTAGGCATCAGTTGGGTATGTTTGGGTGTGCTTACTGACAGACCATTTCTCTGGCTGAGCTTCCACTTGCTTTGTTTCTTCTCCATTTTTATTAGCTGTTATACTTGGAGGAGGTGGAATATGTTGGTTAATGAGCTGGCCACAGCAGCACCTGTAAGTTAAAATTTGAAGTGACTTTAATTATAGTATCTTCAATATTGGATGGGGAGAAAAAAAAAAGAAAAAAAAAAAGATAAATCAGAAATTAGATTGTCAGCTGACCATGCCTTTCTCTACACAAATCATAGAAACATCTCTTCTAGGTCATATCTGTTGTACTTGCACACACATATGCCAGAATTACCAGCCCACAGATGTTTCTTAACAAGCAGAGATAAAAAAATTCACTTCTGTTGCACTGGAAAGCTATTCTAAGCTAAAGGACAGGAAAGCAGGAAGAAAGCAGAACAGGAGCAGTGGCCATCTGTTTCTTGCTCTGAGGTGACAGCTAGCATGTGACAAACTGTTACGTTACCCAAGCAAGCTGGACCACAATTTAGCTAGCCCATGCAGTAGCAATAACATAAATATTTGGACTAACAATTCCAGTCCCCCTGGATAGTGGTGTTAGTAGTAGTGTCACACCAGCTGTGAAGAATGGTACCACTTGCTTCACAGTGCACATTATTGCATCCTTGCTTTCACAATTCAGTCTGAGTTTATGATCTGGTTTGCAAAGCTAAGAACTCGAAACTCATTCCCCCTTCTGCTGTCCAGCCTTATCATCTCTGTATGACATGTCCCGTGGCTCTGTACAGATTTGAGTGCAAGCATGTCCTGCACTTTTGTTCCTGTCATCTCCCTTTAAGGGCATGAGTAAACTGCGTCTCAGTTCACACGTCTAAATCCAAATCAAGTCCAGCTTCTTCAGTATTAACCTTTTCTGTTGGCCAAAACAAAAATTTCAAATGTTACCTGCTAACGTCTTTGTTGTTGGCAATTACATAGATGCATTCTCTTTTAGAAAAGGTCTTCTCTATCCAAGCCTTTTGACCCTTAGAAGGGAGAAAAAATAAGAGGAAATGTACTGAAAAATTTCTGTGTGGCAGATATAGTAACATTTGCCTTCTATTTTCAGCTACTGTTTTTAAAAACAAACACTGAAATCATTAAATCACTTTTAAATACAAGATACATCTACTCATGAAGGAAGCAGGTGATGTGAATTTTCCATGACTTTGATGAAATTCAAACCTCCAATGTGTGTAAAAACCTTTATGCACAAAGATGCCGGTCTTGAAATTTTACTGTTTATCTGAAGGTCTACCGAAAAATGCAGTTGCTTCTTCCTGTTTTAGTGAACAGCAAATGGACTCAAAGCAGTACAGAAAAATAGCATAAATGGTGACATAAATAGATCAATAGTATTTACTCCAAATAATATTTCAGTATTGCTCTTTGTGTGTAGAAATTGCTTCCCAAAAACTTTCTGTGCTTGATTAACAATCAACAAAATAATTTCTTCCTGTTGGACATCAAGTTACAGTCATTCCTAAGGCATCTTACTCTTAACAAGATGTGTCTCGGGAGGAGGCATTCCTTAAACTGAAAAAAACTTTTGACAGAAAAAGTACAAACTCTTCTGGTATTGCTTATCTGTGAAACAGGAGCAGAAAACAACAAAATAAAATGTGTTGGCCTATTATACTGTGTCTGCAAACCAGAAACTAGACCAGGCTTACAGCCATTCTCAAAACAAGGATGTTTAGGCAAGCTAGAAGAAAATCTGAGATCTGCACAATGCAGGCAGGGAGTGCTGCGGGGATGCAGCCTGCAGTTTGGGCACGCTGAAGGGAGGGGGTGCAGAAACAGCTGCAGCCATCATTTCCCATGGCTTCTTACTTGGAGGCCTTCTGTCCCTACAAACATCACCAAGGCAAAGCATCATTGTGCTTGCAGTAACAAACCAATATTTAGTTAACTTCTTTAAATTAACTCAAAAGCAGCCTTTTAATTTTTAAGGAATGAAAAACATTAAAGAACACTCACGATTCGATGACACCGATAACTTTGTCTTGCTGATAAAAGCTGCTTCTCCTGTGTTTGAATTAAGGAACTGTGTCTTAACTCACTTTTCAAGTAGAAAGCAAATGTCATATGCTTTGCTTTAGTTTCCTTTGTGGAAGCGAAATGAAAGTTTCGCAGAGACAAAAGCTAAAAATGACACAAGACCGTTCAGGGTGCCTTCAAAAAAGAAAAGGGGGGGGGGGGGGAGCTTTGCTAGAGAAAGAACTAAAAACCTTGCTGATACCCTGAGTTAAGAAAGTCAGCTGCAGACAGATCTCTGTTGGGTGAATGCTCTGCTAGCCTGCCGGGAATAGCTTCCAGACCGAACTAGCCCGTAAGTGCCGCAGACCTACAGCGCGGTGCGTGGAGGCAGTGGCAGCTCATCTTCTTTGTGTGCGTGAGGCAAGAGCTGTCTCTGAAGTTCCTTTGTTTGTTGACTTGTTAGTTCCTGTCTTGCTTCTTCCTTTCCTCCATTATGTCTGAAATAATAGGAGCCTACTTGAAGTTCCTTCATTGCAAATAGTTGCAAGTAATTGCAAGCTCCTACTTCATGAAAAAGCTGTCCATAACCTGCCCCGGTATGTAAACGCTTGCCTCGGTTGCCTATTTCAGGTGCCTCTGAGCCGGAATGCCTTGCCGGTCAGTGGCCTGGGAGATCCTGCACTTCAGCTCTTCGCTCCAACGTACTTACTGATCTACCGGGGCAGAACCAGCTCCTTTCAATTTAAAACGAGTTGTTTGGGAGCTCTCAGCACCAGAGGGTGAGGAAGGGTTAAGAACTCAGACAAAACTTCACGTAGCTTACAGTGTTTCTTGCTGCCTGAATGACAAGGCATGTTTCAGGCTTTAGAGCTTGATTATGTAGCAAAATTGGAAGGAAGATAGTATTCAATTTAATATCTAAAGGCCATGTAAGTTGGTCAGCTTTCCTGTCTTGGCTCCTTACATTTCTTCTTCAAATGAACCTAAAAAGCCTTTGTTCCCCAAAACATTTACAGATTTCTTTTTATATGTTTTCTGGCAAGGCTTTTACAGGACAAATTTTAGCAATAGTATTACTGGAAACAGAGCTCAGAAAATGCTTTAGTTTTATAGCATCAGAGTGTAGTTATTGAAGTACAGTTCTAGAAAAGTACAGAAGAAAACAAGGCAGGGAGATCCAAGAGGCTCTGTGGTACATGGAGGTGAGAGGTTACATCAAACAAATGCTGTTTACCTGTTCAGAACCCGATTTTACTAATTTACAGGTATTCAGGCTATTCAAAATATTCAGAGTGCCAAAAAGTTTATTTGATTGGAATTACACTCATTTTCCTAGCTGTTTTTCTAATTAATCCCAAACCACAGTGTCCAAATTCACTGCTGTTTTACAACTATGTCCAGTGTTGTTATTTGTGCTTACACACCATACTAATTTATGAACTTTAATGTTGTAAAATTAGCTTAACAGGAACCTGTTACAGCAGTTAAGTAATTTATCTACTTTCTAAATTATATATTTACAATCTAAATTATGTTAATTAATTTAGGGTTTATTACTATTTTATATATTTTAAACATATTGACTTTTTTCCCCAAATAAAATTTCAGGCTTCTGTGTGGTCTCTGATAACTTCTTGACTGAGTGACACAAATGCCCAAATCAATCCCGCAGTGCAGGAAATACTCTTCAAAATATAAATGGTAACTGATGCTGCACGTTTAACCATTTTGTAGAGAATACTGGAAAATTCAAGCTAGAAATACCAAAACAACTTGGATTTTTACACCATGTCACTGAGTACTGCTTTACTTTATTCCCCATAGGTGACCAAGGAACAGAATTTCTGCTGTTTTGTGTGCTTCGTGTGAGAACAGTTAATTAGCCATTGGATTACATCACAGACTTAATATTTGTGTTTGGAAGCTTTTGCATTTGGTATCTAAAATGAGCTCTACAATACAGCCGAGCTCTCAGTTGTGCAGTCATTCTTAAAAACCCTCTCACAGGAGGCTGGTTACCTATTTCTAAGTTGAAAAAAACCTTCCATACACCTAAAAACCCTGTTAGAAATCAGTCACTGTAGGCACTACAGCTGGACAACACATATGCTCTGCTGGCTTATTTTTTCTGTGCTAATGAGAGGAAGGCAAAAGCACACTAGAGATTGGGGAAATAAAACCTCAGCACATTTGGTCACCCTTTGAAGTTTCACTGCTTTTGTCTATTTAATCTGCTTAATCAAAGCTTCATTACAATCCAGTGCAAACACTTGAGCAGAAACATTCACTGTCAGAAAATGGGCACTTTCCCTGCTTATTTGATACAGATTCAGTACATTTCTCTCTCTGGGTTGAACTTTATTTGGTTTCTTGAGGGAAAATGTAAGTACGCATACTGTCTCTTGTGAGTTTGGGATGGGGGGAGCGCGCTGTTTTTAACAGCCTTGGAATGGATGAGTTAAATGTTAAAGGACTATGACAGATCGCCTACAGTTTTCAGACCAACAGTTAGTGGGAATATTAAGCTAACAGACAAAGAGTTTCTGCCAGCAACATTACAGAACTAAAGAACACTACACATTTTCCACTCATCTCTAAGAAACACCAAAAAACGCAAGATCCCAACTTGTTGAGTCGTGAAGTTCAAACCTGCTTATTACTGCAAATCTTGAACGTACTAATGAGAACCTAATTTTGAAAAAAACACATTTCAGGTGTTCAGTGGCATATCTGTTCTCCTTTATGAAAACTGACAACAGGTCTCCTTAATGACAATAAACCAAAACAAAATAAAACCACTGCTAATACTTGGTCTTCAGCCTAGAAATCAGTATGTTGCTGAGAAACAGCATTAATTAATACTGGATTGATAATTTCACTTTATGCATTTGCTAGTTCTCTTTAGCATTAGAAGAAGGTATCTACCTGCAGAAAGGAATGGAATCAGTGATGTTGGTTTGTAAACCAGGAGTTAACAAAATCAAGACCCTAGAGAAATAGTCAACCTTCTAATACAGTCATCAATAAACACAAGAACTAGTTCTACAAAGATCAGTTGTTCTTTGACTATCACAAATAAACCACACTGTGCTCAGAAACGTCTATCTAGGGCTGCAGACATGCAGCAACTGAAGAGAAAATTTTCTCTCACCACCACACACAGACTATTCTAGTTTGATGCTAAATTAACACTAAATTGTATGTATTTCACTTCCTATACAATGAACGTTTCAATGAACAAGTACTGGGCCTGAATTTCAGGCTGTACCGAAGCAAAGCCCGCAGCTCTGTTTCACTGCAGCTTTGTGCAAGAGCAGCAGGTGGGCTCCAGACCAACACACCTCTGGTGAAAATCCAGGGTGGGAACAAACACAGGAAAGCAAAGCCACTGGAAACATCACACTACAAACACTTACATGCCGTTGTGCCACCAGAAGCTGTGAATTTCAGTTGTGATATACCTCTGTGGGATAGCAGCAGTATTTAGTGTCTGTGAATAATCATAATGATAAAACTGCCACTAACATAAGTAAAAGAATTTGGGGGCTGAAAGGTGGGCAGGGATGAGAGTTGTAGTGTCGTTTGGAGCACATCCAAAGCCCAAACTCAACCAGACCCAAAGCCAATGTAGTCAGTCCTCTCAACTGCCACGATCCCCAAAGAGAGATGCCCCATGAAACAGGAACATACGTCTTCGCTGGATGGCTTGGCATGCTTGACTTGGTCACAGGATGGGATGTGGCTTTGGTCTTATTTTGCAGCTAGAGAGCATCCACTGCAGGAGAGCTCTTTGGCACCTGGAGCCCTGCTGAAGAGCACATGCTCCCCAGCTGCTGCACACCCGTGAGGCTTTGCCTGTCGCAGGCACAGCTGGTCGGCAGACAGCAGGCATGGAGCAGGCGTGCAGGGGGCATGGAGCCCTGCCCAGCCCTCGGACACCGCAGCCAGGGCCTGGCACACAGATGCAATGACGGAGGAAGCGGGGGAACAAATGAATGCATGTCATGCATAATACAGGGTTTGACAAAGCTGTTCAGGCTAAATCAAGCACAGAATAATACAAAAATGGAGTTGACTGGCCAGCAGAGCTCACATCTGTGGAAGCATACAAATTACCACATCTTGTTAAGATGTGGATTGATTATTGTAACTTATGGAAACGTTCAGCTCTAATCTAATCTAATCTAATTCACACCATTTTACCAAACTGTTCACACCATTTTACCAACATTTCTTGGTAATCCTCCTTTAGCTTCCAATATGCTGCAAAAGGTAGTATCACCAGGGAAGTAAAATCTAAATCGTGTTGCCCAATTATTTAATTAGAATGCTCTACACAATTAAACTGGGATATTTATGCCGGATTTGAGCAGAGAGATGTTTGCTTTGGTGAGATGGTGAGAGAAAGAAGTAATTTGGAGGTGGGACAAAGTTCATACCACAAGCATGTGCATGGTGTGTGCACAAGTCCATTCACCATGTAAACAAGCCCACAGACTTTTGTAAATGCTATGTAAGTCACCACATTCAGCTGCTGTTACTCGAGAGAAAACAGGTAAGAAATCTGCCAGTAAGAAATTAGGAGAAAGAAAGAAAATAAATCATTACATCAGCAGAATCCCTGTTATCTGGAACTTAAAAACTGAGGCTAGGAAGATTTCTATCTTGCACTGCCTTTAAATGCAACATCCCAATTATACTATCCATCATTCTTCTTCACTTTGAAGGAACAGTTTTCCCAAGTGCCCAACTAATCAACCTTTCAGGTGATTAGTTCTACCTAGAACAACTGTCCTCCCAATAACAGTGTTCTTGCTTGGAGAAAAATACTCCAAACTATGTGATGAATGTTAATACTCAATTTTGTAGATACTCAAGAACTGGCAAGATTTTACTCAGAATTGTTCATTGCTAAGAAACACAGGGCAGAAAACCATAATGCTATTTTAAATTTGTGTTATGCTACAAGGGGCCAGAGCCACAATGTCCCCAACTACAGAACACTGACAGCCTGTGAATCTAAACTGAACTTCCAAAATCCTAGTTTGCATGACATATAAAAATTAGTTATTTCTACAATTTATTATAGTTTTAGCAACAATTAGAATATGAAGTACCATACAATATCCACTAGAAAGAGGATCGCTTATATTGTTTGCTACTAAGTACAGCATCAAGAAGTAATTTAGGAGAGCTGTAAAATTCTTTCAAATAACAGACGATTTTCTCAAGACAACTCTTATTCTCATCCGACTCAGTTTTTCATATGGTTCAGTTCAAACCCATACTCTTCTAGCAACCTTGCCACGGAACCACTTGCTCTGTAGTTCAGACTAACACCCAGCAGGCAGCATGGCAGTGTCAGTAAGCAACGTTATTTCAACTTGAGGCCAGATATCATACCCACTGATGATGTGGAAACCAGTAAGTAGTACTACGCTGCACAGAGGGCTCTAAGGAGCTTTCATGCCTTCCTTATGCTTTGTGTTCCTGGCCTGCTGGTAAGGCACACAGCAAACAGCCGCTGAAACAGAAGTAATTTTCTCTTCACATTCATTAACTTAGGGAGACAGTCTACAAAAGGAAGTATCAAGCTCTCTTTTCAAAATTAACACAATTCCGCTGCATCTCAGAGGTATGCAGCTCTTCCCCAGCAGCTCAGAGATGTGAAAAACAGCCTCAACACCAGAGCAGACCTGGCTTGCTCCGATGTGGCTGGATAAACCCAGTTCCAGCACAGAGCCATGGAGTAAAGCATGTTGGATGAGCTCAGACACCCTACTGAGAGGCAGGCACAGCTGCTTGGGTACAGTTCAGCATTAAATTAACTATACAGCTAATGCAACTGAAATAGAGCAACTAAAGAACCATTTGGAGCACACCGCAGGACAGCTTGGCTTAGTGCTTGCCTGTGGAGAACATACCTTGTCTAGTTTTGCAAGGGAGAGATTTTTTCTTGCATGGAATGTAGAAAGAAACTAACCAGGTTACACATCCCACATACCACTCTTTAAGGCAGCAAAAGCCATTCCTGCAACAGCTTAGCCCCATCCCTTACTGTACCAAATTTCAGGGAAGCTATTTTCTAAGAAATGTTAACAATAATGTATAATCTCCATTTGTTACCTAGTCCAGGTCTGTTATTAAGTTGCCAAATCCTCCTCCTGCCTTTAGTCCTTCTGTTCTTGATGTTAGGGAGATGAGGAACACAAATATAACTCTGTACTTAGCCTCCTTTCTAGACCTGCTTTGAATTTCTTTCCCAAAACAAACCTTCTGCCTGCAGACACTCCACATAGCCAGTTTTACTCCAAGATCTTAAAGAGTGACGGAGTTACAACAAAACACAAACCAAGATGTGGGGATGGGAAGTGTTGAATAACTTTATCTACACGGAGCAGAGTCATCCTTGCCTACAAGTAACCGTGCTCAAGAGGCCAAATACAGCAAGTGGATGAGCAGGGAGAGACAGCAAACAGCCTCTAAGATAGTAGAGCCAAAGTAGCCTGGTAATTACTAGCTTCTTCTATAAGATAATTTGTTAATAATTCTTATTTGAAGATGCAAGGTGACCCTGGTATCTAGCTGTGACATGGCTCAAGAAGGATTTTTGTACTGTAACAATTAACCTGACCTGTCTAACATAAAGACTCTTCACTAGATACGGTTTTAAAAGAAGTCAGAACCCTTCCAGATTATATCCAAGTGGGATATTGCTCTTAAACTGCTTATAACTATGAGCTTTCCATACAGGCTTCTGACCTGAAATGGAAAAATGCTGTTATCATGAAAACCCACGTAATTCAACAACATCAACAGCAGATCTTCCTTTGTGAAATTCATCAATACTTACGAAATCATAACCAACATAACAAGGTACTTCCCTCACAACAAAACTAAGCCCATGAATAGTTCTAACTAAAACTACCCACATGTTTAATTCTCCTGGTTATCTGTGGTTTAGCACACTGTGACTACAGATGTTAATGATGCATGCAAACAAAGACTAACCTGCCCTTAGCGATACAGATGCAAAAAACATTGAATTGGACTAGAATATTGCCCCTATCTGAGAGAGATTTGGGCCATTGAAGTCCATGTTACTAAGAATAATACCTATTAAGAGTAGAAATGATCAAAAATATGCTGTTTGGAAAAGAGGTTAAAAATATAAGCACTTCTTTGATGTAAGGGTTACAAATTACTAGTTCTGAGGTAACTTCTATAAAACCTCCAGTAAGCCAGTAAACATGCTGATTTTCCATACATGATGTAGTAGTATGTTTTGAGACCTTGCAATATTTATTCTTTAAGAAATAGGGCAAACCATGAATGAAAATCATTTTAAGAGAGTGACTACATGTTGCATGAGATACTAGTTATCTATGAGAGTTTGCTCTAAAGGTACAGTTCTAATTAGTACTATTTGAAGTGCAGAGCCCACTGAAAAGGTAGGGTTGGAGAATTTATTATACTGACGTTTTCAATATGTGAGAGCCACTATTTAAGGCATACTGCTAGGCATGTTAATAAAACACACTTTAAAATCACTACAAAATAAAATTTCTATATTCACAATATAATACGATATCTGCATATCTCAAAAGCCTCTAAAATCTGGAGATGCTGAACAAATATATATTTTGTGAAAAGATAACATAACTATTTACTTTTCTCTCCTGCTTCCTGTAGATACACACTCTTTTTATATATATACTGGAATATATATGTAATACAACAGTTAGCCAATTTGTCCCTTAAGAAATTCACATTAGTTAGCAGTACATACAGTTTTCCTGAAAGCAAGATTCTCCAGGCAGAATTCTGTTAAGTAGTTTGAGCTGTTGAAAATCTGCAACTTTCTGCGGCTCATTTTACACTCAGTAAAGCAATTCTTTTCCAGGCCTTAGCTAATACCTAACCTTTAACAGAATATGCCACAATCAGCTGAATTTTATACCCTGCTGCTTTCTGTCATTTTCAAACAAGAAAGAATTTCCAGCTAATTTAACTCTTGGGCTGCAGGGTTTGCACAAAATTAGTCCTTATAATCTTTTAGAAATAATTATTAAAGCGTTGCAACTCAAGGGTTAAATTATTTCCTGGAGACACTAAATATGTGTATTTAAAATACTGTGTTACATATACCTGAGAGTTGCCAACATATATTGGGAACTTTCTGAAAACTTCAGTACTTCAGGACTGAAATAATTACAAAGGGCAGGTGCGATACGAGATTTCAAACCACTTTATAGATAACAACAGTTTTCGGAAAATTTGGTGTATCTTCTTTTCAGTCCTTATGCTACCTAAACCCTTTAGGTTCTGGCCTAAAACCAGCACAGAACCAGGAAACAGTATCTCCAGTGATGTTTCTGGACTCTTTTTTTTCATGGTGTGCAAGACATTGTTCTTCTCTAAAGAGAAAGAACACGTCTAGCTTCAACAGGTCGTAATACAATCCATGGAACACAACACAGGAAATACTCTGCCTGTACTGTTACACAGCATCAGTTACAGTTGTCAGATAATATGTGTAACTTGTTAATGTATCTGGCTTTAAAATGTTAGCTGCAGACTACCATTTGAATTGGATTGATGGTGGGGAAAAATCATGATAAAGGTTCCAGTTCACTGGACTTAACCCGTTATCAAAAATGGAAAAAAAAATAATTTAAAACCGAAATTAGGGGTCTTAAAGAAGACTCAAACTGGCCAGAAGCTGTGTTCACAGCTGCCTCTGCCTCAATAGAAGAACACAAGGCTATGCCCTCTTGGAGCTACTGTTACCCTGAGATGTCCTTCCTCAGAAGCAGCAGGAATGACAGAAGAGCGGGTGAGAGCATCATTCTGTGGAGCTGTGATTTGAAGAGTTACAGGGTAAAAAGGGCCAACACTGAGCCTCCTTGGCTTCTCTCACATTTGAAAGATTGGTATGTGAATATTCAGGGATCACACACAGTTTGGATCTTGGTGAGGGAGTTTTCATAGAGGCTTCTCATTTCAGAGGCCAATATGCTTTTTTGGCAGAAATGTGTTACTTCAAATGACAACAGCAGCATTGTTGATATCAATGTGATGAAGCTGCTGATGTTTGTTATAAGTCTTTTGCTTGGAACCCCCCTTTACTGGCAACCCTCACTGGGGTAAGGAAAATTGCTATAAATTATGTCCTTTTCTGTCCTAAGACTTCCATACACTTAACCCACCACTGGACCTTGATAAACTCAATTGGAAACAAGCACACACAGAAAGAGGCTTACTTATCAGATGGTTTGTTGCCAAAAGTGAACTCCAGAAAGTATTAATGGCTAATTTTGAAAACTGAAAACAACCCCAACAAAGCGAAGTCTTAACTTACAAAACAAAAGAAAAAAATCACCCAGAACTCCATCCCCATTTGCTGCAGAGGTAGCTCAACGATAGCATTCAAAATACTAAAATACGTGAAGATATGTTTTCACCTGATCTCTCTTTGCCAGCATTTCTACATCTTATTACACTCATACCAAAGAAACTTTATAATTTTGAAATGTTTTGAGACACCTTTTTTGGACTTGAAAACTCATTTTGTCTTCTTGCAATTAGTACTTGAGGTTTCATGTCTTCCAAAATAAATTGGAAATCTAGGAAGTAGTCTAATCAGAGTACTGTAATTTCAGCTGAATTTTCTTTTTCCAATTAATTGTAGGCCACCATACAGCTCTCCAGCAAAAATTTCAATTATGCATATCAATGCTAAAAAAAGTACCAAAGATTATCAGGAATGAAACAAAAAAAAATTTAAAATCATGTCCTACCTGTTTGTCACTGGAAGCGCTTCAGAATTTGGAAAGACGAATTACATCTAGAATAAATAAATTGCATTTAACTCTGAGCTTCTGTCCCATCTTTCTGTTTACTGTTCAGACTTCTCATTCATCCTACTGTTAGGACTTCCAGTCTCTCTGAAGTTCATGAGAATTCCCAAGGAGATGGGTTTCCACCACTTTAAGAAGAGAATCTCATATGATAAGCATGTGAGCAGCTTCTTTGTTCAAACCAATCTCATGACTCCCTTTGAAGGTAATCCTTTAGAAGTCTCATGACCCATCTCCCTGCCCAGAGGGTATTTTCATCTCATGGTGGAACAAGGCACAACAAATCTACTTTGATAGTGCCCAAATCTCCAATTTGTTAAACCTCCTTTCCTCTCTTCAAACAGTGGATGTACTTGCTGTAAAAATGCCAGCACTGCAGAAAGGCTAAAGCAGGAGCTGAAACTTTTAATTTGAAGTATCCCCTCCCTTCTGCTAAAATATCAACGTTATTTGCATAATTGAGACAATTGGACATAACAGTCTTTTCAGGGGTCCTCATTAGATGTACAGCTCTACATTCTTTGAGAAGAAGAAAAAAGCAGGTCATACAGCATTAATTATATTTAATCCTTTTTTGAACAGTCTGAAGTTGGGCAAAATGTTGTACTAAACCAGCTGAAGTCATAAATAAGCCATTCATTTTGTAATTTTACATATCACATGCATTTTCATACCCTGTTGTTTTTGTCAATTTAATTAATTCCTTTGCTCTGAAGAGCTTCTTTTGCATCTTGTCATACTTTAAAACTATCAACAGCAAAGGACACAGTGCGTTGCATGTAGTTCTTTTTTCAGCTCTAACTTTCAAATACTTACCTTGTCTTGCATTGCTGGGTGCCTCATAAGGCAACAGATAAGGATGACATCTAAGGATCACACTATTCAGAGCTAAAGGCAGTCTAACTCCCCGCTTCTGCTGCATTGCACTCTGCAGACAAGTAGTCTGCTAGACTCTAATCTTGTTCCACTGTTCCTGTATCCGATCTCCAGTGTACTGCACACATACCCATTTGTGATGGGGAAAGAAATATTTTACAGACATCATTTCAACTTCTGTCCTGCCCTAAATGCCAAAGCATGCAGCTAAACCAGCTTTGTTTTAGAACCAGACCCTGCTCTTCCTAATGAGACAAAGTTCCTGCTGACTTCATGAGAAACAGCGATGGGGTATGGAAGAATTAGACATGACCCTGGAAAACTACAATGCCAAACAAATTCTGGGCTTCATTTCTCTTGGAGGAAATGGTAAATTCTGAAGAAAGCAAGACACTAGTAAGAGAGTGCAAAGTCAAAGAAAGTAACCAACTAAGTCCATTGTGAGGTCAGAGCACTCTATTAATAAAGGAAATACAGAGCATTTCTTTGTCTGGGGATTTTTTCATTTGAAGCTTTCATCCAAAGTTCACTAAATTTAATGAGAGACTATCAATGTATTCAACAGACACTGAAAAAGGGTGTATCACAGGTGTACTCCACAGTTGCACAAATTTGTTTATCTGTGCTTTCAAAACCATACTGCTCGTTCTGACCTCTGAATCACATCAAGCTTAAGTTCCAGTTCTTGCAGAAGCTGTCTGATACCCTTTTCAAGTAAAGGCAGTGCCTCAAAGCCACTACCCACCATTCTAGAACGCTGAGCACAGAAATGGGGGACATATAAGAAAGTCAATATATGTTTTTTTTTTCCAGTGAAAACCAGATTTTAGACACAGTGGCCTTTATGGATGCATCTTCTATCTGGAACAGGTGTGCTCTGTGAACTAGAAAATGTTGACCTACTGGACAAACTGCAAGAAATATTGTCAAAGATATGTAAGCCAGAAAATCTATACAAAAAAGTGATTTGGACACTTAACTTCCTTCTGAAAAATGCAACTTGGACATGCAGTGGTATGTTTATCTGGCTAGGTTCTCTATAGCAACCTAAGTTAAAAAGGAATTAATTCTTTTTTGCTCATGAGTTCTGCTTGGCCAGTCATTATGCCAGAATGCAGGTTGCATCGACAGTACCTGCACTGCGAAGACAGGACACACTTTAGGAATCAATATTGGAAACATCACACCTGTGCCTTTTGTTCTTCCATTTGTTAGCTCAGACTTCAATGATAGAAATACACACCTGAGAAAGGATGTATTTTTTAAAATCAAATGCAAGTTTTGCTAACTCTTCCCTTAACAGAAATTTGATAGGCATACAAGCCTGCCAGCACAGCCCTTCTACAACACTGTAAGTGCCCTGGCACATCAGTTTAAGTAATGAGACTGATGAAAGATAACCAAGCCATGTGCATCTACCCAAAACGAAAAAAACTGTAGCTATAAAAGTGTGCAGTTTAAGGCGACTGAGATCAAAGCCCCCCCTACAAGCAACAAGAACATTTCCCTCACTTGCAATTGCAAATAAAGAACAAGTTTTGAAAATTCTGAAACCCACAAATACCAAACTGGATGTTTTAAGCAAAGCCAAAGCCTACACTCTGATGGGAATGTTCTGAATAGTAGTTGAAGTAACACAAGGTATCATTCTTTACATAGATAAATATAATAACAATATAATAATAATTATACGATATAATAGGAATTAACCAGCATGTTGTGGGGGTGGGAACAGCTGTGTAAAAGCAAAGGGACATACACACAGTGTGTGTAAAATAAACCTTAACCAAGTTGGCTAACATCCTGATAAACGTGCACTTTGTTGTGAAGGGCACCCAGCCTACTGTCTGCTGTGCTTGCTGTCTGAAATGCCTATGACAAAATTCTGCATGGTAAGAGGAAGAAATCACTGGCAATTAATTCCAAATATATAATTCTGTCAAGTTCAGCCAAAGTGCTCATTCAAAGTTCAAAGGAATAACACACATGAGTGAAAAAAATTACATTCTCAGAGAAAATGCCACTACACAAAAGATAGTTTTCATGGATGTCTGCACTCATACTATGGGAAGGCTCACAGCACTTGGAGTTTGTTTTGTGACATGGCTTGATATAAATTCACTGTGAAGGAAAGGGATAAAGATATGCATCTCTCTGCTGCCCTCACTGTGACTGTCTCAGAATAAAATCCCCTTGGTTTCTGATGGTACTCGGTACCCACAGGCTTGCAGGGAGTAAGCAGGAACGAAGAACGGATGCATTTGGTTTTATTGATTTGAACAGTATCTTCACATACAATATAGAGGCATTAGCCCGTGCCAAAAAAACTATTTACATCCTTCTCTGTCAACATATGCCCTTATTATTCCCACTGCCAAAATGAAAATATACTTGCTTCACTGATCACAGACAACTTATTTATCGTCGAAAAGTAACCAGATGTTATGGTTTTATTAAAACTGCTGTAAATCTAAACCGGGTAATCATTTATATTTATGTATGAATAATTGAAAACTCAGTAAACATAACTTTTTCCAAGTGATAAGTTTCAGCTGGTATGTTTGATAGCTCACTTACTGAATGCAGCCAATAACATTTTCTTAACAAAAAGATAAAATACATTACACTCCTCTCTGATCTGATGCATTTGCTGGTCTCTTGCAAATGTGTCTGTACCAATGAAACCAATACAATTTCAGATACTTACTGGTCTTGAAACTACTCCCCTAATAAAACAAAGTAATTCACCTAGTATGAAGGATATTTTCCCCCCCTTGTTTTCTTCTTCTGCACTGTTTTTGTAGCACTCCATAAGATCTAAGAAGCTATATTATTAGAGACTAGTGCATTCATGTATCAAAAATAAATTTATGGACAACAAATGTGGGAGCTGAACTTCAGAATGCCAAAATGCAGTGTAAGAAGATGCAGTGGTTTAGATTTTTTTCTGCAAAACTATACATAATATCATAGGATATTGTATATCAAATGAGTAGGAACTGAGCTACACTACATGCAAAATGCCTGGGGAATCTGTTGTAATCTTCCTCACTGTCATTATTAGACCAAATCCAAATTTGAAACGACTCGGTAAACTATAAATGCAAAAGTCATCAAGGATTGAACAATAATTACATTGTGACATAATTAAGAAAATGTTGAAGAAGGGGGTGGTGGGGGAACCACAAAAAACAGTGCCAAAATCCCCTTGGGACCTGAGTTCTGACATTTGAGAGGAACTGCATGCTCCTTACAAGCCAAGCCCATTTTCATAACTGAGCCAAACTTCAGGTCAAAGTATCCTGTATTTTCTTATAGCCGAATTAAATTTTGAACCGATGACCAGGATTTCACAGAATGCAACACTATTGAACTACTGAAACTTGGGATGAGCATTAATACAATTGTCACAGATATGGATGTCAGAACAGATGAGAAATGATGCAACAGCAACCTGCCTGTGAGGAAAACAAGCTTGTTCACTTGAAAATAGAAGAGGGTTAAATTTTCATAACCATCCTAATAATACTGTTTTATAGCAGCAAAATTCAGGACCATTTGCCACAATTCTTTGATTGGCCACAAAGAACTAGCGAAGCAATAGCATGCACGAAAAGACAAAATGACCCTTGAACTACAGGTCCCTTAATAATTTAAAAAATATAATAATTTTTAAAAGTGCATGTCCCAACAGATTCTGGTACAATACATATCACTTGATACTGCTATCAAATCTGCAACTAAATGGACTATTTTGAAAACTCAAAGACAAAACACCAGAAGAGTATGTTAGTGTCTTGGGCTGTAATCACTGTGCACGACCGAATGGGTGAACTAGATTCCAAGAGCCTCTTCTCTGGATCTTGTTACTCTCCTTTTTGCTTGGAGGCAGCAGTTAGCATTTGGTCCTGATATATGCTACTTGAGCACAAGTGAAAGGCTTACATGGAATGTTCTGGTAAGCTCAAAGCGCCGAAGTCAGTGACAAAGCACCCAAGGCAGAACAACATTCTCACCAGAAGCGACTATAATTTTTGCCTGGGAGTTAACACTTGAGTCCTTTCCCCTCCTGAGCCCCAGGTCTCACTGCAACATGGAACACGCTGGCGAGGTGGCTGTGGTTCAGAGAAGGTAGGGCTATCGCCTACCTTGCTGCACTGGGGGCTGAAACAAGGCACTGACTGGAGCCTCTAGAGCTCAAATAAAACTTGAGTTCAAAAGAGCCAAAAAAGCAACCCCACAGAAGAAATATTTTGTTAACAAAATGATCATAAATCCTCTTAATAACAGTGAAGAATTACCCAGGCATTCTGAGTGTTGCCCAACTAATCCAAACAACTCAACAGCCTCAAAGTACAATCAATTAACAGTATAACCCATGAACAGAAGTGGTGAGAAATGACTTACTTTCCAAACTGATACCTATAAAGCAAGTTACATTTACTGAAACTTGATGATCTCTGTACAAAACGCGTTTGGATGTGCAGTGGAATTATCTGCCTAGTTTGAAGTACAGGCTGTTATCCCCACCAAATTTATTATGAACTTAAGAACATAGTAACTGCGTGGTGCAGCAGCAGTAAAACGCGCGTTCCCTCACTTCCTGCTTTATATACGTTCCCAATCTGCAATCCACTGAAAATACCAAGTGCCTGTAAAATAATATACTGCCTCTTATGCAGGGAATGAGTGCTCTCTCACTCAGGACTGAATTGTAAAATAAATCTGATAGTTTCTTTCAACTTCAGTATATTATCACTGCAATTCTCTGAATGACATACATGTATAAGTAAGCAAAAAAATTGCCTTTGCCCTCTTTACTGCCCAGGTTCATCTCTGAACTCATCAGCAGCATTCTGCTAGAGTTTTGTAAAGTGGTTTGAAAGAGTATTTTTTAAAGCAGAACAGAGGAAAATCGACACAGCTTTTTAAAATCTGGTGCTAATGCAAGAAAAGCTGCTCCATCCTGTGAGAAGTGTGAGGGAAATGATTTATTTTTAGCACAATTTCACCCACTTATAAGTGTTTTTGTAATTCAGTAAAGTGCTGTAAGTACTACTCCTTCCTCATGGAAAGCTTTTAAACTTCACATAGCAACAGTGGCAATTGTACACATTTCACAGTTCTCCCTCCCTCCCACTCTACGTGTTTGAAGAGGCTTTGTATAGAAAAAATGGCAATGAACTGTGTGTTCTGCTTAAGCACAACTGACATCAAAGCTGAGTTGTAATAAACAAAAAAAAGTGCTGTCACTCAGGTCAGCAACATACCGACACCACCCATGCCACCCCCTCCACAGGGGACCGAGCGCTCGAATTCCTCTCCTGCCTGGACTGCTCACATCCAGGTTTTACACAAAGGCACGTGCTTAACTTATGAGTCTGTAAGCACTTACACACATGCTTAATTTTATAGCTATTAATAGCCCACCTGATTTCCACAAAACTATGCCATACACAGCAAACTGTTCAAACAAAGCTGATGGGACAATTCAGGAGCTTAAAGCTAAGGCTCTGTCCAAGTACGCACAGCATCAAGAGTTTTAAAATGGCATGAAACAGTGTCTTCTATGATAGCGAGAACTTTCTGTGCTTTGCTAGCAGTGTTCATCTGAATAGTTTAATGCACAAACATGGATTGTTCCATTCAGCCTTATACAGTAACCAGCTATTTACCTGCTCATAATTTTTCGTGAAGTTAGTATTACTCTCAAGCCAAACAGCTCGTAGGTGTTCTGATATCATGGAACATTTGAATAGAAATCTACTGTCATAAGTGCAGCTCCTGCTGATCAATACACGGGTTAAGATAAACTAAAACCACAGTAAGTTGCTGAAACAGTATGAGGCACTGCAGCTTTCAGCTTTGTCAAGCGCATTATGTTCCCCCCAGTAATTAAAACAGAAATACCAGCAAGCAGTAAATACTCTTGTTAGAGAGATTCTGAAGTTAATAATTCTTCTAAGAATTACTGGGGGGTGGGGTGGGGTGTCGGAAATGTCTAAATCTTATTTAGCTTCAGTAATCTTCAGCTGCACAATTCCTAAAAAAGAACTTAGGAATTTTGTCCCTAGTGTATTTAGTTTTACACGTTCATGCAAATATTTTCTCTGCTAACAAGTATGGTAGTGGCTGAACAAATTCAAGTGTTTCTGAATAAATGCTCAATCTCATTATATGTCATCAGACATATGTGCATTATTCACCTTTTAAACTTGCATTTCCAGCCTTCTCCTCAGACTAGCACTTAGATAAAAGAAACACATGGGTTACAATACAATTATTTCACCTTGAAAAGTCATAGAGTTTGCAAGTCAGTATGAAAAGGTATATAGATGATCTTCTGTCTTTCAAGATATTCCTATCAAGTTCTCTTTGATAGAGGAAAGCATTTCGAGTATGGCAGCCTCAAGCTTTATTATTTCCTTCTAGAAAGATTGGGGTAACTTAATGTACTCTGTGATTCTGTACACCATCAACAGGTACCTCAGCACAGTAACAACCTAAGCGGAACCCTAACAGCCATTCTAAGCATGTATTAATATGCTGAGCTTAAGCTTTACTAGCAGCGTGCCACAGAGCTCTACAGGAGAGCCATACAGTGTTGTACACCAACACAAAAATAGCTGGAGAGGAACTGGTGGTGGTGGCAAACGGAGCAGCAGCCTTAAGCTCCAAGCTGCTTCAGAACACAGGTTTAACTGCAAAGTATTTACAAAGGACAGAGTCCAATCAACTGCAGTTTGAAAATAATCTGTGCTTCACTAATGCTCTAAAATACGAACTGAGGATTACTTTTTCATTTCTGATTTGAGTTATATAACGTTACAGCACCTACTAACAGATTTACCTGCTATACAGGCACAGTACAATAGTTATTTTGCTGACGGGTGCTAACCTAAAAATCAGAACTGGAACACCAGCAACTGGGAGTGATACGGAAACTGAACTGCTTTGTAGCAAAGGAACAGATCCCATCTTGTAAAGCATATCCCTTTCTAACATCAGAAGTGACCTTTTAATACCAGGAAGTGTACTCACATGCTCCAGCCCTCCCAGCTCTATTTCATTAAAAACATAGTAATTTTCAGATTTCTCACATTTTCGCTGGCTGCTTACCAAGCATGTTTCTGAGGTTAGAAGAAATAGTGGCAGGAATGTATCTTTAAATAGGAAATAGAAGAGAGTATTTTAGCCTTCAGAAACGATGCTTGCTATAATCAAGGACGCCTCTGCTGATGCCATGGATTGGCAGAGGGAAAAGGAGGGCAACATCTGTTTCCTCACAAGAAGAAAAAAAACTGCACTGCTTGCTAATACAACCAGTTTCATTACGTAGTACCTGTGCATCAGTTCTGTGTTGATCAAGAGCCAAAACATGGAAGAAGGAAGCTGATGAAGTTGCATCCTTTGGACATGGCTTCTCAGTACCTCTTTATGCCCTCATCACCATCACCAGCAGTGTCTCTTCCCACACAGGCATTTCTGCAGAACCATGCCTCTCATAAGCGTCATACCTGTCTGGCTACAGGGCTGCAGCCCAGCTCCATTTTAAGCCTCCTTTTGACTCAACTTTGAAAGGCAACTATGAGTACAGCAAGTACTTAATTTTTCATACCGCTCATTAAAAAGTCATGTCGAGACTGGCAATCACATTTCTCCATACTTATCTTCCTGAGTACCTCTGCAGTTCTTAATACACCTGAGAAGCAGAAATGCTAGTGGTGGTCCAGTAAGCCACAGGACAAACAACTGGAAATGTAGGTCAAAGGGAAACCCAGTCTTTACTCACAATTACGGAGAATGTTTAATGAAGCCATCGGGAAAGCTGAAAGAAGAATACTGGAAATAAAAAACCAACCAGGTCTGGACAAAACGTACAGCCGGATGAAAAGCAGTTATCTAGAGAAAAGCTTAGCCAAGACTGGCACTACAGAGATTGCTCTATGAGGAATCTACCTTCCCAATAATACCCTGCAAACAGGGAAGGGATGCTTTTAAATTACATGAGCCTTTTGTGCTCCTCAGGCTATCCAAACGTATTTCAGAGGAATTTTCTTGAATTAACTCTAGCCCCTGTGCACTGAACACCCAGCAGCAGTTGGTGTGTGCTAGGTTTGTTACAGGCTGCACCTTCTGGTTTCATTTCACCTACAAGGAATCCAGTTCATGCCTGTTAGACCATCCCATGCTGTGAACGAAAGCAAAGGGAGCAGGAATGAGTGGGAGGTTTGCTTCACAATCATCCTCCTGCTCAAAACTAAAACGAGCGTGAGGTTCGCACTCAGCTACCCACATTGCTCCCATAGTTAAAAGAAGAAAAAAAGAAGAAAAAAAAAAAGGGGACATTTTTTTTCTTTTAGAATGAAAGATGCCATTAACTAATTTTAGTTTTCTTACACACACAATATGCCTAAATACATGTTATTTAAATAACATGGATACTAGTAAAAGCAAATTAATATTGCCCTTACGAAGCTTGAACTCTGTGCTGCAAAACTGGTATGATAAACACGCCTTTTAAAACATAGAAAAAAAATTGTTCACACTAAGGGGTGTTTGTTTGGTTTCTGAGCTGGTTTTAGTCAAATCAGAACTTTTTTGAAGAGGAGACTGTTATCCAGCCACTGGGTTCCACTCAGGTAGTTCTTCAGATAATATATACACTTTGCATGAAAACACACTCAGAGAACCCCCAGTTAAAAGGCATTTTTCTCTTATTGCCGTAGAAGATACATCTTTAATTGCTTAGCATACTAATATAACTCTGATTTTGTAATGGTCATTTACTAACTTAAATTGAATTGAACAAATGCATAGTTTGCAATAAATGCAATTATCCTCCATGAAAGACTAACTAATTAGTTGTTTCTCTTAGTGAAAGAAAAAAAGAAGCGAGCTCAAAGAACAGATTTTTCTGTTCATTCTCCTTGTCTGTGCTACTGACATACCCATCACAAGACCGATTTTCTGACTTGTCCAGCGTGTGAGGAAAGTTCATTAAACTTAGAACGCAGTTTTAGAGTAAAGAAGAAGTTCTGAAATTTAAAAGTAGTAAACGGAGTTTCTAATGAAACTCTCTAACAGGCATTACACAGGAAGACTTGGCCATATCTCTGTGCCTATTTCCATGCTGACTTTTATAATTTCATCTGAAGATATTATAAGGGATCCAGATTCCTCACAAAAAGTCTGGTACCCTCCTGGATCTCATGTGAAGATGTGGAACACTGAAGATGCGGAAGCACAAAATACACACTCAAAACCATGGATCTGAGCTTCCAGTCGTGCACTGCTATTGAGACCAAGAGCATGCCAAGGCAGACAGATTTTTTTTTTCCTATTTGTAAAGTACAAAGCATAAATATGGACCTCATATCTATGAATTCAAGTACACGTGCAATACATTATACAAACCTTTTAAAAACATTTGGAAATCCTCTGGTAATCTAGCTGTAACAATCTCATCTGTGCTGCTTTCATGTGGTAGACTGAAATCTGGGACATTATCTCCTTTCCAAGACCTGCTCTGTAATAATCCTACTGGAATGTACAGTGTGTATCGACCTTCTTAACCTGCCTTTTAAGAGTGAATGTTTCTCATATTTCAAAGCTACACCACAAGTTACACTTACAGAACTGCAGTGCTTTGGTTAATCAAGTTATTTGGATTATGTTCCTCTCAGGTAACTATATTCTTTGGCTGGAACCCACGAGAACTTCTCTTAGATGGCTTTCTTACTTGCTTCCCCTTTCATTCGGGAGCTTATGGGTGTGCTGTTTGGACCTTACACTTACCAGTTTTCATTAATGTATATTAATGAAATTAATGAGAGTTGTATTAACTCCCATGGCATTTGCTCATTCAGCAAAGGTTTGTAGCATTCCTGTTAGCTGTTTTTACCTCCCTTTACTGGAGTAAAAGGTGAGGGGAAGGGGGAGAGAAAGCCGAATATTGATCTAAATGTTCTGCTACCCGAGCCTGTTTAGGATGGTTTTCTCCAGTATGATATTGGCTCTCTTTTACTGAAAGTTGTGTAAAAGTTTTGCTTCACTTGATAAATGATACTGACTTCTTGCTATACTTGATAAATGCAGGCAGGCTTACACAAGAGCTCTCTTTGCTTACAGCTATGAGAAAAAATATTTCAAAGTGTACTTCTATGCATCCCACTGCATTTATCTCAATGCCTTCTGAAGTGCTTGCCACCGTTTTCCTTGCTTGTCTGGAATTAAGGCTGTGGTTTGAGAGATACAGGCTGGAGTCTCTTCTTGCCTTGAATCCTCTTCTATCCCCAAACTGTAATAGTTCTGGAAAATCATGAAATGATGCACTCCTTTTCTTCCTGAATGGGTTCCTGACCAGGTCCAGAAGAATACTAGATCCTTGTGGAGGGGCATCTTAAACTGATGAGTTTAAGAAAGGTCAGTATAAATGAAGGCACAGAGATACTGTCAAGTCTTAGTGAACGTAGTAGAGCCACCATTAGCAAATCTACAGTTAAGTAGAATCTACGCTTTCCTTATCAGCATTATTCGTAATAAATGAAGTTATTATTTATGTCAGTCTTTGACTTGACAGAGAAGACACTCAGGGATATGTATTAAAAAACCAGAAAACAAACCCCTGTTTTATAGATACTGCAAGCACTGTGTTATAATCATTAACACATACTCTTCCCTCATAAAGTCTTCTTATCTGCTCTGCACAGAGTGGCTTGCCTGTCGCTTTAATTCATAGAGGTACTGACCTCACTGCGTAGATTAATTCAGATTCTTCCTTGGGTTGTGTATACCTCTCTTCACTACATTAATTTCTTTGTTCACACTTCTGATAGAAGAGGCATCTATATAAATTGCATAGTTACACTCGAATTATGCCAAAAGATTAAAAAAACACCTTTTCAGGGAGCAGTAGAAAGCATCAGTGTGCTTATTTTATCGGTTTTGCAGGCTGGAAGTTCCCATGAAAGATTAGCTAAGATGATTTGTGCCTTTCAGCTGTAAAGCTCAAGCTAAGCTGGACGCTCTCAGGACGTGTTCTCACCACTGTTCAACTTTGCTGAATGTGCAGTTCCATGAAACTGATTACTACAGAATTGCAGCTCACTGGCATAAAGCATTAGCATGAGATTTTACTTTTTTCCCCTGGCAGTCATTCAAGAAGGGTACAGGGGAAAGAAAACAGCTTTCTACAACAAGGGTCGTATAGGAAATAGAGACATGGTATTTAAAATACTGCCAGCAATCTTGATTTTATTTTTTTGTAATTCTGTCTCAGGCCTATCAGTGAAAAAACAGTGCACAACAGCACGGGTTTGTTTTGTCAGGGAAAAGACCAATGAAACATTCAGCACTTGGCTTCTTTTTTTTTTTTTTTTTTTTTTTAAACAGGAAAACAACATGCTTGATTTACAGTTACAGGCTGCAGGTTAAATGAGTCCTTCAAAAATGAAAGAATTATGATCAATGCTTTCAAGCCCTGAAATGCAAGACCAAATAAAACAGGAGCAGAATGCAAAGCTATGGAGGGGGGCTGATGACAGTGCATTATAATTCAACATGCTCTGCCGCACAGCTAAATTAGAGACCAAACACCACCTTCATTCTTCCGACAGAAAGGTGGGATTTGTGACATTGCTCTTCAGTCTTTTCTTGTGAATAACTTTAAATGTCTAAGCTAATATGTGCTTCTCCAACAAAGAGCTGTTTTGTATCAGAAACAGCAATAGCGTAAAAATGTCACTTAAGAACTTCTTGAAAGTAAATGCATATTCTTTTTACTGTAAACGAATCCAAACAGGAGCCAAGATTCAAACAACTCACTTAAGCGTCATACTGAAATTTTCACTGAGCATACAGATAGATCTACATAGTGCACCAGGGTTAGATTACCTTGTAATATACTTACTAGATATTTTAGCAGTTACTTGCTAGCAGTTATTAGCATTTTTCATCATCCATCCAATCTATTTATTGCTTTTAAATGCAAAATTGGTCCTTCCTACAAATACTCATCTTTGTCCTTCAGAGAACAGAGAATGCTGATGGCAATTACTGCAGCAGGAATTGCTAATGTTCTGATTGCTGCAGCTGTGGGCTGCTTTTACATGCATAAAGCAATCATCACCTCAGTAACTGAAAGAGATCCCATTCTTAGTTGCAGAGACTCTGTATTAAAACTGACATTAGGTTCCCTTTAGTGTCACTAACAGAGATCACAGCTGGTAGAGGAGCTAGCCACAGAGCCTGACTCTGCCAGCGCCAGCACTGAATGAATGGAATAAATCTATGACCAGGGAGTTCTAAAATTGATCTGTCCACAAAGGTTGTTTCCAGAAGTTTCTACTATTACCTGTAACAACAGCACCATGACTGAAAAGCCTGCAAATAACGGTGGTGAGTTTGCATGCTTTGATGGCTGAAGTGCAGTTCCTTGTTGATAAGCTGGGGTTATTCAGTCATGTTTTTTACATGGGGAGCAAAATAATTAACACTTGATGCCTTAAACATTGAACATTGCTGTGATGAAACTAGGCAAAACTAAAAGACATAGAAGGCTGAAATAGAAGTTACTGTATTTAAAGACATGTGCTATGAAATCAGGTATTTCCCTAAATTCATTGTTAGAAATTTCTGATTCATAGGAAAATGAATCTTGAAATGACAGAAAATCAAACCATTTCTAAGGAGATGTGGGACATCCTTTTGGACAGGAAAAGTTTTAAGTATCTGAATAAACATGCCTCGCTTTCCAGACCTGCAGAGCTTTTGAAACTACTACTCCCTCCCCACCACTCACCAGGAGATATGAAGGGTTCACAGCTTCCAAACCCGAGTTTTTTTAAAAAGGTTCCTCTACATGGATTTAAAAGCCTACACACAAGCACCTATTCTGAAAAACACTGGTGTCAGAAGTTATAAATCATTAAAAGCACAACCTAGTTGTAGTTACATTCAACAAGGATAAGAAGAAATAATGTAACAGCCAGTATCAGCAGCATTGCTTTATGTATAAGAATGAGTTTGTATCTACCAGATACAAAAGTGACTGAACTGAAAAGGATTTTTAAAGTTGCAAGGAAAAATAAAGCCATGAATATATATGACTGTTTTCAACCTTGAATGGTTGGTACTGCTAGGTGAAAAGGGATTTGGCATGTGCCAAACACTGCAGGGCTTGCTGCGTTAAGCTTTAATGACCAGGCCAGAGTACCAGTTTTAGAGTTTACTCTAGTTGGTACCGTCTTTGACAGAGGGCAAGGTGGATCGGCTTGTAACTACAGGAGGTAGTAAAAAACAAAACAAACCCGCACCAAAACCTTAAATACTTAACAAGTTATATTACAAGATGCTCAGAAACACAGATAGCTCTCTACATGAAGGTAGAAATACTGAATTTTCTAGTCTGCAGCTTTAAATGAAAGGTGGATATGAAACACAGGTACGGAACTGAAGTAAAAGTATTAGAGCTCTGGTTGGTACCAGACTGTCACAGTAAAGGAATACAGCTTTATTAGCTGGAAATCTCATGAATTCTACATTTCAAGAACCCACTAGTGGATACCACCCTCTTAGAAAGATCACTAGCATTTTAAACTGGTCACTTAAAAACCTAGCTTCACTCACTGCTGAGTTAGGGTCCACAACAAGAACAAATTTTTACTTATTGAACTAAACTAAGAACATTTCTTTAAATTCTCTTTTTTTGGTAAAGCATAACTTTTTTGCAATGCCTGTTTGCTCAGTTTCATTAACATACAGTTTGGTGAAAGATGAAGTTTTCTACCAAACAAGAACAAATCCCTAGAAGAGGCGGAGAAAAAGAGGCAGGATTTATTTCGAGAAGGACATTACAAATGAAAAAAAGTGTACATAAACCACTTGGCATGAGAAACATACCAGCTGTACTTCACTAATCCATAGCTGATCCTTGGAAAGAATCACAAATCCACTCAACCAGCAGGCTGAGTACCATTTTGTTGCCAAGAATTGAGAATAAAATGGAATCAAATACATACCCATAATACTGGCTATTAAAAATTTTACTTGGGTCTGATAAAGTATGCATTAAAGACCCTTTTCTTAATTCAGCCACAGAAAATGAAAAAGTGAAAATAGAAAAACTGAATGTACAAATTTTCTAGAAAATCATTTCATTGTTACAGCCTCATTGCTGCCAGACATATACCAACTGAACTGGCCCCAAGTCCTGCACTTTGGAACTGTGTCAATGAGAGCCAAGAACTGAACGCATCACTAAGAAATACCCAAATGTCTCTCTGTCTGTTCATGGCTGAAGCACACTGCCAGAATAAACATGGAATAACCTGTAATAGTCAATGTTTGTGCATGCCAGTACCTGCTGAAAGGAGATCACCGTACCTCTTTTTGGCGGGTGTGGTGTGGTATTTTTTTGTGGATGGAGGTTGGTTTTGTCCTTTTCTTACCATAGTATTTACTGCCAGCAGAAGCTGTCAAATCCACACATTTTCAACTCCCCTACAACTTTTGCACATCCTTCTGAATGTCTGAATGACAGTGTTCTGCAGCTTCATGCATTTAGTGTAGCCTTGGTACCAGCTCAGTACAACTTTGGCAAACAAAATCCTAAACACAGTCAAAAGACTAAACGCATCATTAGTTGTTTTTCTAATGAGCTTTTATAATAAGCACATCGCAAAACTCGAAAGTATTTTTAATACTATCAATTACATAAATTAGAAAAAATTACAGAAATAATGAAATAGAGCCATCCTGTGCTGCTCCAGAGTTATACTAGATAATATTGTAGGTAATTATTTTTTTCTTCATGTTTATGACCTTTTGATCAGTATGTGAGCATTTCTCAGCACCAAGGGGGTGAGGGGGAGGGACGGAGACAGGGAGTACAGGGAGTGAAAAAAGAAAAGGTAATACAAGCTTTGCTTTCAAGGTTCCTGTCCACAGTCATGATAAAATAGCTCTATGACGACTTCTTGATGAAAAATTAATTGCTGTGGTAATTTAAACATATGCCTTATTTAATAATTAATGTACAGGAATCAAATCGGACTACTTACTGACGTCTTATTATAAGGTATACTCAGAAAAAGATCCGTGATCTTCATTGTATTTTTAAGGGGGGAGAGGAATTTTATTCTATCTTGGAGAAGGAACTCCTCCTGTCATACCTGTCTTGTGCAACAATTGGTCCTCATTTTGGCTCACTACAAGGGAAAGTATGAATTTTAGTGTAAGACATCAGAGTGAAGTCCTTTCCGTATAGAATAGCTCTATCTAGTGGTTGATTAACCCAAGTGCATCTGGCTGTTTGAGGAAGACTGAAAAGAATTTCATGAAGGCCAGAAAGGTCTTGGGAAGCTGACACTTTCCTATGCCGATCTACTGTCATCCAGCCTCACGTAAGTCTGGAAATACTCCAGGAAGGTTGCACTACTAGCTAAATCCTATCTTTACATACATTGATGAATGTGATTACATGGAGAGTTCTTGTAACGAACGCTTTCCCCAATACAATTTGCAGGAACAAACCAGGGGCTCCAATACTTACTCAAGCAGGGTACCGAAATATTGTCCTGACAGAGAAACCCAGCAAAGTCAGCTGGACAGTTCCCATGCTTAATTCTATACACATGCTCTTCCCCTAAATTGTCATTTAAAGTTGTCAGAATTATTGTGGGCATGTTTGAACAACATGGAAGAGATGGCTGGGAAACTTGTGTTGAACCAGTTTCATGCCACTGTGGGAGCCAGAAAGGCTTGAAGCTGTTCCCCAGCCCCAGCCCCGGACTGGTAAGTGTGGTGCCCTGAGCACTAGGAGCATAAGCACTGCCTTGTCCACCCTGGAGCAGGACAACCTGCGTGCAGTGGCTGCAGCACCCTGTGGGGTAACACAGTCTTCACGGGACTAAACTGGGTACATCTCCATGCCCTGTGTGCTCTGCAGCAGCCACGCCATGGGAGAAATGGCTTAGTTCTGAACACCCGTCGGACCGACGCGGCACACTGAAGCCTGATTCAGAAAATTCAAATGGCTCCTACGTTTTGTCCCAACCTCATCATCCACCTAGGGGATATACTGGCCACTAATCTCTGTCAGCTTCTAACGGAACATAGCAGGGGGAGACCTGCGAAGTTCTGTCCTGTTTAACTGAGTAATGGATTTCATCAGCACAAGGGAAAGGTCACTAGTTTTTGCTGGTAATTACAAAAGCTCCATAAAAGTATGCCTACGGTTTTCCCAAGCTCATTGGGCCATCTATCCAATGGAGGCTTGAGGCTTAGGGGAATAATCGGCATTCAGATAGCAATTACTTGATTAATGCTGTAACGATAATTTTAATAACTGTACAAATAACTATAGTTTAATTTAAACTATAACAATCCTGCTACATATCCCAGTGTAGCAAAATTAAAATAGCAATGTAAAAGCACTGCAACTGCTGAAAAAAGTCACATCTGCTGCATATAGCCAACACCAAAATATAAGGTTAAGCCCACAAAATAGTCCCATGGAATTACCATTGGTGGTGTTTAACTTTTTTCTACAAAAAAGCCTGGAAATCACCTTTCCTTTAGAATGATGAGAACACATGAACCAGGGGCCCGTCAGTACTCCTGGCACTGGGATCAGGTAATTCTGATCACTAAAAGCTTCAACTGCAAACGGTCTCTCTCACTCAAGCTGCATCTGTTTCTCTGCATCTGTTTCTCTACATATTGTTCCAGAAAGAAATGTGAACACAGCATCATTATTTTGTGCACAGGAATTAAATAGGTTTACAGTCCGGTTTTCATGTCCTTCTCAACACATGTTTTACCTAGCATTTCTGCAATGATGACACAAGCAACACAGAAAAGTTTTACTAGCTATATTTTCATTATGATTCACTCAAATCTGACCTAAATTAACTCGTATTCTAGCAAAACATTAAAATGCCTTTGATGTTTTGTGTGCCTGCCCATAGAAAACAAAAGCACTTACCCATTTCAACACTTTGAAGTGCAGTAAAGTTTCATACTGATGCATATAAACTACTGAAAATGTAGCATTAGTATTTTACCTTACCAACATGACAATTATTTGAAAATCAAAGTAAAGTGATTTGAACAAGCTACATACATCTCCCAGTCTTCATTCCATGAAAATTTCGTAGCTTCTCTTCTCCTTTCAGAGAAAAAATTCAAGATGACAGCCAGATTTACTGACTTGCCCTTGTTCTTGATTCAAGCATAGTTTGCTAATGAACTAGACCCATAAGATTAACAGAGATTAGTGTGGATCATTTCACATTATTTTCTACCAAATAAAGTATGAAACTGCTCGGTCAGATGCCTGAACACAAGTACGTGGCACCAATTCAGATGCATGGTGTATCAAAGACATCCCCCAAGCCTGGCATCCCACAGGATCTAACGAAGGCCTTCTCAGAAGCTAGAGGCCAGAGAGGACGGGAAATGTTGCTAACTGCCTAAGTTCAAGTAACTCAGTTGTGCCTTTCCTCCTAGTAATGGCCGGTTAGAGCAAATGAAGATAACATGGCTCTCCCTCAGCACTAGGAAAAATAACTTCAGAACATTGTAACTTAAATTAAAAAACACTTTAAAATCTTACTGGGCTACACAGGTAGAGATGAATGTCAGAATGATCAGGGATTGCATAAGTGGTTTTATGTATTCCAACTACTAAAGCTTTATCAAAATGCGAGAGGCAAGTAATGATTAAAATTAACTAGGCCATAGACTGGAGTTGGACACTAATGATGAATGCATAAGACCAGTCATTTTGAACAAGCCAGTTATTTCCCTTCCCATCATTTGTTGAATATGGTACGCAACTGCAACACTAATCCAGAACTCCTCAAAGAGACACCCCCCCCCCCCGGCCCCAGCTCTGTTCCTCAGGCTGGGTCTCAGCAGGGGTTCATATTTCCAAGGATGCAAACAGATCAGGACCCATATACACCTAAGGCTAAATCTCCATTCAGAACTGCCTCAGCTGCTCACATCCCTCAGTAGCCAAGCAGATAACAAGGAGCAAGACAAAGTGCTGAGAAGAAGAGCCAAGCCATTGTGGGGATCATTGTTGTGTTTGGGTGCGTGTGGGAGGAGACCAAAACCAAAAATACTTTCAGGTGAGAGTGGTGTGGGACAGATCCTGGCTGCCCTTGGGTCCTACAAAGATCCTCCTTCCCCCAGCCTTTTGGTTTACCAGCAGGAGATCTACATGCAGTGACTAGTAAACAGCAGAGCTACCATTAAAACAGAATAAAAAGTAGTGTTACTTGATGCCAAGATCCTTCTCAGAAGGCGGAGGTATTTCTGTGGTAAATTAACTGTTCTGAAGACAGAAGGCTGATGCACAAGTTTGGGATTCCCCTGGATGAAAGACACTGCTAAACAGCCAGACACATCGATGTTTGGTGAAGGCACATCATGTAATTTTGGTGTTTCAAAACTCGGAGCTAGTAAGTTAGGAAAACACACTGACTTTTTACCTTTTAAGCTCTCTGGTTCAAACCTAGGCCTGAGAAATACAAAAATATGTCTGATACACTTCTGGGAATGAGAAGAATAAAGATTTTGTAAGGAAGGCTCAACAAAATTGTGAAGTCAAATTAGAAACAGATACCAAAACAGCTATAAAATTCAACAGCAAAATAAAAGATTCTCAACGTGGGATACTATCAGGTTAAAGAAATCTTACCCAAGCATAAAAGACTGTTTTCCAAGACCGATGACCTCAAGCTGGCTTCCATGCTTTCACACACCTTGCAGGTACACTATAGAACTTCTTAGCAAGGGATGCTGTGGAGACTAAAAGGCACTACCACATCACGTAAAACCCCTCCAATATTACCTCTGGTCCAGACAATCCCTACCTTAGGGATTCACTGCACAGAAGCAAACCCTGACTGCGAATAACTACGTCTTCCTGCCCGTTCCTGCAGCTCTCCCTGGACTGTGTTGATACAGCACTGGGCAACATATATTGCTGGCCTGACCCAGCACAGCTCACAGCTGGTCTTACACTCTCACACCTACCTCTGAATTTAATAGGACGTTAAACGGAAAAAGCTTGTCAGCTCATGAGCAGTACACACCCTATGCTCACCTGGATTTTCAGTCTTCAGTTTTATGAGCAAATTCATCTCTATAATTGAAAATATTTAGGAGACTCAAACTTCAATAAAACCTAGGTAAATTGTTAAGTGATTAAGATGTAATTTCAAAACAGCACACCCTGGGCTATGAGCACTGATCCAGCTAATCATATCTGATTAAATCTTTTTCAAAGCTTTGGAATTTACCGTTTGCTCTTCAGTTCCAAACTGACAAAGATTTTGATTTTGTAAAAATATAAAAATCACAACCAACAATGTAGAACTGGACAAAGATATATACTACTTAATGTGAACATCAAGACAAAAACCTAATGCATTCCCCTTTACCTGTCAATCTCCATAAACCACATTAATAAATAAACAAACATAGAAGTTAATGATTTACTGCTGAATTGCATTCAGAATAGTCTTGGTTACTGTGTACCAGAAATGAGACAGGATGAACCACTGAACAACTCATTTCTCCCCTTTGTTGTGAAAAAAGATTTGTAATACGTGACCTGTGACAGAAAAATTGGGAAGGAGGGAAATTAAAAGTCAACTAGGAACTTTGGAATTAAAAAAGGAAAAACATTTAAATGTCTATTATTTAAAAAAAAAACACAAACAGTACATTTAGTAGAGTTTAGTAACCACTGTTTGCTTTCCACTGGTAGAGGCTTAAGCTATTCAGCTATTAATCACATGAAAGTAGATATTACGGAATATTAATCCATACCAGCTGTTACATCTTTTACTGTGCTATTATTAGAGATTAATCTTTATAGAACAAGTCTGCCTTTTCATGTCATTTGCAAGAGGACATCATGCAAGCTCATACTGTCTTACAACACATCTTCATAAAAGGGTTGGAGAAAGCAGGGGGAGATAACTACACAGTGAAATTACACTCAACTTCATGCTTCAAACCTAAGGCACTTAAGTTTAGAAGAGATGCTGCCACTGCAGTCAGTTTATTAGTTAATTTTTATTGTGACTGTAAAAGATTGCTTTTATAGCTTGCTATTTACATCAAAAGAAGAAGAATACTCTCTTAGTGATACTGAATGTTCTCTTACGGAAAGTTCAAGGCCATGTAATTTCCTCTCTTCAGTAGCAGGGAATGAATCCCATTAAAAACATGTAATATAATCTAGTTAATGGAACCTTCATAAGGAATATTAAGGACTGTAACAGATCTCTAACAAAATAGAATCAACACTGTGAGCACCTTATTTTCTAATGAAGTATAAAAACCCTGTTAGGTAAGCCAGGTTCTGAGAGAAGCAATTGCTTTTACCATTGGATACACTTCATAGATGGCTGCATCTGCAGACTCTAGAGGAACTCCGATCAGATCACATGTTGGTGGAGTGCTATTAAAAATCACAAAAATTATCACACTGTTCTGAAAAAGTAACATTACTGGCAGTAGATGCCAGAATTATCCATTACAGATTATGAGATTACCGTTAAAAATAAGCTTCTAATCAGTTTCTTGAGTTTTTGACGAGAATGTACTGTCTGCACTAGGGAAATCAGTTGTCATAGTTACAGAAAATCTACATTCTCTATACCTGCAGTCTCCTTGTTTTGTTAAATGCAAGATTCTTCTCTAATTATGTTGCAATTACTCATCAGGGTACCTTTGTTTTTTACTTGTTTGGACTTCAGATGGATTTTACAGATTACACGCATATTAGTTTTACAGCTCAGTCTTAATGGTGAGGAAGAATCTCTTTCACCTCGGGTTGTATGATTCACTGTCCTCCCACTCTTCCTTGCAATCGGCACAGTCTCTCCCCAGCAGCCACTGCCCTTCCACTCTCCCCAGGCCTGCAAAGCCCCTCGGTGGCTCCCCTTTCTCAGCCTGCCCACAGCCTCTCTGGGCAACCAGACCTGCTCCAGCTGCTCAGCTCTCCCTCCCGCAGCACTGCCTCAGCCTGCCTCCGTCTGACAATCTGGCATCTACCACCGCCTTTACAGTCTCTGCTACTTGTCTTTAATCCTCTCCATCCTCATCTTCATCTGCTGAGGAACCAGCTGTTATCTGTATGGCATCGGTTTTGCTGCCTTTTTTCTCCTCTCCTCCCAAATAAGTACCTTAAAATTCTGCTATTTCACTCTCCTCTTCAGGACTGGCTTTCCATCCCACCCTGATAATGCCTGTCTGCAGGACTCCTCCCATCTCCAAACCAGACAGGTAGCCAGCCCTACAATGACACTTCCTCTACTTAATGTCAATAATTTGCATGCTAACAACTGGCAAAAGTACGGGACAGAGAGAGGTTCTCACAACACAAAAGTTAATGTACATATTAGCAGGTAAAACTGGGGTCCAAATGTAAGCATTTAAGTGGTTTATCTCATTGCTTACTTTTTATTTAAATCAACAGGGGTTGGGGTTTTTTTTACTTGTTTCTTTCCTTCTATCCCCCTCCATCCCCCTTACCTAGCCTCAAAATCATAAGGGATAAAATATGAGAACAATCAACAATTTTTAAGTTAATCAGAAATCAGTCAGTTTTATAACAGATACAAATTCTATGTAAAATCCTTTCATTCAGTGTTCATACACTTCTGCCACTCAGCTGTGAAAGGCTGTTGCAGTGAATCCTTAAGCTATATACATCATGAATATACTGTAGTGATCCTCAATTACATTTATCTTTATTTTATGAATTAGTGAATGACAAGAAACATCAGTTCATCTCTTCTTGCATAATTCAAATCTATTTAGAAACTTGGACAGTATTTACCCAATTTTCCTAAAAACTTGGAAAAGCTATAAAAACAGGAGTAAAATGTGTCCTTGCGCATTCTCAACACATGAAGTTTGATGTTTTGCAAGCTGCATTTTAGGAACGAATGGCTTTCTTCTCCTTGCTCTTTACAGGTTCATCCATTTTCCCTTTCACTGCTTGTCTGCCTCTCATGAGTTTTGACTCTCCATTTCCAGTCCTTTGTATTGCCAAGCTTTAGCTTATTTTCCATTTTTCAAAGTGAGTATCTTCATTGTAGTTATCTACACCAAGAGAAAATTGAAGTCTGGCAACCCTGAGGAGGGTTTACACGAGCAATTCCTACATCAGAGATTAGTTAATTGGAGGCTTGAAGGGGGCATATGTGATCAGGGAAACACTAAATCAGTTTTTTGGTGGGGGTGGGGGAACTAGTTAATTTTAACTATCTCGAGCTTTTCTAATTTTTCCATTAGTGTAGACTGTAGGAGTTGCACTAGAGATTGCGGCCCACATACAACAGGAATCTATTTCTGTGAAGTGGACAAGATGTGTAACAGCAAGGGAAACAGAGAAAATGAGTCGTCCAAATTCACAAAGTAGGATGGATGGCACAGCTAGTAACAGAACTCTGACATTAAACCACTGATCTAATCCACCACGTTGCATATGGAACGGCTCTTTTGCAGTGCCGGATTTCTGTCTCTTCCTTTACTCAAACACCTGTGTTTTCCACCTCATTTTAGAGGACTGACTAAATTAAAAGAATCTGTGTCACTTAAAAAGCACCAGAAACGTTCTGTTCACTCAGGTGATGGTTGATGCTTCAGACTTAGGAGTGCAGAGCAGTAAATACCCCAATCTATATCCTTCATTGCAAGATCAACTAACCTGCTATCACTACACAAGACATTACACCAGACTGCTTTCCAGCAAAATTGTTTTTCCTTTGTTTATCCACACTTGTGTTTTCTAGGCAAAACAAAGAGGCAACCATCTGGAGCACGGTACCACTAACAGTCATGTTCTGTGTATCTCCTGCTACTGTAAAATCCTCACCTGCCTCAGAAGCACTCTTAGACAACTACTCAGTTGCTCTCTGTGTTTGAAAGTCAGAGAGAGCTTTGCAGTATCCACAAGCATTTGCTTCAGTTTTTAACAGGTTGTCACCCTTGACAAATCCCTTATATAAAACTACATTCAAAGTGAAAATTGCTCAAGGCTTTTGCTTCAGTTCTTCCCTGCTCAGAACTGCATAAGGCTTGTTTTCAGACTTTCACTGGGGAGATGCTGGTAAGCAAGAACTGGCAAGAGGTGCAGCATGAACCAAGCATCTATGGCAGGTTTTTTTGAATGAGACTAGGAGTAATTTGTGTTGAGAAACGGGCAGTGAAGCACAGTTACAAAAGACATAGATGCGTGCAAACCCTACAGTTGCCAGGCGTGAGTATGAACAGCTGGACAGAATAGCATCAAATTGCTGGAAAGTAAAACACATTGTTCTGTAATTCACAAGGGGATTCTGACATTCAGTACATGACATGAGTTCTGGGGAAGCATTTTGTTCCTGCCATGTCTGCTCCAGTGCCACTCATGGTTTCATCATTACCACAGGCTCCAGTCAAGCATTAGGGAACATTTCAAATATAGCATCCCTTAAAACCGAAGGCTCTGCTCATGCGCAATATGAAAAAGGACAGTTCTCCTGCTGTTCCCTTTGTCAGCTTCATCTTTTTCTAACACTACAGAATCTTGGTACTAAATCCATGCTTTCGTCACTGATATGGCTAGCACAAGAGAGTCCAGAAATGCTTCCTATTACCCCTTCAATCACAAGCTGCGAACCTGCATCTCTCTCCTTCTGGCCCTAGACTCCTCTAACAGGTTATTAAGATGCTGCATTTCAGAGTAGCACCTCTGTATACATAATTTGTATGCTGTTCAAATTTATAAAGGGGATGAAAGGTGTTCTATATGTACATGATTGTTACGTGCTGGAGACCAGGCCTAGTCCACCATGACAGTTGCGACTCAAAATACATGTACTTACCCTGCTGGACAGCCTGCACTTGCTGTAAATTGTGGGGTTATGCAGTATTTGCCCAGACATACAGATGCTCTATGAGATATGTGCATGTTCCTTGTAAGTAACAGCTATCACCAGTTCTAAAAATTTGCCGAACATTTGGACTCAAACACACTAAGAATGTCAAAAAGCTCACGCAAAACTCATTATTTTCTCATTGCTGGAAGCCACCAGGATGTAACAGTGGTTCGCAGGCAGCATTTTGGTTAGAGGTACATGAGGCTTTAACAGCTGTACAGCACAATAAAGTCTTGTCTCCAATTCCATGCTTACACCCTACCTTGAACAGTAAGCTTCCGTGACTTTGCTGTAACCTTTCCTTCACGCTACAGATCACATTTTACTAGCCATATGCACACACCATCTGCTCCTGCGGGATGTCTGCAGCATACTGCAAGGTAGAGAAGGGGCTCAGTGCAGTGCCGCATGCCTAGCTACGCTGGGTGACTCATACCTGCAGAATACAGACTCAACTCCTTATGAACAATTCCCAACAACAAAGAGATCCCTAAAAGCCATTCCTCACAATGTCTGTCTCGAGAAGAAACTTACAGGGTGTCAAGAAAAATGTCACGGACATGCCAAGGAGAACCATTTAAGTTCTACATTTCAAATTGCATAAATCCTTCACTACACTGATATCCTTTCTTTGGATGGTGTGTCACAGCAAAACAAAAGCCTTATAATTCACTTGGCCAATTGTGCATCCTGCCTAGGGGGTTAAAGGATTTATTTCCAATTCCTATTCAGATCAGTGAGTACTGTCTAACACATTCTATTATGGACTGTTTTTCACAATGCTCTTATCTAGTTTGTTGAAGGACATTAAGATACCAAATAAACACTAAACTGATTCAGTGCTGATTCAGCAAGGCAGTTCAGTAAGACAACCAGTAGAATGCTCTTTGTGGGACAGCATACACAAATGGAAAAGATTTGTCAAAACTGGTCAAATTTATATACCCGATGATAACATTTTTCAGTGTCTTTTAAGAACACAGCTACAGTACTGATTCTGCTGTAACAGTCATTGCATATTCTGATTTGACATTCCCTTTTTTCATTAAACAGAAGAGTACAGGCTATGCTGCTGTCTCCAAGTATAAAAATCTGTACCAGAGATCACATGCTGCCAAAGTATAGTCTTTGTTTGTTTGAAAAAGGGGAACTGACAACCTGTTGGTCTTTTCTCCAGACACAATTCTGCCCCAGTTTTTCTTTAGGGCTACCTGTGATGACAGTTTGATTATTACCCTGATATTTTTTGAGCATTAAGAACCTGCTGGGCTGTATTTAGAAAGAAATAAATTATTATACCTAAGCTACTTTCTTACTGCCATTACTCAACTGACTTCCCAAACTGGAAAAAAACAGCAGTGTTATCTCTTGAGCCACTGAGAGAATGGACAAAATGTTTGCACAAAGATGGTTTCTGAATCATCACAGAATTTTTTTAAAAAAGAGATTTGGAACTCTCAAAAGGAATGCGGGTGACAATTATTTCACTGTTACCAAGTGCTTTACCTAATCATAGCTGTAATATTAACCAGATAACTTCTAAATAAATCCATGAGCTAATCTTTTACAAACCATTGAAAGGTAAGGTAATTTGAAGGAAATCACAGCTCTTGACAAATAGTTTAGGAGCAGAAAGTAAATTCATCGCATTAATTTTTTTTTTTCCTGCTCAAAGTTTAATATTACCGCAAGCAAGCACACAAAGCATACAATTTACAATTAACAACTGCAACTAACTTTGAGGGATTTTATACTAATTTTCAAGCTTCATTAACAAATGGTAAGACAGATCAAAAGAGTGACTTAAAGGGGAGACAAAATTGTTTTTCTGTATAAAAGATCAAGTCTGGTCTAAGAGAATGTATTCATCCTTTCATGTCTTTTCCCTGCTTTGTCTGGTCATTTACAAAACACACAACAGCTTATTTGCCTTAGCCTGAAGATCTATTAATCTTTCCACCTTTGTAATCCATGAAAGCTTTTCTAATGAATCACTGGGTAATACTGTACTACCTTAATTTTTTTTTTTATAAAAAAGATCCATTATACTTTCTATAGTAGAGCTGCCGAGATTTTCGAATTTGTCTAATGTATTTAGATAAAATAATCTTTAAAACATTTTTGTAATATTCTAAAAAATAAATTCTTTTTAGACTTTCCAGTTATTTCTTGCACCATGTTTGATAGCCAGGAAGAAGACAGTGATGTGAGCAATAAAGCAATCTGAAATACATATTAGTATCTCTATAAAAGCTTATATCTAGGCATCTGAAAGATTTGTACTGAGTATATCCTTATACAGATAATTGCAGAGAATTTACAAGCATGGAATAATTGTAGGCAAACAGAAAAAACATGTAGAGAAAAGCTGTTTCAATAAAATGTTTTTTAGAGGAACAGAAAATGAGTCATAGTAGGTACATCTTAAAGGCATTTAGATCAGGCCAATGGAGATAGTAAGCAGACATGAAAGTGCTGTTTAGTACTACAGAAGTAATTTGAAGTAATTCCCATTAGTGGGAATGACAGACCAGTGATGTACATCCAGATAAGCTGCTTCCTTTTTTAATAAACTGAGATGTTTACAAGAAACAAAACGAAAACAGACATAAGCGTGCACACACACAAGCATACTCCTTTTCTAAAACACTGGGTTTCACATTTCATTTACAGCATTCTCTGTTGAGGTAAAGAATAATGCCTTTAATTGCAGAGCGGGTAGCAACAGGTGTTTTTGTAAAATTGCTCAAGAAGTAAAATGTCATCTTCCTTTAGAGCACTGCTGTCAAAATCAGGGCAATACACAGGAAAGCTAAGCAGAGTAGAGATACTTGGCCATTTTAGTTACTCTTGCTATTCAGCGCTACTGCAGTAAAAATCATGGTCCGGGACTGCATACTGTTACACACTCCTCAGAAAAAGGAACGTGAGAGTGGTGAAAGCGAAAAAGATTATTAGAGTGGTAGGTGAAATTTTCATTATAAATCTCTATGCTCTGCTATATCACATGGCTTTAACCATTTTCTGCCTAGGTTTTCCAGCTGTACCCCAAAGCACTGCTCCCCTAAAAACACACACCATTCAAGACTAGTTTCAATCCCTGTTTTCAGCTGTATCATTAGCAACAGTTCACATTCGATACACAGTATTCTCAAGCACAACAGTGCCTGAATTTCCTGCCTTGAGATGTCCAGAGATGACTACTTCCATTTGCCTTAACGCTGACAGTGTGCTATTAACCTCAAAGAGCCAATTAACATAATTTCTCAGCATAAGTAACACTCCCTGCCTACTACATAAGCCTAAAAATCTATCTTTTTAATCAAACCTAGAAATAATATTTTTCTCACAAAAGGTAAAGTTTTTGTTCCCAGAATGAACATTAAGGCAAATAAACACCAAAAGAATTAGGAAGACTAAAACAAACAAGCCATGAAGGGAACTTACAGCTTTTAAAAGACTTTTTTTTTTTTTTTAATAATTAGAAGTCAAACCTTGTAACAAAAAAAGAAAATCTGTACTGTGTTCATTGTACCTTCACTTCACTAGTCTTTCCTATGGGATTAGTGGGATAAGATTAAACTATTTTTATCTGGGTATTTTACCCTATTCCATTCAGGAAGTAAAATTCTGCACACTTTGCAGCATCAAGATAGGCTTGGGGGCATTAAAAAAAAGAAGAAGAAAAAAAAGCCGGCTGCACCTGGGGCACTATGCCTGCATTATGGATTTACTATTCATATTTCTCACCTTTAGGTAAGCCTAGATATATAAAACAAAATTTTAAATGGGAAATCCTTCTCACTCATTTCCTTTATCATTGTTTATTATTCAATAATTAAAGTTAATACTACTAGCCTGTGAACCTACTGCTTATCTTTGAAAAGTCATTTAGTTGACAAAGCAAGCAATATAGGTAAGCGTCTTGGAGGACAGTCTGGTTTTCACGCTATTGGGACACAGTCATGAGGCACCTGAGAAGCAACTGGGCAAGTAACAGGAAAAGTTACACAAAGTGACACTGCTTCTAAGTATTAGCTGACATTTCAATATGCCATTTTGCTTTATATCTATCAGAGAAGAAAAAACTGAACCCACTGCTGTCCTGGTTTTGGCTGGGATAGAGTTATTTTCTTTTCAGTAGCTGGTACAAGGCTGTGTTTTGGGTTTAGTATGGCAGCAATGTTGGTAACACACTGATGGTTTTAGTCATTGCTAGGTAATGTTTATACGAAGTCAAGGACATTTCAGCTTCTCAGACCCTGCCAGTGAGAGGGCTGGAGGGGTACAAGACACTGGGAGGGGGCACAGCCAGGGCAGCTGACCCGAACTGGCCAAAGGGCTGTTCCATACCATAGAACGTCACCTCAGTATATAAACTGGGGGGGCTGGCTGGGGGCTGCCAATCGCTGCTGGGGGACCGGCTGGGCATCGGTCAGTGCAGGGTGAGCAACTGCACTGTGCATCACTTGGGGTTTTTTTTCCTTTTTGATTTTATTTCTCTCTCCCTCTCTCTCCTTTTCATTACAGCTGTTGTTATTATATATTTCAATTATTACATTGTTCTTATCTCAACCCATGAGTTTCACCTTTCTCCCAATTCTCCTCCCTATCCCACTGAAGGGGAATGAGAAGGTGGCTGCATGGTACTTAGTTTCCAGCTGGGGTTAAACCAAGACAACCGCAAACAGTTTAGATCCTTCTGGTTTTAAGTGTTTAGGCTTGGCCCTGGGGACAATGACATTATAGCTGAAGTATTAATTATTTTTCACCTAGCACTCAATGGCTACAATAGGGCCTGTAATATGGGCATTACATGCAACTTGACAACGTAGCAGAAAAAAGGGCCAGCATCCCCAGTTAGTACACAAAAAACACTGCTGTAAATGACTTTATCCCTAGATAGTGCTTGCAATTCACCTGGTGATGGTCAATGACCATCAATCTCCACCAAAGAAGTCCCCCAAACATAGATATATTTTTTCTTGCATTCACAGATGACCATGACCAGTATTTCACATCACACAGAACAATCTTTTTAAGAAGGAAACATTTTAATACATGCTTAGCTGCCTGTGTGTGAATGACTAATTTCCCCCAAGATATCGCCAGACATTTTTCTCTCAGTTATGTTCCTTCAGACTTCCTTTCCCCCCTTTAATTAGATTCTGACGATAAGCAGAAATTAGAAGAGGGCTGGAGGGGTTGGAAGGCAAAACCTATTCTTCATTATTTGAATGGAGTCAGTTCAAAAATGGTCAGTTGAGCTGGAATCTAAGTAATCCTGAGTTGAAGTTAGTCTATATTTGTTCCAAATGAATCTATCAATCCTTGGACAAAAGATGTATTTAAATTCCCTTTGCAGCTGAAAACTGAATTAAGAAACAAATTCTTAATATTCATTTACAACATGCAAGCATATGACAACAGAGTGAGCTGATGCATTATAAAGCAATCACCTCATTTCTTCTTTCTCCCCTTTTTTCATTTATATACTGCAAAGTACACAATCTAAACACAAACTGTATTTCTTGTAGAATCTGTCTGCTATAAATGTTCAGTGACCCACACCAAAACGCTTCATACGTCCTCTCAGTCTTCTCATTGATTGCATCTAAATTTGGCATGAACACTACATAACAATAATCATCAAAATATGATTTTGACTACAGACCGGAATAATTACAAGCTAGCCCTGTTTGGTGATACTTAACCCAAAGATCCTTAAGACAGTGCGCTGGTGAAAGAACTCCCATAAGAGGGATAAGATTCATTGCCAGAACCAGTGCAATGAATGTGACTGATACTCCTGAGACTTTAAAAGAGCACAGAGGGAAAAATACTTGTTCTCATTTATAATGGTACCAGCTATTAAAAGGAAAAAAAAAAAAAAAAAACCCAGAGAAAAAAAAAAAGCAGCAAGAATAAAAGGGGCACTGTCTCCAGCTGTTTCCCTCAGATTGTACTATTTGGGTAATTTTAGACTTACCTTTTGCGATCCAGATGCCGAGCCCTTAAATGAAGTGCGTTTGAATGAGCCACTCATCCTCTGTAAGGAACCTGTGAACTTTCCTCCTTTTCCTTTCTTTGTCCCCTGGCCCTTACCCTCCATAAGGGACCCAGTACCCCAGCACCAAAGAAAACTCTGATTTTAGTCATGTAGTCTGAGCAGTTTTCTTCCTGAAGCCAAAAATCATTAAGTTACAGCTTAAATAAAGAGAGACACAGATGCCTAAAACAAAAAGCCAAACAATGAGACTCCGGTTCTGATATGCAACCTGTCACAAATGTTACCAGCCAGCTAGACAAGTAGAAAAACAAGGTAATACACTGATACAAACTGCTGTCCTCCTCCCTCTTCTCTACTGACTCTGTAATCAGGCTTAATGCACACAGCTTCTGCAAGCTATGGTTTTTAATGGACAGAGATTTAATAAATGGTGATTGAAGGTAAATCTACTTTAGAAACAGCAGCCCAAAAGGTTTTTATTTGTGCAAAGCACAGAGCAGTCAGATGGAAATTATTTTGGTATCAGTAGAAAGGCACATGAAAAGAGCAGATGGTCCTCAGCAGCCTATGGGTTAGAGGCCTGGTGGAATTCTGAAGGATAACTGCTGGTAGCGAGTGTGTCTACAGCACGTCTCAGGATGAGAGGGACCAGGTTTTAAAAGCAAATAACTCATAAGATCATGACTTAGAATCTAAGTAATTAGGGAACATGGGTTGGGGCAAATAAGGTGTGGTGTGTATTAATAAGAATTAATGAAGATAATATCTCAATTCATCTATTTTGTACTAGTCTGCCTAAATACGCAGAGTGAAAGCAAAAGGAGGCAGTTAGGAGAGAATACACAAGAAATGCGGAAAAGACAAGGTGCTTTAAAAGAACAACAAAATTATTATTGATTAGGAAACATCTAGTTGGCTCCAGAAGATTTGCCTTCTCAGATGTGAGCCAGGAATCTGTTAGAGAGCCTGTTTAGAAAAGATAGACAAGAAGCACAAAGAAATACAGAGACACATTTCAGAAATTTACACAGGGACTGCTGATTTGCAATTGTAAAGTAAGTCAGAAACACCACTGATTCACAGGATTTAGTAATACAGTCATATTTTTTAAAAAATTTACTTATTTACTTTTTTTACGTTCATCCCTTTGTCCCTCAATAAAGATGGGGTGGGTGCCTGCTTGCAGCTGGTTAGCGGAGGCACCGAAAATCATGCTGAAAACCTAAAACAAAACAGAAGAGAAGTGGAAGGGGCTGATAGATGGAGATGCACCAATTCCGTTGTTCTGGTCAGCACAGCTATAATCAAGAAAATGAAATTTCCCAGGCTGGCAAGGATGAGTAGCTGACAATTTATGACATACTTAAAGTTGTGTTGGGAAACAGGAGAGTAAAATTTCCATGTGCCGCGGGAGAATCACCTCTATTATATTAGTGCAAACAGTTTGTGGGATCAGGTTAACAGAATGTAGAAAGGAGGGCATGGGCACTAAAGGGTCACAAAAGAGGTCTTCTTTTCAAACCATTCATCAAACTTGTTTTAAGACATGGCTTGGCTTAAGTGAACAAGGCTGAGGTAGAACCTGGCAAATGGAATATAAAAATCGGGCAAGGGCAGTAAGCTGATAGAGCATGCACAGAGAAATCTCAAAGGTAGTTGCGATCACACAAGCTGCTTGACAAAGTAATGCCTCACAAATTCCATGTATGCCTGCTCTCCAAAAGGCTCTCTCCATTATATCTGGTCAGTTAGCAGCAAAACACTGCAGTTACTTCCTGGTCTCTTGTACCGTATCATTGAGTTAGCTGCAGAAGACAAAATATCTGGGTCAAAACCCACCCTGTTGTGAATTTAAACTGTCGTGACCTTTGAAACAAAACAAATTCCTTCTATTTATACCAGAACTTGAAGTTGCTCAACCCTGCCTTTTTCATCTATAAAAGTCATTGCTGCATTCTAGGACATATTCTCAAATGGTGGTAGCTATTACAGCAGTCACTTCTCTCAACACCGAGATTTAATGAGCTGAGAATACGTCCTCCTGATCTAGCACCTTATTTGATAATAATGAACAAAGCTGAAAGACATTCAGATATTAGCATATGCTGAACATTTTTGTTTTATATTGTAGTTTAAACAAATCCAGCATGAATGCCGTCAAGGAAGAACAACAACAAAAGCATTCAAGGCTCCTTTGCACAGTTCCTCTTCCTCAGCTACAACATGCAGCTGAATGCAATGAATGAAAAAGAGGTGCATTCTAGTCACTGTGACTTCACCTCACAGAGGCATTGCGTTACAACAGCACAGCTCTGGGCCGAAGTGATGTTGGGCTGCCTTACTCAGAAGTGGTGACTAATGGTATTTTGGTAAAGGACAAAAATGGGGACATGCTTTTCACAAAGCAGAAATTCAGAATACAGTCTGTTCTCCAAGATGCAATGGAGAATGTCAATAAGGAATTAACCTGATCGTTTTGGATCTGTGATTCTAAGACTTTTGTCTGAGCTCCCTGTAACCGTTTTTGGTACACTTTAAGGACCACAGTGGCTTTTCACAAGTCATCAGTGTCCAGGAGATGGTCACATCCAAGAGCCAGATGAAAGCCTTCCAGCAATCAATGCAACAGAAGCTGCTGAATATGTTAGTAGTTGAAAAACTAGACAACTACATTCTGCCGCTGTTCTCGTCCCCACTGTGTTTATATAACACTTCATGGGCTACTTCCACAATACTGAGGGAACAGCGACGTGCACCACACTGGCAATTTCAACAGCTCTGTGATTTAGAAGCACAAGTTTAACTGATTTTCTAGAAGAACTTGTGGTTTTAGGAGTGCAGTCTCACATTAGGAAACCTTTTAAACAAACATTGTTACCTAAGGTTCCTGTCTCACTTTGGAGTTTTCTACTTCACCATTTGAGCTGATTCAATAGTTTACGTGGTCTAAATCAGATCTGTGTAACCATCTGGTTTAAAGCACTGGGGGAAGAAGGGGTAGTAAGCTCTTGCAACAGAATACGGTTGACAATGAATGAGTATGTGACACAGCATGGAGGTCAAAGACCCTTAAACTGATTCTGAAACTGAACAATCCATGACATGCAAGGACACATTTGTCCGTCACTCTCCGTATTTTGCAATAACATCAAATTGGGCAAACGGATTATGAAAAACCAAAGACCACACGTCCCCAGAAAAGAGCAAGTGGAGTGCAGGCACACTCCATTTCCAGTATCACCTTCAAGGTCCCTGTCAGCCTGCTCCCTGGGAAGAGTGGTGTGCACCCATTTCAAAGTACACAAAAGTGTAAGATGTTAAGTACCTGTATACCCTACAGATACCACACCATGGAAATTTAACATCTGCAGTCACAGAAAGGTCCATGGTTCAAATGCCTTATCACAATGTTTTTTTTTAAAAAGTTAGTATTTTCGTTAAAGATAGCTGTAGTTTTCTCAGCCTATAGAAAATCTAAAACAGATTAAATTGCTCTTACTGTTCATGGTCAGAGCTATTTTATGATATCACATCACAGATGTCTGATGCCAGTTTAAAAAAAAAATATCGATTTAAAGCTTTGGTCCACCATGTCAGCTGAAACGTTTCCACTCACTTTGGTAGTCAAGCTAAATACAGAAAGCAGTTGTGTATAATCCAATGAACTTCATTTACATGGACAGACTGGGATATGATAGACTTATACCTGTATAAAGATTTATATGTAAAAGGCATGTAGGATTAGGCCTTCCTTCATTTTGCATTTAAGGTACAAACTAAACGTGAATTTCTTTGACAGACAATGGAGTATAAGCCAAAAACTAAAAGCACTTTTTCTTTTTTTTACTGGGATGTCTTAAAAGAATATTTTTTGTAAAAAAAACCACGTCACTGTCCTTGCACATTTCTGATACAAGAAAATTTAAACTGAAAAAAAACCTACATTCCATTAACAGTATTCATTAATTAAGCTAACAGGAGCTGCTGATATTGTGCTCGGTGCTGCACAAATGCTTTTCCAAAAAGGCTTATTCCAAGATAGTCACAATTAGTTATGTTGTGCTTGCTACCAAAACATCTAGACAAATGTTTGCACAAGCAAATCCATCTTCCACTTCAACAGGAATTATCCTGCATAAGGACATGACCATAGGCCAGGATTGTCTGAAATCACTATGGTGCTGCAAAATATTATCATTTTGAAGTCTTTCAACTCTTCAGAACCTCCCCATTACTCTGTTACTGATAGGATAAACCTGCTACTCTCCCAAACTGAAAGCAAATGGAAATGTCAAAATTACTCTTCAAAAGGATTTAATCCTGTTAATCCATTAATGTATTCTCTACAAGTTGGCTAGCTTCAGAGAGCCATTTCAGTTATTTAATGTATTTTTAACTTGAAAAAACCCAGGCTCTTCCAAACTGTTTTTCTCTTACTGTACATATAAAAAGCTGCAGGAGATCAGACTATTATCTCACCGGTGTGTGCAATAACCTCCAAAGCAGATAACAGAGGGCCTATCTGAAATGAGCTGGAGCAGAATGAAACTGCACAGCATTTTATAGTCAAGGTAAAGGAAAGGAGCACTAAGTTTCCTGACTACTAACAAAGTGCTTTGCCTTCCAAATCAGACAGTTTTGCAGCAGTAGATTTACTTTTGAAGGAGCAACATGAAACCAAAACTGTAAGTAGAAATGCTCCTCATTCTGGACTGTTGCATACTTCAAACTATAAAACCAAAAATGTTTAAACATTTGTAAACTACTACTGTTACTGGCTTCTCAGTGGTCCAGTAACAGCATTGCACTTGCCTTTTCTCATTTCCTCACAGTGAACATTTTCCAGTCTTCTCGACCTCCCCCATCTACACATTCAGATGCAGTGGTCACGAATCATGCAGATCACAGAATTAATATATTAATTTGATATCATTAATAGAAAGCTGTGGAACAACTGCTAGGTCTCATTATTAGCCAAAACAAACAAATCACTCCACTACAACACATTTTGAAGTTTCTTCCCATAAGATTTTTATAGCTTTCTTCCCTCTCTTTACAAAGAACTAAAGAATTACGTTTTAAATTTTTCCTTCTTCTTGAGTTCTTTGCCATTTGTGCTACAAGTACTTTTATATTTGTAAAACTTAAAAACAGATAGGAAGGGATGGAGGAAGGAAGGAAGGAAGAAAGGAAGGGAGAACCTAATGGCAATAAATACAGCATTCATCGACATAAATGCAGAACGGGTAGTGACAGTGCTCCACAGTGGGGTACAGTAACTTGGTACCAAACTAGAGGGAAAGGCATTGAGGTCCAGAAGATCAGACAGACACTGGGGGATCAAAAATTACACAAACATTGAATTACTTGTTTTATCACAAACTCCATTACAAGTAGTGCCATTCAGCCTCCAAATAACTTTATCTTTGTTTTCTTCATAAATTACAACTATCTTCAAAAAGTTAATGACATAAGGCACAGATTAAAGCTCTGTTTTTACACATTATATTCAGGACTGTAATTTCTGGCCTTACTGTTAACATGAATAAGACATAAATGATGGGTAGGTTTAAAGAGTTATGAAGAGGAACAGAAATCAAACCAGTCAAACAAAAAATTCCAAAGTTCCATGTCCCTAAACACAAGAGGAAAAAATACAGAAGTTACATTTTCAAGTTCTGAAGGAGCTTGAACGCATCATGAAATCATGATGGTCTTCCTTGGCAGTATGGTAATTTTCCAGGCAAAGTGTATTTCTTATTTGCAAAAAAAAAGCTTTATAATTTTGCAATACAGAAATTGACATCTTTCTTAGGTCTGAGTAGCTGTAACTTAAATAATGAGGAGCATTTGGAGAATTTTACACCATTTTTACAGAACTCTCCTTAAAACTTCCTGTGCACAACAGAACTGATAGTGGAAGCACCGTGTCTTCGATTCCCTTTGACAGTTCACACTTCAGTTATACACTGCAGTACATTATTGTTTTATCTCAGTTAAAGGTCTTAGCCATTACGTGCTCCAACAGTTCTTGATTCTTTAGTTTCCACCCCTGAAATGAAGCACAGAATTTTGTTCAGTGCTGATTACCTACCATGAGAATAAGCACGCTGCAGGCTACTGGGGACTGCTGTCTGCTGGGCAAAGAAAGCTGACTTCTTTTTCTGTAAACTACATATCCTCAAAGCGATGCTGTAGGAACCTAGGCAAAAGCATATTTGGGATTAAAAATGTAACAATTTCCACAGCAAAACTCACACAGCACGTAACTGGCAGGTGATATCTTTAGAAGTTTCATTTAGTCAGTTCTACACTTAAACTCAAAGGAAGACTGTAGGCCACTTTGTGGTACTTTTATTCAGCATTGTCTGTTTATCCATTCCAAGGGTCTGTGTTATTTAGCCACTGTCTGTTCCCTCTCTCATTCTCTTGCAAGAAAAATAGCAGGTTTAAAATAAAATTAAGCAGATCATGAGACATGTGGACAGAAGAAAAAAAAATAAAGAATAACTTCTGTGTCAGTAGGCCTGTAAATTGGTGCCTGTGTTACCACCTTCACATATTAGAAATAATGTGTACTGCTCATATAAACAACAAAATGCGTGCCAGTAATCTTATTTCCATAACCTGCCTAGGGAGTAGAACCTGCAGAGACCCACCAGATCTTTTTGTCACCTCACCCTTGGGGACAGACTCAGCTTCCCTACATCCCTAGAATCACAGAAGAAATGAAGTTGGAACGGCTTTTGAAGCTCACCCAGTCTGATCTCTCCTGTTCAAGGGAGAGCCAACTGAGAAGCTGGATCAAGTGGTTCAGGGCTTTGTCCAGCTGAATGCTGAAAACCTCCAAGGACGGTGTTTCCAGTCCTCTGGCCAGCCTGCTCCACTAATCAACTGTTGCCCACTGTAAAGTATTTTTTCCATATGTCCCTCTGGAATTTCCCTTGCTGCAACTTAGAGCCATTGTTTCTTCCTCCTCCACCTCTGTGAAGAATCTGGCTCCATCTTCTCTGTAACACTCCTCTACTTTGTGGAAAACTGCAAGTAAATTCCTCCTCAGCCCTCTCCTCTCCAGGCTGGACAAACCCAGCTCTTCTAGTCTATCCTTATACCAGGTGCTTCCATACCATAATCATCCTGATGGCCCCCCACTGAGACATTTTTCAATCCCTCTCCTGTGATAACAGGCTCCCGAAATGAAGACAGTATTCCAGATGCAATCTGGATGCCAAACATAGGAAACAAACATTCCCCTCTTCCTACTACAGCACAATACAGAGCCTTCATCACCACGAGGGCACACTGCTCACTCATCTTCAATTTGCTGTTCACTGGGATTCCAGGTCCCACTAACATGTAGGCCTTAGTAAAATTTTAAGTTAGCGTTGGTCCATTCCTCAAGCTTGGTGGAGAAACACACACAGCCACACATATCCCTCCTTAGTATGACTGCCAGTTTCCTACAGGTGCATTCTATCCCATTTTCCAGGACACTGAAGTGTTACACTGTATCAGCCCCCATCATTACACCTACAGACACATTCACACTGAAAATTAAAAGTGAAAAAAAAAAGGGTTCATCTCTGCAGTTTAAAATTACTGCATTGAATTGAAGCACAGCAGGATAACTTGGAGTCTGAATTTGTGATGGGGTGGTGTCTTAGATCTTGCAATCTTAACACAGCATCCTTAGAGACATCAAAGAACTGGTTTACAACAGGCAGAACTCCATATAACTGCAGGCTGAGCCAGTGAAGACTTCTTGCATAGACAGGGCTAGCTGTCAGCTGTTTAACAATTTTCCATGTGGCTACACAACCAGTAGTACTAACAGTAGAGCAGCCTGTGGTTGGATGAGCTTAATTTGATCATAGAACACCATGAGCTGCTCTCTTACAGCTCTGTGGCTTCTTCTCCCTAGGTAGCCTCCAAAGTACATTAGAGGCTGCTCATACAAGCAGAGAGCTAGTTTTCAGTGGGTTTCGAAGCACACTGTGACACACAGCAATTTAGAGCACAATCACCTTCCACCTAAAGTGAGTAGGTGTGGTACACTGGAAGTGGAAGAGAATACCTTATATCACAGAAATGGTGTCAGGAGAGCATTTTTACAGGCAAATTTGTTCATCACTGCACCTTTGACATTCATATGCTTTCAAACAACACCACAAGAAGCTCTAGTTACTACTAGCAGTGACTTCATATCTGATTAATAAAACTAAATTAGTTACCTGGTTTCCTTTCCTGGTTTGAAACTGCCTGGGAAGGAAGAAATAGCAATACAAGAAAACGATGGCTGAGAACAGCACAAAACACTATGTGCATTCATCTGTTCCTGCCCCATATACAGCAGTATTATGATTAGATTGCATTGCCTAGAACTTAATAGCTATTGCTATATCACTTTCCATCTTAAGATTGAATAGAATTGAACATTAAAAACCTAAATTCAATATCCTTGGGAAGCAAGAAAGCATTGTCAACTCTAACAAAGGATGGAGCGGCTGAGGCAAGGGACAGCTGAATTACTTGTTTACATCTGTGTGATTGAAAAAATAAGAAGGACCTCCAGGTGTGACACATCACCTTTTTGTTGTTGTTGGGGTTTTAGTTCCCCCCCCGCCCCCACGTACCACTGATGGCAGTGTTGATTACCAAAAGAAAAACAGTCACAGCTCCCAGCTTGGATGGACTGCACATTTCCTTATCCTTTAATTACACATGTACTGGTAGTAGTGGATATGCACCACATGTCAGGCAGGCATTGGATAATGCCTTCCATGGAAAAGGATAACACACCCATACTTTACACATCAATCTAATTTTCTGCTTGAGCTCTCTTTTCCCCCTATAAGTATTACCCATATAACTAACAGAAATCCAACTCATCATTTCACATCATTTCACAGATAAGGAACAGTATAATTGGTTAAAGGTTCAAATATTGATAAGAAACTCGCTAATTTTGATTGCTCAAGCTCAGACAGTTTCTGACCTAATTCTGAAAAATGCTGAACAAGCATCAGCTCCTATAATAGCAAACGGGAGCTGCCACATTTCTTCAATTCAGATTCTTGTTGCCTCAAATGACTTTTCAAACACTGAAGCAGATAAAAGCCCTTATCCAGCATGTAAGACTATCTAAATTAATCTCAGTGGGCATTTGTGAGGACCTAGAACATCATTAATGGGTATTCTTGGAAATTCAGGACTCGATGGCACATTGTATGCCACAACCCCATGTACAGTAATTTATTTCACATGCAAATTGCCTACTAATATAATTAGAGAGCTACTGACATCTTACTGCTGTTCTCAAAGAGGCAGAGCTGAAAAAAGGACAGTGGATCCCTTCACTACTCCATCACATATTCAATTTCCAACCAAGCTGAAAAAGCTGGGGGCACATTTAGAAACAGCTTGGAGGCACTCTGACAAATCACTTCCTTGTCTCATCCTAGGATTATGCAAATAGTTAGATCTTCCAAACAAAGAAAACAGAAGAAAATCAATGTGTTGACTTCTGCTTCTTTAAAACAGGGAGAGGTAAAAGCTGAATTCTAAAAATGGAACTACGAAGGTAATTATAATAAAAAATATTGCATGCAGATTAAACTTCATAACTGCTTTAGGGACACAAAAACATAATAAGCAAAGCACTTTAGAAGTAATGCAGCAGTTCAGTTTGAATACTGAATTTAAATACTAAGTTACTACAGATATTTCAGGCCTTCACTTGGGATAAATCTGTTTTACCTGTGCAAAGCCTAAAGCACTGGCTGTGATGTTTCACTCCTGGTTTTACTGTTTAGAATGGCAATGTTATGTTGCTTTGGGATTTTATGAAATTTTATGAAATTTCAGCTCCACTAATGAGCCAAAGATTGAATGCACTGTAGAGCTGCAAATTCTTTCGTAGGCAAAAGCAGAGGGAAAGATAATTTTAAATGATTTCTCCAGGTCTATTCATTGCTTCCACTTTCATATGAATAGCTACAGAATAGTACCAAGCCAGGGGCAAGAACTTTGCTCCCTGCAACACTTGGCTCTACCAGCTTGTGCACTTAGCTACTAAACTGGTACCAAGGTTCCAAGTAATGTGCATAAGGAATATTGGTATCTTTCCATAAACTGCTGTCTTCAGAATGTACCATGCAACCTCAGTCAATTCAGACCAGGAAACTGGGCTAAGTCGTCCCTATCTCAGAAAAGCAGCTGTGCTTTAAAACAGTTCTGCCTTTTTGTTCCTTTTCCTACAGCAAACTTTCTAAAGAATTTCAAGTTTATTAAAACACAGTTATTGTGAAGTATTTCAGTTTTGATAAACCAGTACTTTTTGACTGAAACCTCTTTCACTCATCAGTTCTCCAATCAGCTACATAAATAAGCATTTCCATATTGAAATAAGAAATGGAGAAAGATCCTAATTTGAATACATTTGTGTAAGTTACGGGGCAGCCATTGGAAAGCTGAGCTAATGCAAGTATTAGTAGAATGAAACCCAGGCCCTGTTAGTTTCTCATGAACCTAAGAATGCAGTAGCACTGGTGAAACTGATTAACCATCTTCCATTAAAAACCACAGATCTATGATGCAATTCTTGGTTATTACTGTGCAGAAGAAATAAGAATGCAAAACTTAAGTTTCTATAAAAGCAACATTTTCAGTAAAACTATTGAGATCTAGTGTTGTGAGGAAAACAGAAATCTTTTTTAAAAAAAAGGTTTCAAAAAATATGGAAGGCACTTCTGTGGACCAAAAATATGTACTTATGATCAATATTTATCCAGCCAAAGGCATAAGTAGTGGGTTAAAAACTCATCTAGGTGAAAAACAAGTTCATGGGCTCTCATTCAGTGTAAGAAGCAAAGCAATTTGCTTTTTATTTTGTCTTCAAAGCCCAATTTGACACAATATTAAGTTGTCCATAATAGATACTGGTGGAAACAGATGAGAAACATCACTAGATCTCGGATAGCAACCTAACGTGCAGAATTATATAGCATGAATTACAATTGGAAATAACTGAATTGCTGTAACAGGATAAAACCCTCCTTCCTCTCCTACGTGTAGAATTTAGCCTTGGAATTGATTAATTCAGGACCTATATCTGCCCAGTTACTTTGAAAGGAGCACAGGTAGCCTGTCATCCTTGGACCAGATGAATTTCTAGTCCCCTTGCCTTTAGTTATATGGAAAGAATTAAAGAGAAGAAGCTTGGAACAGAATTCAAAAACCTGAATTCAGTCCAGCAGTTCAGAACGTACAGGCCCATGCAGAGCTGAAGATCCTCGGTAACTGGTATGGAACAATGTCAGTGTGGCAGCAGCTCAGTCATATTGTCCTATTACTCTGGATACAAAGCTGAGTCTTTAAAAACATTCTAGGATTACAAATCTACTTTAAGGATAATAACAACAAATTAATTACAATGATGTTCATTCAGTCTCAGCACACCTTTCCTTTTAGGAAGAAACTTTCTCTTACCTATAAGTAACTTTCCTTTTAGACAACTAGAAAAACGGAACTCTTTCCTGTCCTCACAGTTGTAGCAAAACAACAAACTAATGACAAAAATGATTATACTGTACTCCATGTGATTATCTTCCAGACCAGACCAGCTTTGCTGCAAGCCTCTCCATTTTCTGTGCATCACCAGCCCTGAGCAAGGACTTCTCACTGGACTCAGGCTTGTGTATGTGACAAAGCACTTCCTTGTAGTTAATTAAAATACCTATTAGTCTAGACTGACAAACGTTAAAAAGTACTAACAGAGTATTCACCCCTGGATGACCACTATGATCAGTTTGCCTGAAAAATCAGCTCATGATTTTTCTTCATTTTCCCTATATTTTCATTATTTTTCTAAACACTCTGTTTATAGTCAAGCAATTAAATGTGGTAAATAAAATGCCTTTAAATATTTCCTGTTAAATATAGTTTGAAATGTTTTCCTCTTCTGCCTAAAACATGGGTGAAACTGTCTGTACATTAACACGGTTATTTTTGCTCTGTAATAAAAATGGAATGCTAGCCCTGTTGCATTAACAAACTGGAACTAGAGGGGAGCACCAAGGGTCCATTGTGTTGGGCAGACTGGAAATACGCTGGGGGCCTTGTGGGTGTAAGCAGGGTGACCCTAGATCCAAAATGCAAGACAGACTGTTTTCAGAAGTAGAACCATTGCCACCGGTGGTGACCTCCCACTGAAAATGTGATTCATGCCAGGTGCTTTAATGTATACTGTATACAATCAGCTTCAGCCTCACAATCTTAAAAGCAAAGGGGCTTTGACATAGATTTCAATGAGGATAGGATCTCATGACAGTAATAAGAGTTTTCTTTCTAATTTCAGCTAAGCAAAAAATTGTCATCATTTCAGCATTCAGTTCACTGCTTTCTACAACGCAATACTGTGGTCTCAGAGAAAGCTAGTTAAATAAATCTAGAATATTTCCATATGTACCAGCCAACTAAAATAAAGGCTGAAAGAAATACTTAGAGATACTTAGAAAGAGATACTTAGCTAACAACAGAGGATGTGGAAGGGTAGTGAAGAAAAAGAGAGAGCTGAAGAATGAAATCATAAACAAAATCAGTAATTTAAATACAAGTGAGCACTGAAGCCCACAAAGCCCCACTGATCTGGGAGCTGAAAGAATGAGCCTGTAACTCTGCAAGTACCTTATTTCTGCTTCCCACCACAACGCAACACCTACAACTGGTGACAAAAGCCCGCTCCCTGCTTGGGTAAACAAAGAAGGTCTGAGCAGCTGGAACCCTGCTCTTATTCAACATACTAAATAATGAAACAAGGCTTCCTACTGTGCTCCACCATTCCCAAGACAGAGGAAGCAACTGCTTCTTGTTAGGAGATAACTGAGTTGCTATCAGTTCTAAAAAGGAAGGACAGACTTCCATTAGATGCTTCATTAATGTTAATGTACCAGTTCTCTTATTCATAGCACTGAATTCCAATGTGAAATTCCAAATACATAGTTACTAGCACCGCATCCATTTGGTACCTTCAGTGGTAAATACCTCTTACCTCCATCATTTGGGAACTCGGTTCTCCCTCACAAGTAACGCTTTTTTTTTTTTTTTTAAGTGTCACCAGCTCCATCTGGTGGGTATCCTGCACCACATATTTTCTTGACGGGAAAATAGCACTTTCTAATACCGTTTTGGTTGTCCTTCCTTTAGAAATATAAGCATTAAAATGTCTACTATTTCATTCGGTTTACATTATATTACCATGTGGGAAAGGTCAAATATGCTGAAATATCCATCTTCATTCTCAATTAATTGTCCAGGAGAGGTTTAAAAACCTCTCTGTAAGGAAAGGAATTTAATTGGCCAGCGACCTTTCCTAAACCATAATGTACTGTTATTGTACATAACCATGTTGGCTCTGATTCTGAAAACTGCTTTTCAAATGAGAAAAATAAATAAAATACATACATAAAATAAATTTTGACCAGTTAGTAATAATGGCAACTCTAACCTAGAGAAGACCTAGAAATAGGCATATGCAATACATTTTGATGCAAGAAGAACAAGGCAACATGAAGTATGAGTTAGCTGCAAGATAAAAGTAAACAGGTTCAGAAGCAAGGTGAGGAACCGAGAAGCAGATCGTCTCTTCCTGGCCCTGATTTCCTCTGGGACCATGTGCAATCACCCCATACCTTTAATAATTTGGTTTCTTTATGTGAACAAAAGAAGCAATCATATAAACCTATGCAAAGACTCTTAATTCCCTGATATTTGTAAAATCATCTGGAGTCCTTGGACAGATTCAGGTGTGACTACTGTCCACAAAGTGCTTGAGCAAGCAATCCCTACGTCTTCACAAGAACTTTCTCAACTGTATTGACAAGGTCGCAGTTCTTCACAGTCATGAATTTAAAAAATTTATGAGATATTCAAAGTACTCTGCCAACTTTAATGAAACTTGCAAAAAAGAAAGAAAGGGAAACCTCTGCTTGAATTTTCAAGGGTGTTTATTTAAAAGAGTTGGCTACACGAACCAAACATCTAATTTCAGAGTTCACACATCAGCAGAAGTAAGAAAAATAAATGAAGAGCAACAGAAATCTAATAGTGTCAATCTGTCTTCTCTGCATTGTAACTTTAGCCTTTAAAGGTCTTTTTATTTCAGTTAAATTTACTTATCACAAATGATGCAGTCGGGAAACACAGATCCATAACCTAGCACACATCAGCGAGCAATGAATCAGCATCTCCTGTATGGTCTTGTCTAGCAGAGCTTAACACCATCTCAGTGTATTGCTGGTTCCTATTTATTCTCGTTGCTTAACTCACCGAGTCCTGTGAGATTCCAGTGGGTTTTAGCGTTATGCTGGATGTTTTCTGGTTGTAGCATTTTACCTTCTGTTGATAAGTATTTGTTAAGAAGAGAAATACGTATCAAAGTAGTGAAACCTAATTAAACTGAGGGAGATTTTAAGAAGCCAATTAGGAGAAAATGTCATTTCTCTCATCTGCCTACCAAGCACTAGATAAAAATGCAACTGTGCCTTTTGCTGACCATATGTGCATAATAAGAATAAGGCAAACCCATAACATTTGTATTGATTTCCTGGGAATTGCCAACAGGAGTTGCTGTAATGCTCATACTAGAGCAAGGCAACACCACGCACTCTCACTCACAGACTGTCAGGAGCACCTCATCCCTTTTATCTGCTGATTATAACATTAGCTCCAGTTTACGCTCAATGGTGAGATGTCCCAAGTTAATCGTAGAAACAAAAAGGTTCTGGGCAGCTACAGATTGCTACTCTAGTGGCAACAACTAGACCTAACAGCCCCCAGCCTGCCATGCCCTCTTACTGTGAGAGGCAAACGAAAGTTAGCTGTGGCAGACCAATCACCCAGGTCTCTGTCCAGAAGCAATTATACAGAGAATTCCCACCTTGACCAGCTCCTTCAGTTACAGGATCTCCATTTCTGCTAGGAACATTTATCACAGTAATACATTCCAACTGACCAACTCACGTCACACTGATCTCCACAGATAAGACGGATGACAGTGGATTTTCTTTGCTACTTCCTAAATTTCAATAAGTGACATTGATAAAGGGGTACCTAATGGGGCAAGGAATTCTCTTTTTTCCTTTTTCATCATCAATCTAACATTTTTGTAGTTGAGATCACTTAAGTTAGCCCTCTCTCTCTCCCGACTATAAAGTCTCAGAGGCATCAATAAAATCAAAAACTGCTCCAAAACACACCTACTACAGTCAAATGAGCAAAGTGAGACAATCAAAACCTACAATCCCACCTGACCTTGCGGTAATAGGATCACATCAAGATTAGTCAGTCATAGATTAAACCCACTGAAGGAAACTAATCTTTCTGCGGTCAGCTAAGACTATATGTTTACCCACTAAGCTGGGAAAAACTCAAGAGTGTAAAATGCTTATGTGCTGGAAGAGACCACCTAGGCTGCAGCTACCTGAATGTTTAGCACACTTACTGCTGCACCACTGACCTTAAGGTAACTTCAGAAAGGAAAAGCTCTTTAAACAGGTTTTTAAACTATATTGTGTGACTGATGAAAAAAATATACATTCAAGTCAGTAGAGCACTGTTATAGTAAAAGGCTCTTACAGACTCTACTAATACACATTTGGGCAGTCAACGTTTTGTCTGAGCAAAGCAGTGCAGACAGCTTCCAGAAGAAATTCTGCACATCAGCACAAAGATGCCTTGCAGGCACCGGGACAGCCTTCCTTTGGCTGGCAGAGAAATATTCCATTCAGACTGCAAGCAACAGGAAGCTCTAAGCTGTGGCAGCTCCGAGAAGGAACAGCAGAACCACTGTGTTTCTCTGCCCATGAATACAGCAGCTGGTAACTCTGCCTAACTACAAATGTAGTAGCCTACTTCTATCCTGCCGTGTCCTTTTGCACAGCAATCACCAGAAAGCCACAGTACAAAATGGGCGTTTGTTCCCTGCTAAGTACCGTCAAACTACTGCTTGCCCAATCTGTAACAGTAATGGCACTTGTCAATCTCCATCCAGGGAATAAGGTACATTTGGGGGCATCTTCTTCCTCATAGGAAGTTCCTTTCTGGTGCATACATCACACTTCTTCCCTAGAAAATTATTTTACCAGTCCACATCTTCAGGAGCTACTTCCATTCTACTGTCTTTGTCCAGGTTTCTCACAATCCTTTTGTACACTTCTTTCTCTCCTTCACCTTTATTAATTAAAATGTATTCTGGGATATCTATTTTGATTTTTCATCAAAATATCACCATTTGACTGAAAGAGGGGATCTGGGGGAATTAACACAGGAATAAAAAAATGTTTTGGCAGTGTTTCCTCACATGTCGTTAGTTTTCTACTTATGGAAACAATCACAGTCCAATGTCTCCAGATAACATGGCTAACAGTTGTACCTGAATAACCAAGAGTCTGAGCTGACACTGAAGATACTGCTTTACTGAAAGCATAGGATAAGTGGCACCAAAACCAGACTGTGCAAACCTCTGGACAGTCACCACTGCAGAAGCACCAGAACAGCAAGGTCCCTGCATGGGAGAGTAGCTGCCTGTCTCTCTGTCACCGTCATACTACTGGTGCCTAACTTACCAAGTTGGTCTATTTTGATACTCGTCTTTTAAAGAGCTCCCGGCTCAACAGAGATAAAAGTGCAAAACTTAAAATTAACATATCCACTTAGTGTTTGCAAATGTACATATGCATATATCCAGTCAATATATTCCTGCTTATTAGTCTATGCAAAGAAGCTTTCCCCGTGTCCTCAAGAAATTTCATCTTCATGTGCTACAGAACAACAGAATTGCAATGAAATTAAGCCTTCAAGAAATGAGTAGATAATGTCTTGCAACAAGTTCATAAATAATGAATAAAGTCCAAGACTAATTTGACAGAAGATAAAGAAAAATTCTTGACTACCAGAAGACATTTCAGTTCAACAAGAAGCAGTATGTTTTGTGCTGTGCAATACAACATGTTGCTTTTTTTCCTTAGCAATCTACAGATTTCTGGGCCCATTCCTGCATACATTACAGGTGTTGAATTCTCCACATAAAATTTAGTGTAGTTCAGAAACAAAAGTGGTGCATATTTTAGGACTTACATGGGAGTTAAGCATAGACTGGCTTTATGCTGGCCCTCAGCAGTAGGCTGAATTCCACCTTTAATGAATTTAATATGAACTAGGCTTTTCCAGGATCTGCAGGACTGGGCCTATTGTTAAATTAGAAAACTTGTTATATTGTTTCACTGCAATTGTGTAATTCTCAGCATACACACATTTTAATCAGAATTTTGACATTTGTTTAGTATGAAATTAGCAGATACAATAGGAATCAACCAAAAGGACAAAATAATATGATTATCACACGGTTGTATACCTGTGATGTAAATCCAGTCAAATTATTCCATTTAGCTCTTTGCATGTGCAGACATTAATCAATTCTTTGTTCTGTGTTTGTACAGTAACTAGCTCAACAGGATCCATGCCTTAGCTTTCTGGGATCATAAAAAAAAAAAAAAAAAAAAAAAGAAAAGAAAAAAAAAAATCAGTACCACCATGTGCTTGTTAAGGTTTTTGGTTTTAATCAAATTCACCAGGAAAGTAAGTGTATATTACCTTCTCACTATCCCCTACTCCCACAAGATTCTGTTAAAAATATTAGTATTGAAAAGAAAACACATTCAATGCAGAAATATTTTTGCATCCATTAACAGGATTATTATTCCCTAACAAGACTCAGGAAACTTAACACCAAAAGCCTATTTTTTTCAGGACACACATAGTTGTAACCATGAATGAAGAAAGTCCCAAACTGAACAAGGAAGAAACACAGTGATATGGTATCTTGAACCATTAGTATTTTTAAGATGAAAATTTGGCCTCAGCTTAATGCAAAAGGTTTAAAACTAGTTGTGATGGAAGTCTGTCTGGCTTGAAATGGGAACAAGACTGAAAGCAACCATTTGTAGCTCTGAACACATACGTATGCAATTACTTCTGATGACTGTATCTTTGGTTGACTCCATTTGCAGACACTTATCCTGACAATGTGTGACTCTTACTTCCTTAGGTTAACCCACATTTTATCCAAGATGTCCTTGCAAGATGGATCCTTGGAAGAATTATGTTTGCTCTCAACTTCTGAACTTTTCATTTCCAAACTTGTGCAGTCTGAGGAAAGCGTGAAGGCACATGCTGTTATCACTCAGATTGGTATTACTAGCAGAAAACTCTATCAAGCAAGATTTCTGCAGCAAAATTAACAAGAAGTTTCAAGTAGAAAGGCACTTTGAAGAATTTCCCATTGCCACCCTTGAAACAGGTAGGTAGGGCTGCAAAGAGAATGTCTAAGTTGTGTGTTTATGACACATGTGGTTGCATGAATACCCAGCAAAAGAGTGAGTCCTCACAAACTAAACCAGATGTAACCACGACAGACCGAGGTTTTATTGTTGCCATCAAGCTCTCTTTGGTTTGGCTGATAAATAGGGAGTTGTTACACCCATATTTGCTAGTGCTTGCTGGCTGCTGTGCACTGATTCAGTCCTGCAGAACTCTCAAGCTCTCATCTCAATAACCATGAGGTGTCGGCAGTTTCCCATCAGAGCCACTAAAGGCCCAGCTGGTCACTAAGCCCACTGCCAAGCTCCATTTCAGCAGCCACATAATCAATACAGATACAAGGAAAGCTACTGTATTGATCTAGTTTGATTTTCTGTGATGTGTTCATCTCAAAATAAGCATGACCATATTATATTCCAGTGTGGTTGGTAAAGTGAGATGAACTGCAGATTTTCAGAAATCTATCCCTTGGCTTCATGTCAAGGAGGAAGGAAGAGATAATCATGATAGTGCAACAAAAATACCAATTAGAATTAGTTAATCTCAAATCTTTGCCTTGCATCTTGCTTACAGCATCAGCCATTTTTCATTCATCTATTTCTTTTACTGTTCTGTGTATCAGCAATGTTTTCTTCTACAAGTTTAATGAGTACTAAAGAAACCTGAAGTCTGATAAAGCTTTTAACAAGTACATATCAAAAGCTATGTATGCACCTCCATATTTCTTCCTCAAGCATGTTTCAGATGGCTAAAAATTTACTTTCATTGTTCATTTTGAATATATGAAAAATAATCCCTCTCTTCTTTTAAATAGAAGAAAGATAGAGAATGTCTTTGCTTATATAACATATTCTACGTATACAAAATTGTTACTGTATTAAAATAGTTCAGATTTAAACTACTTAGGATGATTTAAAGTTCAAGTGTCAGAAGACATACTGGAGGAGATAACTACCACTTGGGAGAAAAACCCAGGCAACTCTTAAAGGCAGAATGAGCCTTTTTAGCATCCTGCTCTGCAAAAGACCTTTGACCCAAGCAAATGGCCACTTAAACAATGGTAGAAATTGTGACCGCATTTCTTCTCTCAGTTGAACCCAATCTGTTCATTTACCCTGCTGTTTTCCTTAAAATAGAAAAATGAGAAGCTCCTACCTTGTCAGACTTGAAGAAAGCACCATATCCTTGGGAATGCATGTTAAATATAGTAAGATAACATTTAGTTTAAAATCAAAGTATTCCCCATAGCCCTTAGCATGCAGAGGTTCTTTTTGCTCTGCTACAGGGTGTGCAAACGTCTACTCAAGGTATTAGAAAAGGTTAATTCCTAATTACCTCGGCTAAGCCTGCTTGCTGCTATGGTCTACTCCAGGCTTTATTCCTATTAGAGACTTATTGGCTGCCCAAGATGACAGTGCTGTGTCACAGGTAATCAAGAAAGTGACAAGGTGAAGGGCTTCTAAAAATTTACCTTTAGTAAAAAGATTGAATTATTAAGTCTGTAGCCTTTTAAGACTAAAAAAACAAGCAGATAGTTACAGTTTACTTTTCCAGTATTAGCTGATACGCAGTGAAGTCACATACCCTTTCCATTCACAAGCCAAACTGACACTCGAAGAATCAATGACAGCAGATTGGAGCAGGCTGACACTACTGCCCAGATGGCAGCAATTATAAGAAGGGGAGAAGGTCAAGACATGTCAGAAAAAAGAGTGTTTGTGTTCATTTTTCAGTTTTGGCCAATTGTCTTTTCTAACATGTAACTTAGAACCAGGCTGATTACCAAACAATAGAACAAATCCTAGGAGTGTTAAACACCTGTAACTGCCGTCTACAGCAAGAACAATGGTTTTGATTGCAGGCATGTTGCTTGACATTCTATGCTACTTTGAAAAGCAACAAATACCTCGCAACCTAGCTGTAATCTTAATGAAACTCTCATGAAACAGCTGAAAATGTTGTTATTCAGTAAGGCATTCCCCAAGGGATATGTGAGCACAGACATGGAATTTAAAGAGATTTGTGCATCACAACTTGTTTGTATTTCTGTAAGGAAAATTTTGTATTTTATGTAAATTTTGGCAACCATCTACATGAAGCATTTTTGGTTGAGGTTGACTTCTACCATTCTGGTGTCTGTTGTTTAAAAGTTGTGGCACTTACCTTCAGGTAACATTGAATAATCTGTGCTCACCTGAGCTGCATTTCATTATAGGATGTGCAGGTGGCTGCCTACCTGCCTATTCTTGGTGGCCTGTGCTAAGCATCTCCATAATACAGTATCTCATCTGGCTGAATTGATAGGCTGCCTTCTGGAAGCCACAAGAGCACAATATGACATGAGTTTCCCATTAAACTCGCCCCGGACAGAAGCGGCATGTAGAGCTTTCCACTTCATGACTAACTTCACTATTTTAACTTTGAGCTCCCACAAAATGATTTCTTGAACTGTACAGGGCTTTGCATTCCTGCTTAAATTCACACCTTAACAAGCTGTTTGGGGATCATAATGCTTCCAGCTAGTCCAAGTCTCAACAGTTCTCTGGTCTCTTCCACCCTATCCTTTCATAATAGACTGATCAGTTTCTATTTCCAGTCTCTCACATACAGTCCAGACAGATTATCTTCGATATTTAATGAGATCTTGGCCCCCGCCTGATGCTTTTGGCTAATATCTCATTAAAAATGAGAAATAATAATGAAAATATTGCAACTGGACATAATTGTATCACAGACTGCAAACAAAGAATTCTATTTAGAAGACACATACATGAACTAGTAATCCCATTTTGATTAACCTCAAATTTCTCCTTAACTTCAGTAAGTATGGTGTATAAATGTCTTCCGAAAAATTGAAAGATTACGAGAGCCCAAACAGCAAACCCTGTAATTTACAATTAACCACTTTCAGTTAGTCTGTAGCATTCAACTATCTACTTTACAAAGTTCAAACTATCAGATTGTGCAGCAACTGTATGTACTGGTATTAATCTTTAGACACTCCCCTGATACTCAAATTCCTTATGGTTCCATTACAGGATACAATGTGTGCCACAAAGAAACTGGGAATCACAAATAAACTCTTCAGAAGTATTCTTCCAGCTATTCCAAGCAGGAGTCTGTGCAACCAGGACAAAAAACAGAGGAAGGAAAGCAAATCTGTTCCCATCTTAGCCATTCTTTCCATGGCTTCTCACTTCCTCCTTTCTGGTTTTAGAGCACTGAAGACCTCTCAGGTATGGAGACACCTGTGTCATAACATCAGCTAAGGCTTTTTTCAGCGGGAAGTACCACCAGGCCCATGAACCACGGTCCCCTTAATTGCTTCTTTTCCCCCAAAGGATGTCTCATGAGAATTTGGTTAAGAACAAGAACCTTCTTAAACATATTGAACACCTGCACCAGAAAAATCACATTCTTAACTGTAGGTATGTGATTACTTAAAGCAATCTTTGCAGGACAGGCTGCCAGATAAGAAGCTGCCTTGTGAGTAAAGCTTTCCTTTTCCTTTAATTTCAGAAAACAGATTAATTTAATGTGCAGGTGAGTTTCCACAGAGGTGACGATATTTGTAGGAAAAGTTCTCAAAGTCTGTCAAGTGTTACTCTGTCAGTGGCCATTGAGCTCTTGTCTGAAATACACAGAACAGAACACTTCCTATAACTGAAATTACTCTGTGGTCTGTGACTTTTGAAACAATGCTTTAGTTTCCGTGACTGGGAAACCATTTAAAATTAATAGACTTGGTAATTGTCAGCCTCGAATAAACCACCTTCAAGAGTCTCATTTTCTGCACAGCAGCACATGCCAAAGTAAAAGACAACATTATACAGATCTGTATGCTGTTCTAAATGTAATTGGTTTCAGTTGTTTTGTGTGTCCTAAAGCAACTAGAAAAGTCATAATCAGTGCAACCACAAACAAAACTTTAATTATTCTTTGCATTTTAGGCGTTCTGAAGATGGATGTTCCCATCTGGTTTCTCACAGTCGCGATGACACACGCCGAGTCCTTCTGGTTTAGGCACATTATTTTTTTTTTTTTCGCCTTCCTGTGTGCCCAGCCAAGCTGCCCTACGCCATTCACATCGCCAGGCTCCGGCAGATGGAGCTAGCAAGCCACTTGCTTGGCTTAGAGACCGAGGATGGCTAAACGGACAAGAACAGAGACTCCCATGAACAGTTCCAGCTGACAGCAACTTCTGTGCGAATCAAACAGCCCTCTGTGATTTGCTCTTTCTGAAGCAAAGTGATAAGCAGTTTCTTCTCTAGTCTCCTACTTTAAACCACTGCTCTCCTATCAGTACTTGGCTTATCCCTTCTTCACAGAAGCGTGGAAGACAAAAGCAGACATGGAAAAGGCAAGGTGGATCTGTTCTTCAGTCATCTTTTCTTCTCATGGTCAAAGTCACAGTTTACCATGGATATGAATTCCCTGCTTAAGCAATTACCAGTCCCAGATGTTATTAAACTGCAAATAACATGGATCTATCTTCACCTAAAAGGAAGGTGAAGTGACACATTTCATTTAGATGCAGCTGGCAGAAACTCCAAAAGAAAATTAAATAGGTCAGAACACATCTTTCTGGCACAGCAGAACAAGACTCAAGAAGGACATGAAGATTATGAAAGAGAGAAGAGGATTAATAAACTGAGTTTGCAGAGGATCCTAATCTTTCTATTGTAGAACGAGACAGAGCTTCCAACAACGAAGAAGTAGTATGTTCTCTGGAAGTTCTTGTTCCTTGGCTGCAACCTCAGCTACAGTAATCATTTTCTTAGGATGCTGTCTAACAGTGCAGTATGTCCCAAGGCAATAGCAATATCCAATCTGCTCTTCTACAGAGCCTTTATAAAAGAGTATAAACTGAAAAAAATTCCTGCTGGAACACTGGAATTCAAAATGAGTCTCTGAAAATAGGAGCTACCAGCATTTAAAAATATTATTTCCCTCTACCTAAATAAAGCTGAGACTGTGTGATAGGTTCAATCAGAGAACATGACCCAAAAAGATGCATTTACATCTCCCTATACAGAACTGACCATAGCCCTGTTCTTCACACTCTTTAATCTTACTCCCCTCTGATCCATGCAACTAGAGAGTAACTGCCGAAGCGCAATTATACCAGCAAAGGCTGGAATGTCCAGCGCAAGAATATGTGGCCAACAGACTACACAATACTTACCTCAGTAACTACTATGGCTACATACAGATAGAGGCAGATTCTGACAGATAAGTTTATTTTTCACAGAAGCAGACAGTGAAAGAGATTCCTTATTTTTTTCAATTTAATTTTCAGGTAATTTAATGTGTTGAGAATTTTATTTTTAATACAATCAAAATTTTATCAGCTGGGGAGGGAAATGCCAAAATGAGAGTAATGTAATGATGATAAGTTGCGACAGGTTGTGCATACCAATCTATTTGAACTGTACGCTGTTAGGCTGTCAGCAATGTAAGAGTAATTGATGTAGCAAAATCTAGACAATAATAAATGAAGAAAGAGGATAAATATTATTAAGAACAAGGTACTGTTACAACAAAACTACATTTTACAGGACCAAACCAAGAATTCTGGCTAAGAACCCATTGCCCTTCTAAGAGGCTTTGAGACAAAGACAACTGCTGAAGCCAGAAAGCCAGAATAATAACATTAGCAGTATCTTGTTAGAAAATCAGACTTGCAGCTGGTAATAAGAGACTCTAAGAACTATTATTACATTAACTTCTAGAAAATACATAAGGAGATTTATAGCTACCATAAAAGGTGATTGCTTCACTGCTATCGCAAGCAGTATTAAACCCAGGCATTAAATCATGTTGAACTAGAACTAACCTGAGAAATTTGAGATTTTGACTGAGGCTCTGCTTTTAACCAGCTCAATTAATTAAAAAGAAAGAAAAAATGAATGAAAGAGCGAGCAAGGGGGGCAGGGGAGAGAGATATTAATGTTCTTGTTTTGGTAAGTGTTCACGGATTCACATATTCAGAGAATTCCCAGCCTCTGCTCAGGATGCTGGACAAAAGGTAATTAAATAGGTTAAGACTCCCAGGCCCTCTGACTTCTCCCAGAGCCTTTACCAGTTCCCAGTAAGGCATTCTGAATGTTCCAGCTCCCACCCTGGCCCATTAATCTCCCCCCAACTATTCCTCCTCCTTACCAGAAGGGAAGCAGGTGCTTCACTGCATTTGGATGCAGACTGAGCAGGAATCAGGCAACTCCTAAGGGAAAGACATTTCTGTGAGCAAATCTTACTGACACAACCACATGATCTTATTTCTGAAAACCAGGTCTGAAAACCAGCTTTACTGCTCAGTGCTTTTGCTCTTAAGTTTACATAGGGAAGAAAACTTTTTAAGTCACTGTCTTCCTCATCTGCAGGGGCAGTTTGGCTTCTATCTGCTGTAAACAGACGCTCCTGTGGTCTGCACAGGTTCTTGGTGTTCCAAGCAGAAGGCAGTCAGAGCACACAGCGTTCGTAACACCTCCACTGTGGCCCATGTTACAGTACAGTCTGGCAAACGCGCTGGCAGAGAGCCACCACCTTTTCTAAAAGGGTCCAAGGAACAATCAGACAAAGGAAAATACATGCTTTCCTTCTGGATAGGGTCTTCCTAAGGGACACCTTCCACTTGCCTATCCTTTTATGCTACCAACATGGTACAGAGGGACATGTATCAAAGGAGAGCTGATGTCACAGGCATTTTCAACTACATGTCTTTGCTGGAAATGGGGCAGGGTGAGGATTCTGAGATGTCTTTAAGGATTTGGGGGGCTCAGGCAATGACTGAGGCATTTTTTCATAAGCTTAGAGAGTCATTTTGCATCACTGAATTTGAATGGTGTCAGTGGGGCCCCTACTGCAATGAGGCAGCTAGGCCATCTAAAATGGCTGATGCAAGAAACAGGGACACAGTCAACTCATTGTTTCTTCCTTTTCCTCCCTGGAGGATCCCTCCCAGACACCCTGTGTGGCACTGCTGGAGGGCGGCTTTCCCTCCCATCCTGGGCACGGTGCAGTGATGAAGGTAAATCATATATGGGATCTATGTGGACTTGACAGTGTTAGGTTTGCAGTTGGACTCAATCTTAAAGGTTTTTTCCAACCTGAACAATTCTGTGATGCAATGCTTGCCCTCATTCCCTCTAGTGCACAGCCCATGGATGAGCTCAACAGTAGTAGTATAAAGTAGAGAGGAAACTATAGCTCTACCTCCTACACATTAATTAGCTTTCATGCAACGCATCTTTTTGGACATCTCTAGAAGTCTTAATCTATGTCAGGAACTAATTAGTTATGAGGAAAGATTCTCACCCATACCTTAGCACATTTACCCAAGGAAAAGAGGCCTGAGAAGCCTGAAGTCAGGTAGAGCACAATATGCTGGCAGCTTCTGAGGAGCCCAGTGACAGTTCAGGTACAAGAGGTCTGCCACAGGACAGGACCACAGGGCACAATGCTGCCAACTGATGTCAGACATGAGATACTGTCTACATACCGTAAACCTAGCTGCTGAAGCTGTCTAGAATCATAAGAGTGGAAAAGTAATTTCAATCATCTTCCCCCTTGCTAGGTTGTGGGTCTTGAACTCTGCTTCTTACAGCTGTACCACAGTATGGGCCAAAACTGACATTCTAAAAAAAAAAACCAAAACCAACCACAACCAAAAAAAGACTATCAATTAATAGGCAAGCCGATTCTTTTTTTTTTAAAAAAAAAAAAAAAAAAAAAAGAAGAAGAAAAAAAGAGGGAGAAAGAAAATATTGGCAGTTGGATTCCCAAGCTGACACATTTTTCAGCAGTGCTAAACAGAAGCTATTGCAATAAAAAGTTTTACTGCAACTATTACTGGAATTACTGAAATTAGAACAAGAGGGAAAAAAAGCATCCTTATTTGAAGTGGTTAGTCTCATTGTTTTGTGATTTCTGCTGCACAACTAGCTAACTGATGATTTTAGCCTTTTAGCTGTGGCTTAAAGAGGGCATTATGAATGCTGGCAGGCCCACTTACATAGAGGAAACAGACTTCTGCACCTTTTTGTATATAGCTTGTAATCCAGAAATGAACAGATGACTGTGTGCAAAGTCTGGTTCTCCTGATCTCACGCTGATGTCAGCTCCAAAACCAACATTTCCTTCACTCAAATTCCTGAAACACTGGCCTACTTTCCGTATTTGTATTCAGACCCCCCCCCCCCCCCAAACGAATAAACATAGGAATACTGTACAGCAGGTGTTGTGCAGATCATGATCTCTGTTCCTACTGGGATAGGTGGGGTTTTGTACTTTAATTGTGCTGTTAAGAAGTTTACATGAGTCACTGCCTCTCCTCTTTCCTGCCTTTCTAACCGCCTTGTACTATACCAACAGGCGTGTGTGTGAGGGGACCGTGGGTGTGTAAAAAGAAACTTGAAGAGTCCCCACAGAGATACCAGTGCGGCTGGTAATGTTTCTAATCTTGATTCAGAATGACAATACATAAGAAGTTGCATTGCTAGCAACAATGGTAAGAAGGAAAACAGAAAATCCTAACGAATCCTAGAGAATCCAAATTCAGAACTAAACAAAAGTACCCCAGCTAATCTTTTCTCAGTGAGGGCACTCCCAACAGTTATTTGATAGCCAAGGAAGAAAAAATAATATGCCAAAATTATTTTTTTCAAATTAATCTCTTGGGAGGGGGAAGCAGGAAGGGAACGTAAGTTGTCTTTGTGGAATGTTGTTAGATGAGAATTAAAATTCCAGTCTTTACTGAGGCCTCTGCAGGAATGTGCAAAATACTGGGTACATTCCCCTCATGCACATACACATTTTGTGTTTTATTTTTCCATGGCATGCTGCTTAAAGGCTCACAGCTGCATTCTTACTTGGTTTCTCAGTAATCTTGGTACATAAACACAGTGACACCCAAAGCTGCACTTCTCAGCCCTGGTGCCTTAGCTGAAATAGAAGCCATTTCACCCAGGAGTGAGATACATCTGAAGGTCCATGCTGGGACTAGGATGAAACTGCTACATAGGACCAGCCTGAGGTATAGTTTGCTCCCTCCACCAAAAGCTTCTCAAACATGCTACCAAAGAAGGCTTAGCAAAACTTCAGTGGTCAGCAGTGGGACAGCTGAGGCCCAGCAAAGCTCTAATTTAATTTCCAAATGGTTAGCATCTGTCTTATGCTGTAAACCGCCACTGTTAATCTTCATCATCTATCCTACTGTTTGCAGTTGTTACCCAAACTTTCACAAACAACAGAATATTCTTCCCAGGGATAGGAGAGGGGAAATTTTTCTTCCCATGGTAGTTGGCCAGAAAACATAGTCTGAACACCACACACAAGGAAACCTGTAGAGGGGGAAAACACATCCCTTCACAACAGGACTGTTCCACAATTCCTAACAGAATGATATAAACATTTTTCCTAATATCTAACAAACAAACTATACAGGCCACTTATTGTAGGCAACTATTCAATAAATTCCAAAATAACACTGTATGACAATAAAGTCAGATGCCAATTACTAACTCTTTTCACAGTCCAATCCCACTGAAGTCAAAGGCAAACTTCCAAGACAAGTATAAATGGAGACTTGGAGCTGGATTTGTTAAAGTATTCTTTCAATAGATGCCTTACGATGCAGACAATACTTTAAAAGGTGTCATTGTATACCTTAATCCCACTTGTTTGCTGAAGATAAGTGAGAGTTTCAACTCTGAAAATCCCACTAAATATAATCTGAATTTCTAGGAGCTTAAATAGCTTTGAAAAAATGCGTTCATGCATGAAATTCACCCTGTGTTGGGGCCAGAAGAGGATTTTACCCTCCATTGGGAGCAAAGGTATACTGAGGTCTCCAGCCGTAACAAGCAGGGAACCTCCTGCTGATCACACTCTTTAAGGCTGCACATGCCATGTTACAAATTAGTGTTAAAACTCAGACGCTAGAATTGTAACTTCCATATGCAAGAGGAACACAACAGGGTACAGCGCCCACGCTGTACGTAACCAACAGCAGGTCCTCACAGACTGTCAAAAACTATGTTCCTGGAAGCCCCGCAGTGCCAAAACAGATCCCCCTTGTATGGGAACTTTCCACAGACTACGAGTACTGTCCAGTGAGCAAGGGCTGGCAACAGAGTCCTGCCCTGGTGCCTTATCACTGATTAGAATGAGTTGTTAGTTACTAACTGCAGTTTCTGTTGGACTCACTAAGGGCAATTAGGCCAACAGTCAGTTTAAATTTTAACTCGTAGATACATAACCTTGCTTTTCTAAGAGCAGTTCAAGTACACCTCAAATTCCATAAGAAAAGCTCTATTTTGCATGGCAGAAGAGGTTCCTAGCTCTTGCAGCACTGAGCATATTCAAGCAAGCACTGTGCTCCAGATGACTACCACCAACTAACATCTAAATCAATCAATTCCATGAGCACAGACAGTAATTAAGTCAGTTTTCTATGGATTGGTATCTTATGGCCTCACTGCTGCACAATAATACACAAGCTCATGATACAGTCTCCCTCGCATACAATTATTTGGTCTCTTCCATCCTATTAACCTATTTAGACTAATTTAGGACACTGCTTTGCTGTTAAAGCTAGCCAAAATTAGCCAGGGGAATCCACAGGAGTCAGACAAACAGTAAGGTTGCATTAGGTCTCCCTGAGTTAGGAACCTAGGCTAAAAATAAGCTATCCTCTGCACAACTATTTTTAAACTGCTGTACTGTCAGGGAAGATCAGGAAGAGAAAATTCTTAAAATTCTGAGCATGTCTGCTCTTACACTCTGAACACAGAAATCAGAGTAAATTCTTTTCTGAAGGCCAGACTCCAGTCAGTCTAGGAAAATACAGGATTCTCCGTATCTAATACTGCCTAGTGCCAACAGAACATTGACTGAGTCACTTCCAGAGAACAGTCCCCAGGCCTACATTCCCAAACATGAACAGGCCTACCCATTTATTTGGAAAGTTAATTATTTAACAGTTCTGACCTCAGTTACCGAGGCAGCCTGTGTTTCCTCAACACAGCACAAAGAGAAGCAACTTGCTTAATTGGAAAACACAGTGGAATGATGAGTCTTTTGTGTTCACAAAATTCACCCAGGTTCTGTTTGGCTGTGTTTCCATCCAGACCTTAAACCCACCCCAAAATAACAAACACCACCGTCAGGAAGAAGCTAGGCTTTAAGTGTCAAAAATAACTTGTAATCAGCTGTCTGAGACATGCCCAATTACATAGTCAGTACTGCTACAAAATTATTTCAGACCTGGGTAAAATCCTTTTACTTCTCCATCATGATTTCCTTGTTAAATGAGGCAACAGCATACACCTTTTTTCCCTGCAATGTACTTTTCAAAGATTAATTGTTATCTGTAGAATTTTGAACATCCAAGTGGCCAGCGGGAACTAAACATTATTATATCTTCAAGACCAGAAAACTGACCATATTTGACAGGTAATTTGAAGTGCATGTGGGCAGATATTTTGTAGCCCACACATTCACTGTCATCATTTATTTTTCTTAAGGGTCTCAACAAAACTGCTTACATTTTTCTTGAACAAATATGATATTTAAAAAGCCATTTATTTAATGACTTCATGAGAACCTTAAACTATTAAAGCTCACCCTTGGAAAATCCTTTTTGTCACAACTTGCAAGCCTGATTCTTCACTATCTCATTACATGGTTACTTGCTCATTACCACTGAAAACAGCAGAAGCCTTTTCAGTTACTTTAGATCAGACCCTTGCAACGATATAACAACTCCGTTTAAAAAAGCAACATTAGTCCCAGTTTTCACGAGCAAAATTGAAGGAAGACTTACAGACTACAAACAGACCTAAATTAAGAATGGAAATTTTGCCTAACACAAAAGGAAGCTTTAACTAAACTCACAGCCATACCTATTATGTTTTACAGCTGCATTGTTCAATCCACTGATGAATGCCAGGCACATCTGTTTTGATCTTTTTTTTTAAAGCCAACATAATTGATAAGCTTACACATGTTATTACTCTCTCACTAATATTTAAATGAACGCAACACACTTTACTTAATTGCAACAATAGAGAATCCACAAATGAAATAGCACACTTCTGGTTAAGGCAAGGTTATATGGGTGCAAAACCACTTGTTCACAAAACTGTCCAAATCTAATTACCATCTCAGAACACACAGCTAGGATAAGCCCCAAAGAAGAATATGCTGCAAATAGTAAGCAAAAGCCAAGGGAAAACTGAAGAATTGTCATTTTTAGTAGCCTGCATGGTATGATTTTCAGGTAGGCTAAGTGAAAGATACCAGTTACTGTTCTGAAACCAAAGGTAGAACGCGGGTATGCAGAGCTGAAGTCCAGCAGATCCATCAGGCCTGCATTCTTATTATCACATGAAGCTGAACTAAGCAGCTAAGCTCTTTTTGCACTCAGAAATGTAATTTTGTATTTCAGCTTTACAACAGACCATAAACTCCAGACCAAAATTCTCCGTGCTTCAAAAACTTCAGCAGATAAATTCCCTCTGGCAACATACCGAGATGACTAGTCTCAGTACAGTGGCTGATACTGCATAGCAAAATAAAGGTCTGTGGATATGTAGCCCTCAGTTTCTTTGGCTCAGCTGTGTTCAATTTGTCAACTATTGAAAGACCAGATGACACTCCAGAACATGCATACACAAACAAGGCTCCCCTTGAATGACTTCCTCATTTTGTCTGTTCATTTAAGAACACATGGGGCACTCAGCCCTCTCATCATTTTCAAACAATGTTGATCTTTTTTATCTAGTCTCAGAACTATGTGACTTCTTTTGTGTGTATGGTTCTAGAGACCTGTGTTTATCAAAACAAATCCTGTCACGATATACCATTTGTCTATTATTTTTTTAACATGTTGTGACAGAAGCCCACGTTGCAGTGCAGTGGGAATTTACTAGCAGACACTTTTGAAGAGTAACATGGTGCCACAGTCTCAAGAGGTTCATAAAGTATTTGCAGAGCAAATCACCTCTCCAAAGAGCAAAGGGCAAAAGCATTACTAATGCACACTTGGGACTCCTGTTCTAATGCTGTCGTTTAAAGTGCTGAGGGCGGTCCTGCACTTAAGAGATTACTTTTGCTCTCTTCACCCCAAACATCCTCTGCTACTGGCCAATTTTTTATATATTAAAGGAGCTGGTAGCAAAGGGTTTGGGTATGAACACAGCATTTGTCCTGAAAAGTGAGCAAATCCCCAACACCCAAGAAAGCTATAAAATGAATGCCTCAAAAGACACTCCCAACTCAAACACAGTGACTCACGCTCATTTGCTGTTAACACAGCTTTGCTAACTGAGGCATTAAAGCAACTGGCCTTATTTTCAATGTATGTGTACGTCACACTCGGGCAGTCGCAGATCGGAGAGATATCACTAGTGCCAGAAGCGCCTGGGTGGCAGAGTGCAGTTGTGCTCCAGGGTAAAGGAGGAGTGAAGCTGTTTTACATAGCAGAAACAACCTGCTGCTCCTTAGATGAAGTCTGTAGGAGAGGTACAAAACTGAAATTCTGCACTAATGAGACAGGGCATTGCTTAACAGATTCATCCTTTGTTAAAAAAGACTGACTATATGTAAATAACTTGAGGGAGGGGGAATTGTTGCCACACTCCAGCACACTTGGACTGAAATACAGAATGTCATTTTTTAATAACAGGAGTATTTCTCATTGTATTGAAATAAAAAGCATATACAAATTCATGTTCCAAGGTGCAGGCTAACTACTAAAGTAATATTTGTAATATGCAGTAACATGCTGCAGTGTGTCTGAAGGAAGTAAAGGAAAGTAGGAGATACGCATTCCCTTCCTCCGCAGTGTCTTTTTCTGGCTAGGTTCACCCAGGGTACCGAGGCAGATGGCTCTAATCCAGTACGGCAATTCCTATTTCTCATGCCACACAGCCTCTTTTTCTCTTTATTACAGGGGATATACAAATACATTACGCTGTTTTACAGCCTCTACAGTGAGACAAAGGCTCTTCACTGCTTTTACAAAGTACGGTTTGTGTGTAGTACATGATACCCCTCGGTGGAAGGGAAGTGTTCCATTCCTTTCTCCCCAGATCAAAGCGTGGGTGGACTGCTGAGAGAACACACGTTGGCGGTTTTCTTGCATGTTTCTCATTTACCAGAACGGAGTGAAAAATCTTGCCGCCGCAGTTAGAGCAGGTGGAGCCCTCGGTGCCCATCCCCAAACCCGCGGGCGGTGAGACGGGGGAAGGCAGACGCCGCTCCCCCCCAGCGGAGCAGGGGCAGGACAGAACCCCCACTGCCTGCAGGGCCGAACAGCAGGGCTCCCTCGGCGCTGCGGCGGAGCGGGGCCGGGCTCCCCCCGCCCGCGGGCAGGGCTGCCCCTGACGGCTGCCCCAGGCCGGCCGGCCCGGCCCCTCCGCCCGCGGCCTCGGCCCGGCTGCGGGGAGTCGCCCGCACCCAGGGACAGGGACAGGGGCCACAGGCGCGCGTGCCCGGGCGCGGCAGGCGGCAGCTGCGCGCGCAGCGCCCCTCGCGTGCCAGGGGGCCCCGCCCCCGCGCCGCTATTAATAGCGCGGTGGCGGCGGGCGCGGCGCGCGCGGGGCACCCGAGGACAGCAGCGGTGGCCGCTTAAACGGGCAACGCCGCGCTCGCCGCACCGGGGCCCCTCACCGCATCTGCCCCGGCCCGCCGGGGCCCGCCGGTTCCCGCCAGCCGCTGCTGCCCGAGTGCCGTTCGGGCGGCGCCCCCCGCCTGCGGGCCCCGCCCGTTGCGGCGGTGGGGTCCGCCTCGGCCCGGGGAGGCCGGCTCCGGCTGTGTCGGGGCCTCCCTGGCTCGGCGGCTGGCGGGGTCCGCTCCCCTCCCCCGGCTGCTGGGCTGCCCGGTGCTCCTCGTCGGGCCCCCGTGTGCCAACTGCCTTAACGTTACAAAAACTCGAGGCAAGTACTGAGCTGGGTAAAGACGGACACACTGGAAGCGGGTATTAAAAGCCCCCACACTGCACACACTCCTTCATTTCCAGCAGCAAGAAATGTAAAAAGGAAGGTGTCTGAAGACCAAGCACCGAAAGTTGCTGTGGTTTGACCTTTTCTATACCTGTACTTCTGCAAAACCCTGCCCACACTCGGGCCGACTGAGGTGTGTGCCTCACTGCAAGCAGTGTTCTATCGGCGGCGGAAATTTCCACTTGCCTGGGTGTTGATTTTGTCAGGAGGAAAATGGCTAAGAGCAGCGCTTGCCCCTCTCTCGTGTGATCCTCACTATAACTTGGAAAGCTGGAACAACCCAAACAAAGACCTTCAAAGCCACAAGTAAGTGTTCAAGCCTCTTCGTTTCTGCCAAGACCAGAAGGACGTTACCCAGTATTTCCCGACTGCAAAACACAGGCTTTAACTAAGGGAAAACCTTACCAGCTGCTACTTGCACAACAGCAAGGAGCCAGGATCCCATACACCTTTGAATTTGCAGTTCAGCATGAATTTCACCAGAGGGTCACTTAAGAGGAGGAACCCACGTTCTGTGAAAAGGGCTACAGAGTTACACTTAGCTATGCACCTAGCTTACCAGGAGCCTACGCTGCCCGTTTCTACCTCTCCCTCACTCTCAACAAGCCACAAAAAGCTTCATACGCTATATCCTTTTTTTAGGGCTTAAGCAGACATTACTGGCTTTGCCCTCAGTCTAACTAAATCAAGTCAGCCTTGAACTTTGCTAGATGACTAAATTTGTAACATAATCAGCAACATTTATGTTTCCGTAAGTCCTCACTTGGTGGCCTGGACACAGCATTTTGACATGAGCTGCTGACTACTACCCTTCTTCCTACTTCCTCTAGCCCAATCCTGTGTGGAAGCAGCCAAAATAAGAACAGGAAGAACTCCACGTGCCCACTAGCGGGAAATCTTGCTCTTGCATCAGGAGTGCCTAGCTATCTTATACCTAGCAGGATTATCATTAATTTTTTGAGAAATTAACTTAATCATAACAGCAATAAAACCTCCTGCCTTCTCACATCAAATATCCTAATTTGTCTATATTAATTATGCTACCTTTTGCTCCATTTTCTTGCTGACAGTATCACAATGCTTCTCACAGAGTGAAATCTTTTTTGACCCAGCTGAAGGGAGTAGACCCAATTCTACATCAACAGCCCTTTTTCTCTGTCTGCACCTTTTTGGCCACCCAGAGGTATATATCATCACTTTTTATGGGTTTGGGATTATTTCACACATTGAAATGTATTATGCAGGAAGACAAGAAATGTTCATGTATACATTTAAGTCATAATAACCTTTGTGGTTTTATGTTTTGTTGTATGACCTCACCATGCAATTATCATAACTATACACACAGATACACAAGTCTACAACTACTACTGTAATTACTGCTATCTCCACAGGCTTTTAAGTGTTCAGCTCACTAGCTATACTGCATGGTGGCACAATCACATGAGATTTACCAATACCATGAATTTTTTGGTTTAGTTTTATTATTTTACCATAATTGGACTAAAAGTCACTGTTCTGGCACATTCCTCACTGGATATTGCCTTTCCCAGCATCTAATATATTGTAGCCTGTTTCCACTATGTCCGTGAATGCTGTCTTCCCTGTCCTAGTGGACTTTACACACTAAATACCCCTTTCTACAGATCAAGCTCTTTACTCAACAAGAGCTCAAGCACACTTTGGAGTTACAGAAGCAAACATCATGTGCTATCCTGTACCTGCCTCCCCCCACCCCACCCCAGCCCCTTGCCAGAATACACTGATGGCAGACAATGTATTTTGGTAAGCCTGTTTACCGCAGGTGATTTTCTGACGCGTTATGAAACACCTAGTCAAGCAGACCTGGAACGAATAGCCTTGATTTTCTGGTTTTCTGTGCCATATAACTATACATACACCTGAGCTGGAACTCTCTATTTCCAGTTTTTGAATGAATGTGTACCTTTTCACTGACACGGAGTGAAACCCCAAGGGGCCAGGGCAGTGGAAATACAGGAGGTAGTCTATAAAAGCCTCTACAAACAAAAAGAGAGTTATTGGGGTCTGTTTGGAGCCATACACATTTAATTTGAAAGTATCCCAAACTGTTGTTTTTCTTGTAAAAAGCGGCTTGTTCTGGCCCACATTCTTTAAGAGGTCTTTGCCAAGTTATGAACAATGCTTCATCAAAACATAGTATTGTGCAAAGCACGTAAACATATGCCATAAAGGTTATACTGTTATTCTTTCCAGCCACAGATCACCCTTGTTTTCATAAAGATGTTTCAAGAGGAACATCTAATTCAATTAACAGGATGCTTTCATTTTTTAAATTATGTACATACTTTTCAGATGTATCACCAAAATCTAATCTCCAGCATGCATGCTGAAAATGCATGCACCAATGTTCACAGTATAAAAAGTTACACGCAGATGAATCATGCATTCATGGTGAACAAAAACAGTGAACAGACAGACTACCGAGACAGGAAGTCTAAAGCAAGTCAAAAGCCAAAACAAGTTACTTACCCCAAACAAATTCAGAGATAAACTAACCTCCCTACTTTGGGATAACATGATATGATGATTAGTAAACTTACTTAGTCATGTGCGTGTGAACAGGTAACGGTAACAGAAAAAGAGAGGAAAAGTCCTTAAAAAGGAAGGAAAACAAAAGAGAAAAGGACTAAATTCTGTATGAAATGGAGTGGAATCGAAGGAGGATTGGGACAGTACTGAGACAGGTGAGACCAGAGCCTGTCCTTTTACATGGCTGCTGATTACCAGTTGCCACCACTAGACCTCTCAGATGTCTGGGTCTGATGTGAACTGTTCAAATTACAGTGCTACCTGGACCATTACAAGGCTGTGTACAAGGAAGCTGTGTCAGTCTTGATGCTGAACAGTGGGGAGGATTCATTCTTTACGTGGAGGTTTATACGTACTCCACTTGTTGTTGCCCCATTCAGAAATAGGTGGTTGTGCCTAGCATCACCACATTTGTCATCCTAGCCAAGCCTCAGGAAGGCAGAGGTACTGTCTGCATCTCTGGGTATGGTCCAGATCAGAACTCAGCTGTGGTCTGGGATACTCTGGGAGGTAACATACATGCATTTGGCTTTAAGATTCAGACAAGTCTGGCAAACCACATACTTTTGGAAACAGCTGCTCCTCCTGTCAGCAACAGCAGTTAGCCTGTACGGAGCAAGGGGTGCACCTAGGCCCATACCACCTTCTGGGTAACTAAGCCTTAAGCACCCTCCTCCCTGGCCTATACAGATGGCATTCTTGGCTAGATTGTTAAAGAAAGAAGCCTTGGGGACTCCTATGGGAAACTGTATATGCAGACCATGTGAACCACGGAGCACGCATTTATTCACCCGATTACCTGTACAACCCTGCAACCCATGTGTTGTAGCACCAAGTTATTGCAAGGAGCACCTACTCACTGACCACAACTAAACAATGAAAAATAATGGGACTGAAAAGACAAAAGCCAGAACATATGCTTAAACAAAAATGAGCAATCTTCCTTCTTTTCACCTTGACATCAATGCAAGTGTTGGCGAGACAGAGGGGGAGCTTTACAGCACTGAACCTCCCTCACTATACTTCTGCAAGACAGAAAACATTGCACTTTTAGGAACTTCCATCACCTTTCCTCTAGCTCAACTATAGCTGCTATTACTGGTGACATTTTGATTCCATATGATATATCCATGCAAATCCCTGTGAATTTCACATACTTGAAGAAGGCAGGATTGTACTCTGGATCTAGTCAAGTCTCACACCATTTTGTTCTTGTGAGCCTTGGGACGTACAAAAGACATGCATTATCCTTCTTTATTACAAGAGTTATTTTTACTTCTTAAATTCACGGATTTACATATGGAGAAGGTCAACATACCATGCTTGCCTTGTCCATGGCAGGACCCTTCCAACACCATCAACAGGTGTCTAAGGTAACAGCCTGCAATCCATTTAACTGTGCGACATTTTCTAAAACATGCCAAAAGCAAATCTCACAAGTTGACAAGTGAGATACAAAACCATAGTTTACATGCTAAAGAAGGAATCTTAGTTCAGTCATGCTTACTGAAAATCCAAATTTGTCTTTGTGGGGTTGTTCTGACAATTCAGTAAAACATACAACATGCTCAGCAATTAATTGCAAACAGCAAGGAGTTAAATAAAGAGCAATAAAAAAATATAATAATAAGGCTCCCATCCAGCGTGATTTATGGTGGGCTTTTGAGTATTCCTGAATACACAACATCCACAGATTTGAGTGAAAATATAAAAAGTAGCACACAAGTTATGCTAGTAATGCTATGAGAATATACTTGTATGTTTTCCTCAAAGATGAAGCAGGCTGAACACAGCAGGTTCCATGCCTGTAAGAGAGGTAACATGGGAAAAAGCGTAACTAAAAGAAAGTATTCTTCAAGATGAACTCCACCAAATGACAGGATAGGAGAGTGGGGGTTATGATTGGCAAGAAGCATTCAGCATTTCTGCAAGAATCTTTTTGAACAAAGTGACAATAACAAAGGTAATAGGAACAGTGGAAGACAACTTTGAACAGGAGGTCAAAAAAAAAAAAAAGAACTGAAAATGCCAAGACAGTTTAGCAAGAAGAAAAGAGATATCAATAAATAGAGCTGCATGAGCTGTTTGAAGCCTGTCAAATTGATAAGAAATGGCTGACATTGAACTAAAATCTAGCAAGAGAATGTAACTCCTTATAGTATTAAACAATATGCACAACATTCTTTGTTCTCCAGATTTTTTGTATTATAAATTCAAATGTCTCTCTGCCTAACAACGATCAGTACCCAGTACAGCATAGCATTATGCGGCAGCATGGTTAGAAATGGTGATGTTACCATGCTATTGTAGGTGAGGCTGTGGAGGTAGGGATGAAAACCCTAACATTACCAGAATGTTCTTCAGTTTTAGATTTTGCAGTTTGGGGAATGCTAAACAGTGGATGTTCAGACCACTGAAGCCATGAAAAATTCTTTAACTTGATTTAACAGCCTCCAATTGGGCATCCAAAATAAAAAGTCCAAAATGAATGGAAAGTTTTTAAATAGTTGAGATTAATGACTTGCCAAAGGCCACACAGGAGATTTGGCATGTGCTGGCTTTACTACCACTTTACTCTGAGAAGCACATAGCACGTGTAATCTTCAATGGGACTTTATTATTTCAGTGGCACTTTTCCTAGATTCAAGTAACATAATGGTCAAACAGATAAATGGAAATAATAATTTAAACTTACATGCTTTTAAAAGTGTTTCTTAAGAAGGAAATAGTTTTCACCATTCTGAAAACATTATCCATGGGGCACCATAAGGACATGCTGCGGAATGCATGAATTTCACGGCTTTTAACTTCTGATTTTGTCCAAAATTGCAGTCTGTTAGTCTTCCAATATTAAGGTCACTTAAAATAGAATGAACTTCTGAAACCAAAATTGCAATTTCATTACTGTTCTGACAGTACTGTCACAGTTTCCACCCCGTGCAGGAGGGCTGGCCACTTCTTCTGGAACTACACCAAAGGCAGCAAGCAAGTGACACTGCAGACAGGCTGCTGACAGAGCCTGCAGTGAGGATGTGCACGATCAAACCTCCAGCAACTACCACCTGGAATCAGAACACTTATACTCACGGAAATATCTGGGCAGAACAACTTACAAACAAACCTCTCACTGTATTAACACACTGGCTGGCTAAATAGGTATGGACTAGGAAGAAATCACTGTTTGCAACACAGAAAGCCACACATCAACATAATTCTTACTTGTGCCCCAAAACTTAATCCCAAAGAAAAGTAAAATGTCACTTGGAGCTATTGAAAAAAATTGGAAGACATTTTTGCCATGAATGCTAATTCCCAGCTCCCACAGATGCGCTATGTCATTAGGATTCTGCATAGCAGAGGTTAAGCCACTAGAGAGCTATCTAGTTGCTAAATTTAAAATAGAATTGGATTGTTTTACTTGCAACTTTTCGTTTCCAGTCTTGTATCTCAAAAGTCTAACTCAAGTCTTATTAAATAACTCTCCAACCTTGTTTGGGATTTGGGACAAAGAGAATCAAAGTGAAATACAAAGTAACATGATGAGCTCAAGCAGTTTAGTTCATAGGAATCCCAGGGGGATCTACAGCACAAAACACATTTAAGAATCCAAGGCCTGAAAATCGTTTATTTTTGCACTGCACAGGGACATTGCACAGACTGATACTACTGAGGGAAAAGAATTCCCATAACAAGCCCAAACCAGTACATGTCCTGTGAGGAAAACACTTCAGAGTTGTGGGCAAACCCTGAATCATAGGCATTAACTCCAGTTACGTATTTTGCCGAGGCATTAGCACAGGTAGAGAGACCAGACAGACACAATAGGACACCCTTACTGAATATTTCTTAATCAGTTCATATTACAGCTGCTGACAAACAAATGCATAATACCTAGATGTGATACTAATTAGGGTTTCTGCATGTCTTGTGCCATGAAACCCTTGGAGGAATATGTAGATTAACCAACATTTATATATATATTTTTAATATGCTACTTCTTTCCCACAAACTCCATATCCCACAGGGGTTAAACGGTACAGTAACAGAGTTAAAACAGGCGCAGGAAAGAGCACGAGACTTAAAAATAGATGAGGAATCCAGGAGGCAAAGATACAGGAAGAGGTCTCTGAGACAGGCTGCAACAAACCCATGGAGGGCTTTGGAAGAGGAGGGGAAAAAAAAATAAAAAGGCTTGAAATCCTTTGCCTTGTTTAAGTCAGTACAGGTTTTGCCAGTGCCCTTTTACTGAGGCAGTACTTCATCCATAGAGATCAAACTTGGATTTGATTATCAAGTGAATGAAAAGCCAGTATAGTGGGAGACAGTGACTCAACAAACATTTCCCTGTTTATGTGGAGTGCAGAGTGCTGCAGCCCTTGAAAAACACAGATTGGCTTCAAGTCTGCCTTTACACAGTCTGATAGCTATTAAATGAAAGTTTTACAACAAGATATGCTTTTGTTCTGCAGGGATATGAACCTCCCCCTCCTTGTGTTTTTAAGGAAGAGCAAGGCTGGAGGAAGCCTTGCTGGGTTTGAAACTATAGAAGTATGAAAGTTAGTCGTTCACAAATCTTTAGTCTTAACGCAACACTGCAGCAGACTGCATAAGGACTAAGGTGCAATGCAGCTTTAGACACAAAAACCAACATGACTAACTACACAGCTGAGTTCACATAAATCTTCCATTGAAATTCTTCAGGCTCTTTAACCTGCAAGTGACTGATGGTTTTTTTATTATTTTTTTTAAAAAGTGTAACCATTAGGTACTGTAGCAGCAATTCCTCAAACACGTATTTGCATGCGCTGACACTTCTGAAAGGAAGGCTGTTGCGCAGTTATGCTGGGAAATAAACATTGCCTAACCCTGAAGAGTAACCACAAGAACAGAAAAACAAGTGTTTCTGCAGCTGGTGTCCTCCTCCCACACCACTAGTCTCTGACTACTGAAATGAAAAGATTAAAAGTCATCTGAGGGTCTAGCTGGTATTTAAGTAACTTTCTTATAGCTATATAAAGCTTGCAGTTCAAAAGTCTAGTCACCACTTCCACCCCATTAACCTTCTCCCCTCCAAAAAGTTTGGCTACTGACAAGAAAAAATATGCTCTCTCAAAACCTTTCTACTAGGTGTATTTACTTTGCAAGTTCAGCCATGATCCTGGCCAATGGGGACATTAGGGACAGCATAACTTACTTGTCTCCACGAAAAGCAGTAACTTTTTGGACATTTTGAGCAAGCAAGGAGAAGAGAAAATCTATTGAAAGAGATGGTCTTCTTCCTCATGGCCCTGCTTGTGTCAAGTATTAGAAGATATACGTGCAAGAGGCTGAATTCCTGTGTAGCTGGTGCCTAGCCACCTTCACAAACAAACCTGCATCCAACCCTGTAAGCTAGTTTACTCTTTCAAGAAGCAGGTTAGTTTAGCCTACTCTCCATTACAGTTACTAACTTTACACTAACTAAAAAGCTTCTTGTGAAGACTGTATTTACAGTCATCAAGTGGCCACTGGCCGTTTTACACTCTGATACTTAGTCAGCTGGATTAGAAAGTTAGTCAAACCCAATGTCATGGTTTAACCACAGCCAGCAACTAAGTACCATGCAGGCACTTGCTCATTCCCTACCCACACCACCCCCTGCTGTGGGATGGGGAAGAGAATTGGAAAAAAGGTAAAATCCATGGGTTGAGATAAGAACAGTTTAATAATTGAAATAAAGTAAAAGATAATACTAAGTCTCAACTACTACTACTACTACTGAGTCTCAATATATTGGTATGATCCCAGAGCCAAGCAGAAATAACTGATTATTCTAATATTTGGGTTCATGAGCCTGGTAGACTGAAAAGGATGGCAGCTGTAATCAGTTTGGAAAACTTTGATGAAGATAATGGAATTTTGAGCTGTTTTCTCATAAACAAACACTAAGTCTTCAACTAGTTAGCATCCTTTACCATTAGGATGTTATGCTGGAGGATACATGGTGTTGGCTTGAGAGAGTGGAAAGGGCCAGAAATCAACAGAATCTCTTTTTGCCATGATTATTTTTCAAGGGTTGGAATCAGTTTGTCTTTTCACTTTGGATTTTGTGAATAATTTTGAAAGAATCACCTTCCTTGGGAAGGGAACACATAGGTGTGATGCATCCTGAAAAGATCCAATAAATTTGCCATTTATAGATGAACAATCCATGAACCACATATTATGATTTGTAGAAACACTGGACTTAAGACAAATATGTGACAGTGCCTCAGAACATTTCTGTTTGAAATTCTCAACTGGAAATAAAATGCAAACATAAGAGAAGAGACTGCTAGGAACTCACTTCCACCTGAGTATTAATGCAAGCTCTTCAGAGGTTAAGATTTCCTTTCCCTCAAGTCACAGAATGAGATGGTAAGAACAAGACCAGCAGATCTAGCTTTTAGCAATAAAAAAGGGAGTGAAAGCACATCATAGGTTGAGCAGCTCTTCTTTCATTTGTGGCTTTATATTGCAGAATGGGGAGAAGAATCACCTCCCAAATACTACTCACAAATCCCAAGCACTGTCTAGCCAAGCAAAAGTCCATGAACATTCCCCACCACCACCACCTTCTTGCCCAAGTTTTCAGGGGTCAGATTCACTAAAACCATCATTGTATTGTAGTGACCGGAACACACAAACAGAGTTTCTATAGTGGAAAATAAAGTTTGTGAAGTACAACATCTCATATGCCACTCTACTCATACAAAACCTCATACAACAGCAGCAGCCCCAAGGTGACAATTTAGCCTTTATTAATAGGTAATTAATTCCACTGTGTATAGCTCATGAACACATGAGATTTAAACATCAGGAGTGCAACTGACCAGCATACTTGCAAAATTCAGCACAACAAAAATTACCTGGTGCCAAGCCAATGGTGAATAAGATTGGACTATGGGAGAAAAAGAAATGTGAAAAAAAAATGTGAAAAAAAAAATGGTGCTGTACATTCAGATTTCAGGCGGGAGTAAAACTGAAGCAAATGGCAGGAATTATATGCTTGCTATGAGGCACAAAGCCAGAGCTAAAAAGAATTGCCTCTATTCAGTGTCTCAGCTTTAGAAACATGGAGTGGATAAACAATTAGACAATGGGTTTGGTGTACAATTTCATTGCACTGAGTCAGAAGCAGTGGGTATGTATAGACTAGTACTCTTGGAGAATCAATGCTTGCATGAGGATGAGCTACAGCACCATCACTTCTGATCCATGAGAAACAAAGAAACCTGGCAGAGATTGAAAAGCACCCACTCCCCGTGCCATGGATACCACTTACTTCCAAAGCATTCAAACAGTCCAGAACGCCTGCTACAGTTCTCCAATGCCAGCATTAGACTAAACCACACAATGTAGTAAACACAGGGAAAACATATTACAAAGCCCTCTGATGGGCTTTGGGGTGGGAGGAAGACAGGGGAATGAGATTTCCATACTTTAAAGCCTTGGCAAGTACAGTCTTCAGGCAGGCCTGACTGCAATCATGATTGGCTACTTCATTCACCTATTTCTGTAGACACTGGCCTTCCTCCAGGTACTGCTGGTGCTTTTCAAGCAGTGTGCGCTTTCCAGCAATACCTCTCATATACCTCCGGCAGCTGTCCTGGGGGCTCTGCAACAGCACACTGCTTTGGCCATGAATGGGCTTGCTGCCCTGCCTGTCACAGCGCTGCCAGCTGAGCACTCTCGTTTTATCAAACTGGCGGGACTCTGGCCAAAGTTTTTAGTTGCTCCTTAAACAAACCTTCAGCTCCAGGTCTCACACCCCCAATAGCACATGCTATAGAATATAACACTCCTTAAAACTAGGGTTTGCAGCATCTGCGGGTTATGTTTTCATTCTCCAGTTTCTAGCTGTGCCACAATGCATGTAATGGGAAAAGGCTTGCATGGGTACCATCCACCTCCTAATGTCAGCACCTCTGGGAAGAACAAGTTCTGTTTCAAAGCTGCTTTCTATCAGCAGACAACTGCCAATAATGGATATCGACTGCACAATCTAATCCATCTTCCAGTTATTAAGGTCAGCCTACTATTTCTTTCCACTGGCTAAATGTCCTTAAAACTAGATACAAATATTCATGTATAATCCGGAGCTTACTTGAGATGCTGTTGCTATAGTCTTGCTGAATAGCATTACACAAGAGGATTTCACACAAGATTTCACAATTTCCTAAATTAGACTGTGCTGGGAGTAGAAGTAGGAGATGGGGCGGAGAAGAATGCAAATACTTGATAGAATTAATTCAGTGTGACAGAGTCAGAACCATGCATCTGAACATCTGATTCAATTACAAACTTGAAACCAAGGATATGAAACCCGTTTTGCTTATTTTACACCCCCATTAGGTATCTGCCACCTACTGCTATCTGCTAGAGGGACAGAAGGAGAAAGAAAGGACAATATATTCTGTGAATACTGCAAAACTCAAGCAGTAATCTCCAAAATTCTTCAATTTGCATGCCATTTCCTGCTCCTTATCTCTTGCCTTTGCTCTGTCACATGTACTCCCAGTTCTTCATTCACCCTTTATTTTACTCCTTTAACCTCCTCCACCAGAAATCCCTTCGCTGAACAGTAACCTGGCAAGCTGCATTCATGCTGGCCTGCCTGCACTCAAACTGACCAAAAGAGCCAAACCTACACCTGGTGAAGCACCTCACAGATGACCAAAGCACAGCTCTTCATGATCAGGTGGCCTGAAATGCATTGCACAAAGCTGTTGTACTAGTTTGACCACCAGCCCTCCTCAGAATGTCTCATCCGCCTTCCTCTTCTCACTGCATATGCTGCTTGTCAGATACAGATAAAGATGACTTACATTTTGTTTCCCTTGCTACAAATGAAAGTATCACAACCTGTAGGTACGAAGTTACTCAGAGATAACTGTTCTTGGTTTTATTGTTTCTCCGAGATCTATAAATCCTAGAAAAAATGTTTTCCTTTCATTAGAGAACATAGCTAGCTGCAAGCGTTCCCTGCCTACACACTGCCTAGGCACTACCCACACATCTGGGCAGAAATGGAGTCACCAGGTTTTAAGGAGGGGGCATGAGAAGGATGCCGGAGTACAAGTCCTGTCCTCAGGATTACCAACTGTGGTTATGTCCTTTTTGCTCTAAGGGAAAAAACAGTGTGCAAAAAAAATAATTCCTTGTTAAACCTCTATTAGTCTAGAATAGAAACCATTTCTGAAAATAACTGACAACCTGAGGGTTCAAGTCTGTGGAAAGCGCTAAAACACCTACATCTTAGTGGAAGTCCCAAGATCTTACATCACTTTTCAAAAGGGAAAGTAAATACTTAAATTACTTGGATGTTTTTGAAATCTCTACCCTACAAACAAAAAGAGAAAAAAGGCCCAGTTACATAGGCCTCATGCTCCCAGCCTCCCTAAAGGGCAAGGAATGCAGGCTCTGTAGAGACAAGCAAAAAATAATGGGTAAGATTGCACTTTTTAGTAAGGTACCTCAATTACATGAGAAAGATGTGGATGTAAAGAGGCTGGCCAGTCTTCCAGCTACACTGGATTATTTCAATATCACATCCCAAGGCTATTTCACTATAAACAAATTCTACACAATGACAGTAATCTCTTGAAAAGGCATTTTTTCACCCTGAGAAAAATATTCAGAACTACATCCAGACTAAGGAGCACAGTGATCTTACCTCAACGTACTTGCCTCAACAACAGTCATTTGGTTTTAATCTGTATTTACTATCACAGGTACTGTTACACATTTGATTGACCACAAAAGACCATACAGGACCCCAGACTCTAAGGCTCTGCATTAACACACACCTTATTGCAGGAGCAAGTGCTCAATTGGCTGTCATTATTGAATTTTAATTTCTAGCAAACATTTTCAAAAACAGCTCAAGACTACACAACAATCCACCTGATTTAGTAAAGGGAAGCAGCAAGCTTCTACCCAAAGATGGTAAGTTTTGCCCCTCACCACTCGGTTCTTTATTCATTTCAACATTTTAATGCTTGCTTCATTAAATACTTTTGGGGAGGGTGTCATGGCCACAAGCACTCACAACAAACTGATTTCCCCTTCCACTGCCCTGAGAAATGGACAATTTCCCCTCACTGACAGAGCTACCAGCTAAATAAGGTGACAGCCAACTTCCAGAAGATTGGCAAAAATCAAAGACATTTGTTCAGCCTTTCTGAACCCTTGACTCACCCCCACCTCTCACTGTAGATAAGCAAAGCATCAGGAGCTCTCCCTCCTCTCTTCACCAAGAGCCCTGCTCTGAAAGCAACTAGTCTTCTTCCACTCCAGCGCTCACAGAGCCAGACTACTACAATTACTTCAATGGAAAGCTAGCTAAACCCCTTCTTCTTCTTCCTGCACCTCCACACCCACCAGTCACACCAAGCTCTTTACAAGACAAATGCTTTCCTCTGCCTTCTCTCCTGTCTCTCTCAGCCTCTGCCTGAGCACCTACTGAAGTGGGAAATGCTTGTGTCTCATGCTCATTTTAACAGCAAGATCTGTAGCAGGTGGGACTTTCCCCCAGACCGCAAAGACTACCAGCACTGCACTGCTTCCAGCCCCAGAAGTCCCATGCTTCCTGGGGGACAATAGCCTTTGCAGAACCATAAGCATCTACAAAGAGCCCGAAATCTGTCAGAAAAAGCCCAGCACCTTATGAAGTAGAGCAATACTGTGAAGTGATAGTACTGGATTGGTTACTTCCATTAGGCACAAATATATTAACTAAAGGCAGCAGAAGAAAAATGAATAGATCTCTTGAAAGAGACTATACTACTGTATAGCAACGTAACTTGAGTAAGCTCACAAAGACCTAATGCAGGGGATGCTCATGCATTCATAAGTTCATGCATATCATGCAACTCATAATAGTTGCAAAGACCTAGAGACACCAAGTCACATGGCACAGTAGAGAAAGGAGGCACCCAGAATTGTTAAATGGGTCCTTGATGGACATTATTGAGACGTTCTCTCAACATCTTTATCAGAGATTTAAATAGGCAGTCTTAGCTGAATGGTTATTTGTGGATATCCTATATAACAGATGCAACAGAATGATAAAACTCCACTGTGCCAAGTGCTCTTCTCTTCTGTCTCTGACCTGCACACCTGGGTTTTGCACTTGACCTGCACACCTGGGTTTTGCACTAGCTTGCTGGAAAGGCGCAGTTCTGCAAATATTTATGAGACCTTAATTAAACTGATTTATGGCAGAAGGGAATGGGGGTGTTAAAAAATATACGAAAGAATTAAGAAAAGGTGACATGGTGAGCCTATTACGGATTGCAGTAAATTATAGAGATGAGACTCTTGTAACAGTTTTCCCACTGAAGGCAAAACTGTAGGACTTCCCTGTTTTCAACACTGCACAAACTATGCACAGGAAATATTCCTACAAGATAAACTGCAGTATTTGCTCAAGCAAAGTTTACAGTCAAGCTTTCACAGCTCTCCCTCTCTTGGAGTATCAAAGCATTTTTATTTGCAACATGGAACATGCTAGTTAACAGTGTGATGCTTTATTGCTCAAATCCTCTCTGAGACATATTTCATAGGCTTTGTAATTGTGCCATTTACTTACACAGTGCATTACATTTCTTGAAATATACATGAACAGTATGCGTGCAGAATACAATGGGCACTTTGTACATTGGAGCTAGTCCTTGGTTACAAGCAGTGAGCTCAAGGGTTGGGAAAAGGCCCCTTTAGAACACTGTACCCTTGCCCCACGGTTCACACACATTAAAAATGCTTGTTGTGTTTTTGTGTCATTCACTACTTGCAGAAAGTCCTTCTAGTAATCTCCATAAAAGATGGAGCAAAGTCCATGACAGATATGATGCATCCCCTGAAGACAGCTTTGGGAAATTCAGAGATCTGGAACAGGAGAGGGTTCTCCAAACTCAAGACAGTGCTTGGACTGAGTATCTCAAAGTGACTCTTTGCTGCTGCTGTTATTTTTTACTTACTTAGCTTTCTCCTCCCGCTTTGTTTCCTTGTATTTTCTCCCTATTTGAATTTATTTGCCACAGTTTTTCTTATTAAATGGTTTTGTCCTCTGGATGCTCTGCATCCAGACTCTGTACCCATGCAGTGCAGAGTCATGTCATCAGCTTTACTCCCAGCTTGGGTGAGAAACTCCATGGTCCTAGTTCAGAAAAAAACAATGTTGATTTTTGTGGACCTTAAGGACACAATTAGAGAGTCCTTACTGAATATAGCTGTCTTTCCAAACCAGGGACACTGCTAGGAGGAACAGCTTCAAGGAACAAAGCCAGACTTGAGGAGTCAAAAATCCTTGCTGGTGGTAGGCAGAAGAGTTGGAAAGCAGTGCCCTATTTAAGACAAGCACCTAGTGGAAAAGCATAAACCAGGATAAAGAGGAGAAACCCAGGGTTGGTTTTGGTGTTGGTTCCCCCCCCCCCCCCTTACTTCCTTGTTAAAAAGAGATGCAGGTTGTCTTTGCCAACTGGCAAAATTAGCTTAGCTCCTTCCTTACTCTAAAGGCTTCCTGCACAAAGGAAACCACAACTCACCTGCCCTTTCACTAAGGGTCAGCTGCTGTTAACTACCTCTGCATCATCATGCTTGTTGCTTCCTGATCTGCAGGGTTTCTCATCTGGGAAATCCCCTAGCCCAAAGAAAATCTGTTGTTCAAAGATGAGCTAGGGAGTCAACCCCCTCTGCATGAAGCTGCTTTCAAATACAAAAGCATCTTCTGCAGCTCTGGGGCTGCTGTGAGCTCCAGCCAGAGGGTGTGTGCTCCGACTCATAATACACACATTAACACTTTTCACCCAAACAAGGGCATTGTCTTATTTAATATTTTAGTCATATAATCACTAAAGCATTTCCATGATTTATTAAATATCACCACATTCTAATTTGAACTGCCTATACAGGATTATTTCTGAAAGGTACTGCAAGTTGCAACATTCAAACACACAGAATGAAAATAAAATCTAACTTATTTATTAAATGCAGGGGTTTAATTCACAAGCAAGTGCTGTCATGGCAGTGTACTAATTGGTGCAACAAGTAATTAAGCCTGCATCCTTATTTTGCCTCTACAGGATTTCTGTTGCAAGCATCAGCCTTCATAGTGCAACAGAAAAACTAGGCAGTTATGGGAGTTTAAATAATGGTGTTACTTCTCTTATTCTGAGACAGCATGGCAGTTCTGCACTATGAAGTACATTGTTATCACAAAGGCAGCAACCTTGCTGCTGGAGGCTGCAGAGTACAGCCCACTTAGTCCCCCAAGAAGCATCCCACTCGCTAAGGAGCTTTATTATAATTTTCTTTTATCTAAGTTTCTCGGAAAATGCATTACATCATATCACTCATTCACTGTGCTTTGTTCAGCACTTGTGCTACGCAAAATCATCAAAAACTGTTAAACAGCCAGCACTGCCCTATGGCATTTTGCTGTCCCCACAGTGGGACAAGCAGTCCCTTGTTCTGGGCTGTTGTTGACCACAGTCATGGTTCACATGAACCCTGATGGGCTCAGCTGGACAGAAGAACACTGGCAGCTGTGAGACAAACACATGCAATTAGCCAGCACCTGCCACACAGAGCACTTGCAATCCTCATTCATAATATTAAGCTATCCTCTGATAAATAAGGCGGCTACTAAAGATAGAACAACAACACTGGAGAGAACATTATAAATTAGACAAGCAACTGTTGCAGAGTCTAGGTATTATTAGTCAAGCACACTAAACCCCATAATGTATGTATAAATAAAAATAAATGTAACTATTACAAAGGGAAACTCTTTCCTCACAGAACCAACTGCAGAGACACTACGGGCTTCCACTGCAGGCATCTGGCAGGGGAGACAAGAGAGGGTTTGGAGAAGAGCTACTCACAGATTGCACCCAAAAGCTAAAGTGGTTGTTATTATATAGGCCATTAAACCTTTCACCCCTTCCAGCTCCAGCAGGGATCCTAAGTTCATTGTCCACTTGAAGTGTGCAAGTAAGGCTTTGTCCTAATTCCAAATGACTATCAGCCTGTTATATACTCTGCTGAATGTCACCAAACTCATCTTCTTACTGACCAGGGGTTTTCCTTTTTTTTTTTTTTTTTTTAATAATACGTGAACCAGCCAAAAGGAAACCAAGCTTCTCAGGCAGGCAATGAATATTCCCACTGTGGAATGTGTTCAACCACCTACCGGCAGAGTACACAAGCCCATCTAGCCAGACCACATTTCCCACTATATTTTTATTCTTGAAAACAGATGAACGCCCAAGACAAAGGTCAGTTTCATTACCCAAGTAAATAATCTGAGCTCAAAGTAAATCAACTAATGAACTTGGACAATCATTAGCATCTGTACTCTAAACACATTCTGTTAGTGCTATTTGAGCCCTTCATATTTGGGTTCCTTGAATCTGAGTGAATACATTTGAGTCTGATGAATGATAAATCCTCTGAAGAACTACCTTTAAGTCCACATTTACTTTTTTAACATTTGCTCAAAGTAAATTGTGTAACCTGGATTACACAATTACTCTTCAACAACGTAAACTATGCATTGGAAATCCATGTTATCGTTGCTTTCCTACGGCAGTTAGATTCAGGAAACAGAACTATTGCATGAACTGGGAACCTAACCAATAAAAAACAAACTGCAGATTTTCAGTCACCTGTTTGTAAACCACCTACACACCAAGAAATTCATGGTACAATGTATGAATAGTGTTTCACAGAAAACTGTGTTTTGTCATATATCCACAGACAACAATAAGCAAACAATTCCATAGGTAGCTGAACTAAAGAAAAATTATTTCTTAGGGACATCAGCAAGGAGTCACTAATGCCCCGAAAGGAGAAAATTCTGCTGCAGCTTCCCATCTGGAAGCATGGATGGGGACCTGCCCTCTAGCCACTAACCTGTTTTCAAAGGATATCTATGAAGTTACTCATTTTTATGACTTGAACTCACAGAACAAGCTGAAAATGTATTAAGTAGGAAACAGACATGGAATTGAGTAAGCCTGACTTCTACAACCACCCCCCCACCTCCCCAGAAAAACAACTATAAGGAAGTAGGGTCATGCAAAGGAGACTCCAGGAATTTGCTCTGGACTTTTATACATTTTTCCTTGAGTAAAATTCATGTGGTGACTGCACTGCTTCCTGTGTCTTCAAATGAGGTCCATTTTTTCTTTCCTTTTATTCAAAAACATGTCCTCAAAAGTCTGAAGTCTTACAGGCCAGGTGCCTTTGATTTCATATATATATATATAAGAAACAGGATGGTACACTAAGGACACTAAAGATTTATAAGAACTATAGCAACAATCTCACTAATGATTTAAGGAAAGAGAAGAAATTACGTTAGGGTTCACCTCTACTGTACGTTTCCATTTGTGACAAGAAGCTATTTAGTAAATCTGCTTTATAGAGAGATGGCACATGCTCTTCCTCAAAGGCAGGATGCTCAGCTTGAACAACAAATGCTGGAAACTTAAGATAGCTCCTAGGGAAAACCATTACTGTGAAAAGTCACTCCCTGATCCTGGCAAAGCCTATTTAAGCCTAAGCCCGTGAGATAATCACTGAATATGGTAAGCCTTTCCTGAAGAATATTATGTGATTTCAGATGTTTGCAGTATATGGACCAGTAAGTGTGCAAGGAAGTCATAGAATCTTTTAGGCTGGAAAAGATCAAGTCCAACTGTAAACCTAACACCGCCACAGCCACCACTAAACCATGTCCGTAAGTGCCACATTTGCACACCTTTTAAAGACCTCCACAGATGGTGACTCAACCACTTCCCTGGGCAGCCTGTTCCAATGCTTGACAACCCTTTCAGTGAAGAAATGTTTTGCTAGTTTCCAATGTAAACCTCCCCTGGTGCAACTTGAGGCCATTTCCTCTTGTCCTCTTGCTTGTTACTTGGGTGAAAAGACCAACACCCACCTCACTACAACCACCTTTCAGGTAGTTATTTGTAGAGAGCAATAAGGTCTCCCCTCAACCCCCTTTTCTCCAGACTAAACACCCCCAGTTCCCTCAGCCAATCCTCATAAGACTTGTTCTTTACACCCTTCAGCAGCCTCCTTGCCCTCCTTTGGACACACTCCAGCACCTCGATGTCTTTCTTGTAGTAAGAGGCCCAAAACTGAATGCAGTATTCGAGGTGTGGCCTCACCAGTGCCAAGTACAGAGCACTGTACACAAGAATTGCACATACTGGGCACAAGTCTTCTCTCAGTATATTCATTCCAGGGAAAGGAACAGTTCTTGTGCTCCCAAATGGAATTACTCTGATATAGCTCAGCGCAGCACACATGACTGCTTCAGAACAAGTTAAATAACTGTTGGTTTAAAAGTAAGAAATCGTCCAGGACTTCACAGAATGGACATCCAAAGTCACCAAAAGCACATTAAAAGTACCTAAACAAGGAACCCAGCTTCCAAATGATAGCATTGATATGCTTGTGCAGGGACATACTGGAGGATGGGAAAACTTGTGGGCCACCTCCCTTAGTGCCAGCTGGTATAGCTCATGCTTTTGTGTCACACGAAGTACACATCTTCCCCCACTGCCTGGGTTTCCTGAAAATATCTCTAATTTTCTGCACAGTGCTTAGTCAGATTGAGAGATCATTTCTGTACTTCACACTACAAACTGAGCCTTTTGGTGATGACACATTTCTGCAACCGTCCCTTCTCTGCTTCAGAGGTACAATTTATCTTCCACATCAGGAAAGGAGAAAATAGTCATGTTAAATCATGTCATTGTCACCTAGTGTCCCTGAAAAAAAAACCAAGAGAACTCTGTGAAGCTTGTCTGCATATGACACATAACATCTAAATTGCACATCTAATATTTAATTCATATTCATTCATAACAGAATAAACTATGCCATTAAAAAGTATTTGTTTTGCATGCATCAGCAAAAGCTGTGCCCAGTGCCCTGTGGCTGGGCATTTCTGAAAAGGCAGGGGTCACACTCTCAACCAATACACAAAGGTATCATGGTTCTCATCCTAGAACAAAAACGTTGCTTGGCTGAGCTTCCGAGTACCTTTTTCTAGTTTATATTACCTTCCCACATGGATAAAGTTTGGGCATTTGTGAATTGCTATAGGGTAACTCATTCTATCTCAGTCAAAATAATCTGGGATTTACACATCTGTAAGGCTGGTAAGCAGTCTTCAGTATGTAGGTATCAGAGTTATTGTAAAGATGAAGAGAAGTCATAACACTGTCATGAAAGTGAGAGATGCCAGCACAGTGGCTGAGGGGCAAGAGACATTGACCAGATGCAGGTCTTGTACTGATAGTCTGGATATAGAGCAAACATGGGCAATAAACAAGAAGAAAAGGAAAGAAAAGCAGAACACAGCTTCATAAATGGTTTCTCTTCATAAGGAATGATACAAACACAGCATTTTAGATAGTACACATGTTAAATACCTAGGAGACAATGAATCACAGAGATAAGACAATGAAGCAGCATACATTCACAGATGAGAAAGAACGGTTGGCTTAGCTTCTCAGGCCCTGTTTCAGGGAGCAAGATAAATCTCCTTTGCAGAAGTGGCAATAACAGTTCCTGGCAGCAGAAGAACTGGTAGTGGTGCCAAAGGAAAAAAACCAACAACCAAACAAAACCAAAAAGCTAATCAAATCTCATGAAGTCAAGCAAATCTCCCGTTGCTGCCAAGAAGTCCACTGCAGAGCAGAAGACACTGAAAGCCCTGGCCTGGACCAGCCAAAACAGAGCACCAGGACACTACTGAGGGGAGGCAGGATCATGAGAAGGGACTGGGTTTGGTTAACACCAGTAGACAGCCAAGTCCCACACAGATGCTCCCACACTCCCCTGCAGTGGGATGAGAAAGACAACTGGAAGGGTAAAAGTGAGAAAACTTATGGGTTGAGATAAAGACCGATTAAAAAGGAAGGGGCAAAACAAAACAAAAGACAAACAAGGGATACAAAAGTAACTGCTCACCACCAGCTACACCAATACCCAGGCAGTCTCCAAGCAATGACAACCCCTGGAAAACTCCCCAGTCTTATTGCTGAACGTGACATTGTACAGTAGGGGATATCCTTTCAGTCAGCTGGGGTCAGTTGTCCTGGCTGTGTCCCCTCCCTGCCTCTTTGCCCACCTCCAGGGGCAAAGTGAGAAACAGAAAGCCTTGACACTGCGTAAGCACTGTTCAGCAACTGCTAAAATATCCATGTGGTATCAACACTGTTTTGTCCACAAATCCAAAGCACAGCACTATAATACAGCTGCTGTGAAGTAAATTACCCCCACCTCAGGCAGACCCAGCACACGGACCCACCTGCTGACTGAACCCTGTCAACAGACACTATCCTACAGCACGTTCAGTCTCCAACCACACTTAAATAATGGTTTCCAGGGGAGGGGAATTCAGGCTTGGGGTGCTTCAATCTGCTTTGATGAATCAGTAAGAGACAGATTTACTTATTTTACAGAAAACTCAGCTGAATTAACACAGCTTACACAGAAGGCTGTAAGGATGATGGATAGACCACGTACCTAGTATAGCGACCTTGCTACAAATGCAGCCTAAGGAGAGGAATAAAAAGAAGATCCACTGCACAAAGGCCAGTTAACCTGAAATTTGTGCTGATAAACTCTCTGACATAGGGCAGTCACTTAAACACTCTTGTGTTTCTGCCACAGCTCTGGGTAGCACTCCCTCAGTTGGACACTGATGGGTTTGGATTTTGCCATACTGGTGCCACATGCTCTCGATGGGAACAGGAGGCTAGGGCTCTCCTGCCCTTGGGAACTGTCCTGGTTCCAGCTGGGATGGAGTTAGTTACCTTCTTAGGAGCTAGTACGGTGCTGTGTTTTGGCTTTGACGTGAGACTTTTCTCAGGCCTTGTTAGCGAAAAGGCTGGAGGGACACAAGGACACAGCCAGGTCAGCCAACCCGAACTAGCCAAAGATGTATTCCATACCATGGGATGTCATGCTTGGCATATATACCCGGGGGATTGGTTGAGGCAGGCAGATAGTTGCTCGGGGACTGGCTGGGCATCAGTTGGCGGGTGGTGAGCAGTTGCATTGTGCACCACAAGTTTCTTCCTTCCTCTCTGGATTTTATTCTTTCCCTCCCTCTTTTCATTATAACTGTTATTGTCATTGTTGCTATTATTTTTCATTCATTTTTATTCTATTTCGATTATTAAATTGTTCTTTTCTCAAGCCTCCATCCAGTATTACATTCCTTTCCAACTCTCCTTCCCATCCCTCTGGGTGAGGGGGGAGTGAGAGAGCAGCTGAGCGGTACTTAATTACCAGCCAGGGTTAAACCATGACAACAACAAATTTTGCAGAGGTGGGATCTCACCACCCATTACTTTCAGGCTCTCAAAAAGGGCCAGAGTTTCCCAGCTAAGTGGACATTTTGGGTTAACAGTTTATTTCTTCAACAGCAGTCTTTAGGAAAAGCAAACAAATATACAGACCACATGAGACTGCTGAAAACCAATTAGTTTTACTTTAGATATCACAATTTATAGGCATGCATAGACATGGTAACAACCACCCAAGTGCATCTGGTCACTTTTCCAGCAACCTCACAACAGCTCTGTAACATCAGAGGTCTCTGGGCGATCTAGTTTAGTGTCATTCAGTTTCTCTCAATCTCTCTCTTTAGTTGACCTTTGAATCAAGCAGCAACAACACAGGTTTCTCTCTCTCCCCTCTGCCCTATCTTTCCTCTACCAGTAGTAGTATGCTTATAAACCCCTTAAAAGGAAAGAAAAAGGCACAGATGCTTTTACGTATTATAACTTGCAGTTACTTTGCTAAGTAATTATCTGGTCAGCCTCATCATGTGACCACTCTTCTTAAATCTATTACACCCTCACCTTTATATCCAGGTTCAGATTATAAATCATGGCCTGCCACGCAAAGTAGCCATTTTCTTACCTATGCATGTTCTGCCAGGATGCACAGCTACCAACATTATGCTATCTGAAAGAATTTCTTTTGTTCCTTGCAGTGGCTCAATTCAGAGGCAGGAGAAAATTGATTAAACCCCCCTACTCCAAATTTAGTTTGCAGTGTAACACAAACATACATACCAACTGTCCAATAGCAAGCATTGTACATCAACTGTATCCAAACATAAGATCTTTTAATAATGATTTATAAATATAAAATGCCAGGTTTTGAGCATTGGCCTGTTGAGCAGGCCAAACTTACTACTGATCTGACATTATGGTCTGATATTGCCTGATCTGCTTCAGATAGTGTATTGCAAAAATAAGCAGCTGAATATTTTGCAGTAGTATTTGCACCTACAATTAATGGCTGGCTTGCAAGCATGGATGTGAATAAGTTCCACAACATTGACTGAACTACTAGATCAATTAATTCATCTGAGAGCTTCCTGGTGATGCGTCAATTTTTTCCTGTACTTTTGAATGAAAAGAAGCAACATGCAATATTCATATGTTGCAAAAAGCACACAAGTGAAGAATTAGAAATTATAAATGGGTAAATCATAAAAGACCAAAACTAATTAGAGCTCAAAAGAATGATTTGGTAATTGGAATCTGGTGGAAGTGATTATACTCAGTGCATGGCTTCTAACTTCATCACTTTCTGCTTTATAGCTGGCAAAATCTGACAGAAGTCTCAAGGTCCTGTTACAGAGACTGGAAATAGAAAAATTAATTATTTCATATTTTACCTTCCCACATTTGCTGTACTTTAACCTGAACGCGCTCCCTTACTCTGGTAAGCATTACTTGCTGTTGCATTTAAAAAAAAGTTACCTTCTTTTTTTGATCCAGTTCCTCATAAATTTGCACCAGATTGAGAACTGCATTTAATAATTTCAAATTTTATTATATTTTTAGGGCAGGAAAGTTACACTTCCCAATATTCTTCGGTTTTTACATCAACAGTTAAAAGGTCCTTTAATGGTGCAGCCGCTGGCTTGTTCTGATTGGATGACTCAGAACCACCAGCCACCAGGTGCTACTCCTTCACTTGGAACCTTTTTCCTAGTGTGTTACAGACCACTGTCCTACAGCTTTGCTCTCATTGAATTGCTTTCCTGTAATGTATGAAGAACAACAACCTTATGAAAATTAGGAGACAGAAAGGCAAAAGGAAGATGAAAAAGGAAATTAAAAGCAAAAACCCCAAATGTTTACTTGTGGGTCAGTAGTTCACAGGTCTGTCCACAGCAGAAGGGCATGCCTGTACCTGGAAATTAACCAAGACACTCTCATGCCTCAACTGCAGAGGTCAGGCACACTATTGAACAGGTCTGCTTGCGGTATTCAGTGATGTTGATCACTGTGAAGCATTTCAGGATGCTCTACTGATCACTATTGCAAGAAACAGCACTACCATCTTTAAAAAGATCTCTTTGCCTGCTTCATGGCTGAAAGAAACCAGAGAAATAGCCCTATACAGCCTCAAGTATGGCATTTTCTTCAGTTACAACTTTCTCAGAGATTATGTGTAAAAAAGAATGTCATGAGCACAGCAACTGCAGATGTCTTCTGTGATCTACCCAGTACCTGATGTCTGACAGCTGAAGCAGAAACTGAATTTCATGATTCAGTTTGCTGCTCACAAAGAAGTGCTTTACTTTGGCCTCTTTCCAGTATGGAAAGGGCAGTGCCTAGAAGCCCAGAACCTTACAAGCACCTAAGTAACTAAGAGATGCCTGGATGCTGGCAGTGATGCCAGCCCCCATGTCCAGGGGTGAGGAGAGTTGTGCCACGGAGAGAGAAGCTGGAAGAGTCCACATGCACCACTTTATAGGTCCATCCAGGAAATTCAGAGACAAGTGTAGCTTTGCTATACAGCCAGTCCTATATGTAGCATTAAGAAAAGCTAATAAAGTGGAAAAGGGGGGGAAAAAAAGTGGTATATAAAAAAAAGCATCTCACATTTCAATACACACCTATCTGCTTACTAAACATTGTGCTAAGCTGTATCTAAGTTGAGAAAATTATTGAGGAAAAGAACCAGGCCTTGATTCCAAAATAAAAGTGCTGGAATAAAACATTTCCCTGGGCAAGCAGCAATGGTTTCACTAAGCCTCCCTCTCCATCTTTCTTCTCTCAAGAAGAGGTAAAAATATATAAATAGATAAAACAAACCAAGCCCTTCTCCCCACCCCATAGCCCCCAATTAGTCTTGCTGCTTAGAAATGCACAGGCATTATTTGCACACACAGTGGCTGCAACAATTATGTGGATAGCCTCACTACAAGTCCTCCCAAGAAATCCATTAAAACGGATACAGTTTACATACAGTATCACTGATGCTCATTTCTAACATCTAAACTATTACAAAATGCAGTCTTTTTTTTGTGTCCCATCTGCCACAAGTATCAAAACTCTATCTTAAGTGAGGGGGCTTTTCCCTCAAGAGTTTATTTTCCTAATTACTCATTTATCTCTGCCATATCAATAATGCCTTCCACCATTTTGTGTGCAATCATTAATTACAATAGCACTTTTCTAATTTTAACATGGAGGAAGAACAATACTCAAGAATTTAAAGTCTGTCCATCAACAGAAGCCATCAAATTACACTGAAAATCAAATGGGAGAGTTTGCAAAAGCACTTTCATGAAATTTCCAACCTATCTGGATTCAACTGAGCAAGAAAGATGGCAAGACCATTGTTTTAGTCACTATTCTAGCATTTTTGCTTCTTAACACAGCCAGGAAGCTCAGTGACATAGCACATTGTTGCACTAAAGCTTACAGTGCCTTCTCAGCTTTCCAAAGCTGCTTGCAGGGTTTCTGAAATGTCCAAGTTGCCAACTCCTAGATGCCATCTTTAATGGCTTCTTCATCTTCTTAATATTCAAGTCTTACCCCCACCCTTTGCAAAAGTATTGTCGAATTTATTGTCAAAACACCAGAGCCTCTGGGTGTTTTGGTGGGGTTTTTTGTGCTGTTGGTTTTTTGGGGGATTGTTTTTTTTTTACAGTCCAAGTCTTTAACAACTGGAGACTAACTGGTGATGTTGATATGAATTCAAACAATTACTTGCTGTAACATAGTGATTTGTCCAAACTGAGCTAAAGGGTTTCTGAACATGAGGGTGAATGTCTCACTCTTTTATTAAAGTCACTGGAAGCCATGGCAAAAACAACACTGCACGAACACTCACCCCAGTGTGGCACATCTCTGGCAGAAACCTGTTCATTTCCTCTCCCTCTTCCTATCTTCTACCAGTTCTGCATTATTATTAACCTGATATGAACAAGACAGACATCATTAAGCATGCTTATCTTTGAGAGTGCTACAGGCCATAGGCTTTACAATTCTGTCCCCATTTATTCCCATGGCTATGAACTCAAACAACCACTCTTACACAGCTCTTTCCAGAGCCCACCCTCAAACCATGCAATCACTATGGAGCAATCACAGGGTATCAGTAAATCAAATCACAGAGTATCAGTAAAGGCTGATACTCTATCAAAAGACAGGATTGTGAATACAGGTACTGCAAGAACGCAGCCAGAGATATCTGCTGTTTCCTAAGTTTCCTTTTCCCCCTTGTTTCTTCAGTTTTATTGAACATGGAACTGTTTACATAGACAAAATAAAATGAAACTAGGTCTTTTCATCTTACAGCTGCTGTGTAAGAACTGAAACAGGGAAAGGGACTACATGGCCTTTTACTTTTTCTGTTCTCATAAAGAGCTTCCTGAGGTGATGTCAAATAATGTAACTTCACTGAGGTCCATAGAACTCCTATGGTTTACACTTCTTTTGTGTCTGACTCACTGGATATAAAGCAGAAGTGTATGAAAATAGAAAAAAATATTGAGCAAATTCATGCAGGAAAAGTGCTGATGAAATGTCTGCTGCTATAAAACTTCATGTTTAGATCATATCATGTTCTTGGGAATAGTAAACTAATTTTTCTCAGATAAAATTCCTTATATCTCTCACTCATAAATTCCTGCTTCAGATTGCCCTGTTTTGCATGTTGCTGACTTCCACTATCATTTGGTTTATAAGGATGTGATGTTACAGCATTCTTTTAACTGGAATAGTGGGTTTTATACCAGTTATGAAAAATGTTGCTACAGCTCAATTTTGATTTATTTATTTCAGCCACACAAAATAAAACTTCAGCTGATTTTGAAGCAAGTATGGCATTTGTGTAAGGACTTTGTTCTATTATGTTTAAAGTTCTTGTTAATAGAGGTCATAAAACTATTTTCATCACACAAAGCATTTTAAAGCTGCTTATTCCTGTTAGTTAAAACAATGAGCTCTTTTGGGAGGGGCAGAACAGGGTGGATTAGATTTAAAATTATTCCACTGCTATGCATCTGTAACTAAACAAAACTCTAAATTACCTATTAAGAAAACACTAAATATCAAAAACCTCTGCCAAACCCCAGGCTGCATTACTTGAGTTGATGGAAAAATAGTGCCATAACAGAGGGAAAAATTCTCACCTCTGTCTGTGGGACAAATGCCTGCAGGTGAGAACACATCAACAACATAATCAAATAAAGCAAAGACAGAGACAAAATATATTTTTCTTAAATGTTTTTGTTAATCTCCATTTCAAAATTCAGCTCATGTGGTGAGAACAAGTCAACAGTGGCAGGATATTCAGAGGTGAATTTAAGATATACTGTGTACGTACAGAAATTTACTTCGCCACTTGCTCAGAGAAAATAAATATGCAGTAAATAATAACAATTAGCAAGTAGGCAGGTATATATATTATTATTATTATTACAAGAAAGAGTTGATAAATGCATATGGTATTTTGGCTAGCAAATCTCCATAAAATCTTTTTGTACTACTGATACACTGTAATGGCTGAACTTCTTACAAAGGACTCTTCACTGCTGCCTGCAGAGAGGCTATTGATTTGCTACTGCTAGTCCACACAGAAGCATTTAATATTTGCAGTCCTGCACTAAAAAGCTGGAATTTTCATGTCCAGGTAACAAACACACTTACTACACCCTGCTCTTGTATATGCAAAGAGAGAGCTACTCTTTCATACTGACAGTGTGCAAGACAGGACAATTACTTCTAGTCAACTATTAGAAAGTCAGAGGCATATTTTCATTCATAACCATGATTTAAGAGAGTGTAATAGATGAACCTTAGCTGGGCAACATGCACACCTGCCAAATATGACTCACTTTTCCCTCACATTAAAAAGCATGTCTGTTACAAGTAACCTCCACAACATTGCTCTTTCCCAAATGATGTCGTGTCCCAAAGGTTTATCCAAACAAAAAAGAAGTTTGCATCAAAACAAACCTCCTCCCCTGAGGCTCCCCACTTTAGCAGCCTGCCCTTAACCACACAGAGCACAACCAACGTCACATTTCCAGGCTGATATCAAAAACAAGCTCTCAACCACAAAATTGCAGAAGTACGAGAGAGTTCATGAAGTTCACTGGGGCCTTGGTTATGGCCATTAATCTTACACGAAAAGCACTCCTATATAACAGGAGCTGCTATCAGGACAAGTCTTTAAACCTAACAGATACATTGGGGACAAAAAAAAGAGTTAGCACTTATCCCTGCCATCAGCTCTAGCCAGCCATTACCTCCCCTCACAGCCTACCTGCTGCCCACGGGCCTGGCCGTGCACATGACGCAGTGCCTCTCTCCTCTAGCCAAAGGCTCCGGGAATGCGCCCAGCTGTGTCCTGCCCGCTCATACGAAGGCAAAATACAAACAACATCGGATCATAACCCTCATGGAGAGGCACACATCTCCCTGCCAACAGAGCACCCAGAAAACCATCCCCTGAGGAGAACCTCACCCAGCATGGAAGGTTCCTTCCTGATTGGCTGGCCTTCTCTGGAAGGTTCCAGAAAGGGAGCAGAGCAGCCAATCACATCTCTCGGCTCTCCTGAGGGCTCTCTCCTCAGGCCAGGCAAACAGCAGGGCTGTGCTGAGGGGAAATTCTTGGGACCTGCTGAACTCCCTCTTGGCCTCTACCAGCAGCTCTCCCCTGGCCAGGGCCAGGCTACTCCAACCCTCCAGAGCCACAGGGAGCTCTGGAGAAGCTGCTGCTACACAGCGGGGCCAGCAGCATGGCCAGGACAGGTTATGGTGGAACACTGTGGGATGAGACAGCGGTGAGGAGAGCTGGTAGGAGAGCAGCACAGCAGTGCTGAGGGGGCTGTGTGGGATGAGCACCACAGAGATAACCAGGGTGTCTCTGGAAGCTCCCCGTTAGTGCTCAGGCAAAGCCTGCTGGTGGCTGGTGACCACAGTAATCCAAGTGTCCCTTTTCCTGGCTGTTTACTGATAATAGTCCTTGGTGTTGGGGTAAGGACAGAGAACTTGGGCCTAAACTCTGCCCTTTCCTCAGCCCCCTGAAAACAGCCCACGTTTCTCCTCAAACCAGGAGAGCTGCAGGGTTTCTGCTCTGAATCTACTACTAAATTCTAAAGAACTGCCAGGTATGTCTATGTAAGCAATACTCCTCCCTCAAAGAGGAGGTTGAGCTTGAACTCAACTGAAGTTTCTTATAAAAATGCTTTACCCAAAATTCCTTTTTCATCTAGGCAAGTCCCAGACTCAAGTTTTTTGTTTGGAAATGTGTAAATGTTTCCTCTAGATGTGCTCAGCAGAACAAATGGCATGATCTGCCTGCATCAGAAATATCTGGCTCAATTCCGCATTAAACCACATCCTCCCGCACGGGTTGTATGCCTGATTCCTCCCATGGCTGCAGTGATTCAAGTCCCGTGGAGCGCCACAGGCTGCTCTGTTACGAGAGCAGACAGGGAGCACTTCGGCAGACACAGGTTACCAACGAGCCTGACCCAGAGGGGAACTGTTGCATGACAACCTAAAGTACGTTTTTTCATAATGTGCAGCGGAAGCATGAGCAGACGTTGCTCCTGAACAACATTTTCATGTGTATGAAACTGGTATTTTACTCAACACCAAAACTATGAGTTTCTGCAACAGATGTTCACTTCCTCTGACACCCCCTCAAACCTGCCATCCAGAAAGGCTTTCAAAGAAGCCCTACTGCTTTCTGACCATCTCTGTCTCACAGGAAAGGTTTCTCTATACTAAAGACAGGAATTAAGTCTGGAGAAACGTTCCAACAAAAGGTAAGAAGCACCACAGACTAACTGCTTTCAGACCTGAATTCAAATGCATTTCTTTACTTTGGATTGGTGAGGTAGTCACACGCGCGATGCTCTTGTTCACTCGGGCATTGTCTCTGTAAAACTGGCAGAGCTGTTACCTTTTGCAAGCTGAGAATAATAATGAATAGAAAGTTATTTTCATTTGTACTTTCAAATAATTTAGAGGCAGCAGAGTGCTACAGCCAGAGTTTTGACTGAAAGGAAGGCGGTTTCAAGTGTGTTCCCTGGCAGTTACTGAAACCCATCGCAACCTATTAAAATCCACAGACGACCCCTGTCCGTGCAGCCGCGGCCCGGGCGGCGCGGCCTCGCTCTCTCCTCTCGCTTGCAGCAGTTCCAGCCTCACGCTGTCTAGTTCAGCCTCTTCCTTTTAACAGCTGAGCGCCTGTGAAGCCGTCCCTAGCGGTAGGGGCCCCGATGCGGCACGCCCCGAATCGTTAACACCCGTCGGGGGCAGCGACCTGCGAGAGGGGCAGGGAGGCCGCTTCACGCTCGCACAGCCGCCGGCCGGGGCAGGCTGCGGGCGCTTTCCCGCGGGCGGAGGGGCCGGCGCCCGCCGCTCTGCGCGCTGCGGCCCTGCGGCTGGGGTGGCTGCGGGGGGCGGAGGGTGCCGCACGCTCCCGCGGCGGGTGGCGTGGCCGCGCGGCGCCCCCCCGCCAGCCAATCGGCCGCTTCCTTTCATTTGCGGGCGGCGGGCCCGGCCCTGCCCGCGCGCTGCCGAGCTCCCGGCCCCGCGCGCCGCCAACCTGATGGGCGCAGGATGTGGCTTCGCGGTGACGTCAGGCCCAGATGTTTGTCCAGGCCACGCCCCCGCAGGGGTCCGGGCGACTCCGAGGAGCGATAACGGGGAAAGCTTATTCTACTGTCACAACGCAATGGAAGGGCTGGGGAAACCGCATCTTGATCTTATTGCGTTCTCGAAAGAACAGCATTAATTCATACTCCAGACAACCAGCTGCCAGTGCCCAGGATCTGTCTGCTCTTTTTTTTTCTCATCCATTGGACTTCCAACGCTTTTTTGATTTAGAGACGAGCTGGGTGTTATCGTCACGAACAAAGTCTGGTTTTGATGGCTGCTAAATCAGCCTTTACTTCTACAAAGAGATCCTAAGAAATAATAGAGGAAAAAGTCTGCTCACACAATCTTTTTAGAAAGGGAAAGAGCAGTGTTGTGGGGTTTTTTTCCCTCTTCTGTTTGGATTTCTTTATAAACTTACAAAAAATGGCAACAGCAGCATATGTGGATCATTTTGCAGCAGAGTGCCTTGTTTCTATGTCCAGTCGAGCTGTTATCCATAGTCCCAAAGGAGAGCCTGATCCTCAACCTGATGCAGCAATACCTCCTTCATCGAATGGAGAAGATAAGCGGGAAGTCAGAGAAACTGGGAAAGACAATGGATCATCGTTACTTGTGGTAGCTAGCATTTTAGCTGATCTCAACCAGCATGTCCCAAACTCACCTGCTCTAAGGATGGAAAAATCAGAAACCTTTGATATCACAGAACAAATACACATTTCTATTGCTCCTAAGGAGTTTGGGGAAGAAAGTGTGTCTTCGGCTGGTAAGCGTGGAGGAGGAAGAGCAGCCACACCTACTAGCCTGGCTGCAGTAACTGAGCCAAGTCCCAGACAAAAGAACAAACGCATGAGAAGCTGGACTGACCCTGGATCACCCCAGAAAAAGCACAAATGCCACTATGTGGGGTGTGAAAAAGTTTATGGCAAATCTTCCCATCTTAAAGCTCATCTAAGGACCCACACAGGTTAGTTACAAACCAGCCAGAGATTTATTTGTTACAGCTTGGTAATTAAAATGAATGTTGAAAAAACCAAAACCAAACAAACTTGTATTTGGCCACCATTATGGTTTCATCCCTCAGAACTCAAGCTCGGGAAAACCAAACAACAACAACAAACAAACAAACAAAAAAACCTCTGGGAATAAACCCTTACTGGGCATAGATTCACAGTTAACCTTGCCCTTTTTTATTACTTAATGTCACAGGGAACAGTGTGTGGGTCGTCTGTGTGGATTGTACCAAGCTGTAATTTCTAGCTGCTAGCCTTCTTGTTCGGTGTGTCTTCTACTTCCCTTTGCAATGCTTCTTACCCTCCCCCGTTTACTTTTTTCCTACCCCTTGCTCCCATCACTACCTTTATACCAGCTTATAACTTTCCATGCAAGCATCAAGGCTCTTGAAATTTTAAAATTAAATGTTCTAGAGGCACCTGAATGACTGTGTGTCTGTTTCTTTCTTTAGCAGACACTTGTGTGAAAGCTAGAGTAGGCAGGAAAGGCAGATGAGAGGCTGAACATGAGTCACAAGGAGACATTTGTTGAAAGTGTTGAGAGAGGGGGACATGGGCGGTCTCAAAAAAGCTTCTGGCAGCTGGGTAAAACCTAGTTCAAAACAAAAAAACCCATTTGGATGGAAGCACTAACTTGTTCTGAGCAGTGTTCAGTGGTTACTTCTTGGTGAAGACTTACCTGGCCACTTTTTTTGTTGCTATTATAATTTATGAGATCCACTTCATGTGTGTGTATGTGTGTGTGCATGTAAGTCTTGCAAGCACTATGAAGGTTATGCACTGAAAATATTAGGAGGGCCATCTTGAAATAGGCCCTGTGACTTTCCAGACCTTGTGCCTCTGCCTGGTGCTGGGGAACAGGATGGCTTCCAGTCAGACAGGGAGCACCAAAAACTGAGGAGACTGATCTCAGCTGAGGGCAGTGATCATAGCACATATGGCTGAGGCACCATACCGACTAGGGCGTGATTGTGCAAGCTGTTCCAGTGAGTAATTTCAGACAACAAATTAGTTCACGAAGATCTACGGTCAGTTCACTTTTAAAGAGCATTAAGAAAAAGATCCTCAGCACTAACTGTGACTCAGTGACTCTTGAACAGTTTCAGCTCAGAGGTGGCAGCCTCACGCACACAGGCCATACCTTCAGTGCACCTTTAGCTTTTCCCGTTGCCTTCCTGAGAGCAACGGCCCTTCTAAATTGAGGGCATGTTTTGCTCTCTGTGGGAGAGAAGAAAGCCCTATCAAGTCTGAGCATATGGATGGACAATTCCCTGTGCTGCACAGCCAAAGGAACAGCGTGTTCCTGGCACCCCAGACAGCCTGCCCTGCTTTGCACGGTGTAACTGCTTTTTGCCTCCTTGGGAGTTATGCAGAAAGGGTGCTTCCACTTGGCTTGCAGGGAATTGTCGCCATTAATTTTCAGTTCTTTTCCTTTCTTATTTCTGGCATTTGCCGTTGTCCTAACAGTTAAAGATAAATTTAGCAATGTTTTTGGGCTCTCAAACCAACTAGAGACCACGAAGGGGAACTCCTGTCCCTGATCGTGAGAGGAGGGCTGGGCATGCCCGCCCTGCGGGGAGAGGAGAGGGAGGGCAGGGCCGGTGGGGAGTGTCGCTCCGGGCTGCCGGCTCAGCCGAGTCATTCGGGGACGCTGGCTTGCCTCCAAGTTCTCTGGGTTTTTTTTCCTCCACCCCCCTCCTTTTTTTTTTTTTTAACTCTTCATTTCCTGTATTGTTTCCAGGTCTGTACGGCTTAATTGGTTATTGCTGTAGCTGATGGCACTGAGAGAAGAGAGCCTGTGCGTGTCTGTGAGAGCTAGAGGAAAAGCAGGGAAGGGACTGGTTTTGCCCTCGGAGTGGCAGGACCCTCGGGGACTGCAGCTTCTTTTGTTTTCTTGTGTCTCCAGTGTCCGTGTGGGAAGCTTTAAACAAAGCTGCCAAGTTTCCCTCCTCACTGGCAACAGGTCTGTCTCTGTTTGGATTGGGTTTTAAACAGGCTTGAATGCCTTTTACTCCTCTTGCAGAATGCTTTCTAAGGTGTTTGATTTTTTTTTCTTTCTTTAAAAGAAATTGTGACAGGCTTGAGAAAAGTTTATATGACGCTAGGAGTTAAGCTAACAGAACAAGCAGTGACTTCCAGGACTGGCAAATATTTGTTTTTACAAAACACATAATAGGTTTTACTGATTTAGAACAAGGGGTTTGGGTCTCCTCTGGTTTCCGGTGGTCCTGAACTACTTAAGCAACATGTACACATCAGTCTGCCCATCTGTCAAATGGATAGGGTGGTGGCCATCCACCTCACCAAGCAGTGGTGAAAGTACACAGGCAAGGTGCTTTAAAGAGCTACCCTAGTAACTCCCAAACCTGTTTACTAAGAAACAATCAAAACCTTCTGCTATGGAGTGGAAATTCTTCCATGTGCTGTATGACTAGATGAGCTGGTATTTAGGGGTGAACTGAAGGCTAAGAACAGTACTGCAGGCTAGAAGATACTGATGATAGTGCTAGAGATATTTGAATAGTGCAGTTTATGACCTGCTTTAGAAACTTGCTTGTCCTTGTCTGCTACTGTGCTCAGAAACTAAAGGCTTTGCTCTTCATGCCTGGAGGAAGGATAGCCTAGATCATTGAGCTTATGGTGTGGCAAAGAGATAGAGCCTTCCAAGTACTGTTGGGTCAAATCCAGCCCACATTGGTAGGGACTGAAAGCTAGTACTATTTTCAGCTGTTCGGTGCCCCATGTGAAATCCTGATAGTTAGCGCCAGATTTCAGTGCCTAAATGTCCAAAGCAAAAACCATACTGCAGAGGATGCCAATTATCCTACTTAAAGCAGAAGATGGAATAGCCAAGGAAGCAGCATCTGCCTTTTGTCCTTAGGCCCTTGCTCTGAGTACAGGGTTTTAGAATGAAGTTCTCTGTTAGAACATAATGTGCTAGAGCAATCCACAGTCCCTTGTGTTTGGTACACTAGCGGTTAAGCTATCTCAGCCTTATGAATGCTTCATCTTTATTAAATTGACAAACCCTCGAACCAGGCAGAAAACATTAGTCACCAAAATCCTTGCTGTTCTCTCCACCAGCTTTCAAACTCTTCCCCTCCCCCTACATTTCTTTTCAAATGTTTATGTTTTCCACCCTACTCTCTCACTAGATGTCCTGGAGTTCAACGTGATCATCAGCCACAAAGCCCTTGAAGTTTTAATGTTTACCAGAAGGTTGTATTTAGTGTCAGTGGGTAGATGTCAAGCCTAGATTCTTTTCCACTGAGGTTCCCATGGTCCTCAGAAGCTGTGTTGTGATCCACAGATGCAGTACCCTGTTTGTCCCAAGCTATATTGATCCCACTGATACAAAAATTTCACTGGCACACCAGTTTTAAAAATTCTCTCCACTCCTGAGAAAATTCCTAAACAGAAAGGACTTTCAGAAAATCAGATAAACCATTTACATGATAAAGTTCTCCTTCCTGTAAGCAGGTTTTTGGCACAGGGTCACTAGGAAGGTTTGGAAATTCTCTGGAGTCACTGGGAACCAGTTTGTCTCTTTTGATGCAGCAGTGGGAGGAGAGAGATAGTGCAGAGCCTGATAGCCATCTACAGGCTACAACCTCATAAAGCATTGTCCAGGAGCACTGTGTTCTGAGAGGCTGTAGAGAGCCACAGCATACTGCATTATACTGTGTGATTTACATGTAGAGAAAAACTGACTGGATTTCGGACAGGGATCACAAGAATCCTATGTATTGCAGCCCCCCAAATCACTGTGACCTCTCAAGCCATCTTCATTAGCATGCCATTATGAATGCAGAGAAACCTTAATTCCATTGAAATGTCCTTCTAAACTTACTGGTTCTAGTCACTAAGTAGTACCTCATAATGCAGAGACGGCTTGTTGATCATCAGAACTAAATGTGTTTGCACAAATTAGCGTAAACTAAGGAGGTGTGGGTACCAGTCTCAGTCTGGACTCTTAACTATGAGAGTCTTGCACTGAAACAAACTTGGGGCCCAGGTGGCTCCTCTATTAAACTAGCTGACTTTATGGCTGTTGGGACACAGGAAGAAGGGAAGACCATCCTAATTATCTTACCCTTCTTCCTAGATGTCAGGTTAGGAATCATCCAAGAGAAAGCAGTCAAGACCTTTGACCTCTAGCTGGGAGAGCTTGGACAGCTATCTGTTCAGCCTACTTAACCATGCATTTATGAAGGATATGTTACTTCATATCTGTTGTTCTTTTCAGTCTAACCCTTATTCATGAAATATTAGCTGAATTTAAATAGGTAGAAAAGACTGACTCCTCTCCATTCACTTTAAGGAATTTTCCATTTCTTTACATTAAATTTTTATAATAACTTTTTTGAGGACAACACTAAAGAACCATATGAGAAAAGTTAGTTTTTAACTTATGTACCCTCTTTCCCCCCTCAATTACTATGTCTTGTTTCCCTAAGCAAAATTTTTCTGATTACTTTGTAACTGAAGTATGTGAAGATTGAGAAATTCATAATGTATTTGTCATTTGAAAGCAATCCGAGAAATAAAGCAATCAGACTTCACTGTGACAAGTGTGACAACAGCATAACAATTAGTCTGGTCAAACTGGAGTAGCATTAGGCCTCTGTTTAGGCTGGTAAAGTGGCCTTTGTATAGAGTACACATAGTAAGTTTTAAACAGGAGGTGGTTTTCACTTTCAGTTCTAGTTTGCTCTAATTTGCTCTGACTACATTAATTAAAAACACAGTGATAAAGCACAACTTCTTTGAAGTTGGTCTGAATCAAGATGCTACCTATGTGCACGTGAAGAAACTGATTAACCAATGTAGCAAGAAGCAAGTTTATGTATCAATGAAAAAGTTTCTCTTCCTTTTTACCACCTGGCAATTACCAGAAATGTAGCTGGTTAGCTAAAAAATGTGGACTAGACGTGGCTCTGGTTTCCTTTAGCTTGCCTGTAGGCACACAGTGATTCTACATGCATGTGGCAAGCAGGCAGTGTTTGTGAAGACGCAAGCCTTCACAGGAGAAGATTAGGAGAGGAGAAACTTAATATAATGCCTCCCATGCCACTCGAGGGAGCAGAGGAAAACAGGGCTGCACACTGCTCTTGTGCAGGGCAGGAAGAAATGAGTGGGTGCCACTAGTTCAGTCCATCCTCTGAGTTGCCAGCTGGGCTGCTCTGGATGCCAGGACTGAATGGGAAGCTGCACTCCCTCTGAACAGGATGCCAGAGGAAACTGGAAAGGCCTTTCCCCAGTGCTGATTTCTCACAGGGAAGGGGACAGAGCTTGGCCCTCTGTGTGTTTGCTCGTCAGTTTCAGCTTTAGTGGCTGGGCCTCCTGTTTTTGACTTCTTGTGTTAGAAGTTAGGAACAGCTAGCTGGCTCTGTGTACCTAACTCACTATCATTAGCATACAGTCAGACTGTCACAAAGCTCCAGTGTGCCTCTGGGCTGCTGTATCCCATAATGCTCTTCTGCTGCCTTCCCCCTCCTCTCTTTACTAAGTGCATCAAAATCTTTTCTGTAAGGTTTTTCTCTGAGGTGGGCTAAAACGATAGCTTCAGGACAGCTTCAAAGCCAGCCTCATGAAACAGTTGTCTGTCCAGCCTGAGCCATAAGCATTCTTTCTCAGTGTTAAATAGTTCAGCAACCTGCTCCTGCATTTTTCTGAAAACTGATGGTCTTACATGTCTTTTAATAAGCCTGTATTTTCAAAAACAATACAAAACTGCAAAGCATTGTTTTAGTTCACTCTGAAAGAGCTTTGCAACTTCTTTCTTACTTCCTCTAAGAAAGTTTTAACATATTAAAAAAAAGTCAGCTGAAAACATAGAACAACTTCATTTACAGCCCTGCCTAAGTCCTCACCCTAACATGCAATTCCAAAGAATGAAGTTTTTACCTAAAAATACCGATCCTAAGCCTGCATCAAACTATGTTCATTGAAGATAACAAGCAGCATATATGCTGTATGTCTCTTTTTGTCAAAATCTTTGAAATAAGCACAGGGCATACATTTCTTAAAAGAATAAGCAAGTTTTAAAACTTACCTTTTTCAAAAGGAATTGAAATCAGGAAGAAAGGCAGAAGAACTACCCTTACTCACTCCTTTTACCTGACTGGTTCAGGACTGAATAATAGGATTCAGTTAATTCAGCTGCAAAAGAGTTGGGTTTAGATTGGTTGCATGGAGAATCCTGATGGCTGACAACTGTATTTACCACACTTGAGCAGTATTAGCTGCTAGAGATAATTACATCTACAGGTTTTTCTTCCCTTCCTTTCACTCCTTTTTCTCCCCAGTCTTTATGGAGATATTAATAATGCAGAAGTCACAGAAATGAAGGTTCTGATAATAATTAACAGAGCTTAGGCATTGTAGCTAAAAAGCCATTAAAGCAAAGCTGTATTTACCATTGTCATAACTGTGATGGAGAGAGGGTCTACTACAAAGGAGACTATTTTCTTTTTCCTTCTTCACCATTGTCTTTGAAACAGGTACAATCAGCATAGTTAATATTCTCTCTCCATAATTTCCCTCCGCTTGTCCCCTGTTTGCTTTTCCTGAGTGAAGGAAGAGGAAGACATAAAAGACAGGTGAGTGTTGCATTGAATCTGAGGAGACACACATGGTTGTGTTGTACTGAAACACTCCATAAACCGGGGGGTGGGGCGAGGCGACATGCAGAAAGAAGAATCAATTTGTGACTTCCACAGTTCTTCGGAAATCACATTTTCTAAGACCAAGACAGTTACTGAGACAAGTCTAGCTCAGGCAGTGAGTTGCCAGCCTGTGCAACCTGTGCTCAACTGAAGTTGAGCAGAGGGTAATTAACTGAAAATATCCCAATTAGAGTATTGCTGTTCCAGTCAACATCATTTACAGAATATAGTGTTGAGGAACTGCTTTGCTACAGGGGGAAAGCTTTGTGTATCTAGTGGAAAATCAGAAACTTCACAGAATTCTCTTTCCACAAACTATCTTCCTTTTAGCATGGAAGTGACACTTGGGCCCAGTGGAATGAGATCTGTTAATACTGGAAGTGGTGTGGATGGATCACCTTCCAGTAGTTTTCTTCATCCTAGACACCAGTAGCAGCACTTTCCTTCTCAACAGCAAGACCTAAGTCTTACAGATAGACTGGAGTAAACCAGCAAACAATTTTTTTAATGAATGAATGATTGCAATTGATAGCTGTGTTTGTATTAGAAATTAATCACAGCCTTATGGAAAAAGTGTTCTGAATGATCTGTATACGATTCTTCTGCCGTAGCACATACTTCTCTGCAGGACACTGGAAAGTATTTGTTTGTGACATGAGTTGTGCATAAACAAACCTTTCACTAAACTGGAGCTCTTTATGAAACAAACGCACAATTGGATTTCATCTGAAAAGAAGGCACCTTTAACCATTTAAAATACAACTGTTGCATTGTGTTATTGTCTGGCTGAACAGGGTTATGGCACATCCCAGAGCAGGAACCTGGAACTTGTTTATATTGGACATGTGGTTTCTAGTTCTGTTTTATAAGTTAAGCATGTTCCAACTTCCCCCCTGCCCCCTTCCAATCTTGGATCAGCTGTTTGGAAGTCAGTGCTGACAGAGCCAAAAAAATACTCTGCTGTTCAAATGCAGGACAACCTTTGAAGGGTCCTTTCTGTAGAATTTCTATAGGTATACTTTTTTCCCCTTTGTTACCCCCTTGGCTTTTATTAGGTAGATTCACATGGGCAGTGAGATCATTATCTTGCTGTGTTCAGTTTAACAATAGCTAGACAATGTGGGTTATTTAAGTGCAGGCACTGAAGTCAGACACACATATCCTGTATTTTTCAGGTCTTGCAGATTCAGCAGATCTTATAGGGCCTCCACTTAATATAAAAGTTTTTAAAAGTTCAGAGCGCCACTGTTTAGTTACTGGTAGAAAAATGACAGAAGCTTTTTTGCAGCCCTAACATAAAAAGTATTCACTAACCAGGAATTTGGCACGAGTCAAATGGAATTAAAGTTAGCATATCCTTAAATGACCTCTAGTGCAAGGAAAAGGTTTTCTGTAATCAGTTACAGTGCTTTTGTAGTGCTCAGGAATTATAGGCAAAATATTTGTGACTGGGTGTCTGTTGACGTTGCAGTCAATGAATCAATAAACTGTCTTAGATTTATTGCGCACTATATTTCTACCAGACTGCGCTCTATTAATTGGTTATGTTATATGAGTTTTTGGACTAGAAGCACCTGAAAAATTCACATGAGCGTGCATTGTGTTGCTGCTACATGTTTTGTGGCTTTCTGTCTATTTTGGTCCTGGAGCCAGCTGGAATATCCCCAGACAGCAAATACACAAGCAGAATGGGTATGCTGGTCATGTAGCCTTTGCTGCCTGCCTTCAACAGTAGCTTTTAAAACTGGTCAAGGAGAGAGGCAGAAATGCTAACCACTTAGTTCCAGGGTAAGACCATCCGAGTACAGAAGCCTAAAAGGATGTATTGAGCTTTTTAAAGTAAACAGCTGTCAGTATTTCCACTAGAGTAACTTACTGAGAATCAGCTGAGAAGGGTTAGAACATGACAGCCTAGTCCATCTTCAGGTGTTTCCTGCAAAAATTTGCTGAAATGGTGAGCTGTTTGTTAGTAGATCAGAGAAATATTTGTTTTGCAATTTGGAGATAAATAAATGAAATTACATTGGTACAAATTTACATACTAGACTGAGGCTTTATAGATTCTTGCAAAACCTCACTGTGCGTATGGGCCTTTCCTGCATTCTTAATCTGGTGGTTTAGGATCCTGCTATAACAAATACGAACAGGGATGCTGCTAAAATTTCACTGAACCACAGACTAATTCTTGTTATGTATTATAGGAGTTTACTGAATTTAAATTTGCAATTCCTTTTAAGTGCCAGCAGAAGGAATGCAGACTAGCATTAATGTGATTGCTTTGGCAGTTTTTGATTGTTGTGGTGATTGATGTATTTTCCAAGACCAAGGTGAATTGTATGCAGCTTTCTTATGCATGTGTGTGAAACTCTTAATAGAGCAGTGAAAGCCCCTCTTAACTCAATAGAAATTTCCGTTTGGTGTTATCTGTGTCCATACAAGCAGTGCCAATAGAATGCTGGCAGATGGCTAGTCTTATTGGATAATATATCCAGGGTGTATTTGCAAAGTATGTTTTTTAAATTCTCTGAACACGGCCAGAACAAAACTGAATTTCTTAGATACCCCAAAAGATTACATCTCTGGATTTGCATACATATTTTTTTTTCTCCTTTGTCCAGAGCTGTACAGTATTTGGCCCTTCCGTTCCCCCAACTTTCATCATTCTTGGAAACAACTGAATTCTCGCTAACTTTTTAGAAATAGTCTTTCTCAGATTGGCAACATGTGCAACATCTTCTAGCTTAAAAAAAAAAATGTAAAAGCAAACAACCAGAAAAGCGAATGCTTTGGGATTTATAGATACCCCTAAATAGTATTAGCATAAATACACCTATAAGAAATGGATTTAAAAGCTCATTTTTTCAAGAAACAGCTGAAAAGATGTAGAATTTGGTCTTTGGATGAAGTAATTCTGTATCATGTGTTTAATAGATGCTATGGTGTGGATTTAATGAATCAGTTTTACTTTAAACTGTATGATAGGAGAGGTTAAGACTATCTTCAGTAAATCACCTACCCCTTGTCTTCAAAAAAAGTAATGTCAGTATCCCTAATAAGGTAACGTGTTATTTTTTAAGCACAGAATTTTGTGTTTTATTTGGAAAGAAGCACTTCCTCTCCCCACCACCTGCACATATAGTAAGCATTGCATTGATAATATACATAAACATCGTTTTGCATACAAATAAAGATCACTTATGGTGAACCCTAACTCTGATTCTGTCCCTCCTTCATGTGCTGGTGAAGCTTTGAGGGGGGAATAGTGCTGCTGCGGCTAAGCGGATTAACTCAGCATTGCTCTAACAGTGGGACGTGTGGCCTGGAGGGAGGAGGATTCTCCCTGTCCCCACCATCTCCAGCTCTTAGCTGCTCTGCAGAAGAGCTGTTACTGTTGAAAACGAGTTTTCAAGTGGCAGACAGGTATGATAGCTGCCAGAGTTTGCGGAGGGCCTGAAACAGTAACTTTAAGAGGAGAAATGTCTCAATTCATAACAGTGAGTTTTAACAGATGCTACTGAAGGTATTTTAGAGGTTTGGCATGCATCTATGGCATTCAGAGCCATTACTTCCCAGTCAGCTTCATCTATAGTGCAGCTCCCACGTAATCTGCAAACTCTAAAGTCTAGAGAACAACTGAAAACTGATGTTTACACCATAAAAATATGTTTAAAACTGTTAAAGTGAAACTGTACCCATGTATTGTAACTCCTATAATCCTGATATGCTGATTTATGAAAGACCCGTAGAAGCACAGATATGCCAGTGGGAGCATAACTGAACGTTGTTGGAAGCCAGTTCTATTCACAATTCATTCGATTCTGGTTATATTCCATAGCTTTCGGAACATCTCACCTGCAAGTAGGTTCAGTTATCACACAAGTTTGGGGCAATTACTCATTCTTAAAGACTCTTCTACTATTTTTCTATGTTTTCCTTCAGCTTGAGTGAGTTTTGTTGTGTTCACATTGCCTTTCAGTCTGTTGGTCAGTATCATTGTTGGCACCATCTCACTGACCAACTCAAAAATTATTTAAGCCAGCACCTGTTGGAGCTTGGAGTTTAAATGTAGAAGTCTAACTGCTGGGGAGCTATTTTAATTGGCAAGTCTCGCTGGTAGCTTTCAGAGGATGAGATGGTTGGGCAGCTTACAGTGTCATCTTTGCTGTACTCACTGAAGTAAGCAAATATTATACAACAGCTAGCACAAATGCGTTACCATGAACCTTGTCCCAGACTTTTAGAACTGAGAAACATATGGGTCAAATATCTGTAGAAACATGACTGTCAGATACCTTGTACTGTCTAAGGTGGTAATTTACAAAACTCTCATCATACAATGCAAAGACAAAGCTGTATTGAGAAACAGCTTTTAAACACTGCTTATCAAAGTACAGATGTTCAGCACCAGCATCTTCTAAGCAAAGTTTCAGGCAGTCCCCAAAGGGGTGTTCTTTTTTTAAAAAAGCAAAAAACAACAGAACATTTTGTTATTCTGTTTCTTACTTTAGCTTCAGTGTATGGAATTGACCATGTTTCTGGCAAGCAATATGGACTAAGCAAACATATTCTCTGCAACTGTAAACTCTCATCTGACTCATACCACAAGATCCTAGATGGTGAAGGGCTATTAATTTTTAGATAGATTTTTTGCTAACATTACTTACTGGTGAAAAGCCATGTAGAACTCACCTGTTTTCTCTGCATTTCTGCATCTTTCATTTTTGAGCAATGTTGCCTCTGGAGAAAACAGTAGCACTGGCCTTACCGAACCAGAATCATCTCTGTAATGACTGACTATTTTAAACCTACACCTTTCACATGATACTTCCTTTTCTCTTTTCTGTAATTTAAAAAGATTGTTTAATAGGCTGCTGTTAATTTCTTGAAATTTTAGGGCTCTGTAACATAAAAAAGAAAAGTAATAGTTCAGCTCTTTCACCGTGCTTGACAGGATAATAAGGATTTGAGTGCTTTCCTCACTCTTAACGCCAAACTTCCCAGTGAAAACATCCTTCTCTTCTTTTGTCCTTATCTTGACTGGTGTTTTTGTAGACCATTTACAAGAACATAATTCAATTTTTGTAAGTGATAAATGACTCCCTTTTGAATGTATAAATCACTAGATTATTTTTGTCACTAAGGCAAAAATTAAAAAGTTTTATTTTTTGTCATTAAGAATATAATAGGTTACAAAAAAGGTCTGAGATAATGCTGTCTGGCTGGTGCTTTGCTTTTGTACCAATACCCTGCTTTGTGCTGCTAAGGTTAGCACTTGTGGGTGAGTTACGGACTAATTATTTTGTAAAAGCATGACACCTGTGCTAACTTCTGTGCGTATGTTTGTTTAAAGCTTCTTTCTGTGAGCCAACTGGTCTTGTGTATAGCGTACCCTTGGACACATCCAAGTTACACTTTACAATTCTGAATTATACATATACACTGTAAACTGGATATGACCACTGTTATTGGCAAGAGACTCAAACTCATTTGGTTTTCTTAACTAAGTAGTTGTAAAAAGGCTGTAACATTCTGATGGGTGCTCTGCAAGTTTTGTGTTATTTCCTTTATGAAAAAGTGATAGTGCTAGCACGCTTTTCACTGAGTACTTGTTGAAGCTTCAAGGACAAACCCACTAACAACAGTAACTTCTACTGCACAACTGTTTTTCACTTGGAAATCAGACCACCTTTGGGGTTTTTAATACCTATGGTGTGGGTTTTTTTAATATATAAAGCAGTCCTAAGTTCCTAAGTCAGGCTTGTGTTTGACTCTTTTGATTATAAAACACAGCTACAGCTCCTCACCATCTGTACAGAACTCCACAGACACAGCAGTAGTCAAGGCATAATCAACTCTAATCCTGTCAACTTTTGTGTTACTTTCAGCGTGGATGTTCCTTGTGTCCAGTTCCTTCTCCCATATATTAAGGAAAGGGAACAGGCCCTATCTGTGAGTGGTGAATTTATTCTTTTAACAGCATTTACAGCCTTGAGTAATAGAACAAAGGGGTTACACTGAAAAGGTGATTTACAAATGTGCATCTAGCATTGCGTATACGACTTTACAGTGCTGAGGTTATGTGTCTTCTGCAAAAAATGGTAAACACCTCTGTGTGTGCAGTGTAACGACGTATCATTTTTCCTAAGACTATTGATTTACTCTGACTCGTCCAATGTTCACAAAGAGTACCAATGCTAAACTTAAGGTGTAAAAGCTTTTCAAAAGGAAGTAGAAACAAGTTTCAAAGAATTGGCTGAAATCCAAGGTCAAAGTACTTTGTGCACCACATCTTTTGTAGAAATAACAAAGGGTCCTGTTTGGCACTGTCAAGCGGTGACAGCTGTAGTCAGATCAATCATCTCAATTCCCCAAAGCTAAGTCGGGATACAACACAACTCATGAAGTTGCAATTCCTGTTTTCTTTGGTTTTATTTACAGTCAGTCTGTTGTAACAGAACCTCCTGATTACTCAAGTTTATGAACCTTGCAACTGTGAATACTGCAGTTCTGGAATCCCAGCCTGACACCCCTCTTGCCTGCCAGAGTTGCGCTCAGCAGGAGCTAGGAATATGGATGGGAAGTCAGCTTCAAATAATTTTGTACTTTCCTAGATTTAGAACTAGGTTGACCAAGAGTCCAAATGAAAAGAACAGGTGGGAATTTCAATGATCTTTTTCAAAGTAAAAATTATGTCCTCTGCATAGGGTTTTGGAGGTAGTCTGCAGACTTGCATGTCAGGAATATCTTTTAGAATTTCACAGTAATAGTTTAAAATAATGTGCATTTCCTATTAGATTTCACAGAACTTTTCTGTCACAGGAAGCTTCTCCTGAAAAATCTTTGGCTACAGTAAAATCCTGTATTTTGCAGAGTATTTAGTTAGCCACTCTGCTTTGGACATGCAAAGTGTGGTCAACTGATTTCCTACGTACGCAAGGGATAGTTGCACCACCTCAAAAAGCTAGAAGGGCCAGCAGTTTCCTCACCTCAGCCAAAAGAGAAGGCCTATTAGAGAGCAGACTAGTTCATTTCATAAATGAAGTATAGCAGAGCATGAATAATTGTTCCTGAGGCACTTGTAATTTATGTTTTGGCAAGTAACAGGGATCTTTCTACTACAACTTCTCTACCTTTACGGCAGCTGCATTTTCACATGGTATTTATGACCTGGAGAATTCAGAATCTCTGCTAAGGAATCACTCACACAGTAAAATGGTGTATGTGTCAAGAGGCTTTTAAAGTACTTCTAGAGAAAATGGTCACTGCTGGGCAGCCCTTCTAGCATGATTCATATGTATAAACCTGTAGTGTATTCTGTAGTGCGACACAACTGGTTTTAACTCCAGACTGCTCTGTAAAGGCAAGCAATGAAGACATGGGTGCAGCACGCATGGGAAAACAGAGTTATGGTTGATAAAGAGGCCATGCTTTTAGATACGTATAATTTGGCAAATTCCAAAATAGTGAAGATGTTCCTTTGAATACTACTTTGAAAAAGGAAAGTATTGGAAGTAGTATTTCCTTTTGAAAAAAGGAATCCAGTTGATTTCTCTATGTGAATACATAATGAGATAGCCACTTCAAATGTAGAGAGAGGTGTTTTCAAAGTTAGGTTAAGGTGCCCTTGACAAAGCTGTTTTTGAAATACGTCCATATTCTACTTAAGATCTTAGCTTTTCAGTTATGTTTGATGTGCAGAGTCATACTCTGATAATTGGCTCCTGACTTGTACTCCTCCACAGCCACATCCTTCATTCATTCATTTCCAGCACTGACCATGGCCTCTCTCCTACGCCATGACCTCACCTCACATGCAGACAGAGCGGGTGAGACCAGCCTCCCTAGTGACCCTGCAATCAGCTGTCCTGCAAAGTGATCATAAAACATGAAGAGATCGCGGGAGCTGAGCTGCACCTAGGGCGTGTTATACTGTGGCTGTTAATGCTTGGAGAAAGGGTGCTGTAGCAGCAACACTCCTCCATTGCAGTCTAATAAAACAGCCTCCATGTGACTTGTTGATGCCTGAAGTCCTGCAGGCTTAGGGGTAAGTTGCTTGGCAAGTCTATCTAAGGAGGAATGCTAAGGAAATCTCATTACAGCATCTCATTAATAACCAATTATTTCTATTTTGTATAGAATATAGCCAGGGCAGTAACAGGTGCTTTCAGAAACAACTTGAGACATTGGATAGGAGCCTGATTTTTCAGAGAACTGGGTGTACATGCCTACAGGTTCACACCAGTGATTAAAACATTAAGACAGCCAAAACTAAAAGACAACCCAACCAATGCAAACTGCTGAAAACTTTCTCTTATTTATTTTCTGCTTATATATGAGGTCTAGATGTGTGTGCATATACATATTTGTAGTTTTAAAGAATTAGCACATAGAAAAGACTGAAAAACAAGCTGAAGCTAGAAAGGAGCAGATAATGTGCTGCTCTTCATACAGCAGTGGTTGAAGGAGACTGCTAGATGGGGAGATGGAAAATATAAAGGGAAGGTATTGTCAGAATAAAACATATAGATAAGACTTGCAAGAGTTGAATGTTGAACTGCAAATACTGTCTTTTCTAAAAAGTTGACCTGCTTTAAAAGTCTTTATTAGAATGTGAATACAACTGTTATCATAGAATCTGATTCCTGTATTAAAAACAAAAACCTGAATCCTGGTTTAAACAGGAAGTGTGGCTTTACAATCCAGGTAGAAGATTTTCTGAAGTGTATGCAACAGGTTTACGCATACCTTGAATGGTAACTGCCTGGTGTCAAGCAACAGACTTACTGTTTGTTTATCAACCCATAAAACTACTTTCTAGAGCGGCCTGTTCCCTGAAGCTGGGTGCTGCATGTGGCCATTGGCTGATGCTGCTTATAAACTACTCCAGCACCACCTTGCTCTCTGGCACAACGATCCATCCAGAACGAGAATAAAAATAGAAGGAAATTCCCACTCCCTCTCTCCTCCATACAGTTGCAGTAGACTCTCATACCAGATTTTTCACTCAGCTTTACAGGTTCAGTTGTACTTATAAATGCTGAAGTCCCATGTTTCATGCATGCTGTGTTACTGTGAGGTTGTTGATTAAACAGTTCAAAAGTTCACAAAGACATTTCACGGTTACAGCCAAAGACAACTTTACTAACTTCTGTTTGCTTGGCTTCTAGCAAAATGAAATCTCATCCTGTCCCCAGATCCTGGGAGATGCTGTGCACATAAAATGTCATAACTTACCCGCAGTGTCTATTCATGCCAAAGTATGTGGACTTCAGTTGGAGGCAGATGACATTCAACATCTTCCAGAATTCAGATAAATAAAGTACAGGTTTCAGTTTAGATGAATAATCCTTTAGTCTGTTATTTTGCATAGCAGGACAACCTTTCATTAATTTGATAAGCTTTGCTTTTACAAGCACTTTTCTGTTTTTAGTAGGATAGAATAATAAAAAAATCATTGATCTATCAACAGAGAAAACACTGATTCCTGGGGTCATATGATTCCTTCTTTGCAGTTATTCACGCAAGTGCTGGGTAATGCTCTTGGAGCCAAAGTTTTACAATTTCAGCATGAATTCACCTACAATTCACACCAGATGAATATAATTTGTCATTAACTATTTAATTGCTCTCCCACTTAAAACATTTTAATTGTTGTACTAGAGATCAGGAACATTACCATTCAAATTTTTTATGAAAGCCACCACAAAAATTATTTGTGATGTAGACTTTCATTGAGAGTTCATCATATAGACAGGGATGGTTTGTGATGTTTCAGTTTGATTTCAAATATTTTTGTGATACAAGCATCTTCAGGTTCAAATTTTTAAGTTTGATCTAACTTTTAAGTACCTACCTCCCACAGTGATGAGAACTCAGATAAATTAAAGCTTAAGACCATCTAAGTAAGCTAACTAGAATTTTCCACAAGGACTAGGTACCAGCATTTTCTGGCAGAGAGGGAAGACCCTTGGGTTGTTAGAAGAGCAAGGAATAACCTGTGTCCCACACTGAAGGCTGATGAAAAACAGGTCATCACATTGATGAAAAAAGGAGCACAATTATCGATGGAGATACATTTGCAAGAAGATCTACAAAAAAGGAGTTATTTAGAAGTCACTATGCTGCATTTTTGATTCCTGCCATTTAACCCATGAGTACTTAGTGGTTAATTCTCCTACGTGTATAATTTCTCTGCATAAAGACCACACCATTGAGAATGAACGGCTTGACGGTTAGCCTGTCAGCTCTGTTGGGCCATAACCCTAGGTTTCAAGAAGAGGTAGCACAGATTGGAAGAAGAGGGGGAAGTGTCCTATAGTGATCATGTAATCTTTTTTCCACTGTACGAGTGGGCTGGAGAAAGACAGAATGCGAAGGAGTGTAATACTCTCCAGAGGTCCCATGGAACTGCAAACAGTCAGATGTCTGATCTGGAGCTGTTTTGAGTTTGCAGAGTGGGCTGGGTAACAGAGTGAGCAATTCTGAGGTAGCACAGGAAAGATCCAGACAGCAGTTTGTAATGGAAACTTTGTGTTTCTCTTGGTACCTTAACTAAACATTCCCTGTAGATGCATTTGGTTCAGTTGTGTCAGCTATGGGTAAGGGAAAATCAAGTCTGAGGAGTTTTCTTTCTTGGCTTCAGTTGCTGTCTGCATAACATTTTCATTAATCACCTTATTTGCTCTAACAGAGGCTGAGTGGTGCAGCCGAAATCATCAGCTTGTAGCAGAGAACAAATCAGCATGCTAGCATGCTAGAACAGAAGTAACATGAAACTGCAAATGACTAAACGAGGTCTCAGTCCAGCATATATATTCATCAAGGCCCATATTATTATTTTCCTTTTCAAGTTTTAACTGGACTCATTTGATAAAAAACATGGCATTTGTTATTACAGACATTTGGAGAACCCTCCTCTAGGCCCTTGTCACTTTAAAAGATTTGAATTGGCTCATTGACATGACAGAAAAAGAACAAAATCCCACATAACTTCACTGATGTTAGTCTCTGTTCAATGTTTTAAGAAGCCAGAGACATCTCTGGCCTATGCTGAAGACACAAGTTTTGTACATAAGGAATGAAGAAAGCCCCTTAAATAAGCTTTTGGCTCAAGGCAAGAATTCTAGGCTGAAATTCCTTTGCTGGGGTAATGTAATAGGTCAGATTTGCTGATTAGCACTTTTTTTGGGGGTTGTTGTTTGTTTGTTTTGCAACCCCAGTCATCTTTCGAAGTGTATTTATTAAATATTATAATTGACCAATGAAAAAGGAAAGAAATCCCGCATTTTTAGTTTTGTCATTCAGTAATACCCAGATGTGTTCAGAGCTCTATTTATGGTGTTTTTTTCATTTATTTTCTGTTCACAGTAGAGATTTTAATAATCATCCTCCTTTCTTACATTCATGGATCTGGGTACAACAAATAAAAGAAATATAGTAATTAAAGGGCTACTTTACTAAGTCCTCTTTGCAAGGAGTCTGATGTTTCAGTGTTGTTTGGAAATGACACATAGCTAAGACACATCTTCCTCTCCCCAGAATTCATCACTTCATCATTTCAGCATAATACAATTTAAATGTCTTGCATTTAAGTGCAAAGCCAAAGGGTCAGCTACTGATCTCCATTCTTGGAACAAGCCACAGGAGAGACAAAATCAAGTGGAAGTTGCTGCTCTTCTAAATTAGTGGCATTTTGGCTCTCACTGAGCACTAGTGTAGGATTTAATGCCTCAGAGATAAGGAGACCCAGTAAGAGTTTTAGGTTCACTGAACAGAAATTACACACAGCAATTGCAGGTGCTTAACTTCGACAGAAACCCCAACATTTAGTTTGCATTATTGTAAAACATAAGCTCTTTGACACTGAGGCTGTTGCCTTTCATTTTTCAAGTTAGGCCTGTCATAGATACTCAGTAAAAGAGCATTGTTTACTCACAGATTCCAGCACCACAGGGAAAAAAATGCTGCTTTTATAATAGGATGTGGCAAAAGTCCACATAAACAAAAGCATTATACTTAATGGAAGCACAATCAATAGAAGTTATTCCTGTGGGGCAGACAGTGTCCATTCTAGTGTGCATGCTCACCTAGACATGGAAGTTGTCCCTGCTAGGTAGGGTAAGTTTCCAACCCCATGGCTATCCTAATGGCTCTGACATTCCTCTTTCTTAGATGGGAGGTTTCCATTCCGGTTGTGCATCAGAACTTTGGGGAAAAAGAATGAAATGGTGAACATAAAGCTTTGGAGTTAAGACAGAATCAACAACAGAACAGCATTAGATAACAATGATAAAGCCATATAGATCTGTAAGGAGATTTATACCTTATCTTTGAAATTGCAAGCATTGTAAACACCATCTCATACAATCATGTAACATTACTATTTTTCTGGCTGATGGATTCCTACCTTTGTAAGAGGTAGCTGAAGTTTTGATTACTCACAATGTTACAGACTGAGAGGTATTGCCATACTGACAGTGAGTGCATTTAAAGTGTACGTGCTATCAGTGCAGTCACATAGCAAGACTACAGCAAACGTGATGGAAAAGAGTCAAGAGAAATTCTGTGTATGTAGATTTTGACAAGGCCATCTAGAAGATATAGCAATAATGCAGTTGCTACCACAAAGTTGTGCATTGTTTTTTCTGGCCATCAAAGGAAAACTTTACCTGCCCTCTGAGATGTGGGAAACATCTTTCATGCTTGTGATGCTTTGAGAGGAGAAAACATACATATGCATCTCATTCTTAGCTGACACGGCTAATCTGAATACCTAAGGTACTAATGAGCAAATTTACATCCGAAAAGAATTGCTCTTACTGCATTTGTATGTAACCAGTAACTCCTCCAGAAATACTTTGCTAAGAACATCACAAAAAATGAAGAGGAAAATACCACACCCAATGTCCAGCTCGGTGAGGCATCCTGGCCTTAGAGTGGACGATGTACAGCGCTGTGTAGGGTCAGGAAATGGAAGACAAGGAAGCCAGTTCTGTTCGCTTGCCTAGCCTAGAGTGGGTTCTCTCTTCCTTTCATCTCTGCAGTAAGAGCTGTGAAGCCAAGTGGCATTTACAGCAGCTAATCAACACATACTGATGACACGGTATAAATGGTACAAGCGCTGCTGAGTTCCTAGTTTAAACTTGCAGTATTTGATCTAGGAGAGTTTTCATTGAGACTGCTGTGGTTTATGGTCCTAGCAGCGGCCAGGGACACGCTTGCAACCACATGGGCTGACTCCACTGTAAGGCCACAGAATTTCACCCACAAGCCCTTTCATATTGTCTCTTTCACTCTTCTCTGTTACTCTTCTGTTCCTTTTAACTGCACCACATTTCAGGCTAGTGAGAAAAAAAAGACTGGAAAGGTGACAATTGTCTGACACCATACTTCAGCGCCATCTATTTCCTCTCTAGTTTGCCACTAACCCTGTCTACAACCTGAAACATAACTCAGTTCTGACTAAAGCAAGCAATACATTACTAAGTATTTTTAAAATGAGAACATTCTCTACAAGCTCAGGCATAAAGCAAATGAAGGTATATGTGGATTATACAATCATTAGCTGCTTTGAGATGCAAGAATATAACCTCCCTATAAGTGAAAGAAGTTTTAGGCAAGGAAGAGTGGCGTGGAGCAGAGGTAGCATTGCTGTGAAGCCCTGTCATGCGGGATGCTGTAGCGGGTGTGCTGAATAGTTCACGTAATATGTAGTTTTCAAATAGGTAAACAATGCTGACATACAACCTTACTGTTTGACAGATGATTAGCATATTCAAAGGTATCACCTGTGTCTTACTGTTAGAAATAACTTAGAGAAAGGAAAGAATCAGGTATGATGGATTAAATTTTTTCATGAAATCTCAGCAGTATACATATAAAGATACTATTTAGAGCTGTTTGGCTAAATTTCAATACTTTAAATTCCAACATGATTTTTTTTGTTGTTTTTACCTTCTTTTTTATGGCTACTATGATGGGAAGCTGGGAAGGACAGCAAAGCCAAGGATGCCTTCATCTCCCTTCACTAAATGAACTTCCTTCATTTTGCTAGTAGTCACAGATAGCCTGTGATGCTTGGTTAGAAAAATGATGAGGAATCTTTAAGTTGTAGGAGTGTTTTACAAATTACACATATCTCTGTTCCCTCACTTTCACTTTCTCAGCCTTTAGTTTCAGAGTTGTCTTTCTACTGGCTTTTCTATTCCACTGGATTCTACTGATGCATCAAATTGAGTCATCAGATGCACAGATACTTACATAAGTGGTGAGCATATGACTAGGTTAATTAATTATTCAGAAAGTTATAAAAGCACCTTTGGTTCAATGCTTTAATCGGCTAATTCAACCTCTTTGCTGAAGTAGCTTTAAGTACTTCTGTTACTTCTAATAGAGAGGATGTATTTCAGAAATATGTCTATATATTTAGACGCCATCATAAAAGAAAAGAATCTTGAAGGCTAATGATTTTGCATCTGGTTGTGTTTCAAGAGAAAAACTCTTTAACATATTTAACACATACAAATGTAACTGTTCCCTCAGTCCCAGTTTTGATGTAGTCTGTATAATTGACCTCAAAGCTTCACAGGCCCCTGGCCTAGTGCAACTGATTTTTTGTAGTTTCAAAAGAGGAAGGAACATACGATAGGGAGGGGTTGCGTGAGGAAGGGAGAAGAGATAAAGTGCGAACTCTTCAGAAACGGAAGTGACAAACTGCACAGGAGAAAGCCTACTGTTAGCAACGGCAAGTATTCTGCGTCGTAGTCCAAGGGTGCAGTAAAACAAGTAGCATCAGACTCTCAGGTCTGCAGGCAGAGATCTGAAATTTAAACTGTGGAATTACTGAAGGTTTTTTTCTGACTTTTTTATGGTCTTCAATCGATGGGAAATAATTTGATTTCTCTATTGCCCAGCAGGACTAATATTTGGAGTACTCTCTAGCAGAGAGAGAGACTACAACGTAAATGTAGCTAGAGAGAAGAAAACCAAATAGAATTCACTATGTATCCGTGGAACTGTAACATTCCATGTCAGTCCAGAGAAGATCATAAAAATACATACCCGGAAAATATGCTTGGGCTTTCTGGCATGGTCTTTGGGTTGGTTGCTTCTTTGCCATTCCAGTAGTGCATCTTTTTACTTTTTGAAGGGAGAACTCAAAATGTCAGACAGAGCGTTTTGAAGGGCTGCATCACTTACCAACATTATGCAAAATGGCTCAGGAGCACAAACATACAAGGAAACCAAAGCAGCTCAGCATAACACTGGGAAATAAGTTTCTTGTGCTTAAGATGCTGTAGGGAATCACCTAAGACTCCTTGGGCCACACTGCAAAGCTAGAGGCCAAATTCTCAGTCACATTCTCAGCATAGATCTAGAATGTATTCCAAGATTTCTCTGTGAAGGGGAGGATAGAGTTTCATGGTCCTTACACTTGGCTGGTTAGCCTGTCTTTGTTGGCCGTTTTTGAAAATCCCTTGTGCTTATAAACACGGGGAGTCCAGTGAAAGTTGAAAACACAAATGAAATTGTTCCCTTAGAAGATCAGACTTGCAGTTAGTCACCTAATAAAAATGTCAGGCATTTAATCTTCATGAAGAGAAAGCTGCTAAGAAATGTTTATAAATAATATCAAAAACTTTGCATTTCTTTATTAGTAAGAACTATAGAAACTAAATTTTTGGTGAACACTTGTTCACTGACAAGTGGCTTTTTATGAAGAACAGAACTATGTATCAGTGAAACTCAGCAAATAGTTCAGGCTGATTTTTTTTATTTCAGAAAAATTGTGATAATGTGTTTCATCAATTCATTTCAAATTAACATCATCGTTGTGTTGAAATTTGTCTCCAGAGCTAAAGGAATTAAAATAGTGTTACAAAGAAACACCCCAAAAGTAGTAAAATATTTTACCAAAAATAAAATTACTATGGGCTACTTGGTTTGCTGAGTTCTTCTGCAGTTCAAAGTTTTTTTTTATTTTTTCAGTGGAGCAAAAAATAAATAATACACATAGCTCTAGCCTTTATTTTGCTCTTTCATTCAAAACCTTAGCAAAAGATGTAGCAAATTTTCTTTTTATTAAATTTATGACCATTTCATTTTAAAGCAAATTTGCTATAAGATTTATTTTCCAGATCATGGAATATAACTTTCAGCTACTTACTGGTGGTTTGTGCAAAGCAGTTTGGAACTAGGTTTTAGCTGGGAGTGGAACACAGAGCTTAATGTACTGAACACACAGTGATGTACATTAGCAAAGATAAAGTGAGAACTAAACAGGAGTCAAAACAGGAGTTAACATGGTAGGCAGAAAATGACTTGGTAAAGATAAGAGGTTCAAATTCCAGATTCTTAATTTACTGTGCAAAAATGCAGAATAAAAATCGTGGGTATTTTAAAAGTGCTAAGCTATAGAAACTCACACAGAGCAGTTCAGCTTGGGCATCCCAGTTTGAACAGGGATTCAGTAAAGCCATGGAATGCATATTTTAGACAACAGAAAGATTATGTGATGGAGTGTCCTGTGAAAAAAACAAAAGCTTAAAAGGCTAGAATGTTTCTGCCTTGACAAAAGAGAAGCAAATGTGGCTGATAAAAATACCGTAAAATTATTCTAAACTGAGATTTAAGATATTAATGAACAAGCATGAAATAAAGGCCTAGAATATAACTGACAGAATGCAATCTGTTAAAAAAAAAAAGAAAAAAAGAAAAAAAGAAAAAGATTTTTTCCATTATGGTGAAAGTGAGTTGTAATATTTTTAAGAAGAGCAGAAGGTAGCTGCATGGAATATACCAAAGTAGTTATTTTGGTCCTTGGGCAGACCCGACTGTGGTTAAGGCTAGGGGAGGAATTTTGCACTACTTGTATTTCTCTGGCATTGTAATCATTATCATTATGGTATCTGAACTGTTGTTCATCATTTGCTGTTTGCGTTGTTCTAGTTAGCTGTGGTTATACAGATAAGTCATGCGTGCTGTAATCTGTGCTCCCAGATGGAGCAATAAAGCACTTCCAGAACAAACAGTAACACACATTCACTTAAAATGTAAACTTGCCGCTTGGAAATTCAAGAAATATTCATACCTGTCTAAATAACTCAATAAGAATGTTAAGGTACAGGAAATAAACCAAGGATTTAAATAATGGATATAACAGTAGCTGTTGCAGCCTCTGCTCAGTACTAGTTTCTTGTGCACATGGTAAACATAAGATCCAAAAATTTATCCATTTAATGACTGTATTTGCTAAGATTAAAGTAAAGATGCCCACACTTTCAAGTGTGATTGTACTTGATGCCTGGGTCTGTGCCTGTTGGAAATCTGAGAACTCCAGTTCCCAAAAAAAGGCCGCATCACAGGTAATGGAAATAGCAGGAACATGCATGCTTCTGTCAGCAGGTACCAATGCAATCCAGCTCCTTGTTCCTGTGTGTCCTAGGGGCTTTGGGGAGGTTATGTCCCAGTGTCTAATAAAGTGTGAACTCTGACTAAAGCTTCTCTTGGTTTTGGGCATTCATAGCACACTCCCATATTGGGCTTCTGGTGTCTAATGACAGTCAAATTCACCCTGTGACTTTTCTTTTGACTGAGAACATTACTAAAACTTCCTCATATTCCTGGAACTAGCCAAGCTTAATATTGCTGAATTCACTACCTGTTAGATATGGTTGAAGGTAGTGGAGACATTGAAAAGCTGTTGACAGACACACAAAAGTGGATACAAAAATCATGATCGCATTTCGCTTGTTTGGTTATGAAATGTCACCTCCAAAGTCATTAATTTAAAACTGTTTAATTTATAGAAATTTGGAATTGTGAAGCTTTGGAATGTTTTGATCCCTTTTAAAATACTTGATAAAGAAACCACCATTCATTTAACATCAAAGCGGTGCATTATTCTCTCTCTTGCACTCAGATGGTTAAGGGCTTGGGTTTTGACTGCAAAAGGGCTTGTTTATAAAAAAGAGAGTAACAGAAGCTAAATGCTTGTAAATACATATCGGTGCTATTGAAGGATAACCTTTCTCTTTTTTCTAAATAACAGCCAGTCTCAAGAAACATGGTCTGCTTGGGTGAGTGTTTTTTCCCAGGATAGCATTTCCTCTCTTAGAGGAAGGCTGCTTCAGTCACATCTGTATTTAACTGTCTGCCCCTCATCCTCCCCACCCAGCCTGCTAATCTGTGTTTCCAAATATACCCGTAATTATGTATATGAAAATGTAGAAATATAAGAATAGCACACAGTGGCATGTTCAAGTTTCTAGTCTGTTTTTGTAACAACATACCATGCTGTTCTGCAAAACAGCAGAACAGATTAAAGATCACAGAAAATTGTTTCTGGCTTACTGTTTCTGGTTTTGCAGGCACGTGTGGAATTCCCAGAATATAAATTTCTTTGTTACTGCATGGTCTTGGCATATGTTTGAAGGTGCTAATGTGCAAAGCTACTACATGAGTTAAATTGAAAAAAATAGCCCGTATACATGGTTTGACTGGATAATACTCTAATCTGTAGGGCAGTGGATATCACGTTTCAAATTGTTCAGATAGGATTGCCTAATCTTTCCATTGAAATTCTGAAAATGGTTGGTATCACAGGTGTCTCAACCTGTTTTGGCATTTTAGTCATTTGTAGGCGTGGGGTTTTTTAAGCATGCTCAGGCCTACATAGTACTTAGTATCATTTTTAACTGCTATTCAAATGCTGGATATCATACAGATGAATCAGTCAAACAGGACTCCAGGGTCTGTACAGGAGTGTCACTGTATAAGAAAGGAGCCCTTAAAACTGTGTGTGAATTGGGGAAAAGTGGAGAGTACACTAGAAGTGTGGTACAAGTCAAGACATCAGTTCTGGTTCCACCATCTCTGTAGTTTTTGTTTCCCATAAGTACATGTAGTTGCCTCAATATATGTAATGATTGACAAATATAGAATAATACAAAGGACTTTTATGTAATATCAGAAGAACAGCCTGGCTCTACTTGCTTCTGAATCTCTTCCAGCAAGAAAGAAGAGAGGTGCATTTTTTAAAATGCTGTTTCTATAGCCCAGGCAACTCTACGGTTCCTTTGGTGGTCTGCTCTGGCAAGCAGTATAAAACAGTATGAGTAGCTAGGGCTGTGCCACTGGAATGAATTTGGAGTCAGTACACCTGCAGATCTCATCTTCTTTTACTCAGTGAGCACTGCAAGTTTCTTAATGCAGCTTGACACACATTTTTCTTTGGACTGGGTGGAGTTCAGGGAGAAGCCAAAAATGTTCTTGCTTGTGTAATTTTCAGTTAAGATCAGTTGTATTTAATTCTCAAATGTGATGTTTTTCCATGAGCCTGTGTAACTTTTAACACCAGTTATGTGATGTTATATGCTCTGTCAGAGGAGCTAGAAAGGTTACAGTTTAGTGGGATTTGGAACATGGAAATCCAAACCTATTTAAAATTGTTTAAAAAAATTAATTACAATATTCCTTATCTTTTAAAGGCATCTTTTGCCTGCCTCTCTTAAGAGTAAAAAAGCCTAAGCTGCTTTTTGATTCCTTTATTTTCAAGGATCTTTACCTTTTGGAGACTTACCTCTCTTTGAGACCTGCTAGTAATGCTCATAATGCACAAAAAAACTGATGTTGCCAAGGCAGTGCTAAGACTTTCAATATATACATTCACATGCTTGACGTGTTTCCTACCATATTTAAGATACCTGATAATATTTTCACAGTAATTTATAGGATCAAATTCTGCAGTCATTGTATAAAGGTAAAATTCTGACTTCAACACTGCCTAAGATGGACCTCAAAGTCTTTATTTTGTCGTGTACAGCAACTTTAACGTTGAAGGCTCTTTGTTAACTACAATATGACCATGAGTTACTGCTGATGCAAAAAACTTGTACTGTGGCTGCATTTTCCCTAATGAGATTAGGCAATCAATTCATATAAACTGTCATTCTGTTGATTGCTTTACTGACAGTAAAAGGTCATTTATATAACGTACCTGCACAGAAAACCACATCCCTTCTGTTTAAGAGATGAGATTGATGACAGACTATGAATTTCCACGTGTGGTTTTAGACCAACAGCTAGGTCTTGCCTTAATTAACATCCTGCAGCAACTTTGTTCCAGACTGTGTACTAATTTTTTAAGAACAATAATGATTCTCATATCTTCACACAAGAATTCCAGCATTTCCTCACAATACAGCTTTTCTCTGAGGAGGTATTGCTAAACCTTAACAAAGCTGGGAAGCACTCTAGAGAACTTCCTACCACTGCTAGAGTGAGATTGCACTGTAAGAGTGCACGGAGGGGAAAAACATTTGGCCAAGAAACTTAAAGGCAATTACCAAAAAGACAACAAATCAAGACTAGAGAGGACCGAGGGGAAAAAATAGTTTCTTGGAAGGAGAAGTAGTAGTGGAAGAAAGGCCACATTTTCTTTGGCTTAGCACCCAAATCACCATGACCATCATCAACAACATCGTCAGGCAGGTGAGTAGGAACTTGAGTAACAGAAACGTCCAAAGGCCTTACCAGAAAGTGATGCTATAGCACAGGCATGAGAAAATTCCATTCTGCAGGCCAGATCCAGCTGTTAGACCATGTCTTATTGCCCTTCTTTCCAAGGGTCCCAGATTCCTCCTGGAAGTATATCTGTTGTATGACCAAAACATAGGAAAAAGATTAGTGACTCTAGTCACACAACAGGGATATCTGGCACATCCCACCACAGGCAGGAGCATATCTAACAACGATGACTGGGTACAAACATAGTGAAAATGTATTTGTTTCCCGTTTCTCAGCAGACTGAGAGATGAATCCCTGACAGTTTGCAGAAGGCCAAGGAGGACATGGAATGGCTTTGCATAGTTTTTTTAAGCAACAAAACTATATGCATTAAATGAGTTGTTGGTGGGTTTGCTCTTAAAAAATTTGTAGGTCCCTAAGTTTTTTAGGCTTTAGATCAGGGGAAGCCAACTGAAAGCAGTCCTGTTCATCTTAGCTGACTTTTGTAGATCACTTAGGAGGTGGCGTTCATGGTTCTCCATATGAAAATCTCCCTTGTGTACTGTACAGGTACAACTATTGCATTAGGCATTGTAGTTGTAGGTGTAACTAATGAAATCCACAAAATGTGCTTAAGATTGGGGTTTCTCCTAAATAATCAAGGAAACATGAGGAACACTTGTTTTCTCCATGGTCTCGAATAAAATTTTATTTAAAATAAGAATTGCGTGTCTATTAATTGAGACACTGTTTGAGATTTGGCTGAAGTATCTTGGAGGCTTCATGAACAGAGGGAAAAAGAACCTAAAAATCTCTTTTTCTGAGCAGAAGCCTCCTAAGTAGATCCTGGAGATAAATGTTATGGCCAAATCTGTGAATTTAAAACAGATTACTGGCCACTTAGATTGAAGGTTGGCTGGTGTTAATTTTGCTATCAGACAATTTTAATTAAGGTGTGTTGAATTTCTCCAGGAGGCTAATTTATGTATTTATTTCCTATTTGGTGTAGTGTGTGTAACTTTAATTTCTGATTTTGGGACAGAAATTTTATACCTCTCTGGACCTCCTGAACTGCCTATTCAGCATTAGAAAACTTAAGATTGGTGCAAGTAGGAAGTTATAAAAATTATAACTACAAAAACTGCTAAGTCTGTATTCACAAATGAATAAGATGTTCTAGATTGATAACAAATAAAGAACGTGATATTCAGATGCAGTGACAGTAAGAACCAAACCAACGTACAGAAGTAGTAGGCAGCACATTTCATGGTTTGATGTTGTCGTTTTTAACAAACGGAGAAACTAAGGATGGAAACAAATAGTACAAGTTGCCTAAGGCTATGCAGCGCATCAGTGATGAAGCTGGGAATACATCCCAGATACCCATCTATTATAACAACAACACTACTTCTGTCTGCAGCCGGTGCTCACCTCCAGTGCTAGAGCTTCTCAGGCTGCACATCTACCACAGTGCCCAAGTGCAGACCTCCAGCATAGCCATGCAACTGCCCTATGAAAGATGTTTCCCATGGCTGAAATCTGTTGAGAAGTGCATCAGGTCACCATACTGCTGTTTCTTTGAGCTCAGTGGTCCTACCTGAAGTGTCATAGTCATGGGTTTTAGCTGTTGATAGAAGGCTGCCATGTGGCACATTTACCTAGTTGAAATATAGGGCTCCCTCCCTTGTCTTCTAAAATGAGACCTAAGGCAGTGAACAAGAGAAACCCTAGTACCTTCAGCAAATGCAGAAATCACAGGCATGGCTGTGGAGGGTGCAAGGTGACAGCCTCACACCCAGTGCCTCAAAATTTCCATTGTGCATTTTTACCATTATTGTTTTTAAACTGAAGAGAGACTTCATCACACCTCCTGAACTTCAACACTGAGTCAGACAGACACAGGGACAGCTCGGAGGAGTAAGTGAATATTCTGTAGAGCTCAGTACAGATATTGTCAAAGCCCAGAAGTCTAATGGAGTACAAGAGATATGAAATGTGACATCAGCTTAAAGGATCAGGAGCCCAGCATCCCTGAAGATCCAGTTATCAAATGAGGCATCTATCACTAGTTTGATTTGAAGTACTTTTTAATGGATTGGAATACCACGGTGGTCTCATCTCGGGCAGAGAGTAACACTTTCCCCATCCAATTAGTGCCAAATGGCTTCTACCATGCTCCCAACCTTTCTATTCTAACTTTTGCATACAAAAAAAGCACATGGAAGACATTGCTATCCCTTCTAATCATGCCATGTTTGCTTCTTGCAGGTGAACGACCTTTTGAATGCAATTGGCAAGGATGTAATAAGAAGTTTGCTCGCTCGGATGAGCTGGCCCGCCATTACCGCACTCACACTGGAGAAAAGAAGTTCAGCTGTCCTCTCTGTGAGAAACGCTTCATGCGCAGCGATCATCTGACAAAGCATGCCCGTCGCCATGCCAATTTCCACCCAAGCATGCTCAAGAGGCGAAGCGGAAGCAGCTCAAGAACAGGATCTGTCAGTGACTACAGCCGCTCAGATGCCTCAAGTCCAACAATTAGTCCTGCCAGTTCCCCATAGACCTACCTGCACTGGATGTCAGCACTTTGCCTCTAATACCTAATGTGGAGTTTTGTTTGTGTTGCACACACTTAAAAAACTGTTGCTTCCCCTCTTCAGTTCCCCACCCCACCTTTTTTTTAAAAAAAAAAATCAGTAAATAGCTGCCTTCCGCTGCAATTTCCAGTCAAATTTTCTTTACCCAACCAGACAAGTGGCTATTCTAACCTCATGGACAGGCAGACTTACATGTTACACTTTGTGACTTCTGCTGTCTCAATATTTCAAACATTTTGAAACCATTTACAAATCTTCTTGATTATTCTTTATAAGAAAATGAGAAAATCTAAAAAAAACCCAAACCACTTAATTCACCTCAGGTGTCAAAGTAGTTTTGTAAGACCAGATTGCACAGCATGAGCATACATACATTTACAAATCAACTGTGTTGGATTGTGTCCCCCTTCTCCTTTCTCAGGGATGGATATTTATGTTACACAATAATTATAATGAAGACACACCCTAACCGCAGCCTTACTCTGTAAATGTATTTGCACTCAGAAGCTTTTTGTTAGGTTCTTTCACACACTGGGGAAAAAATAAAAACCAAACAATACAAAGAACAAATCAGTACTGGAATGTGGTACCAGACTCTTCCATTATTTGTTTTCCTGATTACAAACGTACATTGAGGAGTGTCCAAACAGGAGTCTTGCCTTTCTTCAAGCTGCTCTCTGCTTTTGGTAGGAAGCTGTATTTTCACTTCATGCCGAAGATGCTCCAAAACCAACTTCCTATTGCAAAAATCTCTGTGAGGTTGATAAACTTGTTTGTTTGTTTCATGCTAGATAAAATTCTGAGAAAAAAATGCTGAAGAAGATGCCTTAAGTAAATAACCTCAATCATGAGGAAACATATTTACACTGGGTAACATTTTATTGCAAGGTGGCATGGAATCTCGGAGGCATTCTGTCACTCTCTCCCAAGTTGTTAAGCAATCTGCACTGCCTATTCAGTATGGGACCAACAGAATATTCAAATCAAACCACACTGACTTGAACAATTTTCTTCTTTTTTTTTTTTTTTTTAATAAACTATGGAAATAGCATAGCTGAACCAATGCCCACCAAAACTTTTATCAAGGTACTTACTGTACAGCTGTATCTTAGAAAGACAAATTGTCTAAGACCTAGTTTCTCTATCCTGTTGCCTCACAATCGTGGTCACCGATAAAAGGAATGGAAAATCGTAATGTATCTTCTGACTGGAAAAATTAAATACACATTTTAAAGTTTTAAAATAAAAGGACATTTTAGCTCATCACTGCTACAAATTTCTCAAAAATACGCATACCAGCATAAAGTAAGGTGCTCTCATTTCTGAATAACTGCTTAATAACAAAAAGGGAATCTTGGCTAGTTTTCAGTAACTTTCAAATATTTGACACTAGACAGAGGTAGAATTTTTATGTTTTACATGGTAGCAGATATAGCAAATGACCAGCAGCATTGTGATGTACTGGAGATCTCATTGGCAGCAAATACACTATGCTTGGTTTGGCTGGGTCTGATGGTGCGTATTATAAATTCAGGTCCTTTTGATTCTGGAAATTTTGGGGTTTTCTTGCTTTTACTGTAGGGTATAAATGCAGTTAAGTGTAGCATGGTGAAAAGTAACTCTCTATGCCAAACCTGCCATTTGATATCAAGTGAATGCCTCCAGATTCCAAATGAAACTATATCTTACTTGCTGCTTTGCATTGATCCAATTTTGCAAGTCTTTTTTGTACTGTATATTAACTGTGAGAGGCTAATATAGATTTCCAAGTAGTTTCATAGGTACTTCCATAATATTTACATTATTCCTAATACTACACTTTCTATTAGTTGTATGGATAAATACTTAAAGACAGTTCAAACTGCAGTTATTTCAGTATTTTTTTATGGCTGTTTGCTTCAGATTTCACCTCTATAAAAATCAGTTTTCCCCTTTCAACTGGAAGTCATGTGAGGCACAATTCTACTGTTTCATTTCACAGAAAATGAAAGAACATCATAATGGGTTTTTGCAAGATGACAAACGTTGAGTTTGTGTGACAAGCTGCCTAACCACTGTAAGTTAGGAGAAAGCCAGATCTGTTTGCCTCCATAGATTTCCTCTTTTCTTCTTTTTAATCTCATCTACTGATACACACAATTTTAACAACTTGATACAATTCAGGTAACAGGAATTCACATTCCAATACTTTCTGTGACTGCTAAAAGTGCTCTTGTGCTGTGGTTAGTAACGAGGCATTTAAGGTGTCTAGCTAAAGGAATTCTACAAGTCAACAGTCTTGTGCATGTACTTGGAAACAAGACATAAACACATTTCTCATTATTATTATACCTTAATAGAGGGATTGGGGTGGGGAGAAAGGGGGAGAGGAGATCAAAAGGAAAACTAAGTATCAGCGAAAAATCATAGGCTTCGTGGTTCACTTTGTTGTAAAATCATCTTTTCCAACAAGAGCATCATTTAATCTTTAGCAAAGGAGGAATCACTCCAGTCCATTTAGGGCATAATAATTCAGCATTAATCAGTAGGTGCATTACAAACAAGTTGTTTCAATAGCCTGGAGAAAGAATATTCACACCAGGTTTCATTAGTACTGAGATTATGGGATATAAAGATTACAGGACAGCTATTGTGAGTGACACAAGAACTATGTAAACTTTAACTCAAATAGTAAACTAAGGATTTTATGTATATTTTTCATAGGTATTACTAGTAATTCTCCCAGATTAAGTAGAAAAAAAAAATTGGTTCAAAGATGAATTTCCAGTTCAGCCAGTTCATCTAATAAGAAGGCTGTGAGATTCTATATAGCCAACATAGCTACACTTTCAGGAAATTCTCTGAAATGCTTTGTTAATATTTATTTTTTTTAAAAAAAAAACCACACATTTTTTTTTACATCTGAGCTGTAAATACCTCAGAATGTGTTAGACTTGCAGTCAAATTACTGTGTTTTAAAATCGTAGAGTTTCAAATATCTCCATTAATCGTTTAATATATGATAGCTTTAGGATAAAATGATGAATTACAAACCACTAGTAGTTTCCAAAACTGAATGCGAACAAAACTTCTCTTACTATTTTCATATGGAAAGAGTGTGTTTGGGGTTTTGTAGCATCTGCTAGATGTTAGAAAAGAAGCAGAAGTATCAGCAAAGTCATAAGACTCCATTCTCATGATGGTTCCTCCTGAGTTTTTCAGATATGAGAAGCCTGAACAGCTCAGATTATGTTTTGAAATCTGGGTGCTTACTCAAACTAACCTCAAAGTTTTACCCTTTTGCTGTTTCACCCAGCAGTGAACCTCAAACATTCTCCTGGCATAGCAACAAACATCGCAGGCTTGGGAAGCACTGCTCTGGCAAGGTGCAGATGTCTTTGCAGTCCTCCGTTTGGACGCGTGTGCACCTCTCTTGCCTCCTCCCTTCCCCATGCAATCTGTTGAGGTGATTCCCCACAAACTAAAAAATTGCCCTATTTTTTTATTTTTAGTTTCAGCATATAACAACAGTTTTATGATTATTAAGAAAGCCCTGGAAGTTTGTTTTTCTCCAGCCATGATTCTAGCTTCCTCTAAGAGTTGAGTTTAACTGCCTTGCTATAGGAAATGGGTGCAAGTTAAAATCATCACATCACTACCACCACTCGACTGAAAGTAAAGACACCCTTAGAAACTCATTCATCCCTTCCATTAACCTCATCCTGTGCAAAGGCCTGAAGTGCATTAATGGCCACATGAATTCAATTTTCATCTTGCTTCTTAGAAAGCAGTCCTGGTAAACTCCTGGCAGCTAGATTTTATTGTGAGAATTGTTTATATCGGCGAACTAATTGTTCCTTGCTTTTATAATGTAGGCATACTATCCGTTTATGTTATATAACTGCAAAGGTATATATTTATAACAAGTCATCAGAAGCCTCTGTTTGATGGTAACATCTAATTCCTGTATATACCCTACCCCCTGTACTGCATTAACCTTTGCAATAACTTTTAGCTATGAAAGCCTCTGTACACCTTTAAAACCTCATCACCTCCTGTCCAGACATTCAGCGCTTTCCGTGCTTCATGCAGCCAGGCAGCAAAAGGCTGTGCGAAGAGCTTGCCTGTTTCTACCTATTCACATTCACAACTGCTTTTCTCCAGTTCTTTGCCATGAGTTCTAGAATGTGTACTCTTTGAAGTGCATTGTTGTTTTGGGGTACACGGTTTGTGAAGAAAGAATGAGGAAAATGAACCCTGCATACTTAAAGCTTGCTTTTTCATTGCCATTTGATTTACTAATTTCATTAGGTGATGCCTACGAACTGACTTTCAGGTGCTCTTTTACTCCATCACACCACCTGTTTGTGCATTGGGTGCTAACATATGGTCTATGTCAGTGAATGGTATGATGAATGTCTGTATCTTTACCTCTTTTGGGGATAAAGCTATAGCCTTAGGCAGAAGAAAATAACCGAGTTATACTTGTTTACCCCATAAGCCAGAATATAAAACGCAAAACCCCATCCACTGATATAGGTTATATATATATATATGGATTTATAGAAGCATATGCACATATATATAAATACATATATATGTGTAAACTGTATAGTACGTATACACAGCAGTGTGTATATACTACACACTGAATAACGAAGGGATGTCTACAGAACACAATTAGGTATCCATTTCATTATGACTAGTGATGGGTCTGAACCAGAATCCTAGATCCACACCATTGCATTTGGAAAGTTTGAAGCTGTTTTTTTGAGATTTGTGGTTGAATTTCATCTCTGGTTACAGCTGCAGTTACTTGTGTATGTATGCATTCGGGGGGACGGGTGGGCATGTGCACACGTGGTTTTTCACAAGCACATGCCTGTGTGGGTGACAGAGAATATGTGTGCCAGTAAGTGTGCACGTGTTTACATATATTCTTCCAGCTTTAGTGAACTAAATGTTACCGGCATCATCTTTACTTCTACAGTTTTATCAGCAGCACATGAATGCTTCCATGGGTCACTTTTCAACTCTTTAAATCACTACATTGAAGTATTACAGTTGTACAGTTGTATGTTCATCTATTCTTGCTCTGCTGTAACTTTTTATGTATTTTGTACTGCATAGATTATATATTGTGATAATGTCCTATGCAACAACAATAACAAAGGAAAAAAAAGGAAAAAGAAAGAAAATTAACAACTGTAAAATATCGTCTTAACTTGTATGCATGGTTAGTGACGTTTACATTTTCCAAAATAAAACTTATAACTATGAAATGTTGCTTTTCTCTTAATTTCCTTCTCTATGTATCAGTTAGAAAGCATCGGTTGTTAATATCTGTGCTGTTCATTTGAGGTTTGATATCTTGTTACACATCTTTGTTTAAATGTCAACCGGTGCTATTGTTTAAAATTGGATTATGTTTTTAATCATTGAGAGAAAGTTTCTGTGATGTTTGTTAAGTACTCTCATCTGCTTTAACCAGTATTTTATAGTTGCATAGTGAAATTATTTTCTCAAAGCTGGTATATACTGTGGGGTTTTTACAAGATGGTTACAGGATTAATATGCATTACAAAGGTCAAAGAGTCAGCTATCCTTTCTTCAAACCTCAGTTCTTTGCAGATTTCCGATATCATCTCTGCAGGTGGCAGTGTACTATCAGAACAGTTGTAACTTAATCTCACAGCATTCCAAAATGTTCTTTCATAATTTTAAAGAAGAGTAAACTGAAACACGAGAGATCTGAGTGACTTTCTCGAATACATGAGGCAGTGGCTGATGTATGCCTTTGTCCTCTTTGAAAGTTACACCACACCCCTAGGAAAACAATTTTGTTCTCTATAATGAATATCTGTCTATAGAACATTATAACTGATCGCAAAAATAGTTTAGAACAGTGGACTACTGCTGAAAGATGAAAGCTAAAATATCTTCGTTAAGCTAGAGGCAATTGTGTGAATTACTTTAAAATGAGTACATTTTGTTGTGCAGTGGTCATGAAAACTGTTCAGAGCAAATAACTTGGAGACCATTATCTTTAATAACAGTTTTCCCCATGTATTCATTACAGTGTTGAACTGTCATTGCTATTCATTATCTCTGACCATGCACCAGTTAGCTTGTACATCTATCTACACGTGTCTATGATTAACTGCTATTCTGTGACTTACACAGAGGAACTAGCTAAATCACATAAATGCTTAACCATGGTACTGCAGTATTTAAGGGCTCGTTATCTGAGAATAACACACTCTTTGCGCATGCAGTGGGGAGCCCTGACTACTAGGGAGCCATCACTGGAACAGAAGACAAAATGCTTCTGTCCAACAGAAAACCACAGGTTTGTTTCATTCTCTTCTACTAATATTAGCGTGGTGTGGCCTCCCACTGTTTATTCTCCGCGCCTGTGTTATAACTGGGAAACCCCAGGCAGAGGACTCTCTGGAGCATTCAGGTTGTGAGGATCCTCAGGCAAAACTCCTGGTAAACTGTCTAATAACGGAGGGAGCTGAGGTTCCCTTGCAGACCCTGTTATCAGTCTGTCTGTTGAACTTCCATTTCACATCCACTGAAGTAACTAGCACCACCCTTCCCCTGGCAGTCTTTGCCTTAATGCTTCCTCAGATGTCTTTTCACCCCATTCACAATTCTAGTTAAATTTTCACCCTTGAACAGACAGGCTAGACAGCTGCTTTAGGAGTCCAGTTGGGTTTTGCTGGGTTGTTCCTGTGGAAAGGGTGTGACATATCTGACCTCTGCCACCCCCCCGTTTTTCAGCCACTTGCTCAACCTAAATTCACTGTTTGTACTGGGGAAAAAAGGTGGGGAGGGGTCTTTTTTCTGCTGATGCTGGAGAAAGTTGGTACGGACTCTTGCTCCTCTTTTCTGTGAAGTAATGAGTCTGAAGTTTCTTGAAAATACAGGTTACACAACACTTCTAAGCACTGTTTGTGAAAACAGGCCCCGAGAGTAGCGTTTCTGAAGTCATCCTACATGAAGGATCTGCCTCGTGTTTGCTAACAGAAGAGCAGTCAAAGATTGTTTTCTAAGCTTTCTAGAAGAATGAAAAGAGAAACAAATACTTCTAAAAGGATATGCCTTTTCAGTTTGAGTCGATTGCCTTGGTACTGCAGCGTTACATACCTCCCCACCCAGACACCCACGCTCCGAAATGTGTATATTAACACATTCTCACCTGCAAAAGAAACTTATTCTCTCGAGTTGCTAAATGTATGAGTTTCTGTCTTGCCTGTGACTCAGCATTTGCCATGAAATGTTCATAGACTTGGCAGTAGTCCATCAGTTCAGAAGAGAAGGGATAATAATGCTAGAATCAGGAGGGGATATTCCTATTTACATTTACCTGTGCAGCATTTCTGGCTTCAAAGTAGTCCATCTCAAGGTTAATTGCCCCAGCTTTTCAAGGAACCACACCCATGGCATGCTTTGCAAGTTCACTGAAGGAGATTGAAGTCACATAAATATAAATAGAGTCAACAGAGAGAAAAGAGAGAGAATATGGGGACTGAAATAAAAATAAAGAGGCGAGGGCAATGAGACAAGGTGAGTGTTTCTAGCAGCTGACCAGAAAAGCTCAGCACCAGAACACACATGGGCCTTCCTAAAGCACCGCAGAGCAAGGAAGCTAGGCAGCATCTCCAAAGATGACCAGAGACTGCATCATCTTTTCTAAGAGCAGTAGAGAAGGGACCTAAATTGAACAGTAATTCAAGCAGGCAAGCATACATGTCTAGCTAGATACAGCACATTGCTGGCAGAGCTAAGAGTATAAAGAGAGAGGGAAAGATTCTTTTAATAGATTTCTTAATCCATACATCAGACAAGGGACACTGGATGCCCAGACATCTGAGCAGCAAGAGGAGAAGGGGGAAGCATCAACGAACGCTGGATTTGGGGGCCAGATTTGCGCCATAATGTAACAAGGTTACATTAAACAAATCTGGAAAAAAGAGAAAATAAAAAAAATAAAAAAAAAGAGTGAAGAAAAAGCCTGGGTGGGCTTTTAGGCAAGAACAGGCCCCAAAGGTCTGCAACAAAACCTAAACACTGAGCTTAGTAATCACTCTGCCACACCAAGAGAAAACAGCTCTAGAGTATAATTGCTGCTTCATCATAATTGTAAACAAAGGATCAACCTGTCCTGCCTGGCTGGCACTGGAAGGGGTTAGATTCAATCTTTGGCTCCCACTGGCTGGAGCAAACGTTGAACGGGAAAGGGGGTTGGCATCAGGGGCTGGGCTCCGAGAGGCTCCGAGACGCTGTTGCCAGCAGGTTTCTGTTGAGCTGCCGTTTCTTCTCTGCATCACTGGATAAACACGCCTGCCTGAGCACAGCGCAGCAGGTCTGAGCCTGCTGCACTAGCGCTTGGAAGGTGCACCCGAAGGGTCGCGCAAGAGCTTCCCCTGCCCAGGCTGGCTTGTTCAGGGCTAGCCCAAGCGCCCTTCCCAAGGCCTACCTGGCGTGACGGGGACATCCCCCAGAGAGAAGGTGCAGTGTGCCAAGTGGGTGGGTGAGAGCGCCACTGAGAGAAAAAAGGCCCAGCTGCAGGACAAGGGAGATGGTGCTGGTCAGAGAGAGTGTTTCAAGTATGGGGCGGTGTAGTAAGAGCAATGGGAAGAATATGGGGAACAGATGAAAAGTGCAATAAATGGAAAAGGTAAGGTAAAGAGAGGGAAGTATAGAGAAAATAAGAAAGGAGTATAGGGTAGTGCAATTTTATGTCATTTTCTAGGGAGAAAAAGAAAGGCCTCGGGTGCAAAATCCAAAAGGGCGTCTAGACGAAGGAGCACGACAGTTCATGTGGTAGCATTTCCAACAGCCTAGAAAGTAAGGCATGTCGGTGCGTAATAAACAGGACTGTGTGTCTTTAAGAGACCAGTGTTTGTGTTTTCCCATGCTCTCCTATTGTGGAAATAACTTTCTGAGTCATTTCTCTGATCCTGGAGACAAACTGAACAGACACAAAACATAACAAAACACAATAGCAACGGAAGAGAGAAATTCCTCCCTCCCCCTTCCACCACTAACGCATTTTACGTCAGCGATCTGCACGCACTCGAAGCCTCAGAGTGGGAGAGAAACAAGGCACAGACTGACAGTGTTGTTCAGTACACACTTCTTGAATCAAGATCTCCTTCTCCACCACTGCATAAACAGTTAAAACATGAAAGCCACGCTTTCCCAGTCTGTTACTTTAAAATATTTTATCCAGTGTCTTTGGTTAAAAGTCTGACCTTCCAGATTTTCCACAGGCGGTGAACTGCAACAGGAATTTCCTAGCTTTTTTAAACTACAAAGCTTTGCACTTCAAAGGCCCTGCGATTTTTCTCTCAAGCTTCATGCCCCACCCTCTGCAAAAAATATGTCAGTTTGGGACTCTTGCAAAATGCCACATTCAGAGGCTCACATACATCTAAACATCAACATCACAGCTACGGTTTTCCCAGAGGGGAGCAAGGGATAGGCACACCCACGAGTGGCTGGCCCCAAACCCAGGCTGTGTCAAGACTTCCCGCACCAAAATGCAGAATCGCCACTGATCAGACCCGAGACGAGCCCATTTTCTCTGTTTCTTCCTCCAGCCTCTGTTGTTGTGCTGAGGACTGGCTTGGACCCTTTGGCGTTACAGACAGCACAGTCCTGAGAAGCTGCAAGGCCTTCCAGGTCTGGTTTAACGTGCCATCTTTTTGACTTTGGGGGTCGTAAAACGAATCCCAAGCTTTTCCACTCTGGGACTGCCCTACCAGCTGTTGCTGCAGCCTGCTGGGAGGAATAGGATGGCTTGACAGGAAGCAGCAGGAAGGTTTGTTGGGGATTGCGAATGCCACCTGTGGTGCCTCAGTGAACCCTGCCCCAGCCCGCAGAGCCGGGGGAGATGCCCCAGCTCCGGGCAGGCGCCGTGGGCTGGCTGCAGGAGCAGAGCAGGTGGGCAGATCCGCAAAAGAAATGACCTTCATCCACCTTCCTCCCTGCAGGAGAGTCGTCCCTCGCAGGGGTGAGGGTTGGAAAGCAGTCACAGCACACCCCAGCTTTTGCAGCTTTCCCTGAAGACAGGGTGAGGGGTGGGTTCCCCTTCACGTGCCCTCGCAAGCAGCTGTGCTGGGGAGGGAGCACGAGGCAAGCCCGGGAACGGGAGCTGTGCGGAGCGTGGGACGGCACAAACAAGGCTGGGGGAATAAATCAGGCATGGATTGGCTTCCCTCTGAGAAACCTTCCATTAAGGCTCCACTGGATATTTTCGGACTCCCCCTGCCTATTTTTAGGAGGGATAATTAATGCAGAAGGAAATGGAGGGGGGGGGGGGGAGGGGGCGGGAATCAAGCTTTAAGTCAAATAACGGAAAATTCGGTATTCTCCACAAAATCACTATGATTAAGGAGGACTAGAAAGGAAGGGTTATATTTCAGCAGCAAAAATATGCTACAAGTCACCGTAAAAATCGTATGTTACATGGTGTTTGCCAGGAGAGGGGAAGGTTTTCAAGAAGACGGAGCTTCACCACTCCACTGTTACTGAACTGGAGCGCAGACACCGCTGAATGCCCGGCTTTCAAGCACCGCTGTACTCCGGCCGTGCCTCTGCGTAGCTCTCAGCTGTGCTCAGGCTCCTGGCTCCTCTGCCTGTTGTGACTGGGCTCTGGGAGGGGCTGGCTGGGACCTGGAGAACGACCAGCACCGCTCTGCCCAGTACTGTGTGGGAAGTTAGGCAGGAAGAGGAAAAACCCCAGCCAAGCTACGCAGCACCCCCACCAGGTCCTTAAAATAATCTGCTTGAAGCACAGGGCTGTTACGAGGCTAGAAAAATCTGTTTCATGAACTAAGATGGGAGGTTCTCAGAAAAAACCCCTCATCCTCTTGGATACGGGAGCTGGAACATGATAAAACAACGTGTGCAATGCTTTCAAAATTCAGCCATTATTTTACCGATAGCAGTGGTTTAGATTCACATCCCTCAGCCTAACAATACAGTCTTCTACCAGTGTTAAATGGTAACGTTGCCTGTAGAAGAAAAAAAGCCTTTCCTTAGTCATCTGCTTGTGTGTTCATGTCCCACCTCCCTCCGAAGAGCGATTGCTTCAGAGCAGGGCCTCCTTGCTTGCCTGCTCAGCATCTTCTGCGCAGCACCGTGCAGTCACCACACACAGGAACGGCACCTTTGCCCTCCTCCAAGGAAAATCACCCTGGCTCCCTCCTTTCCAACCACACCCTACGTTCCCTGTCACACACACAAATTTTTATACTGGAGGGGTCACCTCCTCTTAGACCAAGCCCAGTTTGTGAATTCCTGACACCGCAGAGAACGGCTAACGTACCTAACAGAACTGGAATGTGCCAAGGGGCTGCACTCAGCACCTCCCTTTTAGGTACCTCTGAAAAGTGTTGCCTCTTTGCTTTGGGGAATATTATACAAAAATTATCTTTTTAACTTAGAATTGCCATTTCCTGTAAGCATGACTGTGGTCTGGGAAGGGTTGTTGCTAGGAAAAATCCCTGGGAATTATTCAGTACCATTCCTAATCATACCTTTCCTGCCTGATGCCCTGTGTCTCTACACAGAGTGTCTTTGCAAACCTGCTACATGAAGATCTCTCTATTTCTGAACTCAGGGAGGTAAATACCATCTCCCAGGACTGATAAAACAATTGGAAGAGTAAGAACATGCTACAGAGTGTCTTTTCTAAACAATAGTATTTCTAGTTGTAAAAGGTTTGCAGATGTGACACGGTAACGAGCATTTGAACTACTTGGTGCTAGACACATTGTAATGATACGAAGCACTACACAGTAAAAGGGATGCTGAAGCATTTATATTTTGTATTTGCTTTCAATTACGTTCGATAATAGAATTTACAGCAGTATTCCCCACAAATCTTAGAAGCCCAGATTCATGAGACATTTAAGTGACCACTAACGAGCTCCTGGCTTCTCTGATAATTTCAGCAGAAGCCAAAGGCAGAGTGGGCTGGCTGTGGTTTGGGTTATATCAGTTATAAAGGTACACATCGACATCTTGACCGTCCCAGTCAGAGGCACAGCAAGTACCTCCCTCCAAGGCCATCAGGCAGCAACAGGTCTAACTGCCACATGGGAACCAAGCTGGGTGAGTTTATCCAGCTCCCAGGTGACAAGGACCTAACAACAGCCACTGCCATCGACATCTGCAGGTACCTCATAGACACATGCACGGAACCAACACAAACACAGGATGGGCGCTTTCCTCCTTGGCCAGATTCTGCTCCAGATAAAAGATTCAGATGCTGGAGCAGAATTAAGAGCTGTTTGCCTATGAGCACAGCCCTGCCTTCACGGATGTGTCCCGGTCTCTTAAACCTACAGAGTCTTTGGTTCTGATGGTAAATATATTACATGCTCAGTAGTGTATTAACCAGCTTTCTGCAAAGTGGCGGTTGCTATATGGAATCTCAGCCAGAACCCAGAAAGTCTGGAAAATCATCAACACAAGTGATGTGTCAGCTTTTTGAAAAGAAAGGGCTATGGAGCTGTTTGAACTTTGTTGAAAAAGTCAGGGAGTAGTTGGTTATTTTATGTAGTCGCACATCCATAATTTGAGTTCATGTCTATAAATAACTTCCTTTTTAATTTGTAGTTTCTTAAGTTAAAAATCTTCCTTTAAAGAAGAAAAGCAACATCTGTTACACGAACCTTCTGCCAACATTTAAAATCCCTTAGATGGTACCTTTGCCAGTTTTCTGTTTTCCTGGAATAGTGTGCAGGAGACAAGAAGTCAGTAACAGATTTTACAACCGACTGATACCAAATTAAACTCGTGATTCTTCTCTGTTCACATAAATTATGTCGTTTGGAGAATGTTACCCATAAGCACTGCAAAAAGAGGGAGAGGAATTTTCCCTGCAGTTAGATTCCCACCACTTACTAATTCCAATGTTTTGCACTTACCTTCGAAACAAGTTCAGTTCTAGAGCAGAGCGATCCCAACGCCTCCCTGTCGTCTGGGCAGAAAACTGGACTTCAGATCTGACAGGACTCCTGCGTGACGTTTATCAGGCACCAAAACCACCGCTCTGGGACACACAAAAGCGACCAAAAGTGCATATAAAACGGCAGTGGTAAAAATCTGTCTGCCCGTGCTGTCAGCGCCTGCTACGGGGCAGGAGCGCCCGGGTGCCTTTTGGGGCAGCTCACACAACCGGAGAGCAGCCGGGAAAGCATAGGACAGATACTGGGGTGTCAGCAGCACCTGGATCAGCGGGAATGAGGTCTGATCTAACGGGAATGGCACGGGCACGGACTTGGGGAAGTATGGGTCACCTGTGGGGTTTAACAAGAGATTTCATGGGGACATACTGGATACTTGCTCGCTCTCTGTAACTGCCGAAGAGCTTGCTTACTTGCTGCTCCTGCCCATCTTACATAGGCAAGGCCTTATGTAGGCAGCTTTCTCTGGTCTACCTGTGGTAAATATACTCACATACATAGTAATTAAAACATATTAATAACTCGTCCTGCACTAGCCACTGCTCTTTGCTCCACTCCTTCCTAATCACTTCAATTCAGTGATCAGGCTTTTTTTAATTATAATTGACAGATGAAGTCTAATGTATGATATTTTACATTTTAAAACCCTTGTGCATACCATGACTTACATGCTGTTAAATCTTGCATAAGAGGTATGGATGCTTGGGTCTGCCTTGCTTTCATTCCAGGCACTCCAACAGTTTTCAGCCTTTGTAGGCAACTGATTTGCTGTAGAACGAAGAAAGTAAATTCAGTGTTATTCTGCGCAGTACTGAGATGCGTGGCTTTTCTGTTCAGGTGGCTCTGTGTCCTTGAGTAAACAGACTGACTTAACATTTTTCTGTGCAGAAAAACAACGTTTTCATCTTGCAAGTATAGAACGGGGCACTGCAGAGGGAGGCCAGGATTCCTTTAGGAATCTCTCCAGCCCTGGGTGCTCAGGTAACTGTCTTGGCCTTTGCTTCATCGATCAGATTTCTGTTAGTTCTTATGCTGCGCGTAACTAGACATTTGGGCAAATGCTATGGTCACAATAATAACAATTGCATTTTTGTTCATTTTTTGTCTTAGATTCACAGCACTTTGTGAGTTTAGATGAGCCAATTTAGCAGTCTTATAAACCATTATCATCAGCTCCTAGCGTAGCCCCAAAAAGTCTGCTTTGTCCTTAAAGCCTCCAGCATTTCCCCCAGGAGACACGCAGCTGGCGTGTCAGCCACAGTTTTTCTACTTCTGTTTTAGCATCCTTACATCCCTTTGAGTTCTGCACTCTACCTATCTCTGGCTTTTGTTTGTTTGTTTGTTTGTTTCATGTTAGTGTCCTTGAGGGGCAACACCTGCAATGCATTCTTCAGTTACAGCGTGTCCCTGATCTGTAACTTGTTCTTCCCATGCGGTAACTGTGCACTTCCATTGTCACCACTTCCAATGCACACTGAAATCAGACAAGGGAAAATAAGCTACAACAGGGAGGAGAAACTAGATTTTTTCCACAAGTGGTACTTGCTCTCAGAGTTTTATAACCATGTTAGGTTCTTAAACTGCTTTCATTTTGTTTCCTCAGAGTTAACAATATGAACAGCTTTATTTCAGCAAGGCATCCAAGTTAGGCGGAGTTTTGTGGAAAGGTACTCAATTTGTTCTTTAAAACACCCTTTTTTCTTGCAAATGTAGTTATGTGAAGAAAAACACTGCAATTGTGTTGTAAGTAGAGGGAGTCTTTCAAATGTGGTGAAACTCAGAGTGATGCATAGATTTATTTAAGGAGACCACAGGAAGCGGAACACAACTCTGTAAAGTCAAATCAAGTATGCGCTTGCATATGGTTAATGTTGTGAAACATTTCTGTTTTCAAGCTAGTTACTTACTGAACTATTTGAAGTATTAAAATCCAGTCAGATTACTCATCTATGACGTGCTTTTTAATAGTTCTGGCTGAGAGCTGCCCTGTAGTTCTAGGGGTAAACTTTACCCCGTCAGTAATCCTTCTTGAAATGTATTGATCTTATGAATGGCAAAGTTTAGAAATCTGACTCACATGAGGGGTCCAAAAAATGCTGCTTTTTAGAAGTATTTTCTAGTTACATGTGAAGTTTAACTGAGCCATCTGTGTAGAAATCAAACAAATGAATTTTTTTTAAAAAAAAATCCTGTAGCAAAGACGACAACATTAGGAGTAAATTATATAACTTTTTGGATAGGATTTGAAGTTACCAGAAATCAACTATAAATGCTAGTTAGTTTGGCAAGGAAAAACAAATGCCACAGAAGAAAATTGGAATCACTTACAACAAAGCTGACAGACTGCAGAGAACTGCTTTTTATCGGTGCTCTGCAGATGTGGGCTATTTCCTCTCTTTTCATTGAGAAATCCCAGTTTCACTAGATGCTGTTAAAAATAAGCATCTATCACCAGTTTTCTGCACAGCAGTATGTGATACCAGCACCGCTTCCTGCATCCCCGCAGCGGGAGACCAGTAGATGGGTGACTGGTACTGGTGGTCCAGGGGTGGCAGGCAGCAAGCCCTCGGGGAAGGGGGCTCACCCCAAACAGCCGTTTGACAGGGTGACCCAAAGGAAGTCATTATGTACCAACGCTGCTTTTCCTCTTTAAAGCTTTCTATAGGAGAGATTAGCAACACGCATCATAAATTAAAATGCCATTTTCCAAACTTCTGGACTGACTGAACACTCGCCTGTAATCGTTCTGAGCACACAGTGAAAAGGAACCACACCTCCAGAACAAGCTGAAGGAATCCAAGTGTTTGGATTTTGGCCAGGATGCCAATCCGGGAGGCCAACCAATGCTAGATTTCGACAAGTAAAGCCTTATGTTGCTTTAACATCCTTCAGTCAAAGTGTTTCTTGAGTGTAAATTCCAGCTCTACGAGTAAGTCTGCCCTCTTTTCATGAAGGCCTCTTGGAGATTATAAAGCTCTAGAAAGACACAGGAATCTGATCGTGCTGAGCACACTGTGTGACTGTGCCCTCTAAATCAACACAAGATGAGAACACAAGAGCTATTTAACGTACCACTGCGATAAAGCTAATTCCAGTATCAATCACACAGGCAGGGAAGTTTAGTATTACGATGTCCTTATATTTAAGAACCATGTTCCTAGAAACCAGTCACGCCAGTTAAGAAAATTCTTCATGAAACGCACAGATCTGAGCGAGTCCGTAACCTCTGCCGAGCATTAGCTTCCCTTCCGTCTTTAGGTGCAGTTTGTTTGCACCAGGAAAGAAGGAAACCCTAATGGCAGGCTGGCATATTGTGGGCAGAAACCTTTGAGATCTGCAGAACAGGGAGACACGTTCAAAGATTATTTTATCTCCTTTCCCCAAACTATTTTACTATCTGATTTATCCCCAAATCAAATTCACGATGGTGTCAAGCAGCAACTACTGAAGGTAAATGCGCGCTGTGAACACAGGCACAATAATGAAATGGTTAATATGGAACTTGAATCAAGAATGATTTACAAGGGTAAAATAAATAAAGTCAGTATTATGATATAAAAAATAGGCCCTTTCAAACCTTTTTTAGATTACTTGAAAAGATTAGAAGATCAACCGATAAATTCTCACCAACCCACTGCCTCAAGAGTGTCCAGCCGGCACCGATCACCAGGGGACAGTGCTTAAAAGAATTATTAATAATATTAGGAGACTAAATGATTGGCTGCTAATACAGAGTAATCAGGATTGCTCTGGAAACTGGGTACAAGCAAACCAAGTGTGTTTGATACAATCAAAATTAACTCAGAGATTTAGGACGACACCCCATCAGCTTGGCTATACTCACCAGATGAGGACTCTAGCTCAGGAAGCAAGGGCTCTGAAAAACGTCGGGTCAGAGCGCAGCTGGGTGAGAGGTCCTTGTACGTCTTACAGCCAGAAAGAGTGAAGACATCTTTGTGAATGAACAGACAATCGTTTCAATTAGGGAATAAACTTATGCTGAAAAAAATGTCGATTCTTCCACAGGATCGGTGGCACATTCAGCAGAGGGGCAGTCCAACGGAGCCTGCGGCCGTCTCTGCCTGGATTCCTTCTCGTTGGAGCTGGCGTGTGTTTCACAGAGAGCTTTCGGTCTAATTCAGGTATCTACAGACCAAGGAGGGGTTAAAAGGCTGGAGAAGGCTTGTAGCACAGGCATGAGAAGGATTACGCTCCACGAACTGGAATTGCGCCTTTGCAATGGCCTTGGAAAGCACAACCTGCTCAGCCTGACACAGAGGTTAAGGGACAGCCCCGCAGAGGGCACAAGCAGCTGGAGGGCAGCTCCTCCATCAGACAGGGGGGAGATGAGACCCAACGGCAGAAACCAGAGTCAGGCAAATTCAGGTTAGAAATAAAAGGGTTTTTAAAAATGGCTACTTAACTGTTGGCACAACTTACCATGGGTTAATATGACTTCTTCAGCACTTGGGATTTTTCTAACGAAACACTGTAGTTCACCAAGAGATGTTTGACAAATGCCCTGGCTGCCACCTGACAGCACGGGCATGGATGTCCCGAGGGTGGTAGGTCACAGCCCAGCCCGTGGCACGGCACAGGGGGCCCTTGTGCCCTCGGAACCCGGGAACTGGGAACACTGTAGAAGCAAAAGCTGAACAGGCCTGGCAGTGCCTCATGTCTGGCTTTTGCCTCAGACCGTCGGTGACCCACCTCATGCAGACCTTGAAGTCAAACTGAGTGGATTTGGCGGCTGCAGGAGGGGAGCCAGCGACGTCCCAGTTACCCCCCACCCGCAGTTCACGGCGTGCCCCTCGCCCCTTGCTGCCCTTCCAGGCTGCGGTGTTTCCCCAGCATAACACTGAGGAGATCACACAAAAAGCACAAACAAGAATTCAAGCAAACAAATACTTTAGAAATAAGTTAATTTTATTGGATAGGCATTATAGCTTCTCTCAGTTTCAAATAATGGAGAAGCCAATTCACACGGATTACAGAGCTATCAGTTACTTTGAGTAATCTTTCATAAAAGAAAGAAATTAAATACAGTTCTGCTATAAAAAGTGCGACAGTTATAACTGGAAGTTTTTCAAAACAAAAGCAAGTTTTACTACCTATTGCAAAAATTGGTTTAGTGCTTTAATACTTTACAAAGTAACAATCCAACTGCTAAAAACAGCTCTTACACATCATCTTTGTCGAAGTATGGATCAGATTAAAAATGACATTTAAATTGAATTTGAATGAAAACTGCATGTAGAAAAGGTTCTCAAGAACTCACACCTTTCACAACAAAAAAAATTCATTATCCTTTAACATTAATTAATGCTCCTGGTTTCTTTTGAACCATGGGTTTAAACATGACATGGCAGTCAGCTTAAAAATTATCAGCTGTTTTGTGTGCAGATGAAAGTGACTGCAACCAATTATGTCTTTAAATTGCAAATAGGGAAGGGAATAGGAAAATAAAAATTCACTCCTTTCATACGGGGTAAAAGTTTTGCATGAAAATGGTCAAACAGAGAGAAACCTGAAAAGTCACTTCAGCTTTAAATAAGTTTCTGGTATATCTATCATTTTGTTTATTGAAATCATAAATCAATCTTTGCTAAAACAGTATAAACTTATAGAAGACAACAGGAAACTCAGACTCAGACTCTGGAAAATGAGGATGGTACGACTACCAAGAAGCTGAACTCTTAGCCAACAAAAATCAGTGAGACTTGCTTTATTCCTTATTAACATTCACTTGAGCCTCAGTGAGACCCAGCTACTGTCCATCTTTGAAACACGGATTTCAAGTACAAGTATGTTCATTGTACTATTTCTACGTTTTTAAAAATGCTGAGTTTGCTAGGTTATTAGAAAGTGTCACATTACCTGTCCTGATCTTTTAAACTTCATAAAATTAGCTTTGGTTATAATTGAACAAAGACTCAGTTAAGGAGTAAATGAACTGCTGTAAACTACGGGTGTGACATCTGTGTTATTTTAATTCCTGATTGGGGAGACAAGCCACTCTATATGCAAACTGAGCTAAGAAAGCCAAATCATTATTGGAAAATCTACCACAGGCTTTAAGGACAAAGAGCTTTAGAATTTGTCTAAGGAAGTAGAAGATGAAAGGGAAAATGTTAGCAACAGCAAAAAAGATAAACAATTTGGGGAGGGCACATTATACAACAGTAATAGTAAAGTTACAATGAATTAGCTACATATACCTTTTGTGTATAATAATTCAGACTATCCTTCAAGATTCGTCCATATCTGAGAGGCATTGAGTTTTAACAACACAAAATTGTGTAACAAAAAAGATAAACTACACCACATGGCAGAAATACATGTAAACAGCATTGACATTTTCAGTGTTTCATTCAGCTTCTTCCATACAAAGATGTCAGTCACAAGAATCAACGAGGAAGAACGAGGCCTTCCAAGGAGAACAAAGTCTTTCAGCCACGCAACCGTCAACGTCAAGGCATTAGGACAAGTTTATAACAGTATTCTGCGTCTTACAATTGAACAGAAAATAAAGCTCTAGATGGATTCCAGTAACAGACAAGAGGTCTATGCAGATTTGAAAAACTGCTTTGCAGCTGAATCATGAGAAGACCAGCAGATCACAAGTGCAACAAGGAGTTAGCAGAGTAAGGCTTGGAAAAGACGCAGAAGTAACTGCTCCTGCCTGGGAAAGAGCACAAACCTCAACTAGATCATTGGGATAGAGTTTTATACAAAGCTGTCAAAGCTGGCCTGGAATACTATGGTTGGTGGCTAATTCCATGAATTATTTAATCTAGGCTTAAATCCCGTTTGTTCTCCTTGGTTTATGGTGACTGAACAGAGACAGGTATCATGTGCATGCAAAGCTCTTTGAGCGGCTCCGAGGCAAAAGCATCGTTTGTCCTGGACACGTACCGTGTGCAGTACACAAAGGCCATATTTACAGTACTCAGAACCTTGAGCAAATAAACGATAAAACCATTGCTATATTTCTGTTAGTATTAAAACGTAAGTGCACACAATTTGCAAAGTTCAGAGATGAGAGCGCTTCTGTCACGCCCACATGGCTGCGTTTCAATTCATACCTGATTGCAAGCCCATGAAAAGGAGATGCAGGGCATTCTGTGAGCCCAAGGTGCCATCTTTTGCTGCTACATCCTCCTGCATATTTTAACTAAAAGCACAGGGAAAAGGCTTTCTGTTACTTAAACCTGGTGCAAGTGACAAGGCAGTGTTCTGCTCCATCTTTACTGCAAAGACACCGCTCAGACGCCACGGGCCAGGACTAACTGTCTGTTCTAAAGGCAAGAACGACCAGGCTTGCTCTGTTTCGGCCAGGCTGGCCGTGGCTCTCCAGCTCCCAACATACTGCCAGGCAAAGCTCCTGGGCCAAGGCGTTCTAATTTTATTCTGTGGCAAAGCAGTTACATGGGTTTTGCCTAAAAATGTAGCTTTTACCTCTCAACTTGCCTGAGAGGGGAAGTGCAACTCCAGTGTAACTCCATTTTCAAGCTTATATGGATTTTGCATGTGAAAAAAAGGAAGAACTGGGTAACTGTCCTACAAGCTTATTCTTTAAACTTCCCCTCACCCCCCCCCTTTTTTTTTTTATTTTAAAAGAGCATTTGAAAGGGGCAAAATTAAAATAAAATACACAACTCACAGGAGTTAGGCACTGTTTAGTTCTAACACTGGATTATATTTTTGCAATCTCAGATGACTGCCACTAGAGTAGAAATTGCTTTATTTAGGAAGGGAAGAAAACTTGCCATTTTTCTCTCCCTTCTTCCCCAACAGCAAACCTCTGCCACAAAGTAAGAGACTACATTAGATGCAGAGATGATTGGCAAAATATTTTTTTTTTTTTTCTGAGAATACAGCCTCTACAAAACTTCCAGACTTGACAGGAAATAAGTTTTGATACATCTTCACTGGTTTCCCTCTTTTCAGCATTTTGGTGCCATGGTTACTCCGCTAGCTACCATTATCTCTCGAATTTTACATCTTATCTCCTCTTTTGAGTAAGGTTTCCTGACACAATGACACTTGTCAAAGAATTACAAATTTTTAAAGGAAAAAAGCCTTCAAGATGGCAGGTTATTCAGATGAATACAAAACAGTTACACAGACGACAGAGGCTAGTGTTTTACAGCCATGGTTAGATGAAGCAGTTGGGACCGAGGCTGCATCCAGTTAAGTGACTCTCAGTCCCCAGAGAGTCGTAATTTTAAGGCTGTTTGGAACATGGTGGCTTTTACCCATATCATGTGTTCCGCAGTGCAAATGTGCATCAGCCATTTCAATCCTCTTGGTACAGTACGTGCATTCAGGTAATGGGACATTGACCAGCAGTCAGAACAGCACATTCATTTCAGAGGAAAATCAAATAATCAAAACAGAGCGATCAGGATATCCAAGAAGAAAAGGTCTCATAATCCCCCCAGGTCGGTGGAACGCACTAGCCCCACTATGAATGCAACAGTTAAATGGACAGGTATGTGGTGGTTTGGTACAAGGCAAGCAATCACTTTATGAATAAGCCAAATTATTTGTTCACACGTGGAAAATCACTAAAGAGAAAATGTAAATTCCATTGACTGAAAAGAAGTGTAGACTTACAAAGGAAAGCCCTGAACGTGTGCTGGAGTAATGCTCACTTGATTTTCTGAAACCAAGAAAGAACTTTTCCTCCCACAGAAACTGATGCTCAGCACACCTTAAACCCACTCTATTAGGAGAAACCTAGATGCAGAATCTTAACGTTAGTTAGGCACCCAGACTTGAGAATTTTGGTTGCAGTACATACCTTAACAGTAATTCTTAAATAAACAAACCAACCCCAACAAACTAAACCACAAAATTTATGGAATTTTAAAAACTACACTGACTCCTAGCTTAACGTTACGCATAGTTTGCAAAGTCTTTTTTGCACAGATCATCAGTAACTGATATGTACAGTACAAAGAACTAAGAAGAAATAAAATCTGAACACTTTAATCTGCAAGAATAAAATGCATATTAGATATATATTAAGACACAATGAACCTGCCAATTAGAGGATGACTTTTCTATGATCTAGAGTGATTTTCTTCCCACAGATGTTAAATGGTTGCACTGGTTATTAATGCTTGATTTTCACTCTGAAGGAATAATAAATCTCTGTTTTATTATTTTTTTAAAAGCAAAGTAATCCTACTCCAGTGGATCCAAGGTGTATTATGAATGTCTTAAATCAATCAATATCTGTGCAGAAATGTTTCATTTGTCAAGAAAACTTTCCAGATGAACATTTATTCAGAAGCTGCTTAGAAAAATGGTGACTGGTAGGACTGGAAAAAAGAGTGGAATTGAATAGGGAGGGACAGTGTTGTACCAAAATATATAAAGAAAAATTTAAAGCTTTTCAATTGAAAAAAAATTGTATATTCAACGCGCATTAGATATAGATGTGCACAACAGACAGAGCAGTTAGAAACAAGTACATTTACAAAGCATTCTTCACGGTTAATTTCTACCAGCATTTCTGAAGGTAACCTACTAAAATGATGACCCTGTTTATAATAAAGGTGCAAAATATTGCTCTGTAGCATATTTTGAAAATAATATAAAAATAATTTCTATATTACAATTTAAACTTGGCTTGTAAAATTCCAACATAATACAGCCTTGTCTACAAACAGAACATACTTACAAACACCTCTATTGGTTTCCTTTCATTTTTAACAATATAATATTTTAGTCATATACACTGGAACTTAATGTGCAAATTAAAACAGGTACTACTGTCTGTTACTGAAATAATTTTAGCTCTATGCTATATACTGTTCGCGATCCTCTGCGCGAGCTGCCATACCCTAAAACAAATACTCTTCAAATACCCTAAGCTGAAAAGCCATCTACAATCACCACCAGTTATTTTGCTTCTCTGGACCTGTGTTTATTGAAGATTATTGTGGTTTCTATTAACATACGGGGTTCGGCCTGTGCAAAACGTTCCCAGCGTTACGAAGACCCTACTCCCTTACTAGCTCCTACTCTGCTTTCACGTCCAGCTTGCAGGCGCCTGAGTGCCACGGAGGCCTGACGGCAGGGCCCACTACTGGGGGCACCCTGCCCACCCATTTCAGAGGGCAGCAGGGCCAGCCTAGAGAGGCCGAAGGCTCCCCTCGCCTCCTCGGGCAAAATCCTCATCGATTCTCTCACTGGAAGAGTAACACCAGGCAGCCCGAGGGGAGCAAACACTGGCTAAAGGCTTAGGCCTGGATCCCACAAACATTTATGCTTTTTCTTAACAGTTACATGAAGTTTCTGGAAAAAAGCAGTCTCCTTGATGTCAGGGTGCGGTGAAGTTAAGCACCAGTTTAACTGTTTGCAGAATCAGAGTTAGAGGGCAGTATTTTTTTTTGTCAGATCTGTGCTGTGGATTTTTTGATATCTACACCTCCACCACACGAGAAGTAGATGACCCTGAATATGCCGATACATGCAAGGACTGCTACGGCCTCCGCAGACTGCCCTGATCTGCAGCCACACGGCACGCAAACCCATGTTAGCATCCCTCCTCAACGCCGTGCCAAGCAACACTGCTTACATCATCAACTTTGTGGCTTTAGAAAAGATGACTCTGAAGACTTCACTTGGCCTACTTAGACTTCTTAAGAAACAAGGAACAGGGAACTCCCCAAGGACAGCATCTTCCTTTCACTGATGCCCTTAATGTTGCCTTTGACCTAGGAAGTAGGAAGTAATTGCTAAAGCTGGGCCACACACTGTATTTCCATCGCATTTATAAAGCGTAATGAACCATAATAACAGAAGGTTAATCAATTGTTTTAAAATCCAAAATATCTGAAGTTACCTTCGATAATCTGTGCCACCTTCTTCTGAATGAGCTGCCTGTTAGCCGTATGCTACAACTGATAGCCACATTTGAAAAAATACTTGTAAAATCTAGCAATAGTTGATTAACTCTTTATAAAGCATTTCAAATGGAACTTTAATATAAAGTGTGACTGAAACCCATTATGTATTACAGGTGTCCTCTGTTACAAACAGACCTTTGTATCAGAGTTTATGAACAATGTAAAAAACTTGCATAATTGGTTTAAGCCTTTTTTAAATTAGAAAAATTGTACATTCACAGACTAAAAAAAAATCCAGCTTCCTCCAACCTAAATATCTCCCGGTGATGTTGGCTCTGTTCTGGGAAGGTGCAGCCTACCCAGGATCTAGTTCGTACTTTTGAGATCCGGACAACAGTGAAAATTGTTGAATCCCTGTCAAGGAGAGAGAGGGGGGAAAAGCACATGCAACTGCAAAAATACACGTGTCTTGCAGCCACCTGAGCTAACAGAAGAAACAAACAGGGTCCCGCAAAACTAAAACTGAGTTCTGTACAGCTGGGACTAAGTTCTGGAAGGTACGGAGAGGGCAGACCAGGCACCGAAAAGGGCTTGCTGGCCTCTGGGCTACCTATAGCTTTCAATGTAAGGAAAAATAAACCAAAAGAGCAGTCAAAGGTTAGCCATTTAGTGCAACAGAAAAATACATTTGAAGGTTATTCCCTCTTATACCTAGCTGAGGAATGACACAATTTCTTCCAGTGCTGGTGATTGCAAGTCATGAGCAATTGGGGATTCCCTCTGGGAAAAAATAGGTAGAAAATGTCCTCACATCGCTAGGCTCTTCGGTTAGGGGGACAATCCCTTCCTCAGGGGGAGGCACTGTTTCTGCATGTTTGGACTGTTCAATACCAGCTATGGGATCTTCTTTAGACGACTGCCACAAATACCTCAGAAATAATAATAATAATAAAAAATTAAAAATATTTTTTAAAAAAATCACAGTAATACTTATCCAGAAAATAGGACAATTACTATGAAAAGGTGGGTAGAATTTAACTGGCAAATTGCATTGTAGGCCTGCAGCTTCTTTTCAGTATCAGATGTTAAGGGACAAAAGAATAGTGGGGTATTTGAAGACAGTTCTAAAAGAAAACAGCAATATTAAGCAAATTATTCAAAGATATACCAAGAGGAGTATTCTGAGGAAACAGATACAACTAAAAAGTGTTCTGTCAGTATTTCATATAACAGATATTTAAAAATGTGCAATCCAGTAGTGGTATATATTTATGGAAATATCTGAGTGACTTGACGATGATAGTGAATACTAAAGCTTGGTACCCTACACAGACAAGCCTATTATTATTCAGAAGACCAGTTAATTTTTCAAAATAATCTAACATACAGGTACAGTCTATTCAATAATACAGAACAGAGTAATTTATCTAAATATCGTCCAGCTGTAAATCTTTCTTTTGTGAGCAGTGGATCTTAAAAACATACCATAGAAACAACTCTTTTGAAAAATGGGAAACAGCAAATTCTCATGGTAATGGCTTATTTTTACATACGTGCTGTTACTTTTTCCCTCATTCAGAACAGATACAGCTGACAAATACACGGGGGCTGGTGTAGCTGGCTGCTAATGTAGGATTTCTTAAGCACTTTACATAGAAGCAATTCTCAGAGTATCAAATGCTACTGCTACTCTAACGCTCTATGAATTCTTAAATATTTCTTTTTTTCTTGAAGTTCTATCCTGCCACTTTCCTCAGTCGCAGCAACAAACACAAATAAGTATGCCATTTGTTGTGCTTTAACGCGATCTGGCTTGGTTTAGCACGATCTGCAACCGGATTTCTCTGATGAGAACCAGCAGGTAACCACCACCCTTAACCAGAACAGGCACTGGTGACCAGTGCGCGCGGCCGGAGGCACAGGGTTTAGAGTGCGCTTACCTGAGGGACAGCAGTCACACGGAGCTTTCCCCTCTCATTACACGCACCGATACCTCCCTCTTGTGAAGGAATGCAAATTCAGTAACAGTCAGTAATGGCACAAATACAAAGTACAGGTCTGGATTCACAGCACAGACCGTGGCTTTTTAGGAGTGGCTAATGGACTTATTTTGAAATGATTCTTTAAATATCCCACTCAGCAGAAAACCTAAAGATATGGTAAATTTGAAGTACATGCTCAGTTGCACAGATTTCAGTGGGACATTAGCAAAAGCTTATGTGCTTTTCCTGAAAGCCAGCACATGTCAGCATAAATTTGTGTATCTTGTTTCACAGACTACTTCAGGCTTGGTTTCAAGGCTCACTAGGATTAACTGTAAGCAAGGGAAGTGGTGGAGCCCACGTCAAGAGTAAAAACTGGGCTACAGCAGCAAAGAATCAGGAACAAAGACTGTTTGGCAAAGAACCTTTCCTGTGCGGGCCAGAAAAGTGCTATTCCATAGCGAGCAAGGCAGAACTCATGTTCTGCATCTTCAGGTGGCAGAGTAATCGGTCTTGGAGGCAGCACTTCACCTATTTCTAGAAAGTGAGGGTTCTTTTTTTTAAAAAAAAATAGGTAGACAGTAAATGAGCCATTGCTTACAAGTGCAAAAAGGCTAAAGATCTGTTCTTACTACATTACACCAGTTGGTGATGGAGGGGTGCAAAAATGGCGAGTACTATATTGAAGAACACTTCCTAATGTCATACACATACTTTACCAGTATTTGCAGTGTCTGCTTTACAGAAATGTTTCTATGAGCAAAGTTTTGTTTTCAAAAATATTGCAGATACTTCTGTAAATATCTGGGTATCAGACTTGTGCAAACATGTGCTAGGAGTTGCAATTCATACTGGAGATACTTTATAGCCATCTTGGAACCTCCTGCGGGGTACATAACTCACTCTAGGAGAAGACTCAGAAAATAGATGGAGCCACCAGACTTCCAAGAAACATTAAGAAGTAATTATATTTGCGATAACTTATCACTCAATAATGCTGAGAAAGGAATAAATAATGATTAAATTCATGCAATGGCTAAGAGAATCAATTGGTGCAATACCTTTGTTTTGACAAGCAGTTCATTCAGCTCTAAAATGATCCTAACTTTCCTAGCTGGTCACCAAATTATCCAAATCTAATAAGATTTTTGGATTTTCATTTAACGCCTCTCAATTTTAACAGAAATGGAAATACTACTGAAATTCAGGTGCCCAAAACTATACTATATGGAGATTTTTTGTGACGTGAAGTCTTGCAAGTCATCATATATTTTTTATAAAACCTGTTGAAATACTCAGTACAAATAAAATTGGCTCATTCTACCTTTTTATGGAAATGTAGAAATAACTGGTAAGAACTTAAAATAAAAAAGGGCTACAGCCCTCATGAATTCAGACCTTTCACTCCCATTTTCCCAGAATCATTCAACTTTAGACTGAAATGAGTACAAACGTTAGTAGCAATGCAATATGCTGCCGTGTTAAAAATGTGCAGTATGCAAAAGCACTACCCTCCTGAAAAAAAAAGGCTATGAAAAATTTAGGTTTTACTGAGGAAAAAATACTCTCATAATAGCTATAGAATTCCAAATGTCTGCAAGGCAGATACTACCCTACTACAACACCACATCTCCGGTATTATGACTTTTCCCTATCATTCTACTACCTGAGTGATGTCAGTGTAAATTCAGGCACCATTAGTAAATTTTTGACCAAACATATACACAGCACTGACAAAGGAGTAAACAACCCTTCAGCTTACCAGTGTATGTAAAAAAGACACCGACAAAATGGAAAATAATACTTTTTTTTATGATAAATTAATCCTATTATTTCCTCATTGCCCCGGAAAAGCGAAAAGCTAGACACTATTTACTCATCAATCCTTTATTCTTTTCTTAAGGATTCCTTTTACTGCAATTCAACACTGTTTACTTTGTAAGTAAGAAAATGGTAAAACTAAGTAGTCACAGAAGAATCCTCAATGCCTGTGTCCCTTGCTTTCTCTCTCCCTGCGCTTTAACTCTTCTTTGTAGCAGTACGAACAGTAATTCTCAGTCTCAGGCCGACCATAAAAGGAACAGTTCTCCTTCTTACAGCGGTTCTGCTGGATGGAATATATTGGGCAAACTGTGCTTCTGCCTTGATTTTTATCATTGTTCAACCAGGTCTGAGGAGCATCCTCATCAGCATATTCTAAGCAGTCTCTAATATCACCAGTATTAAATCCATTTGTGTATGTCTGAGACTTGTGTTCGGTAGGCATGGCATAGCTCAGCGATTCCACCGTGTTCACCGTACGGATCCCGGATATCCGGGCTGGGCTATAGCTCTGAGAAGACAGTGATCTGTTTTGTTGGGGATAGGTGGCACAGGTTTTTAAGGTGCCAACCACTGGCTTGTAGGTATCATCTTGGAAGCTCGATGGCTTGGAGTTGACATCATGCAAATGGATGACACTTTGCCTTTGAACAGGTGGCGTATGGCTATAGTGGGCAGATACCGGAATGGGTCCACTTTTCTTAGCACCATTACTAGGCGAAGAAAATGACCCAGGAGTGGGACTAGTGCGATCTTTAAATTTTAAAACCAGTTGAGTTGTATGGCTTTGAGGCAAGACGGGTGATGCCCTATCCTGAGGAGACGTTTCTAATTTTTCTTTTGAGTACGCTTCTGGCTCCAGTTTCCTGCTAGATGACCCATTCAGTGCAGCCTTTTTCTCAGCATCCTTTCTCTTCTGTTCCTGCTCTGCGTTGAAACGCTCCTGTGCACTGGTCAGGTAATAGCCTATCATCTCCTCGTGGAACTGATGCCTATGACTGGTCAAAAGAAGGCCGGCAAAAATAAACTTTCGTTCGCCCTGCATGGCAGCTCTCAAAATGTTCAGGCTGAGTTTCACGTCAGTGCTGTACTTCCATGGGTCAGACTGCTTATCAAAGGACTTAGTGTTCACCTTCTCAGTGGGTGAGTTGCTAGCTCTGTCAGTCGGAGATGGAGTGGTCTTTTCGGATGGAGAAGTGCTCGCCGACTGTCCCGATTCCTCTTTGCTCCCTTTTCGAGACTTGGACTTCTTCTCTTTGACCTTCTCTACTGTGTCACCATTTTTTCCATTCCCTGAATTGGCTCTGCTCATTTTGCCATGCACCAGGCCTCCAAGACCACCCATATTCTTTTTCAGTTTAATTCCCAGGGTTTTGCTGAGGCTTCCTATTTTATTGGCAACTGAATCCGTCCTGGTTTTGTCTTTATCTTTTCTCTGTTTGTCCTTTTCTTTTTCTTTACTGTTTTTGCCATTATTGCCGTTGGAATTACTACAGATGGAATCTCGGTCCGAGTCCATTGAGTCAGCCAGAGACTGAACGTCTTCCCCAGCTGAAGCTGTAGGGGATTCTGGTTGAGCCAAAGGGGCCTGCTATGGAAAAGTAATTATAATTAGATACCGCAAAATCAGTTTCACACAGGGACTTGGTGCAAACGCCCCCCTCCCCCAAATCCATTATAGATTTTGACACTGATTTCAAATGTACTTTTAAATTTATGCACTGACATTTTAGGCTGGTTTCTTCACCAAATAAAGCAGCTCATTTGGCTGGGCTGACTATGTATCTTGCTTATTCCTGCTGTGGCTTTTGGCTCATTTCAAGCATGTTTGTAGGACAGAGGTCGGTCATCCAGAGGTTCTGTGACAACCAGTGCCTGATCAATGGCAGATGCGGGCACACAGCCGCCCTGCTTGTGCCGCCCCGCTGCGTGGCTGGCAGCAGGGATCGGCCCTTCAGCAGGAAGCACCTATGACACAGGCTGCCTCTCAGCCAGGGGGGAGGACAGAGCATGGAAAGAAAACGACAGTATTTTGATGGAAGAGAAATGAGGTTCTGCTGAAAGCTGAGAGGGGGATGCAGCACACAAACCTGTGCGTTAGCAGTGTTTCAAAATTCATCGTGTTCAAAACCCAACTTATTTAAATTGGTTTCTTCATTGTTCAGGTCTCTGGTGCATGAAAATCAAAGGTGTGCTGCACCAGACCAGAGCTAAACATCTTGCCCGAAATATTAAACTTCAGCAAGTAGACTGAGAAATACAATAAGGTGCATTCATTCTGACTGGAAGTACAATGCAGATAAAACTGGTGTCAGAAGTCCGAGTTCCAATTTGTATTTTAGGTAAGGTAATAGAACATCTTTCTTGAATATGCAGTAATGAGGATCCTAGGATACTTTAAAATGTGGCTGTGTTCATTTACTCCTGCAAAACTTAGCCTTGCTTTCAGGCACCATGAAGCTAAATTCTGCTAGAGACGAATATGAAACATTTAACTAACCATAACGATTCAGAGCTCTGCAGATGTATATACTTGCAGTATAGAAATGCATGCCTGCTTCTTGTCCCTGGCTACTTAAATGTCCTTTCTCTCTCAATTGCCTGAGCACCCCAGCACTCAGCAGGGAGCAATGCTGTTACTTTGTAAGTAAGAAAATGGTAAAACTAAGTAGTCACAGAAGAATCCTCAATGCCTGTGTCCCTTGCTTTCTCTCTCCCTGCAACTGGCAAAGGAGAAACCCAGTGCTAAGGGGACCTGGCCACGCTCGTGTGCTCTCACAAATTTCAGGCTCAGAGCTTACAACTACAGGACCATTTTGCCTCTCCTTTTTCTGACGTGGTAGCTACCACTGTAGAAACTGTAGAAAAATGGATTTTCCCCCTCTTGCAGCCTGTTAAATGCTTTCTCCTTTTGTGTTCTTTCCCTCTTTTCAAACCCCATCTGTGTAGGCTGTCTAAATCACATCCACCCTCTCCTAGCAACCTTTTGCCTCCAGACTAACGCCTCAATCTATTCAATGTAATTTGCAGAGAAATTTGCGGCTGACTAGGTGCCAGTTGGGCATGGTTCTAAAACCGCTTTCTGAAAGAACCAGGCTCCAGTTTAGTGCCAGTCTGTGGCCTCTTGTCAGCCACTCTAAACTGGGAGCTGTCCAATGGGGTGCAAATGTATTCTCTGAAAGAGAAAGGACTTGGGACTGGTGACCTAACAGTGGCATTAGGAGAACAAGCCAAAGTTCTGAGAAAACAATGGTGAGAAAAGGTCTGTTTTAAGGTTTTTCTGAACTACACGGACTACTGAAATAAGTAACAGAAAGATTAAGCTAGAAAATACATTTCAGAACAGAGTACGAGTTGCAAAAAAACCAAGCAACCGTGTTATTGAAACAAATAAGTAGAAAAATCTATAAGCCTGACTGCAATGGTGACGTGCCACGAGTGACTTGTCCCTGCTGCTAGGACACCGAGGTGTCTCCAGGCAGCCCACCCTGTGCAACACCCTGTCACGCCTCAGAACTCGCCTCTTGTTTTGATCAAGGGGGAGGTTCACCTTACCCGTGTCTCAGATGGTATGCGTATCCACGTTACATTCATATAGCTGTGCAGAAGATTAAGCTTTGCCTCGAGAGACAGAATCAAACTAAGGATGAAAAAAGAAGGGAACAAACAGTCAAAAAGCCTCAAAGAAAAAGCAGTACTTGTTAACAGCGAGAGATGTAACAGCAGCCTGAACATGACCACCCACCGGACACCCACCCCTGTCCTCTGCCATGTAAGCAGAGAGCACGAACAAAGCCCTGTCTGTCTGCTAGAAGCTCTCCCCGTACTTCAATCAGGTATGGCTCCAGACATTTTAACGCTTAACACTAAAGTTACAGAAAGGTCTTACTTGGCCAGTCTGGTGTTATCATTGTCATCTTTTCCCCACTCCCAGTCTTTCCCAGGATCGACCGCAAAGTGCAAAGGCAGTAACTTGTGTTCAGAGTCAGTCAGGGGGATCACCGCTGAAGTAGAGAAGACACAAGGATGGGGGGACAGGGGGAGGACAAAAACAACAACAATGAAAAATGATTCAGCTGTGAAAAGCAGCATAAATGGTTGAAGTGTGCTGCAGAATAGCCACATCCAGAGCACCACAAACGATTTATACCAAGCTCCATTTCCCTGTTTTGATGTTTGTGCAACAGAACAGGCGAGGGAGAGGTTAATACACTGATTGCTCTTGGAGTGAAAGACAGTTACCTGGGGGGGGAGGGGCCGGGGGAGACCTCTGGGAGAACAATATTGCCATTTTGTAATGCACAACAGACAGAGCCATTAGAAAAGCAGAAAGCAATAGAAAGTTGAAATACTCTTACTGCCTCTCACACAGATGCACATACTTGTTAATTATTTTGTCACCTCATCTTAGTATCTTTCTGTTTTCCAATGCCAAAGGAACAAAAATATATTGATAACATCATTAAGAAACAAAGCAAACCGTAGTTACAGCAATTTTGGACTCAAACTGTGAATTAGCATAATCGAGATGCATAGATTGACATATATATGTGTTAAGAGGTCAGTTGGAGGCCTGTCTCGAGTGCAGTGAAAAGACCATTACTGCTGTCACAGCCCAGCATCACTGCCTGTTCTGGTTCTTCCAGCCCTTCCCTCCCCGCTAGGGCTCTGCCTTCTGACACGTGCCACCCTGCTTCACATGCAGCACAGGGCCTGCGCTCTGATTTTAGCGTTGAGCATTCAGCACCAGCAAGGAACTAAGAGAAAAGCACTGTCAGCTTTAATCAAAGCCAGCAACGTGCTTCCATTTCGTCAGAAACAAAGCAAAAGCTGTTGAAGGACTGGGTGGCTTCCTCATCACTGCTGCTCCTCTGAACACCAATCAAGGAATTTTCTATACTAGGTCCTTAAGGACTTTGCCTAGGTATTCATTCCAGGAGCACCAAAGGGCAACAAAACCTGGAGAAATCACCCAAACATCGTGGCACTGAATTATTGAAAATTAATTGCACTTACTGGTTATATGGTGTTTATAATCTTTTCTGCAGTTCAGAAAACATTTGTTGTTAATACAAAGGTACAGCATTTTTGGTTCAATATTGTTCCTCACCTAGTAGAATGCAGGAAATTTTAAACCTGCATTTTAGATTAACACAGTGAAGTCAGTATTTGGTTCAGACAGTTCGACAACAACCGCAGAAAATATACGTATTTTGTCATCTTTGCAGACTGGAAATAAAAAGGTCAAACTTCCACAAATTCCGTGGATGTGTTGCCCCCTACTGCTTATAGCAGGCAATTCTTGAAATACTTTCCCCATATTAATGGCAACAGTGAACATGTTAAAGTAAGTTAATATAAGAACAGCTGGAGATTAATCAACATCAGTTGCAGATACCACTGTTAGATGCAAGCACAGAAATTAATATTGTAAGAAAATTTAGCTCGTTAAAGAAACTCAATGTGAGTAAGTACCAGAGAGGATACCTCTGCAATTCCAAATACACTGTAAAGCGAGCTCCTGAGGCATGAGAACACAAGACACCTACAGCACAGGTGACAACTGAATAAACTTTTCAACACTTATTGGTGTAATATGAGGGCTTACTCTGCTGCCTTCAGTGAAATTATTGCAACAACGGGGCTGCAATAGCTATGAACACAATTAACTGCTCACATTTCACAAGGAAAACACATACCCTGCCAATTAACTGAATTACTAGCAAGTACTGACTGGATTTACAACTGACCTTACAGTGCAATTTATCAACTGTTTAAAGGAAGAAGGCAACTTAGAAAAGAGCAGCATAATAAGTGAAACACAACGCTTCCACCTCCGGTAGCACCTGACCTTACAGGTGCAGCCTGGCAGAGAACTGGGAATGTGAGCTGGAAGCAGATGTTGGCAAGCCTGGGCCAAAGAACTGTGCAGACAGTTGACTCTGTCTCTTTGGGATGCAAACCTCAAAAAGTAAATTTGAGTCTCTTTTCTAAGGACACCTTGAAACTAACTAATTTTCACATATTCAATAAATAGTAATTTTTAGACACAATTCTTTAAAGGAATCCTTTTTTAAAGCTGGCTGTTACTAGTGACACTGAAAATAACCTATTAGAAATGTTTAGTGATAGTTTTATTGAAGTCTTAATATCAAAGTACCAAACAAAGTTTAGAGCTGATTATCTGTAGCATATCACTGCTGTTTTAACTAATGCACACATTATGACCTATACTGTCTCCATCTTCCCACAGAAATTTGTTAACTATTATTTTTCAAACTCTGAGGTGAATGGAAACTGTATACTCATGGTAAGGGATACTGTGAGGCTGGAATGGAGCGCTACCATCTTCACGCAAAAAGTATCTGCTAAAATAATGGAGTTTTAAAATTCTGTCTTCATTGCAAGAGACCTCCTCTCTCTCTGCGAACTCTGTTTGACAGCGGGGGTTCCTTGTAGGATTTCCCCACATTCCTGACAAGAGTACTTTAATATTAGGGCTGCGAGCAGGATCCTCCACATGAATTTCTAAACCAATCCAGACTGTAGCAGCTTCCTGATGCCCAGCCGCATTGGAGCTTGCAGCTGTGGTGTGGCAGCGCAGTGACGCTTGGGTTGGGATGCTCACTAGCTGAAGTGACACTATTTGGAACACACTCTACAAGTCCTAATGCTGACAGATGGGATACGTCACAAGTAACAGCAACTGGTTTGTCCGTGGCAGTTTTAAGAGGCACAGGGTGGACTTTCACACCATTCCCCAGCTGGGTGCACTACCGTCTGTGCTGCCAAGTCACAGTGCTTCCCAGCACTCATCTCCATGCCTCAAGTGTCATTGTTCATCTTCTAGAAAGAAGAACAATTTAACTAGTGCCGAAAATACTAGTAAAATAAAATGCTGACACAGACACCGATATGCTGCTGTTACAAACCACCGTCCACCTCTCCCACTTGTTACTGCAAATGGGCTGGGGGCAGCCATTTCACTGCTGGCTGGGCGGCAGTGCGTGGCAGCATGGCAAAGTGCGGCAGCACAGCAAGCTCCAAGTTCAACGAAGCACTCCTGGGGGCAGTTGAGAGCTGCTCTTTATTGTCCATAAACAAAGATCCCAAACACCTGCATAAATACAGCCTGCATGAATACAGAAGTATTTACAGGTTTTTAATTAGATGTTGTGGGTTTCAGAACAAGAGGGCTCTCAGTGGCCGTCAGAACGCCAGCTGTGTGCTGGTAAAAAGAAGACATATCAAAAAGTGTTTTAAATCCTCTTCAGACAAGAGGATGTTAGCATGCTTTCTCTCTTTACATACATTTATAGCAGTGCTCACAATGATCTGATAAACTAACTATATGCCAAGGCAGAACTTCAGGTGTTTGCATTGGCATCTATTTGGCCACACATACTGCACAAGTACAGGCCATACTGTCTCCTCTAAAAGAACGCTGCGGAGCAGTTTACACACGTGTGTATGTACATGCAGTATTCAGACAGCTAGCTTCAGGCACTGCTCCTGACATCCCGTTACATGGTCAGAGTACAAATACTGTAAGCCATGAACAGCCTGGTTATCGGAGATGCTCATTGTAAGAAGCTGTAGTGCTCAGCTCTCAGCTGCATTCCGGCAGTTCAAAATCCGGCCGTGTGCAGTGACACCTGTGCTGTGGCACCTGTGCAGTGTTTTCTGCTTTAACAACTGTGGCTCTCCCTGCCCCTGTGCCAAAGCTGCCAACATCTCTACGCCGACAAGGTACAAAAAATAAGGCGTTATTAGAGCATCCTTGTGCCAATCTATTTCCTGCCACAGCATCTGAAGGACAATAGCAATGCTGTGGTCGCTGTTAGATGCTGCAGTCTCTAACAGCAACCAGCTTGGCAGCCGAAAGCTAAAGCATTCCCTTCATCCCAGACTTAATGCCAAGGGCTCTCTGCTGTTCCACAGAATTGAAGCCTGTGTATTCAAGGCCCTGCAGTGAAACATGTAAAATCAGATCATAATACTCACTATTTTGATTCAACAGCCCCTGTAATTAACCTGGATGAACTTGAACACGAGCAAAGCCAGTATTTAACGTTACTGATGCTGTGCTGGATCTTTGGGAGCTTCTTCTCTTCCAGCACCTTTCCTGTGCGACTACAGGTGTAGGAAATGCCTACAGAAAGACAGTTTCTAACCACAAGTATATTTAACATTATTGATAGCACTTGTGGGAGAAATCAAGTATGTGACCTTGTTATCAAACCCAAGATCTTGCAGCCTGCAATTAACAGGAATATACGGCTTGTGATATTGGGAATGCTTCAGTAGGGGGCACCAAGGTGTATCGCTGCATACTTAAACGCGTACTGAGAGGTGGGGTCAGAGCAACCGAGCAGTCGTTTCCCTCACTGCCTTTTGTCAATCTTGTCACTTCAAGGATAGCACAATAGCAAAAGGTTTGGTGGGTGGCAGTTACTCTGTCTGCAAAGTTATTGCAGAGATTGTTATGTCTGTGTACTCAATCAAATTATTTATACACATAGGCTGTTGTAAGACCTGTGACAATGAAGTATTGTATGAAGTCAGATGGAGGTGCCTGAAATAAATGATGTTACTGTCAGGCTAGTGATATTCCAATCCCAGTTCTTAGACAGGAAGAAACAAGACTGCCTACTCCAGAAATTGTAATTTTTCACCACCAATGGACCTAAAAAGACCTAGACCAAAGCCACAGAGGCATGTTGTACAACAGGACAACTCTATGATTTGTAACATAGACATACATGCAGGAGCTGCTAACCTAACGGCACGCTGACATTACAGTCCTGGCTGCATCGTATCATCAGCAACTACCAACAGTGGAACAGTATCCTTAAAGAGGCTCTTCAAAACTCTGTCTTTATTTGTATCACATTATTGTATTAAAATGGTTTCCTTTGCAAACTTTCATTCCTCACAAGGCGTTTCACATCACACCTCAGTGTACTGCTTTGGAAATGGTTCCTATGTGAAAAGGATTTTCCTAAGAGCCGCTCCTCTACAGACGGAGGGCTGGAAGCAGCTGCAGTGTCCCGCTGTGAACTGCAAAGGCCAGACCTATTGCCGAGCACCTATCTACACACCCCTGACAGAGCTATGTGCCCCTGAAGGCTCAACAGTTGGGCTGGATTGATTTTCCCACTGAATAGCTGACATCTAGAGCAATCTTCTTCTCTGTTTCTGTCTTACGATTTAGTCTCCTCTTCACCAACACAAAGTTTGCCAATACCACCTGCATCCCTTAGCAGAGTGTTTCCCATCTCACACAACCTCATATAAAACACCCTGTGCTCCTTCCAAGAAGGATGACTTAACTACATGTCAAATTCTAGCATGAAGATGTCTGCAACAAAACCTGTTGTTTGAGAGTTTCTTTCCTCTGTTGCATCATTTTAATTAATGTCTTTCTCTCTACTTTACACAGCTGCATCACGCTGACTGTCTCACAAGCATGGCAAATGTTTAATATATACAAAATCAGATGAAATGCACACAGGATTAGGGAATTAAATGAAGGTATTTACTTGCCTCTAAATTGCTTTCTAGGAAGGAGGACTAAATGAAATTCAGTCAGGAGATCACAACAACCAGCACACATTCCATGTTTACTTTACATGGTATCAAAACACCCCTGCAGTGTCATCAGGCAAAAGAAAAAACCCAGGAGGACTCATACCTAATAGCAAAACTGCACTGAATTTTTCTAAAGGCTCACCATGGTTTTGCCAATATACTTTTCCCTTCCCAACAAAAGGAGCAAAGACACATAGGAGTCCATCTCACAGTATTCTACTATGAAGCAAACAGTTCTTCCAAACAAGGGCAGGAATAGCTAGCTCCTAGGCTACTGATGCAGGAACAAATCCAGTCCTGAAACTCTTGTCACTCCCAATCCCATATACAGGAAGCTCAAACTTGACACAGAAATACCTGGTCAGACTTTGTTGTCAGTGTTCTAAAGTAAAGCAGAAGACAGCAAGATGATAAAACATCTCTACCAAACGTTTTTAAATGAGAAGTGCATTTAGCACACTAGAAGAGAGACTTTTCCATTATGCGAGTTTTCACTAGTAATCTGACTCATACTTAATCTTTACTTTACTAACCCAAATTAACAAATGCCTTCAAGAACACAGAAGCACAGCAGGTAGCTCTGATTATACCTATTTACATATATGGAATTGACGGAAAATGTTTAAGCACCAAAGACAGACAGCGATAGCACAAGGATTAGGACTGAAGAGTTCTTGGCTCCCAGTCTTGTGATTAGACCACTTAGGCTCCTAATACAGCAATAAAATTTAGTGGCTATTGTTTCCTTTCTGATAGATAAATACACCGACAGGTATCAGAAAGTGCTTTGGGCATTGCATTCGACACACACCCTTGTGCTGCCGTGTTTATAGCATACCTTGTTCTCTCTGTTGATCTTTTTGTTCCATGGAAACAAGTGCGGAGAAATGGGCCTGATCGTAGGCTAGCACAAGAGGTGAGCAATGGCATCTGTTAGGTAGAACTTCAAGTGGCAAATAAATTCCTCCAAATGGTATAGGTGCAAATGCTGCAAAGAAAAATGTGTTTTATATATATGTATGTATATTTTAAAATTATGTCAAAGAACAGACAGTTATGTTGGTTCTATTGTGTGTAACAATTGTGCTACAACATTTTCAGAGCTCCAGGTGAGCAGCCTAAAGTGGAGTAATCAGTGCAGAAAACAGTCATAACAACAGGTAAAATTTCATCATAAAAACATCAGAAAATATACTAAGAACAATAATGAAAACTTTTTGTTCTTACACATATATTTTTCTTGCTCTAATTGTTTACTAGTAAAGATATTAAGGTCTTGTAATGAAATCCTAATGATTCTCACACATGTATCCAGATTGGTACCTTCCTGTAATGCTTTCAGGTACAAGATATTTTCTAATAAGCCACAGTAAATACACTACCGGCTCTTTTGGTAACATACTCTGCTTGTGCCTTGCATTAACAGATTTCTATGAGAAACATTACAAACATGTTTATAGTCCACACGCACATGTTATCACATCATATATGTATGAATGTGTATATGTATGTATATATAATGAACATAAGGAAAGATTAAAAAATTCCACAAATAGAATTTGAATGGGATGCTGCATCTGTAAAGGTAGAGCTTTGAGAGATTCTGTGCTTGTTTATAATTATGGGAAACAGCAAGTTTGGGCAGGAAAATCCTCTCAATGTGTTTGCTTCTAACCCATCATATTTCCTTCAGCTGTGAAAATATGAATCCTTATTGCTGAAATATTTCCAAAATGAGCATAAGGAAAAAGTAACCCCAAACAATGCACTGTTTTTACTAGAGGCTTTTTCTTTGAAGAGTCTGCTGTGTCCAGACTTTGGGATGAAGAACAGCATTGAGTTTGAGGCACAGATCTACATTTTGGTGAGTCTGTCCAAATTTGACAAAGTTATTAGTCTTTCTGAAAACCGGTACTTTGTACATTAAACCATTAAACTGAGGTAACTTGATCATGCTGGTCCATATGAGGCCAGTGGTGAACAAAACATTGTTATTACTGTGCAGAATCAGATTGGGTCAAGGAAGTGAAAGTGTGCGGAGGGGAATTATGAGGAGATGGAGCAATAGTGATGGAGTCTGTCAGAGTGGACAGCAACCATACAACTCCTACCTGGCAGTTCACAACTTGCACAGAAACTGAAATTACCCAGCATTTCCCTGTGGAAGTATATTTCTGTAAACTCTACCACATGTTCAATATCCCCCTTTAATCAACCAATCATTCCCCTTTAGTTAAGCATCATACTATCAATAGTTAGTATTCTATTAGTTCACGGTAGAAAGTGAAAGAGACTAATTTAATCATTCAAGTCCTGTTCAGAGAGTTGTCCAGTTGGTTCCACATACGGATCTAACATTTGTGTGTTCACATGTGCAAACTGAATAAAACATTCTGGAAACTCTTGAACAAGAGGCTGCAAAGGAGCTAGTACAAACAAAAAGCCGATCTACACACATTCAAAATTCAGTTTTCCCAAGTCAGATTAGATAGATCTATGCAGAGTTTTAAGGGGCACTAAGATAACACAGCAAAATTGGAACCTTGTTAACACAGACCAGTAAGAAATGTGTTGTGCTCTGTAATTTGGTGGTTATTAAGTTAATAGTAAACATCTAGGATAAACAGGTTTTCCATGAGACTTACATAATTATCTTGTATTTTTTACTTTTATCTAGTAGAAAGGGATTAACATTCTGCTCTTCCCCCCACCTCCACAAAAAGGCAGCAGCTAACCCCTAAACACTCAGATGTGTTACAGCTGGCTCTTTTGTTTATGATTAATTCAATTTATGTAGGTACATACATTTCTAATGAAGAACTCTTACCTTCTCCCCCTGAGTCTCGCAACATTGTGTCTGCTACTACAACAATAGGTCTTCTCAAAATATGGGCTAAGACAAAAACGTGGAACTCTTCTAAGCTCTCATACACTGGATCTTCTGAATTATCAACTCTGGAAGACACAGAATTGACACCTTTTGAACCAACTTGAACCAACCATTGCAACTTTAGTGAACCAACATGTCACAGCAGCTATTTCTTCTTCCTTATCACTCATATTCCCACTCTTCTGAAACACATATTTCCAATTATTGAAATAGGTAACACAAGAAACTGGAAAGGAAGATATTGTTTTGGAAATAATATAATAGCAACATAGAAAATGTTTTCACTTGTAGACTCCACACCACCGGTTTAGTAGTCAGCAAAATTCATTATTTTCTGATGCTGTTTGGTAGCCTAATGGCAATAAAGAAGGTAAGTCTTAGCCAAGCTCCTGGTGTAAATCTGCTTTTGTCACAAAAAATGCAATTTCACGTGACACGCTTGGCACACAGACTCTACAATGAAAGGTGTTTTTCTAGTCCCTCTGAACCAAACAGGGGTGAGTTTACCTTGGCAGCGTAAGAAACGCTGACGTCAATGTGAGCAGAAGGAATGTAACTTATGAAGTCACCAGCTTTTTTTCTTTGACTATTCCAAAACATATCTTTTTAAGAAGGGGAGATTCATTTTCCTTTAGATTTCCCAATGACAGGCCACCTACTTTCAGACATCTAAAATCAGAATTCTAACCATTTCACCTTGACTGCCTCCACAGATAACAAAATGACAGGCACATCTGGAAGCAGGATCATCCCTCTCCTCTGCAGCATTTGCCCAAAGATGAGATGAAAATTCTCATTTCTCTTTATAGAATGCAGAAGGAATCTAGATGGAGATGTAGTTAGGTGAGACAAGGCCAAGCATTTTTGCCAGTGGAGCTTTGTGTTTCAGAAAACAGATAAAAAGAATCAATACAAATATCTTATATGGCAGGAGAGCAGAACATACAATTCAAACAGTAGGACAGCACTACAGAGAAACCCAAGTCTTTTCTTTACATTGGCCTTCTACGGCTCTGATCCAAATACCACTGGAATTAATAAGTCTCTCCGTTCTCCATCGAGCTGGAGCAGATAGAGAGCACTTAAAAAAGTGGAGAGATAATACTTCATTTTAGATTAAAATAAATGTTTTATTGAGGATATTCCATGGGTGTAAACAGAGTTAATCCTCATCCAACTTCACAATGAGCAAGTAAAGACAATGACAAAAACCTGCTGTTCTTGGAAGGAATTTTTTTAAAAATAAAAAATTTATGTAAAATATAACTGGAAGACAATTAGAGTGCTTGAAGTCTTCTGCATTCTGAAGAGTTGTTTCTTCCTTTCAAATGGCTGATACTGTTATGGAATATACATCTTGGGGGGAAAAATATTATTAAATTAATTATCCTTACTTGGAGAAAGTCCTGTTAGCTTACATCATTACTACTACTTAGAAGAACATAGAGATAAGACATTTAGGAAAGCCAAAAATGCATACAACAAGATTTGTAATTTTTTCACATCAGTACTAAAAAGCTCTAAAGCACCCAGGGAGCCAGTCCCTGTCAGATTCACCTACCGCCTATACATCTATTTGCAAAAGCATTGAGTATCACAAGTGCACATTTAACAACACAAATCAATAGCATTAAACCACCATGCACGAATAGAGAGGCAAATCCTTACAGTGTAATTTATGGACTAAAATCCCTAAATTCCTTAAAATATACCTGTGCTATCCTATTCATCTGAATACTTCAGTCTTACTTTCCCAACCTATACAAATGTCAAAAAAACCCTTTTCTTCGTATATGAAGAGACAAACACAATTGCTAAGCTTGTTTTAAATGTTCTCTTTTACCAAAAAGCTTACAAAAAGTGCAGTTTGATGGCTCAAAACATTTGACAGCAAGAAAAGAGAAACTTTATATTAAAGAACATGTGCTGCTGACTTCCAGGGATATGCTGCTGATGACTAAAGGCAACGGGGTTCTCCAAAACAGCTAAGAGTAAAAACCTGACTTGAATGACAAAAATAAAAAACATTTTTCCAGGTAGCAGCAGTATGCCTTGGATCAGCCCCACAATCTTCCAGGAAATGGGAATGCCCAGCCCCTTTGGAAAGCTAACCTATAAAGTCAATCATTTAGGAAACAGATCATCCTATTATCTAGACTGCAAGAATAAATCTGTAAAAATCACCACATTTCTAGCTGAACACTTCCAAGCCCTTCTATGACTTTTTAAGCATTTCATAGACTCTTTGGTTTCAGTTTTCTCCTTTCCTATTTTTCAAGTTTCATGTCATTAATATCACCACCACATCTTAAAGCGTTGCCTCTGCCCAGAAGACAGACATGAACACACTAGATGGAAGATGACAGAAAAACGGTGAGGCTGTGGGAGGCGGACAGAAGTGAAGATGGTCATTCCCAGCTGAGCGCCGCTTGGAAGTGTAACACACAGAGCACAGCTTCCATGAGGCAAGGCAAATAAAGGTGGGCAACGTCACCCAGGCACACCTGAATGAAGGCAGCGATTGTCCTGTCATTGCTGGGTGTGCAGAGAACTTCCATAACTACCTGTCATTAATTTTCATTATATATGAAAAATAGTGCACCCAACATAACTGTACGTGCACTGCTCTAGAGAATGTGGGACAGATACAGGAACCTTCTCACAGGTCTGATGGCATCCAGCCCATCCCTGAAAGTCTACATTAAAATCTTTCATCCCAGCCCAGGAGTGCAGCATATGGAAGATATTAACAGTAGGCTGACGCAGGACACAAACTGATCAAGCAGCGAGACACCTCTCCTTCCCTGTATCACTCTTCCCGTAACTCAAACTCATCAAGAAATTTTTCCTGATGTTCAAACTAAATTCTGCATTTTGTAATTTTCTCTCATATTCCTTAATGAATTCCTCCCTGTTGTTGGCTGTCTCAGCTTTTCAGCATTTGCAGTCCATCACGTCACCCTCAGAGTAATTTGTTAGCCAAAGTTAAAAGAAAGTTAAAAGAAGTTAAAAGAATCATGTCACTGGCCAGATGACATGCTACAATGATTTCCGCCTATCTTCTCATGTTCTATTTCCAGACTATCAGTCCTAAAGTTTTTCTTTAAATCCTCTAATTATTCCTCATCTTCTAGTAAATGAGGTTTCTAGAAGTGAAAGGCATATTTCAGATGCAGCTGTACCAGAAGGACCTTCACCCCTCTGGTCAGCTGCTTTGGTCAAGCCTGACTGCACAAGGTCCAACATTCCACTGGGCTTTTTTATCCTTCAATATCACATCATGAAGTTGCGTGATTCACTATTTTTGATCATATTCCCGCCCTTCAAATCCTTCTCTTCTATGACACAGCTGGTTTCCATCACTCATTTCTGAAGAACCACCGTGGCTGCAGCTGGAAGGGATCTCTGGAGGTCCCCATGTCCAGCACCCCCATTCAAGCAGGGGTGCCTACAGCCAGATGCCCAGGACCGTGTCCAGACAGTTTCTGAATACCTCCAAGGAGGAAGACTTCACAGCCTTTCTGGGAAACCTTTTCAATGTTCAATTTTATTTCATCATTGCCATGAATTCAGGTGGGCCATCTTATATTATGTCAGTGTAACTGCTGAGAATTTGGTACGAATTTTCCTAAAGATTAATGAGAACGAAAAACTGTCATTAACAAGTACCCAGAGATACTGCCACATCCTTTCATCCACTTATCATTCCATTTTTTTCATTGATCTTTATTTATGTTAACGACATGGCCATGAAAATGGTGGACAAAATAGTTTTGTTACTGTAACATGGAACCAAAGGAAATTTAAGAAAAGTTAATGTAAAGTTAATTTTTAAATAATGAAATCCACATATATAAGAGCATATAAATCTGCATTGCAGAATCCTGCTTAACCAGGGCACTCTAAATAATTGATCTTGATTGTAAGAACAACTTAACAAGAAAGGAAAAAAAAATTTAAAACCCCCTCAGTCTACCCTACAGGACCACTGATACCTCGAAACCAAACAGAGCAGACACCTACTAAGCACTCCAAAGAGATTGTCTCTCTTATGGAAAATCTACTTTGTACTGTAGCCAGTAATGAAAAAAAAAAACTCAAAAAGCTGAAATGGAAAAGTCACCTACCCTGCTGCTCCAGCTGGCTATCTGCTGGCTGCTCCTCTCTTTTGCCTGTGAACTCTGAGCAAGATCTGTTTTCACGTCCTTGGATTTCCTTCTAAACCGCTCCCTACGGTAACCTTGCTTTTCTTTGCCATACATACGCTCCAGACTCTCAGTTTGTCCAACAGACTCGTAACAGCTATTCCAAGTTTAGATTAAGTTTCAGGATTCACACAGAGCAAGAGACCAATGCCTGCAGACAGTTGAGATGTACTGAAACAACATGACACGCATCAAGTTCTTCAACCTGGTGATTAGGTACAAGCGTGAGACCAGAATGAAATCTGGGTTCATATCTCAATCTGCCACCGTTCCGTCTCTCAAACCTCTTCTTTCCCTGGTTAAGAATTCCAAAATTAAAACAAACATAGACTACAGCCACAGCTTACTAGCAAGCATAAATTCCCGCTGTAGGTAGGTGTAAGAATGTATCTGTTGATTTCTTTACACAGTGTTTCAGCAATGAGCTTCAAGTAAAACACAAAAAAATTGCACAGTAATGGGACATGTCCCTTCTTTTCTTGGCGGTGTGGGGGGTGGGGCACAACAACATGCTATACTGCATCGACTAAAGGACATACATAACGAGTGTTTTGAGTTCCAATTTTTATTTCTTAGTCTTTAAAAATATCAGTATTTTCTCAGGTAAAAACAACATAAAGGAAGCAGTTTTGAAGGCATATAATAAAAGAGAAAACCTAAATTAACTCACCCTAGATTATTTTGGTTTGAATGTTATTTTGTGTTTAATTGTGTAGGAATGCATGCTTTTGTGTCACACATCTTCTGTGGCATGTGAGATGCAACCATCTGTCAAATAGGAAATGAAATACCTTGAATTCAACAAAAACTTGTTAAATAAAGAAAAAACCATTCCCTGCATAGGTACTAGTACTTAGTTTTAATATGACATAATTCTGATCCCTCCTTTGCCTTGAATTTTATCTCTTTTCCAGAGTCTGGGGGATATCCACTGTTTCCTGATCTGAAGGACGGCCTGTAACAGTACATTTGAATCACCACCGCAATTTGATTATTTCCAGGCTGTGTTTGGCTTAAGTACAATTTACATCAACTGAAAATAGGCCAGCTGAGAAGATTTATTAGCCAACTGAAACTTCAGTGAAAAGGGAAAGATACACTGTTGTAATGAACCTCTTTCTATCTGTACCCTGTAACTGCTGCATATACTTAACAGTTAAAAAGGAACAGCCCTCCTATAATAGACAACCAGGTTAGACATATATAGTTTTAAAGCAACATCTTTGTTAAATGATCTCAACTAAGTTACCTATAAAATGAGGGGTTTTGATAGGCACAGTAGTTTTGTATGAAGAATTGTACGTTGAAATATTCTGAACACCTAACCAAGCCCAAAACCTCAGAGACTGCATGCATTTGAGGGGCACTTTCTGTTTAAATGTTCTGGGTTTCTGCTTTAAATAAAATGCTAATGACACATAGGAAGATTACAGCAATATTCTCTCCCTTCTTCCCCATTTAAAACCACTTGACTTTCTTAATAAGATGGTGCCAACAGCATACGAGACAGCTAGCTGGAAGGTGACAGTTAATACTAAATAAGAATACCACTCACTTTCAAAATCTGTATTAGCCCACACCACGAGACAACAAGACATCTAGCTTTCAGCTCTACTAGGTTTTCAAGAAGTGAGAACAACAGCAGTATTCAATCTAGCACTAGAACAGGCTTTGAAATCTCTCACTGACGCTAAGTCTGCAAAATGAAGGAATGGATTGGAATTTTTTCTTTAGCAGTTATCGCCATAGTTAGGCTCTTAATAAAAACAGAGGACAAGACATTTTATTTTTTTCAGAGCAGTTGCTTCAATTCAGTACCCCTGGTTGTGCTTGTAAATGGAGATAAACAAAACAATTACGTTCTGAAATTTGTTATTTACATTTACAGAGAGATGTGCAAATCTGCTTCATAATAAGAATCTGCTTCATAGTTAATTAGCTTGCTCTGCTTTAGTGCTTGAAGGATTTTACGTGTTAGAAACAAGAACTTAAGAATTAAGCTTTTCTGTGCTCCCTTTATCTTTCCCTTTTTTTTCAACCTCCAAGCCTCAGAATGAGAGTGCTCTCAAAGAAGAAAACTTTGGAGGTTTAGTGACAATTGCTGATCTCCTTTGCATGTAGTTCACTCTGAAAAACAACTAAAAGGAACTTCCAGGTGAATGAGGCAGCATAATTCCAGATGTAGGCTTGTCACTGACTCTTTTGAAGCAGATACAACTTCTGATGCTTTAGCTAATTCTGACACCAAAGGAGAACATCTCATCTACAATTCAAAGACTAATTTTCAGGCTTTCTTAATACAGTACCTAACTAGAGAACATAATATGCCCCATCTCAAAACTACTATTCTGATATTCCTTTTCCTTCTCAAGGGCTCTATTTTTAACATGGGTACATTAAACTGAGAAAATTATTCATTTTGTCACAATCATTGTGTCTTTGGAATGATTGTAGAGAAATACATATTCACATCTTAAACAGGCCACATTTCTTGCCTGATTCCTCTTTCAGTATTTGAAAGGGAAAATTAACTGTGTTCTAGTTATCCTTATTTTATTTTGATTTGCAAAAAAATAAATGCAAACTATGATGAGAACATTAAAAATTATTTAAATTAATTCTTTATGTGACAGTGATATGTCATGTTTAAGTATCTGGGAACTAAAGGCAGAGATGGTTGGGTGATGGCAAATGCAACATTTAAGGACGTCTCTGATGGGTAGATACTGAAACTACACAGTACATGAAACATACAGAATGAAACAGACGGAACAAGGCCAGAGGGAACTGGTGGTGAATGGCCAAATCTAATAGAAATGTGAATTGGACTGCATTAGAAGACTGAAGCGTATCGACAGGAAAATATCTACAAACATGAGAAACACTAGAGATTAAAATGAAAACAAATCTATTTCTTTTTTAGCCTCAAAATAGAAGAAAATGAGATGCATTATGATTGACAATTTTCTAAACAATGTCCTCCTGTATTACTGTCCTTGGCATCATAGGGTTAAAAGGAAAATATGATAGTCTTTCAAAGCCCAGAGAACACCATCTACAAATTTTATTACTCTCATCGTGTTGTATACCTTATTTTGTCAGTTTACTTATTCACTTATAATTTTGTCAATTTTCTCCAGGGGAAACAGCAGCTAGAGAAAACACACACTGAGTAAACAAACACTACATATTTTTAGTGATAAACACTTGACACAAAACCTAAAGCTTCTGTGTTCTTAGGGTTGATCAATAATCCTATACTTTGGGAACAGGTGAACTGAAAGTGAGGGATGGTTTACTATAGCAACTACTTAAAGCAGTTTCTGTACGTAGATCAGGGGTATTTAAATGTTGTAGATACTATTTCATCTCAAACTTTTTCACAAATACGTTTCTATCCATCTTTTCTTATAGCTTCTAAACACCTAAACCAAATGCATCTGGGAATAAAGCAGACAGTACTGGGATTTTCCCCTATGGCCATCAAATATTCTGGTACTGTTTATAAGCAGCTAGTTGACTAAAATGCTACCAACTGAGTGTTACACAAAGATTAAACACACATACTAAGCTGGTCATCAAGAAAGCACACTTTCCTTGCTTGCCTGTTAGCACTGGGTAGTAACAGGCAAACGCTGCAACTTTGCAGAGTGTAATCAAAGCAGCTGCAATCAGCCATGCTCTTATGGAATCCATCCAGATAAACAGATATGAAATTAGGTACGAAAATAATCTGATGTGGTTCTTAGAAATACAGACATACCCTGTACAGAACCTTCCAGCAACATAAAACCTTACTAGGATGACAATAGATCAGTTTAATTCAAAATAAAAGCCCCTGCAATCCTTAAATAATTCTTGCACTTGAGAGCACTATTTGTTACATGGGTTTAATAAAAGCTTGACTAGCCAAAGAAAGGACAACTGTTCCTATCAGTGCAGTATTAATTATCATGATTTTTAGTGAAAGTTTTTTAAAGTTGTTCAAAGAATGAAGTAGCATATTGATATTTCAGAAGGGTTTCAAGAGCCTACAAACTATAACTCTGTATTCTACTTTCTGTTTTAAGACACTGCATCCAAATATTTAATCTTTAGCCAAAAATAGTACTTCCGTTCCCCCCCCCCCCCCCCCCGCCATGTTTAGGGTTAACAGCATTTTAAAAGTAGAAAATGTGAAGAGTAACTTGGGTGACTTGCTCTCAAAAAAGATCTCTCTGAATACTCCCTGTTTGAACTACAAAGCAAAAAAAGGCTGAAATAAATGTATGAATATGAGAAGACAGCATTAAAGCTGTGCTAAAGCACAGTAAAAGTGATATCTGGGCACAAACTACTTTATTCTGAATGCTATTAGAAGATGTGATGTTTCCCTGTCATTCTGTGTTTTTGTGAAAATATCTGAGCAGCAGCTATCTTTCTGCTAAGTCTTCCTCAATCAAAAAGCTATGTATCTTCAGTGAGACGAGGCACTTCATCTCCTTGAAGCTAAATGCCACTGCCAACACACTTGTTCCAGAAACCAAGAAATGAGGATTAATGGAATCCTGACTCTTGGATGCAAAGTAACCTCAAGTTAGTCTGGTAACTGTACAAGGAAATGCTAAATATTTTAATGGGATGTTTAGACACTCGTATTGTACCATGCAAAGAGATCACAACAGTTGAAAAGGCAGTTTGATGGTCCTATAAACATCATCATTCATTTGTACTGTATCGTTTTCCTACTGAGAACAAAAAGGGACAGATTTTGCCATACTCTAAACTTACCCTCCACCAGTGCCTCCGTTTTTGCTGAAATGCGTTCGCGGCTCACTCGATGCCAGTTTAAGCAGTTCATTCCACTCCCGTTCCCACTCTTCCTCTGTATACACTAAACCTGACTATGGGAGAGAATGAAACACCTTTATGATGATGCTGGTTAAAAATGAAATGTAAGCAGAGTTCTGTAGCAGTATTTATGCCTAACTTATTTTGAGATTCATACATGATACAGATTAATATCTTGGATCATTAATGGTTCAACATTTCTATTCAGGTCAAAGAATATTAGCTTACTAAAAAAAAGACCTAAACCACTCACTGCTAATTGGATTACATTTCTAGATGTGGGCCTGCTGCTACTAACACAGTGCTCCACTACTGGAGCTCCAGTTAGTCATACCCATATGAATTCCTTGCAACCACGGTCAGCATGCTTTACTGCCCATTTCTGGAGGTTTGCTGTCTTCCCCAATACCTGGAACTACTATGAATGCCCTCCCTGGTAGACAGGTGATGCTTTCTCCCTCTGTTCAAGAGCAGAACGGGTATGTAAGTGCTTCTGTGCCCCTGTATTTTCAGGTAGCCTGAAGTAGCTGAGCCAGTCACAGCTCAGCCATACTGTCACTGACTGCTGCCAACAAAAAGCAGATTACAGAAGTCACAACCATTTAAGCATGTTCACTTAATTGCGTTGAGGATTACTCCTGAAACTGGCTTTTCTAGCCACTGTTTGGGCGCAGACATCTTCAGATCAACAGTCAAACCAAATCTACAGGTGATTTATTTAGGAAACATTCACCCTATTTGGTCACAGCTCTAAGAATCCTAACTCACCATTTTGGGGAATCTTTCCTAAATGGGGTTTTCTTTCTTTTGTGCATTTCATCCACTCATTTTATAATGCTTGTGATAGCTAAATGATACATTTAATTTTGCAGTCCCAACTTTTCTACAGGTTCCAAACTCATCTTAGACCTTTATAGGCACAAAACTGTGCACATTTATGCTCACAAAGCTACAACACAACTGCATTCTGATATGAAACTTCTAAATACAAGTATCTTTCCCATTTTGCATGGGAAGCACAAGGAATTCGATAGCAATTACAACTTTCACCAAAGTCCAGAAGAATACTTTTTTTAAGAAGACTGTCTTCAGGCATACAGACCTCCTTATTCTGCTGGGTCTGTTGCCATCTCCATCTTCTTTTCAGTGCTTCCCTTTCAGCTCCGCTCCTCATCATAGTGTAGAGTGCTTTACGTAAAACAAGGTCCCGGTCATGAAATCCCCACATTCCTAAAGTAGCACAGGACAACATTCAGTTTTAAAGAAGCAGCTGTGAAATACAAATAGTAACTACTAATACAAATAACGTTGCTCTATTAGCAAAAGAAGCATAGCTTATACATGATTTAAGATTCTCTTTGGCAAATAATTGACTCATCATTTTTAAGGTTTCCTAAAGAAACAGTCAATACAGATAAGCTAATGAACAAGAGGGAACTCTAACAAAGTTTAAACTTTGATTAAGGAATGACTAAGGATTTGAGCTGTTGCAGAGTTTGCTTGCAGGCAACTTCAACTTTGCTGCAAGCAACAGAATATTCAGTGCACAGGTTGGTTTTAGCTGTAGCTGCCAACAGAGCTTGCAGCCACAAGAATGCTAATGACAACTGCAGGCACTTCTGTGAATCACAGATGATGCCAACACCCAAAGGCTCCAACTCTTACACAGCATGATGGTAAATTTCCTTTAGCTTCAACATCCAAATAAAGAGACGAGCATTCGAGATGACTGGAAGTCTAAAAATACCACCAGCCACAGGCTTTCAAGCTCATTTTAAGATAATAAAATGTCTTCATGTAGTTGAGAATAGTAACGCACAACATAAGAGAGCAGAGCTCTCACCAAGACACATGCCCATAGACAGCCACATTTCAGCTACTGTACTGTCAGCTGCTGGCATTAAATATGTTTATTAAAGACTTTGCAAGTCAAAATACTCCAAATATTTGCTGCAAATAATATACAATTCCTCCTAATTAAAAATGAAGCAGACAAAGATAAAAGGATCCTTGGAAACAGCAAAAGCTCTTTTACGACTTATTTCAAAAAGAATCTCTTCAAAATACTAAAAATCTCTGTTTTTTAAAAAGCCACCTTTTGGAGTTCTGTTGGTGAAGGATTTTAGCAACTGGAACAAAAAATGTTTCCTCATAATAGGTTAGGATATACAAGGCATATCAAAGACTTTCAGCTTCACAGGCTTCTGTTTATTTGATTTGAAGAAAGGCTTCAAAAATTCTGTATTAATGATTCATTAATCAATTGGAAATTATTTTAATTCACCCCAGATGCTGTTTCCCATATACTTAAACTTTACAAGGAGCCAACAAAGATAACAGATATTGCATTCTTGAAGATAGCAAGAGAACTGTTCAACAAAACCCAGAAAATGAATGCAATTTCTTGCCCACAATGAGGCCAATCCTGCAGAAGCCCCTGGAATTTGCCTGTTCCAGAGCTGTTAGGTCGGGCTCTGTAAGGAAAATGCAAATCACCGGTGTTTATGATATATACTGTTGCAATTACACTACTTTTTAACCTGATAAAACTCTCACCTTCCACCCTCCAGCATGCCTAAAGCAAACAATACTTAAGTGAAATTTGAAGAATATATTGCTCCAGAATCAGACTTTTAATGAAAGTCTTTGCATCTGATGTGTTTCTGAGCTTTTGCTGGGGACAGAGAAAAGTGGTAAACATTTTTGGCAGAAGGTTGCATGCACAGACTCTCCCTTACCTAGAGACGCAGCATGCAAGAGGCAGTTCCCATCACCCGTTGTAGCCAAGGGAAGAAGACGTTTGCAGCTTGTACACACTGTGGACCACCAATTTAATCGTCCTGAAAAGAAAGAATCTGTTAAAATGGTGGAATGGAAACTAAAACAGCACACTGTGTACAGGCATACAGTGATGTGCAATGTTTAAGGTTAATCATGAACATCCTTTCTGCCAAATAAATGTAATGTCAAAAGTGAAAACTGAAAAGACTAGAAAGAAGAGGCAGATAAACTATTCCCTACATGTATCTGGAATAAGATAAGAGCACCTTTAATTGGTTTTGATCTTCTGCTCTCATATGCTGCATTCAGGTATGGATTTCCAAGGATTATGTGGCCTAAATACCGTTATGAGTCCTGCTATCAGTTCCCAAACATAATTGACATTGGCCTCCCATACACAGGTGACAGATTATGTTACAGCAATAACAACGCAAAAGACAAAAGTAGTATGTACATGTTAATCAGGATATGTTTCTGTCAGGTAAGTTTATTAAGTAATATTGTTTCAATCAGATGGATTGATTCGACAGCTGAGTCTCCTCTCATTTACCATAGTGTTACTTATTATTAGACCTACTAAAAACAACAACTGATCTACCAGAGAATTAAATTGAGACCAAATTGCATAGCCCAAGGTGTAAGATAGCATGTGGCTTCTCTCTTTGAGGACATTTAGAGAACCACTTATTCATCACTGCTACATGAAGCATGTTTTACAGGTTACGAAACAGATGGAATATGAAAAACACCGACAAGAGGACCGATATTTGATGTACCTAGATGAAGCAAATAAAGTCATGAAGAGTATCAGTGCCAAAGTCAACACTGGAAGTACAAAACTCCTGGCGCACAGGTTGCCGTGTGGTAGCTTATTGGAGTGTTACATCTTGGTTAAATGGTCACGTGAATATTTCTAATATAAAGAAAGAGAACGTGACTAATTGTATAACATGTTTGGGGACATGGAAGAGCAGATGATTAAGAATGATGAGTGGAGCTGGTATATTTCCCAAGACTTTTGGAAAGTCTGTGGGTAATGCACAATTGAATAATTGAATGAATAATGCAATAGGCAGCTTGCGATGGCTCCATTTGTTTGTCCCCTTCTGCAGAATTCTTCCCTGACTCCTTTACTTGCAAGCCAGAGAGGAGCCACAACACATCTCTATATTTGTACAGCCAGCCTTGCATTTAAGGTTAAACCCCCAAAACATAAAAAAATTCAAGCAATGAAAAAACTTTTCTCCATTGATATGTTTGGGGGACCTTATTGTTCTCTACAACTGCTTGACAGGCGGCTGTAGGTGGGGGTGTGGGGGTGTTGGTCTCTTCTCCCAGATAACAAGTGACAGGACAAGAGGAAACGACCTCAAGTTATGCCAGGGGAGGTTTAGATTGGATATTAGGAAAAGTTTCTTCACTGAAAGGGTGGTGAAGCTGAAGCACTGGCACAAGCTGCCCAGGGAAGTGGTGGGATCACCATCCCTGGAGATGTTTAAAAAACATGTAGCTGTGGTGCTTAGGGACAGATTTAGTGGTGGACTTGGCCGTCCTGGGATAATGGTTGGACCTGATGATCTTAAAGGTCTTTTCCAACCTAAATAATTCTAGGATTCTGTGTTTTCATTATGAAATTATAGTGAAGGTTATTTGTAACAACAGCTAATACATATTGTGCAAAACCCCAGTATAATAATATTTTAATGTGTGCCCCGAATTACTTGTTCCAGGTACCAAGAACTATCTTGATCAAGAACTCATGTAACTACATTTCAGTTAGTCAGTATGGGTTGAGAGTTACTATACTGTAAAGGTAAAGATGCACAGCAGATCAATAACTAACCACATCTGGTAATCCTCATAAGATTTTGGCAGCTACTTTGTACATGTCCAATGTCTCAGACTAGGCTTATTGAGTTCTAAATTAAATATGCATTAAAGAAGTTTAATTTAAAGCACTATGGGACAGCCTTTGGGAAAGAAATCTGAAATAACAAGTAATCATTTTTAGCAACTCCTGTGCCTGTGGGCTGTGAAATAACAACTCGCCACCTGTTTTTTGCAGAATGTTTTGGTGGTATCATATTCGGTCATCAGTTACACCACGGTGCTGCCTAAAGCACAGTTACAAGACCCAAAACAGACAGACCTTAGGACTTAAAGGATTAGTGAGTGGTACTGCTTTGCAGATTAACTAGCAGCTATTGGTAATAAATGTCGACGTCTGGTGTTTACAAATCTTTTGAATAACAGGAGGTTTCTATAAAAAAGTGATCTGCTTTCAAGTAGATTATGCAAAAAAAGTTTGTGGGCTTGGTTAACATCACAAAGCTTATGGCTGACTAAAAAAATTAGCAGAAAGGCATTGGATTGTAATAAAAAAAGTGGCACATTTTCATTTTTTATATCTAGTGATATAGTGGATTTCTTCAGGGAAACAACAGGAAAGAGGAGCTTGAATGAAAACTGGGAACAGTTCTGTCTCAGGCTTATTTCTGTCTGCTTTGATGAGACAATATTTATGGACAAACCAGACCCACGTCTCACTCTCCCTCTCTCTGTTGGTCTCCTACTTGATCTTGCTGCTTTTTTTTTTTCTTTTGCTCACAAAATCTATTTAATCTTTAAAAAAAAATCAAGAAATGGAACTGTTGTTATACAGCAAAAATACTGTGAGAATATAGCCATGTTCTAGTACATTGAACCTTAACCTTAATTTTAGATCAAGATTTGAAGTCCTGTTCAGGTGACATGGTTTAACCCCCGCCAGCAGCTAAGCACCACACAGCCACTCACTTGCTCCCCTCCCCTGCCTCAGTGGGACAGGGGAGAGATTTGGAAGGGTGACAGTGAGAAAACTAGAAAACTCATGGGCTCAGCCAAAGACAGGTTAATAACGGAAATAAAGTATAATAACGATAATAATGATGATGATGGTGATAATAATAATAATAATAATAATGATGATGATAATAGATAGAAAATAACAAAAAAAGAGATAAATAAACCCCAAGGAAAACAAGCAATGCAAATGAAAAACAACTGCTTGCCACCAACCACCCAAAGCCCAGCCTGTTCCCAGCAGCAGCCCCCAGCCAGCCCCCCCAGTTTATATACTGAGGTGACATTCTACGGTATGGAACAGCCCTTTGGCCAGTTCGGGTCAGCTGCCCTGGCTGTGCCCCCTCCCAGTGTCTTGTGCCCCTCCAGCCCTCTTGCTGGCAGGGCCTGAGAAGCTGAGAAGTCCTTCACTTAGCATAAACACTGCTCAGCAACAACTAAACCATCAGTGTGTTATCAACATTATTATCATTCTAATTCCAAAACAGAGCACTGCACCAGCTAGTAGGAAGAAACTTAACTCTATCCCAGCTGAAACCAGGACATTATTTTTAGATATGACTAAAAGCCCTATCCAGGTTTATGATCTAGCAACATACAACCTGAGAGGTAGACACGAGCACACAATACTGCCCTTCCTTTGCACGATACTTAAGATTTCAGGTGCAAACCCCAAAGAAATGTTAACAGACTCTAGTACCCTCCGTGGCCGAAGACAGCCAACTCTGCCTGTATTCTGCCGTCATCCCAGTCCTGCGCTACACAGCCTGTATCAGGCTTCACCTAAGACAAAGCAGATATTGGCTCCCCCATCCCCTTATTTGCAGGGCTCATCAAGAATCAATCATTCTGATACAGAACCAGATATAGACTTGTATTCCATGCAAAGAAGGTAAACTGAATCTCAGAGAAAGTTAACGTTGGAGTATTATTAATGGACACTAGAAAGGTTAAGTGTTACTTTCATAAGCCTCATACGGTATTATAAGCCACAAGTGTATTGTTTCTTGCTGCAGGATTTATGGGAGGAAATTGCCAAAGAAGATTCTAGATGGTTATATGACCTGAACGGCTCAAACAGAAGGCAGCAGAGAACAGAGAACACATTTCAAGTATTCACAGGGGCCAGGCTTGGCTTTTAATACCAGCCCCAATGCCTTATGCACTGGTACTACAGAAGATACAATAGCATACAGTATAAACAAGAGGATTAAAACATACCACTGAAATTATTCTAGGTTATGACTATCCCATAAAGATGCTCACACAGAGCTGCCCTCCAGTTTGGTAAGGTCCACTATAAAGTATTCACTGCCCAAACACGCAGAAGGTCAGTGGTACACATACAAACTGACCAAATTCAAAACAAACATGAGGTTACATAATACCTAAGAACCTCTGTAGATACTGCACAAATCCTTTGCTCCCTCTTCATTTTCTCCAGTCCATATTTTCTTTTTTCTTGTTTAAGCTACTAAGAAACTAAATGGCTTTGCAGACTTGGGATTTTTCTGATAGAATTAACTCCCCAAAAGTTACAAGGACTTTGCAAACAGCAACTTAATATAACTCTCCAAACAAGGGAAAAGGAGATGCTACAAAGGATTAGCTCCCTCGGAAGCTTGGTATGACTGAGTGCGGCTGAAGTGTCACTGCAAAGCCAGATGGGCTATTGCTGCCTCCAAGACAGTTTCTTGCCTGCAACGCCACTGTGCATTTATCGTAGCAAAAGTAAGTCAGAATTCTTACAGAATAAATGGAATACACATCAAGAGAAAAAGAAGGATGGCTAAAGATGGGAAAAAGGATGAAGTGTCACATCACAGCTTGTACAGTTTTACTTCAGACTGAGTGCGACTGTCTTCTAACGCAGCAATTCACGGTGCTTTTAACAGTACTCTTTCACACAGCCAAGTAAACCAGCCTTAGGGCATCTCCTCAAAACCACTGGCAGAAGAGACATCTCACTGAGGAAAACAAGTTGATCTGTGCACAGTGGGACTCAAGGTCCTGTTTCCTGCACTTGTCATATGTACGGCTATGGGTGAGGTTTCTGATGGCTTTTCATTTATTTGCAGTTGGGCAGTCTTTCCCATGTGGATTCTGTAGCGTTTCACAAGCAATATTCATGCTGCACGTTTTTATTCTATGGAAATACTAAAAATAAGCTAGCTCCTTATTTTCATGAAACCTGTAAAAGCTTAGTGACAAATATGTTTGAAATTGGTAGAGTTAAATTTAAAAAAAATAAACAGTGGTACAATCTTAAGAGACAGCTTGCTGACACAAGCTCAGTTTCCTTAAGAAACTAGGCTAAAACCAGCCTTTCTTTCACCTCTCTAGCACATCATATTTCCAGAAATCCACCTCTCATCTGTCCCTCAAGACAAACCAGTTGCAAAATACCATTTTCAGCTTCCACAGCAAGTCTAGTTCGGGACACCCCATATATCCTCAAAAGCAATGGTTCACCCTAACTCCCCTCTGGAATCCAAGAGCAAGAACTGCTCTGAGGTGTGCTCAGGACTAAAGTCAAGAGGGACTGCTCAGCCCACGCATAAGAGTCAGACAATTGGCAATATGTGCAGGAACCTGAATTCCAGATTTCAGCAGAGCTACTTCAACAATTCATGTGTTTCTTACATGACTAGCTAAGAGGATTTGCTTGTTTGGTTTTAGTCCTTTCATACAATAAACGTGTACTTGCAAGTATTGATGTGAAGAAAATTGCACAAGCAGATTTTCTACATGGGCTTATATTAATCATTCAGTGACTGCTTACTTTTTTAACTAAATGAATAAATAAAACATTTACCAATACATTTTCTGCACTTCAAAGAAAGGGCCTTCTTGTAGGAGCTCTCCCTTTTAGTCTAGATGATTAAATCAGCTTTGCAGTAGCATCTGCAAGGCTATTCATATTTACTGATGTCCTTGAAATGTAATGTTGAGCTGTGCATATAGAAATAAGTAAAACTGAGCAGTTAAGTGAATGCTTCTCTTTTAGCCTGATGCATAAGCAACATCGACTCTGCCACAGAAGCTACTGACCAGAATGCAGATCAAGTATCATAAAATAAGATGGCACAGAAATATATGGCTAGGCCAAAGCGGCTGCAGATAACCGATAACTGAGTTCAGTTACCTGCAGGTCACTGCAGATCCACTGGTACTGGCTTTCTTAATTTGTTTCTTTTGTCACCCGAGACAGTTTTCCATGACATAATTGCATTTCATCCTACTCTGTGATACAGTATTTGTCATTCATATTAGAACTGAATTACACAAGCATGCACCTCAGACCAGAATTCAGGAAATTAATACAGTTCTCTTGTAATTATGGTTGATATCCTGGCACCCTGCATATACTGTGTGGAAGTCTGTTAAAAATTCTGGGATAAGAAAATGTTTCTACAACCTGAAAAGGCACCAGTTTTCCTTTAACAGAGCTTATTTTTTAACAGTTTGAAATGAAACATTTCCAGAATTTTGGTGGATTTGGTTTCGGGGATGCTTAACAAAGTATGACAGTTTATTTTGCCTTTAGCTGTATCAAATGCTTCACAGAAAACACAAACCTGATCACAGAAAGAAAAATGTAGGAAAACAATATTCTTGAAGGTTTTTACAGTTTACATACACTCAGAGATCCGTCTGCACATTACTTACAAGCTGACCTCATTCCGTTTGAGGCAGTAATGAACAGCTGAGTTTATAAGATGCAGAAAACCCCAAAATGCTTTTAAGAATGTTGTGAATTCTGTCCTCTAAGGGAAATATTCAGAAAGCAGTCACACAGAGTAGAGGATACACTGCATCAGCAGACCACGAGCAAATCATGCTGCCTTTATCTGAGCCTTTCCTTTGTAACCTCACCCAGCATTTCTGAGTAAATCAGAACATTTGCTCTGACTTTCTATACAGGTAGGGTGCAACCTGAAATCCTTTCACATATAGATGTAATGGTAGCAAGTGCCTAAGCATATGAAAAGAGAATATAAACACCCGACAGGCTTTCATAGACATCCAGCTCATATGGCCACTTCAGACAACATGTGCGACAGTCTGTTAATAGTAATTTTGGTCTCCCAGTCCTGGCTTTGTGAGTAGTAAGCTGCTCTGTGTTCCTTACAAAGTTCCTCTTCCTTTTGCCTATTCACATTTCTCTTCTCTCCCCCATAAACCATAAAATTCATGCCCTTAAACCCAAGGACACACCTCTCTCTTTTCCTTTAACGCTACCCCCAACCTCAGTTACAGAAGCTACTGCTCTTCACGGGGTTTGGTTTGAAATAGATTTTAGCTCCTTTGCAGGGAATGCACCTTATCTGTTAATGTTTTTTATGTCACTGACCAAACCATAACCAAACTGGGCCTGCTGGCAGGAGATAAAATGTTTAATGCCAAATGACTTTCCTATTAATTCACTCTCTTCGTTTCAGACAACAAAATGTCTAAAACAGGCAGGACATAATAGGAAACTGAATATCTTTATGTCTTGAGTAGAGACAAAAGGTCAGTTTACATGAAGTCTTACATGATTTTCTTAAACATTCACTGTTTAATCTGTTTAACTTACTGGAAGTGAAGAACTGTTTCCCAGGAAGTTCCAGTTTATCTGAATGAAATGCTCATATAAGTAAACTAAATCTAGGCAGGCTACGAGAATACCTGTGATCCAAACCACAAGCGTATGGTGTGGTCAATACACCCTCCTTTCCAGGATGCAAGAGGCTCTGGGGAGGAAAGGACTTTTCCAGTGTGAGTCAAGTTATTGCCCTAATTAATGTGAAAAAAATAATAAATGATTTATTCTATTTTCAGACAGATTTGAGAGAGGACTGCTAAGAGGCAGCTGATTTGGTGGTTTCTGCAGCCCTGTTTCAAGCTCAAAGCTAGCCAGCTCTGTATAAATTAGAAGAGGTCAGATCTAAAATCACATATTCCATGATTTTAAGGGTAGAAAACCACTGTGATCCTCTAGTTTGTACTCTTACATTAACTGACTCTAAAGGCTGTAATTCCACTGAAGCAGGTGGGTCAATGATGACACTATAGCAAGGTATTTTCTGATAGCCCTGTGGAATTCAGGGTGTTTGGCAGAGCTGCCAGAGGAAAAGCCATCCTTTCCCTGCCCTGCCCCACCCCCCACCCCACCACCCCCCCCCCCCCCCCCGTCCTTGTGTCAGCTGGTTCCTAGAGAAACTATCTCCTTTGTAGGTGAGTGACAGTTTTCATACTTCATAGATGCCTGGTAGCATTCTTACATTATTTAATACTGCTATTTTTTTCCAGAAGGTGGTCTTTCTGAATACTGTTTGGGTTTTTTTTGGTTGGTTGGTTTTTAAGTATTTACTGTTTGATGCTACAATCTAAGCATGTCTTGCTTTTCAAATACCAAAGCCAAAAAAAAAATTAATCACATGACTATACGTGGTCAATACCCAGTGGGACACCAGATTAGCAGAGGTCCTACCTAAAAACTATGATGCAGTGCCCTGATCAGTAGCAAGCAGCAGTTTACCAGGCTGAACACACTGTACGACCAGGCACTGAGTTTTGAGAACGAATTCTCAGGTGAATACACAGCATTACACAAGCCAGTATAGCAATCAATAGAAAAAACCAACTGGCTAGCTACTGTTCCACAGGCAGCCATGAAACCTGATTTTGTAGCTCCCTTATATCACCAGGGATGGGCATTTCACCATATAGATGTGTTCGTGTCATGGGTCATTAATATATTTGCTGTTTCCTAAGGCAGAGATAATATTTTTCAATAAATTTCTCCATATCATTCAAAACTGACTTAAAACCTTAAACTACTACTAAATCTGATTTATTTTTTTTTTTACTTTTTTCCATGGCCATAATGAAGTATTACTTTAAAATTAGTTTCTTATTACAAGAATAATCAATACATAAAATACATATTTAAAAACTATTTTCTCAAGCTGCAACAGAAGCCATAAGTCATTGCAATGTAGTTTCCTCACAAGAACTGGAAGTACCACCCTGCTCCAACCATCCAGACTCGCATCCTTCTCTATGGTGTGACTTCCCCATCAGTCCTCCTTTCCTTCCTCACTCAATGTCTTTGTTTCACTAAGTAAATTCAACAGTTTTCTCCATAATGTTTTAAAAGAAACAGGGTATGTGTTATTTTGCAAAGAGCACAGTATCTGCTGTCACTGTCTGGCATTTATTTCCCATGCAGTATGCGCAAGCTCCAGAAATGAAGCATGATTAGAAATGTCAACCAAAATGTCAGATTGCCCAGCTGCTGACATCTGAAATATTTACCCACCTGCTTGCTCCAGAGCAACCATTGTCGCCTGCTCAATTAAGTCACGTTCAATGAAGCTTCTGAAGTCTTCACTGTACACGCTAAGGTCTGGTAGCTGGAATGTGTAGATGGGCATCTCCAAAGGAAACTGTTCATTGCTGCACTCGTTGGCTACATGTGATCGAGCAAGGGAGACTATGGCTGAGCTGGCATGAGAAATACCTCTGGAAAGACGCTTTTCTGTAGAAAAACCAAAGAGATATTATAGCCTAAAAGACCTACCTAAATACCTAAAAGACCAGGCAACAGCAAGTCTGGTGAATGCCAGTTCCTTTCACTCAGGAATTTATTCCACTTCCTCCTGGTTACCTTGTTTAGGTTACTTCCCACTGTAAAAGACTACTTAGTTCTTACTGTGGATCCTACAGCAAATCATAGGAACTCCACTCTCCTTCTAGCAAAACAGACAAACAGTAAAAGTAACGAGATATGAAAGAACTATTTCTATAAAAATTGTTTTAACGTTTCTGAAGTTTCCGAAGAAACATTTACTGGCAGACAGATGATAATTCGTTAAAAGTTTTGAACTCACGATCTGACTTGTTGTAAATCAAAATATCCAGCATTTTACAATAGCTTCGTATCAAACGTTCCACATATTTTTAATCTCAGAACATTAATCTCAGAATTACCTGAAGGCAATTTTAACATCATTATGCTGAATTTGAGATAAACTCAGGTTTTACGGGTATGTGTTTTCTAAAATCCCGATTCAAGAAACAATACATAGTTCAAAAAGAATGATGACATTAACAAGCCTGGTACAAAAGAATGCATTATTTTATCAAAACAACTATGAGCTAATATCTTATAACTTCCTGAATTTCTCTGTGAACAAATGCTTAAACAAGGAACAGTAAAGGGTCATTCAAGCAAAATATGCATTAGAATGTTAAGAAAGGGACAAAATATTACCATCATACCATTTCATTTTACTATATGGCCTCAGTTCTGGTATCAGCAAATAAATACTTTTAAAGTGCTTAAATCATGAATCATTCAGTCAAAATGGACAGAGGTGTTTCCCCTGTTTAGTTTCTGCCCTGCACTCCTGCTTATATTTTTGAAAACGGAAATGAACGTTTTGTAGCTGCTTAAAATTTATGTTCATCAAAAATTACTAGTCTTCTCTCTCAGAAGTTTAGCATTCAGTATAAAGTTTCTTTCTGCATCGGGGAAGCAGCACCTGTTCGAAGCACGGTACCACTGACTTTCTGTGCTTCACAGCCTGACCTCAGCTCTTCCACTGGGTTGCACTCTGGCTAGCCATCCTTCGCAACAGGCACCACCTGAAATTAATACTAGAAAGTCTCCTGGGCATATTACTGAGTTTTATTTGTGAGTTGACACCATGTTTATGGAGTTTCTCACATTTCTGAATATGCAGAAAGCTTCCTGGTAGGATTTACATCATGTTAAGTTCGATAATAGTTTCATTGAATTTCCTTGGAAATGGGTACATTATCATACTGGAAGCTTTTGTAAAAAAACCTATTTGGTGCAACTTCACTTCTGTAGCTTCATAAATACTACCATAAACTGGTCTTTAGTGATCAACTCTCAAACATGTACAATGCTATATTAAAATAAAAGGTGTTCCTGTACTTCTGTGCCTTCAAGAATTAACAATGAAGCTTACTTAAATGTAGCTTATCACTTGCGCTAATAGTGTTTTTAAAGCATCTCAAACTGACTAACTAATAGTCATTAAAAAATTAATTTTCCTGGAGTTTGTGAACTTTTGGTTCCCTAATGGATCAAAGTCTTTTTAATTTTAAGAGCTAAATTGCACTCCCTAAAATATCTGAAATTGGGGTGAGGGGCAGAAGTTTTGATTACATTTGATTTTCTTTCCTCTCCCTGTAGATCTCTGCTAAATGACTTTTAAGCAGGGGAACTCAAGTAGAGCACCTGTTTGACATTCCCTTGCTACCCCTGCAACACCCCTTCCCCCATGGCCCAACCCTCACCTGTGGGCTGCATCCTGCACTCCAGGTGCTTGGTCCATAACAAGAGCCTCCTTTCCCTTCTCTGCTCCTCCCTGCACATCCTCCTGACTCCAGTTTCACATTTCGGTCAGAGATGGCTCTCCGATCACGAAGTCATCAGTTATGCATTGAATTAGTAGTAAAATTACTGTCAGTGCAGGCATTTAAAGCCAGACCTACCCACACTAGCTACTACACCCACTAAAATATCAAATGACCGTTTCAGTGTAAACTGAGCACTTTAATTAACACAGAATTTGAGAGTGAGCTATATCCTAATGAGAACAAAGGGACACAGTTTTATCAACTACAGTGTGCTACTCTTCCTCCCTTTATCTGTATTCAGAGCTTTTAAGCAGTCATAAGCAGCACTACAGTTACTCTTCTACCGATGGAAGTTATCAATTTTAAAAAGTTTACTGACACCCCTAAGTACTGATGCCATTTCCTGTTTAACAGGAGGGAAGAGCCAGTGGGAAAAGGGAAGACTTTCTGTTCCTTTTAAGGATTGCATAGAAAGCCATCACTAAGCTAGTGCTATTACCTCCCTACATGACAAGCTGTCAGACCTGCAGATTTATTTTGGTGTAAACTACAGTTCCTTGATAAATTACTATTAACAAAAATGCATTCCAACAGTCTGAGAGAGAGAGAGACCTGAAATAAAATCTATAAAAGGTCTGCAAGCAAAAAATTGTAAATTCTAATGCTTATTATCCTGTACTGAAAATCAATTGCTAGGGGGTAGTTGACTCATTTTTCTTAAGGTTTCTATTTGGTGGAGGTAGGAGGTTGTCCTTTCTTCTATGGAACCATAGAAGAGCAAAATTTCAAAGCTGAAAGTTATTCATAGATTTCATACAGCCTAATCACATACTGTGAGTAAGAATGCAAAGATTGAAATATGGATTTTTTTTTAACCTTTCTTTGGTCTCAGTAAGCATAGAAAACTACACACAATAGTGATCTGTGACACCCTCTAATCAATTCCTTTTATACATACCATAGGACTTCTTGGGGACAATGTATTTTTGTAATCACACATTAAAAAGATAGCTTGCAGAACTGAGGCAAAGCTCACGAGAACCGAAACACTGAAATGTAGGGTCTAGCAGCAGCTCTGTGCATCCCATCACAATGGCACAGTTCACAGGCTGATGGTAAATGACTTCCAACTCCTTGCAGACAAGCACAACTCACAAGCAGACAAGCTAGAAAGCTGCTTGTCCACAAAAGCCCTGGCGAAGAGCTCTTACCTTGAGCAATGTCATCCTGCCTTTGCAGGCAGGGCCTCTCAGCCTTTGTCACCTGGGGAGGCTGCTCTGGCTCCTGCTGCTTGTAGTATTTGCCCTCATTGAACACCTGTGGCAGGTTGGCGGTGTGCACCTGCCGGAGCTGCTCATAGTCATTCAAAGCTGCTGTCAAGTCCCAATTTTTGCCTGCCAAATAGCAAAAGGACATTCTGCTCACATCTGTATGTGACCAGTCTAATAACCTGGAAACCATCTTCATATGCACTTAAAACATAAACTTAAATAGAGAAATCACTCTTAAAGCATCAGCAAGGAAACAAGAGATTCTTTGGATAAAACATTTTACAACCGCTCCTCCCTCAACAAAAATGCACAGTTGACAAACACCTTGAAAGTACACAGCAAACGGACAAAGATAAATATTTTTATATTTCTTAATTTGTATTTTAGTTTTCTTTATACCACAATTGAAGAAGACAACTCTTGCCTAACCTCCTGCTCAAAGCAGGGTCAGCTATAAGATCAGGCTAGATTTATTCAGTTTGGTCATTAAAACGCCAAGGATAGAGCCTGTACAACCTCCCCGGGCAAACTGTTCCCACATCTGACCGTCTTCATGGGACCTATGTCCGCTCTGAGCCCCTCTTGTTTCACCTTGTACCCCCTGCCCTTTGTCCATCTGCCGTGCACCACTGCGAAGGGCCCGACACTGACTCCTTAATAATCTTCTTACTGGCACTGGAAGGCTGCTGTTAGATCCCCTCAGAGTTCCCCATTTCCAGCCTGAAAAAGCCCCAGTCCCCTCAGCCTCTTCTCACAGGACTCATGTTCCAGCCCCCCACAACCTCTGTAGCCTTCCCCAAACTCAATCCAATTTAGAACTGCCCTCCTTGGCCGGGGTTTGAGGGGCAAAATGAGACACCGTATTATAGCTGTCTAATGAGTGCTGAGTAGAGAGGTATAAAACCCTTCCCTTATGGGCTATGGTCCAGCTGACACAACTCGGCATACTGCTGGCTTTCCTAGCTGGCAGGGACACGGCTGGTCCCCTGAAGTTTGCTGGCTACCAAGACCTCCATGTCTTTTTCTGCCAAGCCGCCCCGCAGCCCGTGTCATTGCAGAGGGTTCTTCCTTCCCAGGTGCAGAACTCCAGTGTTCACCCGTGTTAATGCCATCAGGGTCCCGCCAGTCAATTCCCTCGCTCTGTCTAGGTTCCCCCGAACGGTAGCTCTGCCCTTGAATATGTCAGCTGGTCCCCCCAGCTGGTGTCTCCTGCAAACTCCAAGCTGCCTCACTGACAAAGGCTTTGCAGAGGTATAGACCCCTGAGGTACAGACCCCCCTTGTTACCAGCTTCCAGCCAGAACGCTGTCCGTTAGCTACTACTCTCTGAGCTTGACCATCAAAACAGTTACTTGCCCACCTCATAGCCCACCCATCCAGACTGTAACATCCTAACTTGAATACAATAATACTGTGGGAAACAGTGTCCAAAGCCTGCGAATGCCGAGGTGTAAGCTTTCCACTGCTCCCCTCTCACCAACACATCCAGACATTTTATCATACAAGGCAACCAATGCCATGACTTCCTTTGCTTGGATTTGCCAAATGGCAAATTAAGGTGAACACTAAATCCCACAGAATTTAACATAAAATAAGGACAGGCTGTAATAATTCACTCTGTACAGTTGTATTATTAATAAATAAGAATCAGCAATGATGGAAACACATGACAGTGTTATAGCACAAAAGAGGGGAAAACTTTCTTATCTTTCTATTTGCAAGTAGCTAAAATGCAAATGCAAAATACTTCAGGTCCCTTTTATCTTGTACATCAGAGAGAACTTGATCCCTCTCAGAGATTTTAGAAGTCTTTTAGAAAGCAGATAATATAGGACAGTGCTCTGTACCAAAACACGCAGTGAGAGGATTCAGTCCGTGTGGTTCCATGTCTGTGCCAGCTGCTCATGGAACCTGCCAAGACAGAATCCTCTAAAAATTTGCTTCCAAGCTCCCACTTCATCATATTGCTATGACCAGTGGTAACAGAATGCAGATATCCAGAGATAAAGTCATCTGTTCAGTACAGGTGGTGAATTATCACTCCCCAAAAATAATGAAAAATATGTTGAGATGTTTGTATGTTATTTTCAGAACAATCCTGCTAAGTTAAAACACATAGATGCCCTAGTATTCTCCAAGTACTTGTTTTTAATTGGAAAATTACAAATATTTAATAGCAGGAAAAAAGACCCCACTAAATTATAAAACATTCATAGCATTCCATGAGCACTTTTTCTGGGGATTCAAAGGCAATCTGATTCTGATTAATACATGATTTATTACACCATAAAAGGTTGTCACTGTGTACTTTGAGAAGCTACATTACCTGAGTAGCAGTTAAATATAACTTATTTGCTTACACAAAGGAAAATAAGCTAAAAATAGTACAAAGCAGTTCTATAGAGATATAAGGACGTTTTTTACTGTTACAGTCATTCCTGTGAAGTAGGAAAAAACCTACACAAAGAGCTGTTACTTACAGAGTTGAGCTAAACTATCTCAAGTTTCGAAGTACTAAACAAAATTGTGAAAGGAAAATTAGTATCACCAAGCAAGAATGTTATATACATCCTTAGAAGTCCATAATAGAAACCACATCAGTGATATGGTATCGTTATATACGCAATGCTGTAATGTATTAGAAAGCCTGTAGGACAAAATGTAAATTCATTGAAAATTGTCAGAGACCCTAGTACAAGCACTTGAGTTATGGCCAGCATATTTTTTTTCTAAAAATCCCATGTAGATGCAAAGGCTAGAATCCAGTCAGGGCTCTGCTCTAACTACATATTTCATCTGAATCAAGTTGCCCAAACCAAACATTGAAGAATCATGAGCGTGTTCCCAAGATTGATGTGATAACATATTAATGTTTGGAGTAGGGATTGCTTTTCTTGGGTCCTGTTTATAGGAGGGCACTTAAAACATGCTTTTTAAATCTTCTCCTCAATGATGAGGACAATAAAGAAAAACTTTTCTTAAAAAGTGAAAGTGACACTATATGTAATTCTAGGAAATGTAGGTTTAAACTAAATAGTATTATCTATTTGCAATGGTACAAGTCCAGCACCGTGTGACTCAGCAGCAACCTGGGTTTATTCAGTACAGGTCCTTGAGTAACAGACCTGTATCAATGGAACACAGACAGCATGTCTCCAGTGTCAGGGCATTCCTTACAGGTCACCTGCTCAAAATACTTCCATGTTTAAGTTCTGCAATCTAACAAAAGATCACTGTGCAATACTGCAAGTGACTGCTGTGTGACAGGACTCTGATGTATGTGCTTGGAAAGCAGAAAAAAAATCAGTAGACTAACAGAAATCCCACTGTCCTTAGTTTTAGGCCAAATGCAATCTTATATAAAAGCTCTATCATAAAAATTACAGTCAGCCTTCAGAAAATAGGCTCACAGTGTGATGCATTTAAAACTAATCACATAGTGACTCTTGAGTTCGCTCCATGCTACAGTGCAGCAACTGAACTTACAATACAGACCTGGAACTACACATAAAATATAATTCCTATATCTAAATGTATCTTACATAGAAATATTGTGTTTTCAGATCTGCCTGTCTGCATGGAATTGTCCTCATCTCATGAACAAAAGCACCAATTCAGCACCATAGCCTTAAATTTCAGAGAACCAACATAGAAAATTATTATTAGACTCACTTTCCCCCAGTTTGCTGGAGCCTCCAAACACTGGAATACAAGAAAAAATTCCAATCAAATTAGAGAACGTATTAAGCACCTTTCCATCTCCATGAAATGCTGGTTTTGGACAGTCAGCCACCCTAACTCGCTAGCTTAAGTGCTTTCAGCTACTCGCCGTACCAGAAACATGTAAGATTGCCCCCTTTATCAAGGCTTGCTCTCATTTTGGGTTATATTTTTACAAGCTAATACAAATTACAGACCTTTTGTTTTTCCCATTGCCCAAAAGAAAGAGGAGAATCCATCAGTTTGGGAGGATTAAAGAAGAAAATTCCTAAGTCAAAGTAGAGGGAACTGAATACAGCAAAGAGAATTAGGAAAAAGGAGGAGAGGAAAAAACAGGCATTTACAAAAGACACTGTGATGAAATGCTAGATAGTAAAGAAATTTAATGCAGTGTAAAATGAAAAAAAAAGTCAACAGATGCAATAAAAAGTGTAATGTGATTTGGACCACAGAAATGGACTGCTGAAGGAATGGACAAGCTGGGAACAAATCAGAAAGGTTATTAAATTCAAAGATGCTCAGAGCAGATGATCTGGACAAGGATTTCTAGCAGTGTGACATAGCATGCGAGAAAGTTTCAGCTGGAGGTTACTGAAGAAACTAGGGGGCTTATGACTGATACGAACAGAGCTAACTCTGCCTAGCTCTCCTCCACCAGATTTTGCATACCAAAAGCTTTTGAATTTCTAAAGCTGTATCATATTACCTTCCAAACTAAGTTCTGAAGAAAGTAAAATCCTGAGGTATCCTGGGTCAGAAATGACAAAAATAAATTTGTACAAGATTGAAATCAAACATATCCCCACCTCATGAGGTAGGTCCCTCCTTCCAGTCTTGCTGCTTGTTCACCAAGCTTCAGCAGCCTTCTGGTTTGCAGCAGACTGCGTACAGTCCCCCTGGGTCCCGAGGGAAAGCCTTCCTCTTTCTATTGTCTAAGTTCTGTTTGTATGTCTGTTCCCTGCTCTTCTCTGAAATCTCTGAGACCCTGCTCATCACACAAGTCCCTGCTCTGTCACATCATTTTTATTTTTGTTGATTGTCATCTCCTGCATTGGCCCTCAACAGAAATGAACAACCTTTCCTGTCCCACAGAGGTTACACCTGACGTAGGCACTAACATGCCCTCCCCTCACAAAGCTGAAGGACAAGCAACAGGTAATTGATCTATTTTGCATAGTTTCATGAACTAAAAATTAAGTCAAGTAAGACTTTTTGTGACAATCTGGAGGACAACACTATTTTTCAGATTGTCCACTATTTTTTTTTAATGTTACTTACCTGATGCACCCTACCATTCACTCACTGACTGCAAACTTCTTTGTTTATATGACATATGTCATATTTATTAAAAAAGGTATTCCACAGGCATAACAATGTTATTTCAGTGCACACAATCCCATCAGCTGACAAGTCACTGGCAGCACCGTATCAATTAGTAGCAAATTAATTGCTCCAAAGCAGCACTGACCCAGTGGGTTTACATGAAAGGCTTTGATTTTTTAATGGTTGAAGAACAACAGTCAGCAAAAACCTGGAGCAGCACAAAGCTGGTTAGAAAACACAGGTAGTGATTCATGATCAGGAAGTTGGAATCATATTAATTTACTAAATCAACAGAAAGAATATTCTTACTGAACAATTATTTCCAGAACAGCTGCATGTGCCATGTAAGTCAGCAGGTGTAAAACTTAACAGGACTGAATGGTGTCTGCTTTAAAACCAATTGTTTCTAGTGTGGAGGAAAAAAAACAGCAAAGTGCAGCAAAGTAAGGAATGGCAGACACACTCTGACTGAGGGCGGTACTGATGTCTTAGTGTCAGAGACAGCAGGCATCTACGTGAAAGGGAAGATAAAATATAACCTCAGTTACAGCCTGAACCCAGTCAAGGGTTTGTTTGCCCAAGTATTGTTTTAACATATCACTACTTTATTGAGTTTTAAATAAAATAATATATTGCATAGTTCTAAAAAACCCCAAACAGTACAACTATATAGTGCTTTCTATTGGAAGCTCTCTTGGAAAACTTTCCGTGACTTCCTGACAAAGTCTCGACTCCTTTTTTTTAACAGATACATTTCCAACTCACTCCCCATTTTAATATGCTGATCAACTTGAAAGCTGAAATCTGAAAGCAGAAGAGCACTAGAAATTTTTGACTGCTGCTTTAAACCATATGCTTCAAGACTATCACCTATTGTAATTTTTTAGATGAGAAATACATTCTGCCTTCATAAAGGTAAGTAGGGGTAGCACCACTCAGGTTTTACAATAGTTTTCATAGCCCATAGCTGTATTCACCCTTGTTTTCTGGAAAATAAGGGTCCATGTTTTATTTTATTTTTTAATCTAGCCTTTCTCTAGTCTTCAGCTTGATTGTGCTGTGAGGAGAAAGTGACTTAATGCTCTGCAGCACATGAGTAATTCTTGCTTGCTCAATGTTAAGCATGTGCTTTGTCAGATCACAGTATGTACTCTCTAATAACAAAAATCAGGCCCATTAGGCAGCCTACACTAGCTGTGCAGATACGAGATTCTACATCTTCCAGGCAGAGAATATTCAGACAGCAAAACCTGAGCAACATGCTATTATTTGGCCTTTGGGTTTTTTGCTTTTTATCATTTTAGATAGAACAACGTAGCTTAGCGGAGCTGTGACAGTTAATATATCTATTGTCTTTCACTTCTTAAATCAGATATAATAAAACTAGAGGACATTTATCATTAATTAGTAAGAATAGCAACCATGCAACTATTATGTACTCCCCCCCACCAAGCTTTCAAATATCCACCTACTCCAATATGTTAAAAAGAATATTCGAAAGGTCACCAGCAATTCTTGATTTAATGATAACCAAAATGCTAGAAAGGATGCGATTTGAGATGGGCAACTGGGAGAGAGTAAATGGTAAGGACCACAACGAAGGGCAACTTGCAGAAACAACATATGCGCAGGACTTCAGCAAAGGAAGTTCAGAAGGGGCAGTAAATGCTGCCTAAAGCTATACAGGAGCAAAAACATGTAGGAAAAAGGATGCAGAAGAGGAAGGTTAAACAGAATTAAACAAATTATGATGCAGCCCATGTTCACAGCTAACAAACTGCCGGTGCATATATCTAAGAAGTAGAAGCGATAAAAATATCCAGTAAAAATTAATGTGAAATTTTCACAAAACAACAAAGGAAAAAAAAGTAAGCTAAAATGCTACACAGCTCACAGAGAAAGCAACTTGGACAAGATTACAGAATGATGCATTTCTGAAAATAAAAATGTGATCTATTGAAGCACAAAAAGATGAGGAAACAACAAGACACTAAGCTGAAAGGAAGAAAGACTCATTTTTCAGTGTGACAAATACAAGAAAGAAAAAAGGTATTTTGGGGAGATGGCAGTAAAACTAAAATAGACCCACGTTTGGAATTTTTAACCATTCTAATCAGATACAATATCTGCCCATCTACTTTACATTTAATGCCAGTTTTGCTCTTAATGAAACACACTTGAATGCAATGCCATTTAGAAAACTTTTTTTTTAAAAAAAAAAAAAAAAAAAAAAGAGACTACTGAAGAACCAGTACCAACAATGTAACTTTCAAGGTTTTTGCCACTATTTCTTAAATATTTTACTATCATTGTCTGTATTTTTTACTAGTGAATTTGAAGAAAATTACACTATTACTAAAGCTAATGCAAACCACCCACAGGAAAAAAAGGTCTCCCTATTAAAAACAAAATATTCAAAATTTAACAAAGCATCCCTGCCCACAGAACAGGGAAAATCTTGCCGTCAGACAAAAATTTTCTTTTCAGTATCATCCCAGTCATTACTACTCTTTCCAATCTACTGCAGACAGCACGCCTCTGTGACTCACAGCTGCTCCACACCAGGGTACAGAAAGGTGTTCTTGCCAAACAGCTGTCCCACAAATGCAAAGCATCAGCTGTCAGGAGGTGCATCATCTCCATCTTTTAGCCCATTTAATGGAACCAGTGTTTTACATGAGACTATACTGTGGATCAGTAACAAATCAATTACACAGGTATAGGAATTTTCAGCAGTAATGCTTGATTCATGTAGCCCTCCCCTTGTGAGGGTGAAAACTACCTGTAAGGATGTACAATCTGAGATGTTTACAAATGCCAGATACAAATCTATTATTTAGCAGGCTGTGTAACATATTTCTAAAAACAAAACCCAGGGTTCTTAATCCACCTGTATCTAATATTTAAAATTGTGATTACAGGCACAAGGAAGAGCTATCATCTAACTAAACAGTAATTTCAGCTTCAACTGCAAAAGCTCTTTTACTTCTTCAGTTATTGTTAGCATTGATAATACTAGGAGATCTTTTACTGGATACAAGCTATTTAATAAATCCAGGAGCTTTCAGTGACTGTGCTAGAAAGGCATTTGAAGAAATGATAAGGAGTTCTGTCTTTCAAGATTGTCGATCGACTGACAGTTTTCACCAACATAAAATGATCCTCATTTTGTGCCACTAGGCCAGTGCACAATGATTAATTTTTTTTTTAATACATATACAAAAATTTAAATCCCCTAGACTTGACAATTTGTTAAGATGCAGAGTCTACCATCAGCTTCTTTCCCATGTAAGGAAGTCTGCTCTTGCAAACCAACTGCTAATAAAGCAATCCACAAGTTCAGTTTAAATGCAGTCATTTCTTCCTATTTGGCCTGAAGTAGATTAACAAGTATTACCAGGCATAAGACAAGAAGAGGAACTCAAGATCAGCTTTATTCCTTCTGAAAAACCTAAGTGCAAAACTAGGATAAAATTAGACCATAAGTTTCAAAACAAGATTTAATTTTGGTCTATGTTCTCAAAGGCAAACAATGTAGCAAGGACATTTTGTTAACATTTGCCTCATTTTCTGCTAGATTGCAAAGTCACTCAAAGCTGAACAGACAGCTGGAAATGACAATTTTGATCTCTGCATAACGAGACATTGGTAGCAGCTCAGCTTCCTCTTCCCTTTGCCAAGCCTTCCACCAGAGAACTAAAAAAGGAACTGTCTGAGGGAGAGAAGAATAAGAGACTATTTTGGGGGAGTTAGCTTTGAACACTCAATCACATGACAGTACTGTAAATTTCTCTCTCCCTTTCCATTAATCCCATGCTTTCCTTTGAATTCCACCCGTATACACTGTTCTTTGAGGAGGCATCTATCTACTGCATCTCTCATTCTCCACAGGTCAGTCTCCTCTACCACACACACTTCGTGACTGGAAAGCCAATCGGCTGATTTCTGAATTAATGGTGAACTGCGTATACCTCGATTAAGCACTAATAAGGCTGGCAAATTAAGTGAGGGCTGAAATCCAACTCTCTGGGTAATAAATGGAAAACTTGTAGCATCTAGATGGCCCTACATTAGTACGTTTTCATGCCATCAAACTAAAAAGGAAGGCAAAATGCACTACGAAACCTGCCACTCGGCTCGCCCCAACTTCTGCTGTGCTCACCTGGTTCTCCTGACTAAAACATCTCCAGTTCTTCTACTACAGGTTGGGGAAAATGGGTTGGAGTTTGGTATACAATTTATAATGATAATACTCACGTAACATTTCTTTCAGTTCTTTTGCACAGCAATTGATAGGTTAGTTTTAAAGGGAAAAATGAAATTATCTAGAAAAGTTTGGAAATGGGCTCATTTTAGACTCACTTCCTTTCAGTGCTTTAGGTTTGGAAATGTATTATCTGTTCACCTTTTTGAAAATTGAGGTACTGATATTTGCAAAAAGAGAATAATGACCAATGCTTCCTAGAACAATCAGACCACATCTCAGAAAAAGCATTTCCTGAATGCATAGCATAAAACTGCACATGCAGCACTCAAGAAGTCAGGTCACATAGAACAAACGCAGTAACAGTTTCAGGTTCTCCAGCAGAATTGCAGAGGCTCATGCATTCTTTATTTCCACACGGGGACTGATAAACAAAATCTTGTTCAGTAAAGGAGCAGTTTTTAAAAAAATAATGGAAATAGTACCTTCATCCATAATCAGCTTATTAGGAAAAGTAAGTAAATTTGAAAGAACATGTATTAGTGAACAGGAAAATATCAACAGGGAACCTGAAAAGTTGGTTAGAAAATATGCAAAACAAAAATAATCTTAAAATGGAGAGGAAGTAAAGTTTCTCAAAATGTAATACCTTCTCTGCATAATCTCACATACAGAAGTATGCTTTCAGTTCTTGGGTAAAAAACTCAAAGTGGTGAATAGTATCTCAAAAGAGATATGAAATTAAACTGGTGAAAGACTCAGGAAGCAATCATCCAAAAATGAAAGTGAAGCTGGAAAATAACATTTCTAAGAAACAAGTAGTTTAGCAAACGTGTACAATCCACTAATATATATTAGACAGAGCTAATACTTGAAATTTAGCAGTATTAATTTATAATTAAAGTTATAAGCATCTTAATAAATACAGAAGTCAAATATTAGAGTTTTCTACCAGATAACCATTAAAATGTTTTAAGTTGCTTTTGTTTTCATAAATGTAACAGCACAAGGCAAGACCATGCTCTTGGCATTTATTGGAGGTAAAAAGATTTCAGATCTCTGATTTCTATTTCTTTTAACTGGAATCAAGGGGGAAAACTGAAAGTATGATGAAATTTGTCACATACTTTTATTTTTACTTTTTTTTTTAATCCATTCATACATCCACATTAAATTACTCCATAAATTATTCCTGTGCTGCACTAGGCACATCAAGAGAAAGTGCTGGCTATTAAAATCAATGGCAACTACTAGTACTTAAGCAGAATTATTTTCACTGATATGTATCAGCATACGCGGAACACATCTGTGAATGAGATTAAAAGCTGAATACATATTTTCAGCAACCAAGAGCTAAACAATTCATCACTGAAAAATAAAATGGAGGGAAAAGAAAATGGGTATCAAAAGCAGAGAGACCTGAAACAGTGGTGTTGGTCGTCTGTACAGTCAAAGAGATCAGAAGCCCATCTTCCAGGTAGTGAAGACTGAGAAGAACAGACAACCTCATTCTGATGTGGAATTTTGCTACAACCTTATACATACAAGTGGATTTTAAAAGAATATTCTGCCCTTCCGGAGTGCTTATTTTCAAAAATGAGGCCAGTCAACGAAAACACAGAGTGCTTCCATTTAATGGAAGAATACTTTTACAGTAATATGGAATGACCCATGACCTTCTATACCCCAACGTGTATCCTTTTTTTAACGTATATGCTTGCCTTCAACCATCTAGTTTCCTATAGCTATTAAGTTCCTCATGGAAAACAGCACAATAATATCAACAACCGTAGGTTTCCAAATAGGGATAATATATACTGGAAGAATATACAGGGAAATAGAATTGGTAATAATCTTATCCTGGTGAACAAGATTCAATGTGAGATTTGAATGCAGTTTTAAATAGTGGTTTTAAACTTAGGAGAATATACAGAGGTTTACACTGTGTTCTTGGATACTTCTAGTTCAAAATGAATGTTCTGTCTCAAGGAATTATATGAAAGGTTGTTAGAGGAAGATTTACAGTGATGGGAATGCTCTTGTTTTCAGTTTTCAGGCAGGCTGACTGAATAAAACTGTCATGGGGTTTTTTTGGAAGACAGACAAATTTCTACAGTCTTCCTTCCTCCTGAATGAAAGTGCACAGAGACAACACCTCAGGTCTGTGGGTCTGTAGCAGATGTTTTTGATAGAAAGTGATCTGCTTCAAGCATATCTGATTCCTGAACTATCACACTATGTAATGTCAGATCCAGTTTCCATGTCCCCTGAGTCAAATGCTACTTGGAGAGCCAAGCAACTGTCACAGTCACTCTCCACTCTATAATTCGCTGACATATGTGGTGCTCATATATTCTCCCCAACCCATGATTTTATTTTTTGTCTGGTACAGTCAGCAAATAGCTTTTGGTGTCCTTTTATCTGCATAGGGACATATTAATCATTCCTTGGTTGACTCATAATTATTAACATAAAAACATCAGGATTTATGATGTCTTGGAGATGCCATGAATTTGAGGACACTTATTTTTAGATGTGCAGGCTCTCAAAAGGTAATTCCTGCTGGGTGTTTACTTTAAAGTCTCTGCAAGATTAGAGACAAAGGTGTAAATAGCTATCAATCAAGTGTGCTCCCTAGAGTCCTAAACAAAGATGAACACTGCAAAGTCTTGTAATCATAACCAAGCTGAAAGATCTGTGCTTCCCATTTTAATAATTCAGCCATAACAGTAGCTAAAAATCTAGCAGGGCTGGTAGAAAGCTGTTCTTCAACTGAGAAGCACAATGGAAGTATTCTGGGTGGTCCAGGACAGCATTCAGCCAAAGAAAGCAAGGAGTGCTGAGTAAAGGGAGGAAAAGCCCTTCAGTATATGAAGCACAGAAAGGTACCAAGAACAAGCAACCAAAACCAAGCATGAAGTGTTCTATGCATAAGACGTTGCCAGCAACTAGCAAAGCAGACAAAAAGTCCTACAGCTTCTGATGGAAAAGACTCCGATGTGGAGACAGATCATCTGGAGAAGTCAGCCCAGAAATAGCTCACTCAGCTATTGCTCAGGCACGCAGGCACACTGTGGGCACAAGAAAAAAATTTATACTAGTACAGAGAAGGGTAGATGAGAGCCTCCTGAGTTTAGAGCTGAGAGAGATAAGATGCTGTTTGGGTGAGCTGTACATAATCCCCATGAAAGGACTCTTCTCATGATCTCAGCTACCCTGGGTTCTCATCCTAAAGTGGGCATCCAGTTATTGCAACGTTCAAAAGCAAGGGGTGGGGGGGGAACAGGGGCAGAAATGGGAGAGAGGGTGTTCACACTTTAAAGCTACAAAGTCATTCTAAGGTCTCATTAAACTGAGTTACTAAAGCATCCACAGCCCATCAGAGAGCAGAATAAATTTGATTACTCATATGATTGTATATCTTCAGTCGATGCATATGAGTAATAAGGTAAACCATTTGGTGCAACCAAAACCTCGGCTTGAAAACTATGCATAATCTATCCTTTACAATATACCAGTTACCCAACTCGATATGACTATAAATCTAACATTCTTTGCTATGCTAAATTATTATTTAACACAAATGGCGTGCATTTATAAAATACATCCAGTCATAAATATTGGCAATGCCATATTCAACAGCTGGAAAAAGGCCTCAGTTTTGAAATATTTATATACAGTTTAATAAAAAATAATCACAGAATTAATCAAAATACATAGGTCTATGACATATCAGATTCTAATCTCAAGTTTCAAAAGTTTTCTTTAACAGCAGAAATGGGCTGTTTATCAATCAACAATTTATCAGAATAAACTGTAATGGAAGGAAGCTCCTTTACAACACTCAAAAAACCAGAAAAAAGCCTCAAGAAAACTCAAACAATAAGACAGATGACTTACTGAAGTGTAGGTCTATGTGCCATTAGGTGCTAAGCCCTTTCTGCCTCCACAAACCTTTACTTGTACTTTCTCCTAGTCTGTACATGTAAATTCCCAAAGCTGTATCACATAAACAGCGAACAGCAAGTAACCTACAACTGGCCGAGGAACGAATCACAAATTGTGCACTGGACAGACACAAACTAAGCCATTTCTAATGCAATTTTATCCACCAATGAATGGCTGACTAGACATAGAATGTTTTTCCTAAATTTAGACTTAGCACTGTAATGAAAAAAAAATTAATTTTCCACACAGAACTAAGAAAACTCCATTTTTAATTTTGATGCAGCTGAAAAAGTCTGCATTTACATCCATTTTCAGATGTGCATGACAAAGTTTCTCATACCATTGAAATAATGCCTTTAGTTAAGATTTTAAGTCTGTGAAATCTGAACTACTTAACAGGTAAGCAACTGCACAGAATTCTAGAATTGGTAACTGAAATGGCAAACTGAGCATTGACTTGACCACAAGTTCCCTGTGTAATACTAAAGCAAACCTGGCCAAAGATACAATCAGTGGCATGTGCAATGTAATTGCAAAGCAACAATCTCTGCACTAGAAAGATACGTGCCAAAATAGCCAAAACATTTCTGTATACATTCTTCTGAATGGTAGAGAAAATAGAGACACAGAAAGTGAATCTTAGAGCTCAACATGTTTAGCTTATCAAAATTGGATAGAAAAGCAATCAGTTTATAGTATTATTTATTTTAGGATAATAATAGCTGGCAGAAAGAACCAAACGCAAATAAATTAGAACCAATATATGTGTATGATTGTATATATATCTTTTTGAAAAATTTCTTTCTATCTTCATTTCAAATCAAGAACGGACACTTTCTTGAAGATACGCATCAAGCACAAAAAGCAGAATGTTTTAGTGAGACAAGTAGGTGTGCTCAATATGAAGTTCAACAGAAAAAAAACTGCAAGGATTTTACCAGCGGGACAGGTAGAGTATACAAACATCAACAGAGCCAATATTTAGGACAGCTTCTGGCAATTTAGAAAATCTATATTCAATCTATAGATTTTTAGCTATTTGTACAACAGTCAGTGTGTATTTAATTCACTCATTTGTTGCCAGGGAGAACATCAAATATTGTGCATAATACTATCCTTATACATCTACAGGACAATCAAAACAAAACAATTAATACAGTAACATAATTTGATAAGGAGCAGAAACTGGTATCCTTGATTGTCTCCAGGGTAGTGAAATTCAGGAAATTTCCCCCAGAAGATGAACAAAAGAAAGAGTATTAGAAATGGCTCTGAAAAAGATGTGTACACTCCGTAGAAGAATTTCATGAACATTCAGTCTGAGCAAGTTATAAAAACCTGTGAGCAGATCAGAAAGAGAGAAGGGCATGGGACCCTCAAAGAACTAGCCAAAACTTATGATGTCATGAAAATGAGTCTATACAAGAAGCTTTTTTGGCTCAAGGTTTTCTATGACAGTCATTTTGGGGCTACAAACTACAACCAAATCTTGAAATTTCTCAAAAATGTTTGTGCACATCTGTTTTCAAATTCTGAATTCAAGATATTATACAGACATCATCAATCCAAGACCAGGTGCAATACATTTGCTACAGCCTTGTGCACCATGGCGTGGAGGCTTGCTCTTCTGAATATTGTTTACCTTTAAGAAGTTACTTCATGAGTTTCAGTGACGTTCACAGAGCCCAGAGCATCTACACACTGTGACAACTATGAAAGACAGTTGTAATGGTGTAAAGGCAGCAGTTCCTCCTGTGTCTTTGTTAAACACATGAGAAACCACTGGATCAATTACTGTCCCCCAGCATAACACATGGCCAGTGTTAGAAGCTGTTACACCAAATGCAGCCACAACTACATGTGCTGAAATGTTGCTGTGAGCGCATCTTGTCCAAAACTACCAACAATCCCTTTTACTTTGATAAATTCCTGTGTAGGAGGAAATAATTTGAGCTAGGTGCATATGTCTATTAGCTTGTTCAGAATAATTGTTTATTGCATATATCTTTATTAATATATATGGTGTGAGTTTATTCATCAAAACAAATAAGAAGTAAAACAGATTTTTTTTCTAAATTTATTTTCTAAATTCTAAAATGTTCTAAATTTATTTGGAAGCATTATCCTTTATAGAAAGGAAAACAAGCTAAGTAGCTCTTCTAAACCATCTCTGGTATGTAGGAACACTTCTTCAAATTTTGGCAATACTCTATCAGCACAATAACTGACAATCTGTCTTGGTATTGCTAAGAAAAAACTTCTCATATTCGTTTTCAAAAAGACCAACAGACAAAGACAGACTCTAGGCTACAATGACAGGTTGATCAAATCAGTCAGACAAAACAGCGATCTCTTAAATATAGTGAGCCAATGATGGTACCCATAGCTAGGTATTCTAAGGTTTTATTACATGTAACACAGATGACCTGGGAAACTCTATAAAATTATGTGTATGTCATTCCTTATTACTGAAAAATCCAGAATAAGAAAAAGAACTTATAGCAAAATCTAAAACTTTTAGCATAGTATGATAAAGTGAAATTGCTCTCACAAAAAGGATATATATACCCTGATGTATACTTTTAAGTCTGCTGTGGCTGTTCAGTAGTTACTTTAATTTAACACACCATTTCTTAAAGCATATTAATATAAAAAAACAAAACAAACCGAAACAGAAAACAACTTTCAGGGAAGAAGTCCAGTGTGCATGTATCAAGCCCACAGAATCACCTTGCAATTTACATAGGTATTGCCTACTCATGTTTAACTCCCACCTTCACAATTGTTAGCCCACATAAGAAGAAATGAACAAAAATAACTACTACAAAATGTCTTCAAGTATCAAGTGACTTTCCATTTTTAAGCCTATAAGTTTAAAACTACTACAAGAAAATAAAGACCTAGTTATTTCTCTGATATGGCTTCTTAGATGCTTTTCAACCTAGTCGTTTGACTCCCATACCCTGAAGTTTAGGTACGCATATTAATCACTGGGCCCCCAAAATATCTCTGGTTTCTCTATCACAGTTAAGACTATTTCAGACTAAACTTAGCTGCTCTGCACAGTAAGCCGGAACATTTACAACTATTTTCAGGATGCTGAAAATTACAAAATTCAAGCTAAAGCCCCCTCCCCTCCTCCACGGCACATACACTTTCAAGGCATGACTGTTAATAACCTAAAATACAGCAACCTAACATTAAGAACATTTTAAGACTTTTGCTGAAAACACCTACCTTAGTATAGTCTACTGTCAGCTTATTTCAAGAGCTGACTTACTAGTGAAGATGCTAAGAAATGTCTGTTTCTATAAATGGAGCTTTCTTTTTACGGCTGGTTCTTGCTTTAAGCAAGCAGGGAACACAGGAAATTTTTGTGTCCTGAAAGCTTACCTTCCAGTAAGTCTCTTGCCAGACCTGGTTCTGCCCCTGTGGACCGAACAAAGTCTGACAGGACTGCATCCATATCAAGAGTCATGTGATCATTCAGAGATGCTGCCAGACATGCAGCAGCCGCAGGACTCACTGGTCAGCTAGAAGGCATCCATCTGTGCCAAGGAGAAAAAGCAACAGGATTTTAGAATGTACCCTAAATGGATGTAAACCACATTTTTCCTCTCTTCCCCAAACATGACTACTACAAATGCTAAGACATTCAAGTTACAGCATATTAAAATAAACAGTATTTGTCATCCATCTCTGCCTTAGCCTAGAAGCTGTTGATCACTCACACTACAAGGTTTTCTCTTTCTTAACATTTCAGATTTTTATTGATTTTTCTTATGTGCAGCTTGTAAATAATTCTGCAACTCAAAGACTCCAATCCAGCTAAACACAGGCACTGTTCATACACTGTAGTTTAGCAAGTATTTAAATGTTTGGCTAGCCTAGAGCTCTTTTGCCTTACAGAGATCAGTATTTGTTCTTGTATTTGCCTTGTCAATACCACTTCTGTAATTTATAGTTTCTTCACTGTACTGGGTCTGGCTGGGATGGAGGTCATTTTCTTCATTAATTTGCCAGAATTGTGGCTAAACTGGTGTTGATAACACCTCAATATTTCAGTCATCGCTAAGCAGTGCTTACACAGCTTCAGGCCTTCTCCACCCCCCCAGTGACCAGGCTGGGGGTAGACAAGAGACTGGGAGCAGGACAGCCAGGACAGCTGACCACAGCTGACCAAAGGGATATTCCGGACCATATAACATCATGCTCAGCAGTAAAACCGGGGCAGAGTCTTTCCAAACTAGCCCTTGCTCAGAAACTGGCTGGCCATCAGTCTGCTGGTAAGTGGTGGTGACTTACCGTCTTGGCGTCACTTGCTTTTCCCATCCCCCCCCCCTCTTTCCTTCACTTTAATGAGTGTATCGTGATCCATGACGGGGTTTTTCTTGCTTTTGCTGTTTCGATTCTCTCTCCCATCCCACTGTGGGGTGAGGAGAGTGAGTGAGCAGCTGGTAGGTGCTTAGCTGCTGGCTGGGGTTAGAAACTCCAGGTCTTTATACATCCCACTCTGGGATTTGTTAATGGTCACTTTCAGCTTTTGCTGTTTGCTGTGTTATCACTTCAGGTTTTGTTGTCTGAGAGCTACGACAAAAGCACTAGCCTTGAGTCTAATCTGGTGTTTGGCCCATGTATTGCTGCCATCCCAGTACTCTGGGAATCATCTCATGGAGTCAGTTGACAGTTACAGCTTTCTCCTCCAGGAGCAACTTCCTGCGGAAATTAAGAATGTCATCTCCTCCTCCGGGGCCGATGTTTCCTGCCTCATTACGATGGCCCCTCCGTTTCTGAAAGCTCCCTGTGTATCTGCGGAAGGGTTACGCCTGTCAGCCAGGCGGGCACATTACCCCAGTGGCACAGCGATCAGGTGATACTGAGGCCCGCAGTCAGAAATCGGAGGGTAGGGAAGCCCAGCAGCTGGCAGCCCTGGCTAAGGACCAGGGAATCGGCAACGGGGCTGGAAAAGAGGCAACAATCCACAGCTCTGGAGGCAGCTCCTGTTAGGCATGAAGGCAAGGTATTCCCTCAGGCTACTAAGGCAAGTGGACCACCCCTGAGGAAGGTATCCATTATCTGAGGGAATCAGTGGTGGTGGAGGTGATTTACAGCAACCTGGATAACAACCAGTCCTCCAAAGATCTGGACAAAACCCAGTGCATGTGGGTCATGTGGCGGAAGTTTGTATGGAACACGCTGACACCATATGCCAGCACCCTGGTGGTAACGGACTGGACAGACACCAAGGTACCAACTGTGGAAAGACTGGCTGTAGTTACATCTTCAGTGGAGAAGCTACCCCCCCCCCCCCAAAACCATATCAGAAACACCTGCAACACACACATGGTATAAACGCTCGGACAAACTGATGCCCTGCTGGAACAGGCAGAAAGGAAGGGTCTGGCAGGATTTCACCCCTGTTCCTCTGAGATGCAATTAAGAGTACTAATTAACACAACCAGGGACACAAAAGCCTTTACTGGTTTTATATCTAACTCACTATGCCCCCCCCAAAAAAACCCAACCCAACCCAGCCACCTATCCAGGGCTTTCTAAAAGAGTTATTATTGCAATATCCACTTAAACATAAGACAAAAGCACCACTTTTTTTTTTTGCACAAGTGGAGGTTTCCTTCCTGGAAGAATTTGTTTGTCCTGAGGCACAGCGACAGCAGCCTACCACAAGAAAACCAGCACCCCAACAATATATCATTGCACCGGGTGCCTGTGGCCAGGCTCTGGTACCAGGGGCTGCAGGGCTGCCCTCTGTGGGGAGGGGGCTCCACCAGTTCCAGCTGACTCTGCAAGAACCCACAGTTCAGCCAAGCTGGTGGCAGCTCTCTAAAAACACTCCTACTTCACAGGAAGGCAGAAGGCTGATTTTAAAAGGAAGAGGAAAAACAAGGCACTGATATTACAGTAATTTATAAGTTTTACTTGGTTTATTGTTTTATTTTGTTGTACGGTCATCTATTGATGACCAACACTATAGCTACTGTACAGTTCTTACTATTTTTAAACGGTCTGTGGGGGCAATCTTACCAGGGTACTCTGCTGGGGGCACAGTCACCTGGGGACCCATTAGGAAGCAGACTGTGTTTTGACTCAAGTGAAATGCGACACAATGTCCAGCACAGGAGGCTTTCTTGCCAAATGCATGGCTAACAAAATACATATGCCCTACTGCATTTTCTACCTACTTTTCTGATCCTGGAAAAGTGAAAGCCATCCTTCTAGGCAATATACTCTACAAATATCAAGTAAAAATTAAAGCAGGCACTTCAAGAATAGCTGGTGTTAGACAAGCTATTAAAGACAGCTGGCATTCAAAACACACTAACTCTGTACTTCTATCCTGCCTGCACCGCTGCAAAACTAGTGGAAGGCAAAGGAAACACAATGAAGTTAAATGATACACAACATACTCAGAAGCATGTTTTACTTTCATGCTTGTTATTCATCATCAGTCAAAGTTTACCTTTGAACATGAATTAGATTTTTTTCCCGTTAATTCCTCCTCACAGGCTCAGTTGGAACTTTACCACGTGCCGAGGGTAAGGACTAGCATGGAGATTTCCTACTGGTAGTAGATTATATTGGTTGGCTCTTGCTTGTACGACAGCTACAGAGAAATAAACTGTGAAAAAAATTGGAAACCAGTTGATTTCACTGTTCCCCAAATGAAACACACTCCTTTCCTACTCCACGTGCAATTACCTGGTTATATTTTACCTTAAAAATGGAATGCCTTTTTTTTCTCAGAAATTGCCCTTTTCTGCAAGTACTTATCTCAGGTAAAATACAAACATCATTTACCTTCTGCCCCAGGAAGGTGGGGTCTTTTTTTCGGCCTCATCCGCCAGGACTGCCTGCAAAACCCAATTTACCCCAACAAGTTGGAAGTGTGTGGGCTATGGTTACACAATTACCTATTTTTCAGTATCAAAGCAGATTACACTCTTACTAATCTTACCCACTTCACAGTCTTCTGGCCCCTACAATGTACCATGATTTATACCACTTCTACATTTATGCTTGTATACTATTTATACAGCTGTATATTGGGGCTGCATGAGGGTGGCAGGGGAAGCGATCCTTGCCCCTCTATTCAGCCCTGCTGAGACTCATCTGGAGCACTGGTCCATTTCTGGTGGCCCAACACAAGAAAGACGTGAACATACTGGAGCAAGTCCAGTGAACTGGACATCTGGATCCCACTGGACCAGGGAAACACTTCTGAAATGTAACATAATGAAAAAGTAGTAGCAGAAGGAAAGCTGGAAATATTGAGGAGGCGAGTTAAAAAAGGAGCGCTGACACTTCAGGAAGAGAACTACTTTAATGGATTATGGCCAAAGTTGGCATCTAAGCTTTGTAGCAACTGAATATATTTCAATGCAAATGCAGGACAAAAATGCTACTTTTATTTAAAAAAAACCAAAACCCAACAACTCATACATGGATCCACTGTACTAAACAGCACTAACATCCTTACAAAAAGATCACCAGAAACTGAATACTATTCATTTCTTTAGTGACTTGGAAAAAGAATGAAATAAGTCTTAACCAGCAGGATGAAAACATATGGATCAAGCTAAAAGAACCTACTTCAGGTGAATGATACAAAGCATTACTGAATTTCAGATAATCAAAAGTGACTCAGTAGTATGATGACTGCTAAATTAAAATGTACCAGCTGGGCACTCAAGTACAGTCACTATGTGTGGGGGCCAGACTGCTCATAAATTTGGAAAACTGAAGTGCATGTCAGTCTGAAAAGTCATTTCATGAGTTGTCTCAGTATCAGCATTACTTCAGTATTTTCACCAGTAGTATTGAAAAGCTATCCTTTTAACAGCAGAAAATCAGTCTCTTTCTGCATTTATGACACCACCCCATCCCCTCAAAATTGCCCCTTGATTACGTCATCATCAGAACATATACAGTAACCGTGTCAACAGACACATTTAATTCTTAACTCATCCCAGCAAAGGTTATATAAGCTGCCTGCAAGGATCTTTACTACAAAAGAGGTTCTTTCTGGTAAGGCAGAAATTTCTTTATATAGAAAAATGGTAATATCTGTGCATTGACAGCTGGTGGAAACACAGCTCACATGCAACAGAGCCAGAGATAAAGCTTGCTGTTGTTTTACTGAAAAACAGTAATTTAAATAAAATACTAGCCACATTACATTATATAATGATAAACAGCTGTACAGGTAGAAAATACCTGTCTTGCGTTGGGTGCCAAGGTATCACACCCAATCCAGACCCTACAAATCCATGACAGTGTGAGGAAAAAGTTTTTTAGTTGAAATCTCCCTCAATGCCTGTGCACTATGCTCTATAATTCTCTAGGCTCTGGGTCCTGCAGCTGTGCTTAGAGCACCTGTACAAAAATATCCATGCTATTTAATTCTTCCTGTTACTCATCAGACCTTAAATTAACAGCACAACATAGATTAATAGTGTTTATCCAGACAGATGCATCTGAAAAGATGGAAGAATCAATGACAAAACATGTTAATGAACGTTAAAACTGAAAGAAAACAGAACAAACCCAGCACTGGTTAGCTGTGTTGAATTACCTCAAAATGAAATAAGATCTACAGGACTGTGCTGACTGGGGCCGGACTCCTGCACCATCTCCATGCAAACTCCAAATTGCAACAGTGCTGAATTAAGTACATCCAATGTTGTAAGAGACAACTACACATGCAAGTGAGAAGCAACCAGCTGTGGAAACTCATTCCTCATCTGCTGGTAAGGCCTCACAAAGTCCCTGAAACATTAAAAACTGAGTGGGGTGCTACCAAACCCACAAATATTAACAGCTATAGTACAACGAAAACACAAACAAAATACCCCTACAAAAACCCTCTCCAAATCTCAAATGCTACTTTTCCTACTATCACAATATTTTACTGCTAGTACTAGCTACTAACCATGTACTAACTATTTTTTCTTTTTTTCATGCAGCAGACATCATCCCTCTACCCTGTTTTGAAGTCATAATTGTCACAGGTGGCAGGTGGTCTGGCTGTTACTTGTACTACCTCACCCTGAAGAAAAACTTACAAAAAGTCTGAATTATGCATGTTCTACACTCTGAAAGCAAGGAGCAGAGTTAGTAGGATCCTCCTGGTACACATTTGAACTAGCACTACTTTTTTTCCCCAGAGGAAGTAGTTTTCACAGCTCTCTAGAACTTAGAGAAAGAAAAGCCCAACATCCCCCCTGCCAAACAAAAAAGAAGTCTTCAAAGAAATATTATCTTTGTCAGAAAATTACTATTAGCTCTGAAAACCCGCTCAGATGGAATAGTGAAAACTACTAAGCAAAAAAAGAACATAAATTGCAAAGGAGGAGGCAGTGACTCAGAAGCCAGGTGGCTGCCTGACCTTACTGTTATTACCAGGTGAACACAGTCTCTCCTCACCTACAAACCCATCTCAACACCCTTTGCTCTGGTCAAAGCATTAACCAAACTTACGCTTCACTTATACACACCTGGAGGAGACCTAACACAACCATCCATGTTATAGCCACCTGCCAACACGCGTCACTCCCCTTGCAGTTAACAGCATTGACACACACACCAGCTTGCAGTTTTCCTCTCAAATGTGTCCCACATGAGACACAAACCACATTTTGAACATTCTTGACCCTCAAAACACAATGAAGACCTTGGTTTTCACTCACTTTCTAGCCAGATTTCTTCCCTAAATAATTTCTTCTTTATCAATGCAAATACAAAAGGCAGTGAAAGGGGGTAATTTGTTGCATATTGTAAGAAAAGGCATTTGTAAAGTATTTAAAAAAAGAGATACTGATTGCTTCTAAATGTTAAGATGGTTTAATAGGACTTGAAATCAATTTAATATGAACTCATTTGTATTTGATCTTTTCTTTTCCTTTAAGTACCTCTCTCAAAACTGAGCCATACTTGGAAGCAGTCTTCATCTGAATCTAAATTTGACTTCTTCAAAATCAAATAGCTTCACCCAGTTAAACAACATGAAGGTGTGGGTTGGTAGGTTTTTTACCAAAGAAGCAGAAACAGATGCACAGAGCTAACTAATAAAGAAAGCAAGTATGTTAAAACAAATCCCATGCGTCCAGAATACAAACAGCTGACAAAACAGAAGTGAGGAACAGAAAGAAAACAGTGCACAGTGGACAAATCCTCAGAAAGACATAATAACCAAACTGCAACAAAGACCTTTCACTTTCATAATTTTCAAAGAAAGGCTGAAATAAGCTCCATCAATAACATGCCTAGTCTCAGTGCTTTAGAAAGCCAGTGGAAAGACTAACATCAAACCAGTCCCCCCACACAGTTGTTTTTTTTCTTAATTTCCCTGCATTGTGACAAGGCTAAATACCTATTAAGATTACTGATTCCTCTCAGCTGGTTTGGCAATAAACAGGCTAAGTGCAGCCCACTCGTGTGTTGAATGTGCATGCCGCTTGCATTTTTGGTTGTCAGGCAGAAAGACTGTGTTTGTGCACAGCTCCAGACTTTGAAAGTAATTCTTTCTGAAATGCCATGTTTGATCGCAAATATCATAATTCTACAATCTTGACAATATTATGAAATTGAACTGATGCACTAAGTAAGACCATTTCTCAGTGAAGCATTTAAACTTTTTGAGCTCAGGCTGTATAATTTCTCATTCTTTTCTGCCTGCAAAATGTATTTACTTAGTTTCACAGAGACTTTAATTTTTTGTAAGCTAGAGAGTTTTTATGTGGTTATTTAATTTCTAAAGCCGCTCCCACTCTTCAATAGATAACACTTTGCAAAATGTTCATATACAAGATAAAAACTATTAAGGAAAAAACTGTAATTAAACCATCAAGTCCGTTACAGAAGATTTGTTTAGGCAGGGAACACCAGCTTTAAGGGAACTCTTAGTTAATGTAGGCACTCAGCTTTTCAGATTACTTGGTAGGAATACCATGTATATGTAAGAGTAGTTAATTGTTCAGAGTATTCGTTGCCTAGGTAAAACATGATTAAATATTAAAGGACCAATCTGAAGTATAGAAAGATAATGCTCTGCCAGGAGTAGCTGAAAGGAACGATATTGAATTTCTAGTATTTTTGCACCAATGGAGACACAAGTCTTGTGAATACTTATAGGAAGCCTACCTTATTTCCAACATGAAATTTCTCCCTACACTTTACTTGTGTTAAATTTAACATTATTTAACACGCTATGACCCTATGACCTTGATGCAGTTTGTTTTTTGTATTCAGAGTAATGCTTCAAACTTGCTTTTTTGCAGTGTTCCCCTGAATAGCTGGGGCCTTCTATCACTATGCTTTTATTTTATTTCTGCACGGATAGAGTCAGATACATGTCCAAGATATAATTGGGGAAAAAAAATGAGAAACAGTTACTCATACAGATGTGTTTCTGTATTCCAGTATTCAAAATGAAACTAGAAGGTAAAACCAGAAGTCAGATGTTGGCAAAGCCTCTTCTGGAATACTGAAGCAAGTTCAGTAACAGGTTTCAGAGAGATCACTTCAGACTGAAACAGGCAAAATGAAAGGCTACAGATCATCAGAAGTTAAGTGTTTTATCTTAGGACAAGTCACTAGAAGGGCCTGGATTGCAGAGCCAATGAAACAAGGCTGAGAACTGGACTGAGACTGATCTTCAGAAATACACCGAGTCCCAAGCAGACACAGGCTGGAACTAAAGACGGGGCTCCCAGTGACAGAAGTACTGGGAACAATCTTTCCTTAGCAGCTGGGGGAAAAGTACTGAATTATTTTTAAAAATAGTTACCTAAGGTAAAGTACAACATCCTGCAGTGATAGGAAACCAGACTTTAAAAAAATGGGCAGTTTTCTTGCAGTCCTGTGGCCTGTCTTTTTGACACTAACGAATAAGCTGAGTTTCCAGGAAACTCTTCCAGGGGTTATTCTCACTGGGCAATGCAATAAGGTTGTCCTCATTGCAATGTTAGAACAATTTCTAGATGACAAAAATCTGTATTGAACCTTTTCTGGTTTTCTCTATAATTTCCACTTGGAAAGTTATGTAAGCAAGTCACACATGCATAGAATTTACTTCTGTAAAAGGACATACACATATAGATGGGATTTAGGTACAGATGCAAGGAAAACATCAGAAGATTAAAGGTGAGATTCTTCCTGAAAGCAAATTTATACACTAATTTACACTAGTGAAAAACACCACCTTAATTTCACAGCAGTATTTTATAATCCCTTTTTAAAGGTCATAGTGATTATATGTGAAGAACTGGCATAAGAACAAATTATCTCTTTGGAAATAAGTCTTCTGCATAGTTTCTGATTTTCTAATAAACAAATGTGCAGCTTATATTACAATACAGACTATATCGCAAATGTTTATCTTTGTATGTAAATATTGAGGATATAATATGTTGTATCAATAATAGGATATGTGATAGCTTAAACAACATACTAAGCTTAGTTGGAAGGGTTTTTTCCTTTGTACAACTTGACCCATTTTTTTAAAACTAACACTCTAGTGGTAAAACATGTAAGCACTAGCTACAGGAATTCACACATTTTACTAAGCTGATGATGATTATAAATCTGACAGGTAGTTTTATTAAAAAACAACAACAACAACAAAAAACCAAAACAAAAAAACCTACCCCAAAACCACACCAAACACAAACACTAGTATATGACTGCAACACTAAAAATATAACAACATTTAGGGTTTTTGGTGTGAAGCGGGCATGGTAAACACATACATGTTAGAAGTGTTAACACCTCTCATAAAAGTAATGTTCTTCTCTACATCTACAATTCTCTACATTTCAAAGGAACTGAATGGCAAGTAAATGCTATTTGCCAAGAACATATGTCTTGTTTTGTTCCCTGCCAATTAGACTGCTATTCATTTTCGGCAGGAAAGGAAAAATTAATACTTTTTACAGGGGTAAGAATACTGTTAAAATATTAGACTCCAAATTCTAACAGAACTACTGGTTCAAGATACCAAACACTGAAGAAAAATGAAAGAATTTCCAAAGAGCTAAGCAAAGTATATGCAATGAGAAAATTTCATTGCTGTTTTACATTATTGCACCAGTAATAATGTAAGGTGTAAACTGGAAGCACATATTAAGTCGCACTCATTTAAAGCACCTCTATGCAAATCATTGTAGCAGCAGTTCAAAAACCCACAGAACCATGGGCTTAGTTTTAAACCCATGCTGAAAACCCTACCCAAATCAGAGAGAAAAAGACTGTGCTGCTTCGGTGCCCCAGGCAGTGTGACAGACCAACTGCTACTGAACTGCATCACCTGCCTTGGCATTTCTCCAAGAATTTTACAAGTCCCAAGTATCCTATGAGAGGATTGAGGAGTTTTTTCTTTATTTCCCTCTAGCAATAAAATGATCCCCATTCCGTCACAGCCTGCATCACTGCTGTGCAGTCCAAATTTCTGCCTGGAACTTACAGTTGGGGCCCACCTGAACTGCTGTTTGCAACCTGGACTGTAACTATGCAAAAACAGTTGTAGCCTTTTACTTGTAAGAGCAATAAATATGGCTTTTGATAAAAACATTTTCCCTTCGTTTCCCTAGTACTTCGCACTCTCCTTGGTCTTTAGATCCTTTCCTACAATTCTGATTTAAAAAAACATTTTTCATAAATCAAAAGCTCTCTTACGTGACAGTGGGACAGCTGGGGGTAGAAGTGTTCTGCTGACAGACCACAGCATGGTCATTTAAGACATGGTATTTTTTTACCAACTGTAAAATTTGCTCACTGGTCTGAAATGTACTTTTTCCTCTCAGACTCAGAAGGAACAGCCTAAATCAATACTTCTTTGTACTCTTAGCCTATGCTCAGAGAATGATAGTTGAGGCTAAGAAAGATATTTTATTTTGATTAGTAAGGTGGCAGAAGACAAGACTACTACTTATATCAATGCACCATACATAAATGCAAATATAAAAAGCCCAACCAACCCCCCCCTCCAAAAAAAAACCAAAACAAAACACCCGTCAGTCTTAAATTAGCACCTCAACAAACCGCACAGGCTTGTTCCAACACACTATTATCAGCCTTGTTATTTATCTTTATTTTGCACTAGGGTAAAATCTTGCTGGTACCACCCAGCACAGTTGAATGTTTGGGTATGGATGACCAGAGCTGTTCTGTCACCTTATCTTCTTTTGAAGCATTACAACATATTTAGGCTAGAGAAATTTACAAAATGATGTACAGGTACAAATCCTGGCCTTCATGTTTCACTTGTAACTGCTGATCCCAATCAGCCATAAAATGCCACTTGGGATCATGCACTGGGTGAAGGAGGCGCAGAAGTGTGGAAGATAACACCGTGTTAACACTTCAAAGTTGTCTGCTGCAGGTACCTTTCCACTTTTAAATCTAGCCTGTTTCAAGACGACTGACTATTCTCCTGCTACATCATCACAATGGTTCTCTGTCACTGACAGTACAGGTGTGGCTTTACAGACCTGCCCAGCTTCTGACGCCTGTAGCCATCTCTGAGTGTGTATTTAGTTGTGGACATTAACTTGGAGTGAAGCCCTGCTTGTAAGAGAACACAAGTCAACCTTTTTTTTTTTTTTTGCATGTGTGTGAAAATTATAATGCTAGGAAGTCATAAATGGACTATAATATTGCTTCTTCATATAGTCTGTTGGTTTACAGAACTAGAGAGCATTACAGATTACAAATCAGGCAATCTCCCTGCATTTGCACAATGCAGATGCAGTTATGAAGTTTGTTCTTGTGCTGTTCGTTTCGAATCTGTAACCATCTCCTCCAAAAGCCACACACAGCTCCTTGCCCAAAGTCTGCATAATTACGCCAACATCTACTGATGGATAGTTAAAAATAATAATACTAGTCTACTTCAAATTTTCAGAAAAGGAAATAATTCTAGTCAGGACACTGTTACAAGTTAAAAAGAAGCTACCTGAATAATCTCTCTACTGAAATGCTCACGCTATTTTTTATTTGAAAACCTCCAAATGCTTCTGAAAATGTTAGTTTGAATTAGCCTCACATTTGACAATTGTTTCATTGTTTGTGGTTTGTTTCTTTAATCCTGAAGGTTTAAACTTTGTCAGTTTAGGATCTGTATTTGTTTAAATACCAATGGATGAGAACCTCTGTATGGCCCTTCATAAATTTGCACTTTGCTTAGTTCTCCTCTTCTTGATGTGTTTGTATACTGATAATTAAATTTACTGCTTGCAGAAAGAATAGTTTGTTTTCTCATTTTTATCAGTCCTTTGAACTTAAATGGCCCAGCAATTTGACAAATACCTTTACCAGAGATTTGCTGTTATCTGGAATTTCAAAGAGGTTTTTATGTGTCAGTATGAACCAAGTATTTAGACTGCCACAAGCTGCGTGTCATTTGCAGATGAGTATATTGCCCACCAATCCACTACTACAGTGACTACACTAAATCAATAATGCTTATTTTTGTACTACTATATAGTACAACATAATCACTAAGGTAGATTTATCTGAGGTTAAGTAAAAATTGAGAAACACGAACTTTAAATTCTGAAAGGGGAAATTTCAGCAATGCCTACCTTTCTCAGAGGGGAGGAGAAAAAAAAAAACAAACAAGAAAGAAAAAGGGGGAAAATATTTTTCTTGAAAGGTGTGTATTTTCATATACAATCCTCTTCTGGTCTCTTTTCATTTCTTTGTTTGTTGGCTGGTTTTTAACAAGTATTAGTAGTGACTATAGCACTTCATCCTAAAAGCATGACGATTATTTTTTTTAAATCAAATAAAAAATAACCAGGAGGAAGAACTCCGTTTCAGAGAAATTCCAAAGCAGAAGCTACATACTGTGGAATCTTTTAAAATTCCAGCCTGACTGATGACAGCTGTGTAAGACACTGTGCAACTCAAAATTTAAAAGGAGATTACTCAACAGCAGCTCTAGCTATATGAAGAAAGGTGTACAGACTTCTAATTCAGTTTTATTTACTTATTTACCACGATCCAGTAATTGGAAGGATGAAAACAAGCATGTGGGATTCAGAGAAAAGTTATGTCAAAGAGAAGAAAGCAAAGGTAAAACTTAACTGCACTGTCTAATATACCACACAAATTCATTCAGCCACATAAAGGTTTGTAGCTAGTGCTACTCTAGATACGACATGGTATCTTCTGGGTTTCAGCCACTGCTCCAGAAGTGTATGGGTCAGCATCATATTTCTCATGAAATGTGGCTATGGCAGTTGATACAGAGCTTTCAAAATGGCAATACAGATCCACATGTAAGCAAGGTGCTTGAATCACCTCTTTCTACCTATAATACTTACCAGCTGCATATTCAGGTACCTGAATCACATCTGAAATATACTTGGGGATTTTTGTTTGTTTATTTAAATGTTCACCTTAATTTGTCAAGACTGCACAAGGCCATAAATAAAGATAAACAACTGAACAGAAATTTTGACATCAAGTTTTTCCAGAAAATTCTTCAGTTCTCAAGACAGGCTCTTCCTAGACACGATGACTTCAGCTGGGAAAATGCAGTGTCCCAATAAACACATTCAAACAGAAGCTCACTCTGTCTCCTAACAAACGTATCTCTCAAGTGACTGAGTGGCAAACAACAAACGTGGTTACAAGGAAATATTCCACACCTGTTGTTCACTCAGGAGGTCCTGGCTCCCTCTGCAGTGGTTTCATTGTTCCCAGAGATTTCAGGCCTTCAGCTTCTGCAAAATCTCTCTAGCATTGCCCTGACTTGCACGGCACTGATGCTGCCTGCAAGCAGGATACTCCAGTCCACCAGAAATTCAAATTTGACTGTAAATCACCGGACACAAGGCAGCTTTTTCACATAAAGCATAAAGCTGCTTAAGCCAAACACTCTCAGAACAAATCTCAGAGATCATAATAGACTTAACTGAAGTTAAGAGTAGATGCTTACGCTCACTCCCCTAGCACAGAATTTTAAAGAGAGCATATCTCTTAAGTATTTTACTTTTATACTTTGTATTCACCCCAGATTGATTACTTTGCCAGCTTTGCACCTGCTTTGTTTTAAATAGACCTTTATCTTCAAATAGCTTCCATTTTTAGCTGCCAAGAATATTGAGATGAAAGCCAGTTTTTAACTTCTCAGTCAGAAGAACATCTCCCATAGAACTAAATGTATATTATACACTTTCATCATAGATGAAGTGGACCTAAATTTTACAATCTGTTTTTTTACAACTAAGCCCATACTGCTCACAGAACTCCAATGATAGAAACAAATTATTATTCAGGAAACATACTGTACAAACCATACCATTTAAGCTTATCAAAGTGCTCCTCAGTCTGTACTGAGGTAGGAAGACCAGCTCCTAAGTCATGAAAGCATCTTTCATCTACCTCCATTCAATCAGCTGCACTTGACTGAATTCTACCACCAGAATGGCAAATCACTCCGTTAACAGGCACTGCATAATTACATTATAGAAAGGACATGTGGTCACAAGTTATTTGCAATAATAACCACCCCTTTCTGCAAAATCTGTAAAAAGTGTTTTAGAAAGTGGCTGGATGGTTAAGATCTTGACAGCAGATACAGTTATAGTGATAGATTAAAAGTCATTAGTTAAAGCAGCAAAAATTATGATGACTATCTAACAAAAGGTAACATGCACTAGACCTGATGGCACAGTAGGGTATTTATATGGTAATTATAAAATCTAGGCTCTTAAAATACGTAAGACAGGACAACATTTAGTGACTAGTAAAATTATGGGCAATCTACCTTCTAAAGTACAAAACACCAGAGTTATAGGAACAAAAGGTGAAGAACAAGAAAAATAAAAGCTCTAATCGGGCATTATTACTAAGGTTTTGTCTACACAATGGACCTCAGGAAAATTAACCCAAATTAATTTAACTGGATTTGTCCATGTCCATTAAATTCCTTTGCAAACACTTTCATCTGGGAATAAAAATGTGGCCTTAATTTGGTTTGGCTCATCTTGCCTTTGAAGTGAATTAAACTAAATTCACTGGAGGCCACTCTAATCATGAATGGGAATGTGCACACAGAGAATTGCTGGGATTTAAGCTGCCCTCTCTAAGCTCCTACACTTAGTTAACTTGCATCAATTTTCCTCAGTATCTTGTGCAGACAAGCCCCGAACTAACAGAGAACAAGGGAAGCTACACTGAAGAGTCCTCAGTCAACACACTAACCCCCATGGGAACCATCGAAGAAGAGCTGTTATCCAAGAGAAGAGAATTGTTCAACTACTTCAGGTTCAGTTCTAGGAAGAATACCACTGAAGTTCAGGGACCAACTAGGAAGTATTTTAAAAATGCAGCTACATCTCAGTTTTCAAAAATGCTATTTATATAAAAGATCTACTATTTGCTTATTGGTTTATTGAAGCTAGATATATTGATAAAGCACACCACTAAGTCATCTTTTGAAGTAATTTGTTTAAGAATTAGTGGTTGTAACCTATTACTGGACGCTAAGATAAAAGAAAGTAGAAAAGAAAAATTGAGAAGATCACACTGTGTTCTAGAGCTATGGCACACTCCAACTAAAGAAACATTATGGAAAGTTAGAGACATCCCATGCCTTAAAATACATGAGTGCCCATAAAATATTCTGAAACTGGTAACACTGACAACTGAGAGGTCTTTTACTTGCACTTCATCACTGAGGGCAGCCTAGCAAAAAGCACAGCACCAGTCCTATGTCAGATGCACATGCAGGAAGATTAATTCATCTGCTCAGATGTTCTGCTGGCACATTTTTACAAATGTATTTTCATGGAGCTTCAGAGGGTTTTCATAACACTATGTTATTTGTATTCTGGCAGAAAGCAGCAGTGCAAGAGAGAAATGTAATGCCACTGATAAAATTGGAATTTCCCTAAAACAAAGATCTTCATTTTAAATCAAATTCAAATATCAATTATTCTTTTATCTGGGAAAGTGACAAAGAAGTAGGCAGTATTATACTGTACTGGAAATAGAACAATTAGGTTTTAAAATGCTAATCTGTGGCCTCTTATTAAATGCAGTTTCATTAAGTAACATGCATCTCTTCCATTAGAATATATCTCTACAGAAGCAATAGGAACAAGCTAGATCTTTTCCTCATCCAGAATTTTTTCCTTACCTCTCTCCCTCATTTTCCTCATTTATAAATTTTTCCTGACGCTACAAGAAGATACTATTTCCAAATATTGAACACATTCTTCCAAACGTCATCCTTTCAAATAAAGAAGGTACGCTGGGCAAAAGTCTTAACACAGTTTTCTTTCACAAAAATATATATCATATAATCCGCATGCATAAAATTTACTTCAGTACATAAAAAACAGTATGTCCGAGTAACCATTATTTGATATACATAACATGGAATTTCTTTTTTTTTTTTTCAAGTTTCCATTGCATTAGAAGTCAAACACTTGGTCCTACAGGCACCACAAAATGATGCAACTTAACAACCAACAGAACGAAGACCAGCTTAACCACTTGCTGTTTCTTACATTTTCAGTAAGCCCCCTATTTCTACATTGCAACTCTAAAATTAATTGTCATAGCAACAGGAGTCTAAGTCTTCATTTACAATGCAGATAATCTTTTCAATCATGTTGCTCATGCATAACCCCATAGCTTCTGATGTGCAGTGTACTCAAGTCAGCTCTTACTAGGGGCTGTGGGGAGAGGGCAGAACACGGAGGGGTGGCACACAGTGGTCAGGAAGCAGTTCAGCCTCTGCTTTAGAGCAAGTTACTTCCTCCTATACTTTGCATTTAAGAACAAACGGCTGCTGCTGAAAAGCCAGACTGCTAAGATTAGTTCTGCTGTTAAGGCTGCTTATTCTTAAGGTGTAAATAGACACACAGCTGATTAAAGTTACCTTTAAGCAAGTTTTTAACTTACCTAGACTTTAAATAAGAGTTCCTTGAGGCATGTGAGAGATGGGCATTATGCTGCTGGTTTTTGGTGAGGAAAATAATCCGGTTTTGCCACAGTAGAAGGTATGAATAAGCAAAATTTTGTCCCCTGAGAAATCTGGAAAAAAAAAAAAAAGTAGTAGTATGTTAATCATCATACTTACTCTATGCTATCTGAAGAATAATAACTGGCAAAAAACATTACCTTTGACCTTAGGAGCCTAATGGATACTACTCTCAATGCAGATAAATTACCATATACAATAATATGCATTAAGAAGGTTACTTGGGCACAAGCCAGGCAATTAAAGGAAAAAAAAAAATTACAAAAGTACAAAAATATCCTGATGGCCATCCTATGTGAAAATGGTAATTCACACTTCAAAATTCCTCTAACTGTTCTCTTTCTTAAGATTAATACACCTTTGGAAGTTTTTCTTCTCATAAGCTACCAAAATCTAAGGCAACTAGTGAAGAGTTATGCAGAAGACTCAATTTACACAGCCGGTTTCTTTCATGGATAAAAGGGACAAACACATGAAGAAAGAAGGAACATTATTACATGGAATTTATTTATCTTTAAAAGAAACAGCACTTCCCTTCTCATATAACGTACTCCTATCTCTGTAAGTCCTGCTGCCTGCAAATACATAATCCAATTACTATAAGCTTCACCTTATTATTTTAAAAGGCACTTACAATCAGTTTTACTGTTTTTTTAATCCATTCACAAAACCCATGCGCTTGTAACTGAGCCCAGCCTTATCAAAATCAGGATTTAACAGATATCTGACCAAAACCTTTCATCATGGAAAACATTCCTTACAATAATGCCTTTAGAACTGGCAGAAATATAACAAGGTCCACAAATCTTAGGAATTTGTAAAAATTATTATATGAAAACAGAACATTATAATATTTCTCATTATTTCCTAGAATACATACAGAAATAACCAAATCTCAGTAGATAATAGTCCTGATGCAAAAAATCCCAGTTGTCTATAACAACTCAGCTGCAACAGGAGGTGTTTCTGAGCTAATATATAGTATTTCATAAGATTCCTAGCCTTTTTTTCTCCTTCACTGTGATGTATTTTTATGCAAGAATCATACAGCTGAACAAAAAAAATCAATCTTCAGTTCTTTGCTGGAACTTACTTATGAATATAACACAGATAACCTCATACAAAAGCAGATTATTTTAAAGTTCAGAATAACATGGAAAGAATAATTTCATACATTGCAAAGGAAATAAAAGTAGAAGTAAACTGCATTAGCCTATGACCCTCATCTTTCTCACTCTCACAGAATTAAAAAAAAAATTTAAAAAAACCAATCAACCAAACACAACTGTAAAACTGTCATCAATTTACAACAGTAACTTTTAATAGCTCTAACGCTTTCATAGATATTTTGACTGCAAGGGATAGAAATAACTATCAAATGTGAATATGCCTCAATACTGTCATTTTTACCACGTCAACAAACTGAAATATCTACGCTAAGAGACTCTATTAGCTATGGAGAAGTAACAAAAACCTCTGTTATGCAGCCTTCAAAATCAATGATGTTTCTGCTAAGGAGGTGTGAGTTTTATCACTGCTGTGGAAATAATCAAACAGTCAACATATCTACCTTTTTTCAGCTACATATTAACAAACAATGATTGAAACATTTTTACAGTTTTGTTCAGTACATCAGCTGCACAGAAAAATAAACCAGTTCCAACACTTGACCTACTTCAGCTGAAAGAGGACTTAACGTATGTGCTTGCAGTACATGTTTTTCTTTTTAGCAAATCACAATGTAGCATTTAAACTACACTACAAATTATTCCCTTTAGTTTGCTGTCATAAATAAGTGATTTGAAATATTACCATGGATACTATGATTGTTAGGGCACAAGGAAATGCGTGTAGCTCAGCCCTTTTTGTCATTTCTCACACACACACACTGCAGCTTCACAAATTTTAGTTTTCTGGGTGTTTTTTTTTTAGTTTTCATCTGTTTCACTGAACATTAATTTGATAGTACAGTGTGCAAGAGCTCAAGCACAGGTTTATGAAAAGCAGGTCCTGCTTGATGGAACCTGATCTCCTTCTATGACGAGATGACCCACCTAGTGGGTGAGGGAAAGGCCACGGGTGCTGCCTGGACCTCAGCAAAGCCTTTGGCACCGTCTGCCGCAGCATCTCCTGGAGAAACCAGCTGCTGGTGGCCGGGCTGGCATGCTCTGCGCTGGGCAACAAACTGGCCAGCTTGTCAAGACCAGAGTGCAGTGGGGAATGGAGTTACCCCCAGTGGCAGCTGGGCACGAGTGGTGTTCCCGGGGGCTCTGTGCTGGGGCCACTCCTGTTTAACACTTTATTCAATGATGTGGACAAGGGGATCAAGTGATCTAAGCTCAGTAAGCTTGCAGAAGAGACCGAGCTAGAAGCAGCACTGACCTGCTGGGGGGCTGGGGGCTCTGCAGAGGGGCCTGGGTAGGCCGGGCCTATGGGCCGAGGCCAGTTGTGTGAGGTTCCACCAGTGCTGGGCCCTGCCCGTGGGGCACAGCGACCCCAGGCAGCTGCGGGCTGGGGCAGGGGGCTGGGAAACTGGAAAGGTCCTGGGGGGCTGACGGCTGAACATGAGCCCCCAGTGTGCCCAGGGGGCCAAGGCGGCCAACAGCACTTTGTGCTTAGTTTCTGTTTAGACCAGGCTTCTTCAGTGTAAATTCTAGGTTCAGAACAAGGCCTTACTTACAGCTACATTGCTCAGTGGTTCTTTGCAAAGACTTCATTTAACTCAAGCAACATATGAAGGAAAAGATCTCTCTAATAATAAAGAAGCAATAATATTTAAGTAGTAATAAGATCACCTGAAGGAAGAGGTTTTTATGTTAAAGGCAGCCACTATCAGTATGTTGGTCCTCTTAAACAGAAATTACAAGCATCAAAGGAATTATCATTCTAGTTACAGAAAGTAGCTCTGCCACATCTACAGATGTCTGTGTTGAAAACTGTGGGGGAATGATACAAAATTTGATCAACAGCATCTGTCCACAGTTCACCTAGAAAAGATCCGACTGGCTAATGTTTCACTTTCTTGCGGACACATTTTACAGTTATGTTATTCCCCAGAGCAAAGCAGCACTTTGATGATCTACTTTTTTGAGGACCAGTTCTTGAGCACAGTCTGAAGTACTAGCACAGACAGATTTTCTTTTTGTACTGAACATTCATCACTTGAAATCTCTTTGTAACCCCTGCATAACATCTCTTGTTTTATCTATCTCCTAAATCTCTACAGTCTGTCACAAGTTATTGAAGAAGGAAAAGATTTCTCCTCTAGCTAGAAAAAAACTCTTCTTTACCCTGACTATTGGTTCTTCCATGTGAGAAATGGAACACATTTCTCCCCTTCTTGTCTTATGCTAGTTTTACTCAGAAAATGTGTGCAATGCATTGAGCTGACAGGGATATGCAGGCAGAAGCTTAAATGACATCAAAAGTGTTAGCATTGTGAGCTCTGTATAAATAGTCTTATTGATACAGTTCTCCAAGCATCCTTTATCTTCTTGTACACAGAGATTAGAGAAAAGCTCAAATGCTTAATTGTATGTCAAGTGCATAGTCAACACATCAAGAGTTCAGTACAGGCTTTTTTAAGGGAGTCTTCAGCATATTCGTGCCTTGAGGTAGACAATCCAGCTGCTATTTTAAACACAACGCCTAACTGTCTGTTACTTTTCGCTTTGCATTGTTCCTCACATCAAGGCAAAACATGTTATGGCCATTTTTCCACATTCCCCTTAAAAATACTGATCCCACCAATGCATTCGCCCCATAGCTGCAGTGACAGACTGATAGGAAAGTGCCCACTCTTACAAGTATGCTAAAAATAACAGCAGAATTTAACTTCTGAGATTCCGATTATGTACAAAAAGCAAGTCCTTAGATGCACATAACATACAAAGAATAGCAAGTTCCTAGCTTGCCAGGCATTCACATAATCTGCTGGAATTCAACAGTAAGCATATCAGCTCAGTGTACACAGCAGCTAAATAAGCTACAGCAGGAAAGAGCTCACGCAGACACATTATGCAGCAAAACTGAAGTGGTTATTTCCCCCAACCCCATGACTCCCATCCTCATTTCTGTGGGATATGAAGTTCCTTAGTTATTGCATTTAGTTTGGAAAAATAAATTAAGAATAGAAGGCTTAATTCCTGTTCCCACTAAAAACTATGCTTAAATGTCATCTCCAAGATTTTTAGAACAACTAGAGATACAAAGGAGAAAATAAAGATATGAGATATGGAATCTGGAATGATTCATTTCACAACATTTTGAAGATGCATACTTTAAGTATAGCAACTGTGTGTTTCTCTTAAACTGGGTAAGTAACTGACAGTCTGAGAAGGACCCATTAGGAAAACTGAAAACCATGCATCAGACACATCAAGAGAAAGCACTCCTCCTCCCATTTGCACAGTATGGAACAATACACCACAGATGCAGTATTAAAGACCACCAAACAGCTCAATCACTACACTGGTGACTAAGCAGTCAGTAACGTAGTTGATCAGAACCCGAATCTTCAACTCTTCCTCAGCTTAGGGTGTCAAGCTGTAGGAGTCACGCATCACATTTTATACTGAAAAAGAACTGAAATATGACTATAATAAATTATAATGGATACTAGCCTGTTTTAAGTACTCTGAAGACACTCATTGCTACAATCACCCCAGCAGGATTAAAGCACAGTTCTTACAAATCATGTTCAATTGTTGGAATCTTTGCTTATGTTAAAAATCTGCAAGTTAGTATCAAGATTAGGGGAAAACACCATTTTTTTTTCAATTATGGGTTATTTCTAAAACTTTCTGCCAGGGTAGGGGAGGACAGGAAGGTGTAAGCATGTTATTTTTCAATGCCAACTCAACAGTTGCACTGGATAAAAAGTGTGTCTGATGGTATAAATTAATTCGTTTGGAAGACTGCTGTAATTGACTAAATCAAATCAGGGTTGACTCTAGAAATCAGTACCTACAGAAGGCAGATTTGCAATGCTATCTCTGACAGTAAACTTCTAGCTGAGGCCAAGCTTCCGATTGATTCTGGCTCCTTTTTTCAGCTAGAAGTGCTGTTGAAGAACCAGTCTTGACAGGAGGGACTGGAGCCCCCCACTGCCAGGCCACGTCACACAGTGCGGCTGGGTTTACTTCCACATCACTGATTTGAATATGATCTGTTCTAAACTGACTGAAACTTATCAGAGTGGTGTTCGGTAGCCTCTGAGAACATTAGCAGTATTAGTCCAGTTCATATGAGGAGCACAGCTTAATTTATGTGCTGCTGTGAAGTATCAATATAGAAATGATTACAGAAGACAAGACATATGGTAAATGTATTTTTCAAAACTTGTCAGAGACCACTCACACTCCAATTAGAGATACCCTGGGGGACAATAGGAAGAGGTAAACCCAACTTTCTTCAGTGAAATAACGAAACAGCAAACTTTGTTGTTTGTGCCTTTGTCCTGGCATATTAAAGATTTTAATTTTTGGGGGGGTCAAATGACAACACAGAACATGCAGCTCTTTTTTTAAAAATAACAGCAAAAGTAGTACTGTACTATTATGATTCTCTGCATTTTGCTTGAACTCTGTTTCCTTTTTGTGTTGCAACTCCTTTTCATACTTATGTTTATACATTATAGCAAGCTATAAATTTTACTTAATTTTCAAGCAAAATGTCTTGTGTGAAATTATCTAGTAGTAAGAATGGCTCTTCATCAAAATTTAAAGAAAACGTAAGCTGCCCTAAGCAGCAAGAAAATCCCTCTTTCATTTAGTCAAACCAATTTGGTAACATTCTGTAAATTTTCTTACCACAATATGCTATAGCTACCTCTATGGTCATAGACCTTCATAATACCTTTATATGTTTCCTGTAATTCAGGCAATATTAAAAACAAAAACAAAAAATGGGAAAAACTCAGACTTAACAAGGAGAAGTGGAAGCTGATGAATCAAGCAAAGTGTTACAAGGTTATAAAGAAACATGCAGAAAAATTGTACACAAAAAACCCACATTAGCAACGAAACAGATATTCAGAGTTTGATGTTAAAATAGGACAGCCTGATTTTTGAGAGCTTTTGAACAGTTGTGACCAACTTCAACAGGATTAATGGATATTCAACATCTCTAAGAAGTAGCCCATTAGTTCTAATTGCCACTGTCGTCATCATCTATTATTTCGTTCTATGAAAAGCAGGACACAATTGGAGTTAAATATCAGTGTGTGAAACAGGAAATTTAGAAAGCCAGGAAAATTTGGAAATCGCTATTGATTGCAAAATAAGTCCAGAGGTGGGGAAATAAAAGCCTTCACCACACTGAATATTAATGTCTACAGGCAACAGCTAAAGGAAGTAATGGTGCCTGTTTTTTTTTAACTTATGTACCAAATTCACATATGAAAACAGCACCTGTACACTGTGCTGCACTAAAAAAATGAAGAACAATCTCTTCTGAAAAACTGCTCATCATAGACTACCAGACAGAAAAAGAGGGAAAAATACAAAAAATTTGTATTCTCCTTGAGCCTTAGTCAACAAATGTGATGACAACATCACTCTAAGGAATTAGAACATGTTTTATAGAGCTTACTGAAAGCTTCAGCACATAAATATCTTTCAGTTCACGCTACTGCATAAAGAATTATTTAAATATATTTTTTAAACATCTCAAACACATGGATTTCAGAAATACCTGTATTTTTCTCAGCTTTTAATAACAAAAAAAGTCCTGGAAAATAGACAGATTCATAAAACAAAAAATCCTTGAAGCCATCCAAAGTGATATTCTCTGTCACACATTTAAATTTTTTGTCTTTATTTTAAAGACATATTGATCAAAATACTCTGCTCTGCTGCTGATCTGAAGCTAAATGCATAGCAAAACTGACAGGGAATCATTGCCAATTATTTTTAGAAACAATGTATCATCACTTTGGACAATAAACAGTCAATTTATTAGAAATCTTTCAAAGAAGATTGGCAGAAAATTGCTCTGTCTGACTAGCAAGTCTGCTTATTAGCCAGAAAAGCAAGGAAGAAAGAAAGAATCCTGTTACTGCTGGTTTAAAACTAAAGGATGTGGAGGTGGAGCAGGAATGATCTCAGTGATGATCTTCAATGTCAGTTAGGTGTTATATGAAATACAAATGGCTGGGGGAGGGGAGGGAAAGAGCAAAAATCTATTATTTGATGCAGGGAATTGGTCCCAAAACAACAGATTGGTAGTTTGGTAAGACAGATGCTCAGCAGACAGGCAAGACTACAGACCACATAAAAAGGAAGGGGGGAAAAATAATAATTATGGAAACCATGTTCATCCATCACCTGCAAAACAATTAAAAAAGCTGATCAAAATAGCTGCTTAAGGAGTGACCAACCACAGCGCAAGAAGCAGAGAAACAGGGCTACTCTCATTTCCCTGTTGAGTTTTGCAGAAATCTATTCGAAAAATTATGGGTTTATTGTTAATGTCAGTCCCTTTCCACTACCTCAGTCAGTTTGCCAGACAGTGAACACGTGCAATGTTCACTCATTTGAGTCCAGTTTTCTCTTATTTACAAATGTTTTGGAGTAACATCTTTCTTTCCAGTTTGCTGAACCAGTCAATTAACCAGCAGTATTCTCCATTTCATGACAGACAGAACGAGCTAACTTCTTGGAGCTGCAGTCAGTAGACATAGAAGGGCAAACCATTTATGGGGAGCTCATAATACTCTAAAATGCAAAAAGATAAAGCTGAACTTTATCTAGTTGATAAGAATTCATTTTTTTCAACCACCAGTATCAAAGTAAAAGTGGTGGTGTCAGGAAAAGGTCACTGCCATCAACTAGTCAAATATTTAAACCTGAATCTGAACTAAGCTTGTGACACCAGTATCTATGTTTTAAATAATATAGAAATGGATCTGGGTATGTGCAACATAATATATGCAACTCAGAAACTGCACAACAGCTACTATTTTCTTATCTATAACATCAATGTTTTCTGTGATGATGATCTCCAAAGACTAGAGGAACTGAAGAACTTCTCCGGCAACTTCAAACAGTCCTGAATCTGACCTGTGATTTTTTACACAGCTGATGTGACTGAATATCTAGTCCACATATATAAATCCACATCTGCTTGATCAAATTAGACTATCAGTCTCCAAAAGTAAAGCCATAGCCAAAAGGCCCAAAATTACGTAAACAACCTCCAGCAGGAGGCTGAAAATCTGGCTCTGTATTTTCTCTATAGTTTAAATGGTAGAATTACAAGCTCCAAGTAGCATGCCCTCAAACAGAAAGAGATTCAGAGAATTTATATTATAATTACCATTGCCACTTACAGAGAACAGTAAACTTTCCCATAATACTTTACCTCTTGAAAGCCAGACACATTATAGAATGTCACCCACACAACACAGCAGTGTCACCACTGAACGCTGGCCTTGGAAGTTTTTCTGTCCTATCAGTCCTCCTCCAAACCACGACAAGAATTTACTAAGTGACAGATTTCTTCACATTTTTCTCTGTTCTTCCCATAAACTAATCTATCCATTAAACACTACTGAGATGAAGACACATGCATCTGTGGAAGCAAAGACTGTAGTGAGGGCCTTTTTTTCCGTATTGAGACAAAAAGTTAAGGACTAGCATAGCTGAACCATATTAAGTTTCTTACTGGAGAAACCTGGCTGAGGAAAGTATCCAAACTGCTAGAATTATATCACTTCACTTTCCTAACATGGAAAAAAGTAATGCTCATAATGAAAGGATTGCAGATAGGTCAACAGACTATCTGCCTCGGCTGAAATGCAGGAAAAATGCAGGACTGCTCATTTTTCTTCTCCCACATCTGCACTTCAAACAGTCTGAAAAAAATACTGAAATCTTTTTCAGCTACCTTGCTCACTCTATGTAGTAGCATAAAGATGAAACCTGGGGTTTAGTTTTTATAGCACTTTCGCTCTCCCTTCTAAGCTTGACAGCTTTCTCCTGGACATCACTAAGGTGACTATAACATCAAACAGCACAACATATACTATTTACTCTGAAGTGAAATAGTGAAGAGGAATAATTAATTTTTATACATAATTTGCAATTTGTTGCACTGCTTCAGTGAAGAAAAAATACCCTACATTCTTGCACAAGGACACTAGGCCTTTAAAAAACAAAAGCAGCATTTTGATGGGGAAAGCTAGGAATAAAGAGCACACCAGAAGCTGCACTAAATGGTAGGCAACATACCATCCTGTGACCTTCTGGATTTACAAATAGCTCCGATGTTTTTCAGAAGCAGAAGGCAGCTCTCAATGCTGCACGTGCCAATCTCTTCAGTTTTGACTAGACCCATCTATCCACCTTTAGTTAATATCACCACAAATACCAGTATGCTCTCAGGCACAGTTAGCATCTCTGAATTCACAGAATCAATAAATCAATTCCACATGTAGAAAACTTATTTGGAAAATCCTATCAGCTTTGCGGGAAATCGTTCTGTGAGCAGCAGAAAGAAGGAAGCCTGGCTTTATTTGGATTTCTGTCCTTTAATACCCTAAACTTCTGCAGCTACCAGCACATCCCAGACTTAGTCCAGAACCAGATATGCACTGGACTGTCCAGACAACTGCTGTCAAACAGTGTAGAAAACAGTATGGTTCTAGTTTCAGTCTTTCTTCCCCATCAGCCACAGACTTTCACAAATTTTGTAAGAAATCTTATTAACTTGGACAATTTAACTATTTTTCAAATAGTACCATGGTTTCAGGGGAACTGGAAAGAACAATACACAGATGGATGGGCATAAGTCTCATTAGAGAGACTGTTAGAAAAACAGGCTACAAATGCTTTCCCCCTTTCATGACGTTTGGTATCAGTTCAAGACTGCATGCCTGTCAGCTTGCTAGCATGATGTTATCCAGTGATGTCTGATTTCAGAACTTCAATTCCAGCTCAGTATAACCCTGATTTGTAGATCCTAATTGCAGAGTTGAAGGTTTACCCATTTAATCAGCCTTTCTTCTTACCAAGAGATGGAAACAACAGAGTGCAAGAATTTCAGAACCCCTACTCTAGCCAAACAAGTCAATCTGCAAATGGAGATCTGAAGTTCTCCCTGGACAGTTAACTGATGTAGACAGGCTCCACTAAGGTGCTCTAGTTGCACTTTGGAGTCTCCATTAACTATTTTGGGAGTCTGGATTCTTAATTCCAGGAATATGGTTAAAGTCACATCATATAAATACTCCCTTATATACATCGCTCAAAAATTGCAATCAACTTTTCAACGTTGGATGAATTCAGACATTACAAGAAACAGTAGTATAGTATTTAAATATCTGTATCAACAATGAAATGCTAAATATACATATATTAGTGTTTCCCTATACTGCAAGACAGGGATATGTCTTTTTTTTCTTTGCTGTGCTTTTTATCACTTTTCTTTCTTTGAAGATGCTTACTGTTGTAACTATTTATTGCAAGAGCAATTGGAGATTTTGTCTCACTGGTACAAGAACATGGCCCGGAAATTAATAGGCTTCTCAGTTTTCACTATAACACTGTTTACCAAACCAATTTAATCACTTATAATCCTTTTTCTTAATGGCTGGGCTTTTAGAAGCTGAACTTTTAGGAAGAAGAAAGCTATTTTGCATACAGCTCTGCTTAGTTCCAGTTTTCAAATAAAAGTCGTCTGCATAAATACTACAATGTGTTATCCCTTTTTCTTATTTCTAATGAGTAAGATGTACTTTGCTATCATTTTTAGAGGCACACTGGGAATCCCCCCAGCACTTGTCCTTCCTATACTGCAAAAGATTTGATACAACAAATAAAGTAACTGGATGGTCACCAACTTTGTTACTTTTACTGCAGTCATGAGTGGTTCTACCCCCAGCAACTCACAGAGTATCCCTGTTTCACAAGAAGTATTGTAGATGAGTCAGATGGCATTCAAGGATACACAAGTATCCCTTAGTATCTTTAAGATCCTGCCATTTCCTCCTACAAAAGATGTTCTTGATAGCCAGGGGTAGTGACTAGGATGGCTTCACCAAGAGATACAGAGAGAGACAACCGGCTTCCTCTTGGGTGGCATCTCCCCTTGGTGATGCTTTAATCATCACAAGAAGCAAAAGTGTTTTCAACAAATTGTCTCATTCCATCATAGTATCAAGCAATTCAGCAGATGGTTTCAGAATCAATGAAAAAATGTATTGAAACAATTTATTTCTACTATTAAAATCTGTTAACCACAATCACTGAAAAGAGTGCAAATCTTTCTTAATTTCTGCATAAAAGGAAAGATCATTCCCTCACAAAATAAAATACCTCACCATAAAAATTTATCTAATTACTTACACAACTTTTCAACCAAGATATTTTAATAAGACATCCTTTTAATCCCTGCCTGTTCAATAAGACAAATGAAACATTTGTTACTTTATTACACCACCAGTGCACAATTCATTTTTATGATACAGCAACAATAAATAACTTAAGAACACAAATGGAACAGCCAAATCTCACAGCCTCCAGTGAAACAATATATGGAACATAATTACATGCAGTACACATTTTCAAAGAACATTGACTCAGTTCCAAATTTAGCAAAATGTGACCAGGAAATAAGTGTCTGGAACTTAACCACAGCGTGTGTTTGACCCTTTTCAATCTTGAAACCTACTATTTGCCAAATGCTATTTCAGCTTGTAAGAGTGTTAAAGATCCTCTAGTCTTCTGTAAAGAATTAACTGCTTCATGAAGAGATTTTTTTTTTTAGTATATTACTGGTCTAATTTACACTGAAACTTACTTGAGTTCCTCAAAATATTTTTTTTTCTCTTTGGATAAAGATCCAAAGATTTTTAACATCTATGGGAAACCAACAGCGTCAGCTTTTCATGCTTGAAATATATGGAGGTAGTTCAAGAAGAAATGTGAGAGGAGATGATTAACTTGGAAAGGAGCTACTCCCCATCTTCTCTATCAACAACATACCAACAGGCTCCTCCTCCTTTTAGCTACACAAACAGTACCAACTTCCCTATCCATATGCTCTCTGCCCTTACACGCATTAATACAACTGAAAGCTCAAGTACAGATAGTTTTTGTCTAATTTTACAGAAATTCTTTTTGTCTTCACAAAAGGGGTAATTCAAAACTACATTGATTTACTTATAAGCATGAGAATCTCAGTGACATTACGCTGGGCTATAGTTTGGATGCTAAAAATTTATTACAGAGCCTATGCAGCATCTAGAACAGATGACATATATATTTTGAAATAGTCTGATTTTAAAGGTTTAATATATTAGAAATTTGGAGCTTCTAATCACCTTATCTAAAATAGTAGTACTTTTAAAGAGACAAAGGTATTTTCATCATGTAGCCAGTGTCCACTAGCTTAGACTGTAGACACCACATTAATATGTGCATCATATTATTAACAGTAAAAAAGTGGACTAGAAATTCTCATAGACTTCATGCTAAATAACTTTTAAAGTAGTGTTTAAATACTACGAATACTATAAAAGTCTTTATACTGTATGAAATGTTTAAACTATATCCTTCTAATGCTCTATACTATTATTTTCATGCTACAATATATTAAGGCCTTCTTAGATTAAGATAGGTTTCTTTAGTGACAGACTCTTCCTCTAAACTGAACCAGTCAATATTATTTTTTCTTAAAAATGCATCCTGATGATTGAACTGTCCAGAACATATTATTTTTTAAAGTATACACTTAATTCTTTTCATCCAGGTCTAGAACTACCCACCTTAGAAAAACACAGTTTTACTGTGAAGAAGGAATCTTCAAGCCAAACAAATTTCCTGGAATTCCATGAGAAGCTACCTTGGATAAAATTAACTAAGACATGAAGTTTTGTTTGCATATACTGGCCTGAAAAGCTGTGTGAAGTTACTGCCTCACAAGCACAGCTTCTTTCCGTGGTAAAACACATGACTTATATGGTTCGTACAAAAGAGGATGCATCTCTTTTCTCACTATAGAATAGGGCTCAGAAGTATTTTACTCTACTTCTGGCAATTAGCAAAATTATTTTGATTTCATAACAACTAAGTGAATTAGTCTGGTTCACACTGAAAGCAAGTAACAAAACCTGTAAAAGCATATACCAGAGGTAAAGAGCATGAACTAGAATATTTGTGTTTTCTGCATTTGAAAAAGCAAAGCTATGTTTTCACTCCCTGACAACAGGTACCTCATACAGTAACAATATTGTTGTTATCATGTAACAAAATTATTAATAAAATAACCAATCTAACTAGCAATTAAATTTCAAAATGCTGGAGCATTGCCTGTCATTAAAACACGCTTCTACTTCTACCCATGTTAGGCAAAGAAGCCTGAATATCCTAATATACCAGTTAGTTTTTATTAATTGTATCTCAGTAATTGTATCTCAGTGATGATTCCCAAGATAAATTCAATACTGAAATCAAATAGACTACAATCAAATGGTACAGAGTCTTAACTTAGCCCAAAATTAACAGTAACTGCCAAATGATGGATTCAAGAGTAAGCTGCCTGTAGTGACAGGTAATTGTCCCAGTTATTTGCAATACTAAATGCCACTGCTGTATAATAAGCCAACACACTTCTGTAAAAATAGTACCACAGCAGTAGCCAAGATGATGCTTAAATAAAGTAGAATAACGTTTCTGTCTTACCCCTCTGACTACACGTTACATTAACTGCATCAGAAGATTAAAAGTGAGATTTGTTTTCGGTTGATAACCACCTCATCATTACCAGAAAGTTCTGGGACATTGCTTACATCCCAAACAAGGCAGTTTCCTAAAAACTTGTAAGCAGTAGTTTGTTACGCTTTGGGCGATGCCATCACCAGCCCTGCGGGAGGACAGCAGACATCCAACGCAGATGTGTAAAACAAACTAGAAGGATTCAGATTTCTTTGCAAAGGATGAACCCAGAGCAGGTACTGGGAGGGAGGGTGAGAGATGCTTGGGCTTATTTACAACCCAGAAAACCCCCTTGTCAAAGCAGACGCTGAGTTTAGTAGGAACCAAAGCACTTACACAGCACAAGCTGCAGCTTCAAGACAGCAACACAACAGCATCTGCGACTTAAAACTTTAGCCATCTAAGCCAGGGTTTTCTTTTCCAAGTTGCGCATCAGGGAACACACAGAGAAATCAGTTCTGTGAAGCTGGTAAAAGGAGTATCCAAGACAGATCTATTCTTGCAACAAATAACTAAATAGTTAGAAGTGAATTTTGCCATCAAAAGATTTTTAGATTGGCAATGTAAAGTGGAACAAGAGAACATTTTATTTCCTCCTTTTCCTTCAGATCTGCCGGTTCCCTAGTCTACTCCAATTTCCTACTCTTCTATTCCTTGAAAAGCAAAATCTAACAAAAGAATACGGTAGAATTACATGTTTCAGATGCATAGATGAGGCCCATTAGATAGATTTGGTTTAGATTAGATACATAAGAGCTAATAGCACATAGAAGTGGTAACCAGTATTACCTGAAATGAAGGTTGGAGAAGGTAATACAACTTCTGAGAACCAAATTCAGAAATTTTATTTTTTTTTCAGTTAAATTAGGCACAGAATGTGGAAAGATTAGAGTCTAATTTGTCTTACAAAGGGACTGCTTATCTTTACCTGACCACTATCACTATGAAGAGACTGGAATTGGCTGGAGCCACTGCCCCAAATAAAATAATCACTTCTAAAACATTAAAGAAGCCACTAACATGGATTGACTTTGTCCCAGCAGAACAGAGCAATGTCATCTGTTCAGTGCTGGTGATCTGGCAAGGACACATAAAATGAGTCTGACACCCGAGTGGAAAGTCAGGGACTTGCAGATGCTGAGCACAGTGTCCAAACTCACACGGACTTTTGAAGTAACAATGGTTCCAGAGGAAATGTTCTATATGAAACACCTGGATATGGCTTTTTCTACATGATTGAACTGGATACTTACAAAATTCTCAGCAAGAACCCCAAACGTTTTACTAATGTCATTCTTAATCCTCAACAGTTTAAATAAAGAACAGTTCCTACAGAGAAGCATGGAGTTCTCAAAAAAATTGTGTATCAGCTATAGAGAGAACTGATGAGCTCAGCAATAGTTGAGGAGCCTTAAGATAGTTTGGTACATCAAGTCCCATTTCTGAAAAGGAGAGAGAGACAAAGAATCTATATTCAAGAAAAGACTAAAAAAAAACCCAGGATCTGGATACATCTCAGGCTTGAAAGTAGGAAAAAAAGATCTGAGAATTCTAACTTTGTTTCTTTGCTTGACTGACTTCCTGCACGATCCAGTCTGTTTACATGCATTTGGTATGAAGGTTTGCTTGTAAGGAAACATTTTTGTCATTTCTCTTTTTCTGAACTGTATGAAAATCTTATTACTCAGAATCTGTGTGGACAGAAAGAATACTCTTCAGTATGGAACTATTACCCATGTCTATGTTTATGTTCTTACTCCATCCCCTGAAAGTATTGAAGAACATTATTTTCTCTTGAAACTGTAATATTTGGATAATTACAGCTCAAGAAGGAAAGAAAACAGAAGATTTGACAAAAATAATTTCAGGTCCCCGGATCAATACAGCACATTCACCACACTTCACAACTGTCAGGTGTGGAAATCCAGCTCTTCCTGAATGACTGTCTATTTGCTACAGAGAGCAGTGTAGCAGAAAAACAAGACTGTCTGTGCCAAAACACAAGAGAGCACAACACTAACGGCAGAACGCACCACCAGTCCATTCAGCTGTTGTACTTAGGACAGAAAAAGGAAAGCAGTATTGGTCAAGGATACCTTTCTCATCTCTTTGAGAGAATTTCACAGCATAGATCACTTCAAGCATTTGCACTGGCTGTTGTTCTTGGATAAACAGGTTAGATCACAGTGCTCCTCTTTTTGCAATACATTTTGCTAGCACCTAGCACTCTTGTTTCAGAACTCCACAGTATGAGACAATGTTCTTTTGTGCCACTGCTTTCCTGCCATCAAAACAGAGTCCCCAGCCTTTTATTAAACACAACTGCATTTATAATTGCCTTGCAATGAATTTCAACAAATCAACACTTCTCTCATTTCAAATGAGTTACAAAAGGACTTATAAGACAAAAAGAAAATACATGTCTTTCCAGCACAATGTTCTATGAAAGAGAAGCATACCTGCAGTAGTATAGTTTGTTGTTTGATTACTTACTTTTCCTTTACCCCAGACATATTGCTGAACCAACTTCATAATAGGGATGATATAAATATTTCAAAATAATAAAACACTGAGGAATCCCCATCCTTTTTTCAAAAATATTCTATCCAATTAAAATGTGATTCAAATTCATGCAGTTCCTCCCTGAAGATTGATGACAGTTAAGATGACCAAAATGTAAGCAAATCAAGAAGAAATAGTGTTGTATTTATTAACTTTGCTGATGGTTTACTGAGTTCTGTAAGAGTTTCCCTTGAAACTGCAACACCATAGCCTGATAAATATGTTCGCAAAGAACTCTGCAGGCTTTAATTTTTAATGTCTGGAATTGAGGGACTGATTATTATTTCCCAAATAAAATCCACATTTTTCTGTTATTTTTTTCCTGTTTTTTTTCCAGGCTTTGCACTACCTGCAAGTTAATGACATTTCCCCAATCATCTTATTTTCAAAATTAAAATTTGTCAGTATAATGTTTATGAAAACTCAGAACTCTGCTAATCGCTCCACCGAAGACTGTAATGCCAGTAGCAGAACAAAGTTATGGCTCAGGCTTTAAAAGCACAAACTCCAACTTAAACAGGAAAGTTTAGTAGAAAAATACACCATTTCAAAGGCAGCTAAAACCAGCACTTGCAAGAAGACAGTAAAATTTGCCACCCAGTAGTCTACCTTAAATTCTATGATCCATGATGACTGTTCAGCATTTTGCTACACAATTTTTTTATATTTAGAACGATTGGGAAATATCAAAAGTATTAAAGACAATTATTTTGAGGCAAGAGAAGATTTAATTAGATTCAGCTAGCCTACAGGTTTCTTCTGTTTGAATTTCACTTTTTTTTTTCTGATTCCTTTCTACTCAAAATACCATGAGCCTGTACTAAGTCCCCTAAGCTTTGCTAGAAGTGCTGTCTTGATATTTTTGAGCTCTGCCTCCCCCAATCATCCATGCCTTACAGTCAACTTACCTCATGATAGATGCTCACGTAATCCTGAATATAAAAAAAAAATAAGCATAAAATGATCCGGTAGAATGATTTGGGGTTTTGTATCACTGCAAGTGGTTAGGTTCATATCTCTCTATTATCCAGTAATGAAAAGGCCCTTCTGTAAAGCAAACTGAAAAACAGATGCCATGGTCTCAAGGCCATGGTTTCCCCAATGGTATGCACAGCCAAAAGGTGCTAGAAGAATATCCTGGCCATAAGTCCCTGTAGATCAAATTTAGTAAATGCAAAAATGAAGAATTTTTGTTCCATGCTCTTGTGAGTAAGCATTATAATACAGCCTTTAATTATACCCTCACTCTTGTATTTTCACTCAAGATCCCTGCTTTTAAACATTTTGCAGAATCAACAGGGCTCACTTGGTCAGCAGATTTTTCAATATTCAGTTGAACTCAACCACGCAAGTGTGGCCCCAGGAATTTGACTTACTGTAACCTTTTGGCCCTCTTGAAGGGAAGTTCAGGATGTTTTTCCTCTCCTTCCATGATCACCTGTTCAGTACATACATGTCTCACAAAACAATAATGAGCTTAGTTAAGAATGTGCCTGTAAGGTGTGCAATTACTACACCATTTTAGAAATTGAGCCAAGGAAGACAGTTTAAAAAGTATCATTAGTTTGAGTCCCTGCGCTTTATTACAATTTTTGAGGATATACAGCAACTCAAAATTAAAAATCTAGCTCCTATGCACTTCATTTTCAGTGTAACATTCAAGACAGACCTTGTGGTGTCAAATCAAGGTTACAGACCACTTTTCCTCGTATTTTTCTCATGTACATGGTAGAAAGTAATTATTTTCAGCTCCCTTTAGTTTGCTGCTTTAGTTATTGAAGTCCTCTCAAGCAGTTCTGTGGACCTAATATGGCAGGGGAAGAAAAAGCAGTAGGGAAGAGCTACTCAGTCCAGCACTGCTGCCAAGGAAGCAATACGTGTAACATACTTCCAGGGAACAAGAAACATTTGTGTGCAAATTTTTGTTTAAGCAATGTATTTAGCATCACTGAGAACTTCTGTAGCAGAAGCATGGACCAAATCCAACTCACCATGGTAGGTTCTACTTGCAAATTCTACTTGCAAAAACCTCCCTTCTCTCCTGCATGCCCTATCTCATTTTGGTGAAGCAAATGAAGCAGGCATCCACACCAGTAAACCCACTTTCTCCCTAGAAAAAGACAGAGAAGTCAGCAAGTAAATAGCAATTTACAGCAGCTGATAATCAGCTAAACACCACTTATTTAGCAAATATATTGATCAGTTCACTGTCCTTAGCAAGGTTATTACTACAGTGATCTTCCATTTAAGTCTCACAATGGGCTGCACCTTAAGAAATATAAAATCAAAGAACTAAGCCCAAACCAGGACTTCTGCAGTGATGGATCAACTGCCGAAGCAGTTTAATGTGGCAATGACATGGATGGTTTTAGGAACTTATTTAGCATCCAGGCTTTAGGAAGCACAGATAAAGATTAACTTAATGAGTAACACGGCATCACCCATCAGCTCTGTGTTGCCACAGGCAATAGGTATGCTGTTAGCTTGCTAATAATTTTAGCTGGTTTCTTTGGTTGGGTACACTTAATTGTTGTCAACCAGAAAACAAATTACATTCTTGTTTTCTTTGCAAGACCCCTTATGCTGAGCATTTCAAAACAAATAAATGACAGATGCTAATTTGGGGGATGGAGAGGATGTTTATAGCTACTTACAGGAATGAGGTAGGTAGGCCCCTGTTTCTGTTTCTAATATGTTTACCTATTTAGGAAGGCAGGAGGCAACAGTCCAGCTGATTTGATTTCTGATTTTGAAGCTCTGCAGTATCATGTGCCTGTGAGAATGGAGAGAAGACCAGAACATGTTTTATTCCAAAACTGACATTAAAGTACTGTTCTGCATCCATTTATCATTCCCACTACACACCCTGACCCCGGAATCTTAACCTGCAGCACAATTACAAAGAAAGAATCTCTTTCTTCCAGCTTTGACCATTCCCATGATTGTTATAAGCATTTCAGTATCTCACTGTTGAGGTCACAATAGCTTTTCATCAAGAACTTCAGCCAGGACCCAATCCAATTCAGATTAAACAAAAGAAACATTCATTATGAAATAGAGAAACACAAACAAAGCTTTCTTGAGGGAATCATTGTCTGCCCACTGGCACACATTAACCTGGACATAAGGATTCTGAAAGGTAACTTGATAAACCCAAATGGTACACCTTAAGGCTGAGATGACTTTGCTATTGCAGAGCTATGTGCATCAGATGACAGCTTCTTAGAAATGCAGCCCCCTTACTGTTTGGCTCAGAGAAACGAAGGCAATATATCTCAAAATCTAGTATTGAGGGCTGGTTGTATACCAGTTTGACTGTATGTTCTACATCAATGACAGAATAGAGTAAATTATTCCAACTGATTCAATGCATATAGTCCCTTTCTGCTCATGAAACATTCATCTACAGGTTGAGATTTACTGATTCTGTTCAAAAAAAGTCATATGATTTGAAAAAAAACCAACAACAAAATATAAACACAACAACAACAACAAAGCACTGCAGACTGATCTAAAAGAATCCTCAATATTAATGAAATTAACCATGAAGCATGGACCTGAGTGGTTTAAAGAGCTATATGATCATGTTTTTCTTCCTGACTGGATATGTGAGTATGCTGCAGTTTATGTAGCTTTTTATCTGGTTTACCTGTCAAGAGAGCTAAAATGATCATACTCTTCTTTTAAAGCCTGTTCAGTGATCCTCTGCCCAAATATCAATCATTCTGACACTGACTAAAGTCTTCTTCTCTGTTAGTTTAAGAGCAATTAATCAAGGTCATCAAACATCGTGTCTTGAAAAGTTTTTACGGCTCTCATTCTCATACATGCTTTTTCCCAATTCTGTGAATGTTTTGTTCCTCCTAGTTACAACATATTACACTTTCTTCACGATATACAATTTGGTTTTTTCTTAGTGAATTCATATATATATTTAGATTTATTTGTATGTACTTGTAAAATATATTTGTTTTATAAAAAGAAAGACTAATAAAATCTCTTTTCTATTTTCCTCTTCCACACTCTCAGCTGTATTTTTCCTAGTATATGTTATTGCACAAATTTATTTCAACATAAAACACTTCACTGGTCATTTTTAAAGACATACCTGCTTTTCAGGTTCAGTTGAATTTTCACCTGGTTAACTCATGTCAGCCACTTAGAATACTGTCTAAATTCACTTTTTTTGTGAAATTCCACTGAGATGGCAAAACATCTATGGTAACCTGACCAGAAAGAACTAAATGCACTCCATGTTCATAAAGAAGATTTGGAAATGGTAGTGGTCACAAAAATAACAATTTAAAGTGTGAAAAATCAACATGCAATTCCACACAGTCAGGAACTTACATGCACATTTTTACAAATGTCTACTGAAGTCCACAGGCAAAACTGGACGAACATTTTTGACTAAAGATATCACACCTTTGATTCCGAGCAGTATAAGAAACAATCCAAAATGCCAAATTAAGATAGGTTTTATAAGAGGTTGTCCAGATACTTTTTTCACTCTGCCAAGGTCTTTATTTCAGATGCCTAGATGGAAACATTACCCCAAATTCACTTCAATTTCACTGTAGTGTTTATATTGTTATGTGCAGATTGTACAAGTACACATAGCTACGCGAAAATTGATGAATAGATGAATAATGGTGCTCAAGATCTTTGAGAGCTCGTCTGATTCCTTTCCACCAGCAACATTTCATTCACAACACACATTATAGTCACACACACAAATCATTGAGAACAAGTGGTGCGTCAGTAATGCTGTTGGTGGAAACAAAAAGAGAGTCCAAGCCTGTTGTGCTGTTCTGATGCCCTCACATCCTGCTGAATTGCTTGACACTCACAAAACTCAATTAACACTTCTAGAAACAGCACACATGGAAGAACCACTCAGAGTATCACTGTCCAAAGTGCCCATTTATTTCTCTGAAGTGCCATTAAAAACAGTTGGTTTAATTGTAGAAGTTAAAAACTAGCCAGAACAAAGTGCTCTCTAGGTAGAAAAAATGTGAAGTAAAAAAAAGTTATACTTAAGAGATTACAGTGAAAAGTCTCTTCTGGTTACTCTGCCTCCTGCTAAAACCATCCCTGGACACTTGCATGTATCCATTGGATAATAAAACAGGTTAGGAGAATGACAAGAAGTGTACTAGTCTCATCGTAACTGGGTGAAATTCATGCAACAGCACAAGCAATCGGCAAGGAAACACAAAACTTGCCTTTCAAAGCAGAGGCCATAGCAAAAGCCATAGTTATCTCTTGTGACCTACACATTTAAATGAAACTGTAATTCCCAATACAAGCAATTAATCTGACCTCAGTATTCAATTCTAGATTTAGATATTTGATGAATCTGTCAAAATGATTCATACCTAAGGAAAGAAAACCAAATGATGCTAGATTCAAACTAAAACAATCACAAGAAAGTTTTTACGGAAAGAACATCAAACATTTCCAGGAAATTCCTATGAAGGTAATTAATGCTGTCAAAACTCAATCTGTGTCTCGATTATGGCATGACTGAAGTGTGATAATCTCTCACTAACAATTAATGAATGTTTTGGTGTAGTAATACCTTCAAGGATTACACACTAATAAGTACTGTATGTTCTCACATTTGATTATGTGATGCATATTACCAATATATTGATGATATTACTGTTTAAGCTCAGACTGATAATTCTGTCTCTGAAAATAAAATACCCTGCCAGTCATGCAGAGGATTGTTACATGTGTTTTTTCATTAGTCCAAAGAAACATACACGCTGAAGATTTCTAACTTCAAAACGTAAAAAGGACCTTTGTGAACAATTTCATTTGGATGAATTCCATCATGAAAGGCTGTAATGGGACAACACAGGTATACTGGAAATGCCCATGTTGGAGGTTTCTGGCAGACCTTGGGTTTTGTCCATGGTTAGGTACTAAAGTGGTTTTTGCAAAAGCTACTGTATTTGAGCAGTGACAGAAACAGTATCACCAAGACCTTGGGAAGTTTTCTGTATGTTCCCTTTAGCTCTCAGTAGCATGTGCCACTTTAAGGCAGCAGTCTTTTTTCCAAAGTTCTAATTTAAGACATGATAAACCTCTCAGTTATGTTTGTTGCTTCTGACTTTTAGCATCTGTAGTAACAGCATGAAGTCATGGAAAACACAGTAGTTGTTTGACTGGTCAAAAGCTGAGGACACTTTTTTAAACGGAAAAATCTCTTTTTAATTAAAGGCCTTATATACAACACATACTTCTTTATCACACAAAGAAGAGACGCTTTTCCAGGCCCATGCTAGAAAGCTATGCAATCTAAACTCTCAAGTTTATGAATGATCAACACTTATCTTCTGAAATAAAATAACGAAAATCTGAATTGGACAAACAATGAATGTTATCCCCAATCTCCACATATCTGCTTTATATTCCTTCCCCACCAAAACCAGTCTGTACTGACTCAAAGATGATGCTACAACTTAGTAGCTTTAAAAGGTGGATTCTTCTTCCTTCTCAGTGGTGCTGGTTTGGGCCGTTTGGTGCCACGTGCTCCTTTTCATTTGCTGAGACACTTGTCTAATTGGTCTGTGGGCCACTGACTCGGCCAACAAAAATAATCCCTGCTACATTTTTTTGGCTGGAAGAATTTTGTGCCAGATTGAATCAACTCACAGAAGGGTCTGCAAAAACACCACTGCGAGCACAAAGCAGGCAACATGAAGCAAGCGGGGTGAAGACTTTCTTTTCTTCGGTAGTACCAATGACCTTGCAGATTAGCTCTCCCCTTTTGCAGATGCACAGCTCCAGTGTACTGCCATTGAGCTAGTTACAGGCTGGCCCACTGCCACTGCGCAGAGGGCTGAACTAACTGCTCACAGGGCTGGCCCTTCTGACTTGGTGACAGCTGAAAAACCAGTCTTCACCTTTAAGAGTATAAAAGCAAGCTGGGCTGCAGCTTAGGCCCGAGGGCTTTAGCCGCATGTTGTACACAGCTTGTGTTTCAAAGAAATTTCCAAATACACATCTCATACCTGCACTTTTCTTCTCAGTCTCACAACAAAAAATCTGTGGAAATAGCAACAGTCTAACCTGTCCTAGAAAACTGGGGCAACAAAAGTGGATTGGAACATCCTCCTTTTCTCCAATAGCCAAGGAATATTTTACCTAGTGTAAGAAAGACTAAATTATTTGACTGTCTAGCTACAACATCATTAAAACAATCTGACTCTTCCACGCTATCAGAAGTGCATCCAGCTACTCTCAGCAAGTCTGTAAACAGGACTGAGAAATACAAGATCATAAAGCTTGCTTTATCTCCCCAGTACTGTGAACACCTACACTTTATTGTACATATCCATTTTTTTTAAATGCCATCAAATAAGTAGCTCTTTTTTTCCTAGCCACTGAAAGCTCAAAATTCTCAATTGAATTAGTTATAAGGGAGATTTTGCAAGTTAAAAATGGTATGGATCTAAATTGAACTCCAGAAATAGATCTTGACTACATAACTATCTATATATACTTGCATTAAAACCTCTTAAACAGGAATTAAAGGAACTCCAATACTGGGAAAAATACCTTGTAAAAAAGGGTTACATTTTATACTTAAGGTGCCTGGCCTGATAAACTCATATCATTTCTGCTTAAATTCACGAAGGAAACATTTTTGGGGTTAGTTTTTTAAATACAAAGTTGTCTGATTTCACCTTTTAGCTCAATAAAAATCTCCTTCTGTAGCCTTACTTTCATTAAAGGAATAAGTTTCAGGGAATAAAAATGCTGTCACATATCCACACATACAAAATCCCTAAGACATGTAATTGAAATCTTAATTATTTTTCCCTGTGTAAACCAGATATATGACTTCCAAATTACTTTCTGAAAAATGCTTTTTTTCCCCCTTTTACAGCCAGAAAATTGAAACAAAGGCCACATAAAATGATCAAGTAAAAATTATCTGAAAACTAAAATACAAATCTTATAAATAATATTGTGTGTCATGGTGTGTCATGGCTTTTTGTTACCATGGGAATTCACTTTTTTCTTACAAACTCAACAATTGTCCTGTACCCTGAATCACAAACATAAAATTCCAATTCTAAGAGTTTTTATCTCTCTCACATCACCATCAGTACTACCATAAAATAGAATATAATTTTCTTTGTGAACAATGCGAAGTCAGCAAGTGCATTGATGTAGGTTTCAAAATTATTATCATTTGGCTTAATAGATGAAAAGGTTACTTTTAAAATCAAATCTTCATTTAGTTTCTCCTGAGTTCAGAAGAATTTAAATCCATACAAACCTACCTGCATGATTAGTTTTACTGACATCATTAGACCATTCACACAAAAGCAAACACCCAGTTACTAATGTGACAGCGTGTTTCCAGGATCTTCTGGAACACACAGGAAGAAATCCTAACTTCAGTGAGGTCAGAGAAAGTTTTCCATGAACTTCACCTATAGACATCCTTTAAATACTTCGACCTCTGTTATTACACAAACAAACAAACAAAAATCTCAGGGGAAGATCAATCAACACATGTCATCTTTAAACAATGCTAACAGTAACTGACTTACCTCTGGGTACTCATTTTTTGTGGTTTGAAAACTTTCATATTAATGTGTTTCAGTTTAACATATACAAAATATATTTTATGTCTGTGCATATATATATATATATATATATAAAATCTGCCTACTTGTTCATTATCATTTCCCATGAGCCTCTCAGACTTTGGTACAAGACAACAGATCTTTAATTAGTGCCTGATGACTAGTTATTTTCACGAATCAGTTTCTAGTCACAACTTTTCTATCATACTCCATTACAGACATACAAAGTTACACCTTTCACTAATCTAGAAGTGTGTCCTTCATTCATTCCTAGGTGGTAGAAGATGAGTAACTTTTATTTGAAATGTATCTTCTTAATTTCTGATAATTTCTAATTAACTTACCTGCCATAAATTCCTGAACAAAAAAAGCTATTTCTAAGTTTTATACGCAAGCAATAAGCCCACAACATGAACAAAGCTACATTACGAACTTTCTCTGCAAGCTATCAGCAAAGTCCTCTACCAGTGTACAGACACTTCAGTGGTGGACTGCACTGGGAAAGCCTACTGCCAGAGAGCTGTACAAACCTTAGCAAATAAATGGAGTGCACTGCAATTGCAAACTGAGCTACCCTCTTCTAAAATAATATAAAATGCAAGTAATTCAAGTTAATCTTTCGCACTGTACACCACCCACCCAGACTGCTGACTGTGCAGGAAAAACACAGCCATAGTTTTACCTTTCAAGACTTTTTTTACACTTCATGAATTTAATAGGGACAGCTTCACCCTTACAAATAATAAAAGCAATTTCACTTTTAAAAGAATTGCTTGATTAACTATAAAACACACCTCTAGATACAAAATCTGACAAGCTCCACAGCCCACTAAGAGTAGTACCATACCATATTTCAAAGTATCTGATCAGGCATGATAGGACCTTTCTGGTCACTACTGGATGAGAAAATACATGGCAAACCTAAAGCATGCAGAACATACTGATGCCTAAAGACTCACAGCATACAGCACAGTCTCCTATTGATTTTAGCTTCATCTCAGGACACCTATTTTCCTTCTAAACCTACTTCACCAAATAAAGCCATTTTCTAGTTGCCCCTCTCCCGACACTGAAAAAAACCCCTAGACTGACTCAGAAGTTAGCGAGAGCTTCCTGTGAAGACTAGGAACCTACTACTTCTTTATACAATCACGGAAGGATTGTTTCTCCTCTATCAGCTTCTTAAGAACTGCGGACTGAGAGAGAAGAAAGGCGGCCTATGGCCTGCCTCATCGACGCTGTGTGGCTGAGCCATGGTAATTCCAGCGGGCGCATTCAGAGAGCTCTTGGTTTGCCGCCCATCTGTGCTTCTCACCAGCAGCTTCTCAAGGGTGAGGGGTGGGCGCGGAAAGAGAATGGAGCATGTCAAAGACACTGAAACATGCCAAAGTCTGTGCTTTGCTAAGCGATTACTTCTGCATCGTGAAATGCCAGCAGAGCAAACCTGACCTTTGTACAAGAGGAGATGACTAAGAAAAAAGAAAAATGACTAGGGGAAATTCTCCATATGATTTAATGAGGTGGGGGAGGGAGAATATATTTTGAACCACAGGCAATAACTCTTCTATCACCCAAAATATATATCTGTAGCCCAGATGTCAATGAGGGGTTTCCAAAAAATAATTACCTAAGTCTCTTGTTAGAGGAAGACAAAAAGGTATTAACCATCTTTCTTGTTTTTCAGAGATGCTTTAGTGGAAAACATGATGATTATATGATGAGCTGTCGTTCAGTTACACCCACTCAGTTCTATTACTGCTCACTACAGCTGCTTTAACATTCAGTTAGCTCAGTTACCTTTTATATTCATTACATGCAGAAATTCTCACATGTCCCTTATCAACATAGGGCAATCCTTGTCCTTGGAGTCCAAACTGATTTGATCTCTCTTTGCTTTATTGGAATTTAGGACTGAATTTTGAAAGAGAGTAGGAACTCGGTTTCACTATCATTTGAATTCCTGCACCACATGCATTTTTCTCTGCCCTTCCTTTTGCTCTCTAGAAGACTGAGGTTATAGGGCGCACTGCACATTTGCATATCAAAAGCAACAGCACTTTACACAAAAATGAAAAGCAGTCACTTCTGGTTTCAGTGACACAAAGAGAATTTCGTTCCTCTGCATCTGTAAGTCCAAATTCAGGTAACTCAGTCCATCAAGACTGATTCAGATAAATACCCTTAACATGAAGAAACTCCCCCACTGCCACTGTTACCTGATACTTATCTGCCAAAGACAGAGTTCATTTTCTTTCCAGACGCTTTCCTTTTGGAGCAGTTACAGACTTCACTGTCTTACAAGTAAGAACATAATTAAGACATGCCAAAGAGTTCAAAGGTCATAAAGAAACATTTCTTCTTTATCTCAAGTTATACCAAACTTGTCTAAATGGCACTACCCCACTTACTGTGGTATTTCAATGCCTTTTTTGGGCTGGCCACCATGACCTCAGATGTGTCAGAATTTATTACTAAAATAAGCTGGATGACTCTGCTCTACCTTACACAAACAAAAGAACATCTACACAGAACGCTATCCCAGGTTACTGTAACTTCATGCTAAGGTAGCAACCTTGCCCTAAGTTTCTACATGGAGGTGCCTTTTCTGAAGCAAAATGTGCAACACTGGTGCTAAAGAACATACACACAAGCTATTAGCGCAGAATAGCTAGCACACCATGAACTACGCTAACTTGGAACCTCCATCAAGCTCCATGAGACACAGCCTTGATACTGGATTATTGCACCCTGTTTTCCTCAACAGGAGGAAGAAGTGATTCAAGCACAAGCTATATACCAGCTGAAGTTCAATATACCCCTAACTGCATCACACCTAACCTTTACACCCTCAATGCATCAGATCAGCCTCCGTTAGGCTAAACCCAGCCATACCCTCCAGAAAGCAGACTGGTGAACAAATACATAAATACAAAAGACATTCATAGTTCTCTTTCTGGGAAAGACTCTTCCTGAACCTTACAGTATGAGTCTGTAGGCTAGGGCTTGGCATACTAGCAGACAGGTGAGACTAAAAATACAAGCTATCACATCTTTGTGAGGCACAATAACTGACCATGTATACGTTGTTCCCGTACCCTTTTTACTGATGGTCACATACATCAGGTAGATGAGTGCATAAAGGCTTCAAAAGGGGTAACAGAAGGATGCAACCATGTCCCCTCTCCCCCATAACATGACTGTGATTTGTGACATCATTTTTAATGACTTTTCTGCCTAGAAATGTACCTGGTCACCCACACACCCTAGACAGAGTGATCAGGTGGGAACAGAAGAATGAATGACTCAAGAGAAATACCAGCTGTTTACCACAGTGTCTCACTACTCCCAATACCAACAGTAGTAGGTGGTGTTTGAGCTGTCCTTGACCCAGCCAAATCCCTCTTTAACTACTTCCCACCATTAGAAACACTGATGTGTTTCCAAGTCCTACCATGAATGCATTACTGATTTCATGAGGAAGATCTGTCTGCTTTAGACTGCTTGAAAGAAAAATAGCTAGCAGACAACACTTATGCTCGAGAACCATGCTATACTATGAGTACATTGATTACACATTCATTTAACTTGTACCAGCCAATCAAGCTAGTTTATCATTCATGAGTCACCTAAACCCCTTCTTAAATCAGCAGAGATATCTCATCTATTTCCTTATGTGTCTTCAGTTAGATCATTTAAAGAAATTGCACTGGATCAGAAACAAGAACCAGTATTTAAAACCAGTTTGTCTCAGCAACTTTGCCTCCATTTTTCATCTATTTCTTATTTAAAGAACACAGTGCAATGGTATGCTCATTTAACATAAAAATAAATGTTTATGAGTACATTGCTATTTGCATTGGAATCTTTCACTGTAAAATAATTTTTATCAAATTCTCAAACACATTTCTACCCTAATACTCTGTACCTCAGATGATGAAGCCAACAGTCATGCCACTACCATGTTTTTACAGAGAAGTAACAGGATAGTGGATCCATAGAAGACTGAGATCTCAAACGCAGAGTAATACTATTGCCACCATCCTCTGTAACCCTTACAGGATTGCAATTCACCTGGAACACTATATTCCTTTATTGCACTGCAGGTGATAAAAGGGAGAACCTCCTAAAACTGTTAGGTGGACCTTAGCTTCTGAAGTCCTACATCTTATGGTGAATAAATTGTTCTCTCTTTAACGGTTGCCAAAGCAGATGTTGCCATTCTTATTAATTATTTGGAGAAAACTACACCCATCTTTCTAGAAATACTTGAAAAGCCTACATCCTACACAGATGGGGAAAAAATAATAATCAGGTGTCCATAAACATGGCTTCCCCATAGCCTGATTGGACTTGTTTGGTTGGAAACAAGCATGAGAAAAGCAGACATGTTTCAGTGCAAATAGTCCTATTCCCTGGCAGTCTACACCAAACACAAATGAAGGAACAGGACCTTTTTATAAAACTTCATAAACTGGTAAGAGGTAAAAGACACACAAAGCATAAATAGGTATTGACACCTGGCAATAAGCAATGTGCTCTAAGGTAGCGTCACTAACCCCTGACAGGTTCACCAGAATAGTCAAATTCAAACCAAGGTGGACTGGATATACGTGTGTTAGAAGCGAGCATTTTTCACAGCTCTATTTCTCAAGAAGCATGGAGAAGAAACAAAACTCCCAATTCAAACAGCATATACAAACCTCTTCAAAAAGATCACAAGTCAGCTGTCAAAACTATCTTTTATGTCCTGCACCATCTTCAGTCCAACCCTGCCTCTCTGCCTGCCTGATGTATTCAGAGGTTGTTGCTGGAGTCACTTCCTCTTGTCTCTCCTATTTAACTAATCTAATTCAACAGAATAAAATAAACTATTTCTGCCATAGCAGGAAGGCACACAGTGAACTGTGGAATACCAAACATACCAATTCACTTTATTCAGTGGATACAAATTTTACCCAGAATACCTCTCTGTAACTGACTAACACTAAAACAGAACAAATAATTCAGTAATCACACCTGCACCCGGAACAGTCTGTCTTGTTCAGGACTGAGGTCATCCAGCGAGGGGAGTTTACAGTGCAGCTGCTGTACTTGACATAAACACAGAGCTTCCATGGAAATTTGAATGCTTGCTTCTTCCACCCCCCACCCCCACCCCCCTTTTTATTTTATTTTTAAATATAACTTTCCTATATACTACGGAAAACTACAAATTACTATCCTCCACTGCCTTTTGTTGGCAGCTGGGGTTTTTTTTAGTTTGAGAATAAACTACATCACAAAATTATTTCCTATTGTAAAAGACAGACCTGTCTGATGATTTTAGTATGGTATTAACAGAAGGTTCTTAACTATTTTTATAGCATAAGAAACAAAATTTTAAACCGCCTAACTATGCTTTTTCCAAAGCAGGCAAGGCAGAGTTTTGAAGGAGAAAAGCCCAACAATTCAGGTAAGTATGACAAATTGATGTTTTTATGCTTACATGGTTATAGCCTTTTGGTGGCAAAATGACCCAGCATGCACTCACTCCTTCACAACGCTAAGCCCCTCTCCAAGGCTGATCCTCCTCCTCCACATTTGTCCTTATACTAAACAAATAGCTGACAATAATGGAGAATAGTTACTGCCATTTCTCGTATGTTAAATGCTCATGTATATTCTCTTCACATCCTTAATGGTTCACTTTTATTACAAGCATTACTCAGCGTACACCTTCTCAGTACTTGCCAAACCCACACTCAAACACTTGCCAAACTATGCTGGTAAAGTACAAAACTCAGATTTAATGTATGGAATAAATTGTAGCTATCAACATAAAACTGGTTAACAGAGACAGTCTAAAAATTCTGCAATGCAAGTAAGTGTTTGATAAACCCCAAGATAACTTAATTATAAGTATTCATGTGTCATTAACCTACATCAAAACAGATTCAAGCTCTCATTTTGTAAATAGCTCTACAAGAATGCACATTTTTTTTACCCATATCCCTGAAACAATTTGCAAAGATAAATAGCAGATGTTTCAATATCAGCCAGTCTAGGTGTCCTAACTGAGCCAGAGCCCCCCACTGAAGCAAGCTGGGAATCCTGCTTCAGTAAGCATTCTTAATGGGACCCATTCAAATTCTCATATATGCTGGCAGAATAAGCAGGAAGTTCAACAACAAAAAAAAGGAAATAAATTTACACAATTCAATGCATTAAAATAATGCAGAATTTCCATTCTTCTCTATTCAAGTTCCTGTGTATATGTAAAAGAGGATGAAGAAGTAAAATACTCCCTTTCAACTAGCAATTGTGCTAGAAGCAGCATCAAAAGATGGAAATGTCTCTGCCGGTCCGGCTGAACGTCATCTAGTCAACTGTTACTAAAGGTACCTACCAAAATGAGTGGCAAAAACACTGCTGCCTTCAATGACAAAGATTCCTCTCCAAAGCTAAAAAAATACAACATGGTTGTTTTGCACTTTTATTTTACTAAGTGTGCTTGCATTACATCAGCTTTTGCATCAAAGCTGGTAGTGCAAAGAGGAAAGCACAGCCAATTTTATGAACTGATGTAATCAAGCCTAGCATCTCTGTGGGAGTTTTTTGTTCCTATGGTCACAATGACATCAGACTACTCTGCTTATTTAGTAGTGGAGAGCAATGACAGTTCTTCACCTCTGCACACACTTCTCTATTCTTTTCCCCCTGCTTGCACATCTTAACATATTAGGAGTCAGCTTGCATTTCAATGGGACACAAACAACACTTGCCTCAGATCTCTCCCTCTCTCTCTCCCCCCTCCCTTTCTCTCAATATCACAGGCAAAGTTAAAACTATACTTAAAGTGGAAGGAAGAAAAAAAAAAATCTCGGGAATTTAACAAAGCACATCTAAACACTGCAGTGGGTCATGAATTTACACACTGGAACACACAGTGCTCAAATAATTGCTGTATTTTAAGTGTAGCAGATATTTATCCATACACAGAGCTGACCTGGAAAGATTATGAAGCTGTGTATCTGCCTGATGGCACGGGGAGATGCTTTGCTGGTACTCCAGCCCCACAGACACCCAATGCAGCTGATTTAATACGCTTGCTACACCTAGCTTTCTAGTTTGCATGAGTCCATATACGTTTCAAAAGGCTCCTAAAAACTTATGCAACTAACTTCACTTTTCTGTGTCAGTTTCTACACCTGTAAAATTTAAATAATTACACTAATCTTAAAAATAACTTAAACACATCAACTGAAGAGAAGTAGATTCATTTCCTGTTCATATAATCCAGCCCTGGAATTGCCCATCTGATCAGTTCTCTCACCTGAGAGACAGCACCTAGGCCAGATACAGCTACACTCTGCTCTGAAATCTTCGAATCTAAACCACACGAACATACTGTAATACCTCTAAAAAGTATATTTTGCAGTTCTTATTTGCACTGTAGAGCACCTGTGAGCAACCTTCATATTCTGCCACTAGGGGAAAAACATTTTTACCACCACGTGAGTTCTTACACAGCCTTATTATCTAGAAACAAATTTCGACAGAATATATTACAGAAAATATATTTACACATGGAATAATCAGTTACTGAAGACTACCAGTGTACAGACCGTCTATTTTGTAAGTTTTCCTACTAAGATTTCTTGAATCTGCCCTGCTGTATAGCACACAAACATGTATCTGCACAGAAGTCGGTATCAAAACATATCTAAAAAAAAATTAAAATCCACCATCAGACCAAACAACCCATTAACCAAACAACCCACCTCACCCCACCAATCACCACCTCTTTCTCCATGTCTCAAACTATTAGGAGAAATTAATAAAGATAAAATAGCAGTATGTTAGACACTCCAATTTCTAGATATTTTTTTGTCTCCTTCACTGAATTAGATCTTTTGCAAGGTTTAAGAGAAGCAACACTATGAAGCACCTAAACAACAGCAAAAGTAACCTTGACATAGAGTGGAAAAAAAAAAGTAATAGTAGATAGTTATGTACATAAAATTATCACATTTCTTTTATTATCCATCTCATATATTCTTCAGCTGAAGTCTGATATTTTCCATTGATATAATTTTGTATAAAATCTAGACAATAAGAAAAATGTGATTCTTTCCAGCTGAATTGCCTACTTCAGACCCTAAAACTGATTATTTGCCAGCTGTCCTTCCCATTAATAAAAAAAAGAGCACAATCCCCCCACATCTGCTATTATTTTTGAGCAGCTTACCAAGTAACATGCAAAGAAATGAGGAAACATTTTAATAACTGTAAGTCAAATACATTAGAAAAGAGGTACAACAAATATAAAAAAAATACAAGTATGTGTTTTTATGCACATAAAGAAAATATTATGTACTTGTTGAAATATATATAGGTATTATATCTTTATATAATCTATATCTAACAAATAGGTATATATTTATACTGCATCTATATTATCTATATGACTATATTATCGATATATTTCTGTAGATATAAATACATGTAGTTTGAGCTACAGATAATATAGATAATTAAAATCACTGATGCCACTTTTTTTTTTGGGGGGGGGGATAAACTGTCAATTTAAAATACAGAACTTTATATAGAGCAACCATTAACCCTACTGTAAGCCATGCAGTTAAAAGCCCAAAGGATTTATTTAATATTCTTCTTACAACCAGTTGACAGACATCTGACAACACAGAAATGTAACATTTCATTTAACTTATCCATAGGCTTAGTCTACCAAGCCCCAGATGTTTTAGCAAAAGAGAAAAGAAGTTCCACATTTTTAGGGTGGAGGACAGGAAACCTGTTCATTACAAATGGCCCTTGCTTTATTAATTTCTACCAAAAATTAAGAGGCATTAAGTTTAATTAATAAACAAATAAAAAGATATCTCAAGTAGTAAAACATTCTTGTTTGATTAGCTTGCTTGCCTTTGTTTGTCTGGATTTTTTGTTTGTTTTGTGTGTGTAAGGTACCACGTGTTGCAGAAACCAGGAATAAATTTTCTGGAAGACATTCCATATTATCCATCAAGTCTTTTTCCCCCTAAACTTATCAACTTATCAATTCTTCTCTTCCTTCTATGGCAGAACAAAGTCAAATTAGAACAGAAGAGACGTACCTCTTTCTAGTTTTATGTCACAGCCATTATGCAATATATAACAAAATGGAACTAGCAAAAATTATAATAATCCCTATAATATATTTTAAGGTAATTAAGTTCCATTTAATTTCAAAAGCCTTCCAGCACCATTGATTTCATGCCTTCATTTAACCTGCAGATCTTGAGAAATTGTTTGGCTTTTTTTTAACAAACAAAAAGACAAAGCATATGGCGACAGAGGCAGAGATGACAAAAGGCGAGAGTTTCTAACAAAGTCACACCTTCCCCAACTGTTCCCAGTGTTCAGATGAACCTGTCACATGTCCCTTGGGCAGTGTGGAGAAAGATCACACTCATGCCAGGTAGCTTGAACTCAATCCCACTCAGTTTGCACCTTTGCCAGCTGCACTCAAAATGTGTGTAATTACCATCAAGTGAACCAATCAATTACAGAAGCACTTCTGAAGTGCCTGAAATAGTAAGAATGAAGTCCTTCAAATAACCAAATACAACATTTCAAAATACCGTTACCTGCTGTAGTGATGTAGTAATGAGCTACGAATTGCTGTACAAAGGTCAAATTCGAGAAAACAAGACCTCTGAAAACTGGTAGAAGTACGGAACAAAGTGATTCAAAAACACTGAGAAGATACTATTAACATGTACTTTAAGTAAGCTCAACTTTTCAACATAACAGCTTGTCCAATAGCAGAAGTCTATCAGAAACTGAGTAAGATGGCACGTACTAGCTTTAAAGGTGAGTATGTAAGTGTTTTTTGCATTTCAGTTTGCTAAAGATTTCATTTTGTTTATCCTTTCTGTCTGAAATGCATGGTGTAAGCAGGACAGCTGGAGAGTGATGAGTTATGAGCTGTTTAGAAAGAATATAAAGTGTGACATAAAACCACTATTGCTTGATAACATAGATAAAAGTATCTCTACCCTGACTATAAATGACTGAATTCTGCTCAAAGACAAAATATTCCAAAAGTTTACCCAGCAAAGTTTCATCTACTCTACCTTTTCATTGAAAGAAAACTAATCTTTGACGGTAGTTAGAAGACTAACCTTTTAAATTGTCCATTGAGTAATGGAGAATCACATATGCAACAATCTCTGTAACTTTTATAAACTTCCAAAAAATATATTATCCTCCTAGAAAAGACAAAGATGTTCCCATAAGAACACTGGCAAAGCATCTTTACTTATTAATAAAATGAAAATGCATCCAGAGCGCACACAGCCTAATCCTCAATAGAAAGATTGTCATCCTGTAGAAGTATAAAGCTGTTCAAGTCAAGAATAAACCGAGTCTCTGCTTAAAATCCCCAGCTAAGCAACTGTGTTACTGAGCAGGACACTGGGCAGAAAAGGAAAACACAGACCCAGCTTTAGCAGACAGAAAATACAAGGGGGCTTGCAACTGGAAATTAATCAAACTACAGGCTGGAGTCAAAACAGTGCAACTGACCATAAACAGAGTTTAAAGAATTACACAGTTACAGTATTGTGATACTAAATAGTACAAAACAGCCTGCAAAGCAGTTTTAACAAAATTTCCTATATAATAAAGCAGTAATAGTGCCTGGCAAAATGAGCCTGGATCTTAAGCTAGGTACATCTGTGACATAAGTTAATTGTAGTATTTCCTGCTGACACACAAACTGAAACTGAAAAACACGCCATAAGAAGAGGATGAGATGTCTAACACAGAAGATGAGAAAACAAAATCTAGTAGTTGTCCTTCAGTCTATCTTTTCAGATGTTTATCTATCAAAGGTGTCAAACAGATAATATGCCAGGGCAACAGCATAGCAGGAAAGGGATACCACATCCTACCCTCCCGCTTTGTAACTCTACACATGGGGCATCCCAAGGATTGAATTACAGTTCAAACTTTACACTGAACAGAAAAGCTTTTCATATACTAGGCAAAACAATAAACCAATTTAACACTCAAGCAGACTTCAAGGCACACTGTACGACATAACTGGGATAGCATTCACAAAAGCCATAAATAGCTTCAGCAAAACCCTAGCAGGGATATACTTTGTGTACAAAGGATAGTTAAAATTTCCCGATGGCTGGTGCTGCTCAGTGCAGACCAAGTATTTCAGAATAAAAAACAGGAACAGGAATCCTAAATTCTGCACAGTTTGCACTGTGCTTCTCAAGAACCTGGGGAAGTTTTTCCAAATGAAACAGGTTTCCAGATTAATGTTTATTTTTTCCACCTCTGAAATTACATCTCTGCAATTACTCATGTAACAGGGTAGTGTTTTTTTTTGGGGGGCAGAAGGGTAGTGCTTTGGGAAGGGCTCATAATCAAATGATTTCACAGAATCAGCATAACAACATGGTTGAGGTTGGTAGGAAGCTCTGGAGATCACACTGTCAACCCCCCTGCTCAAGCTGGGCCACCCAGAGCTTTTGCCCAGGACCCTGTCCAGCTTTTGACTGTCTCCAAGAATGGAGACTCCACAACCTCTCTGGGCAACTGGGCCAGCACTTGTGGTCACCCTCACAGTGAAAAAGCATTTCCTGATGTTCAGGCAGCATCTCCTGTATTTCAGTGTGTCCACTGTCTCATCAGTTCCTAGTCACTATTATTTTTACAGAACACTGTCACACCTAAAAAGCTTTCAAAATCCCACACAGACAAACATGAACACACCTGTGTTTACAAAGCAGTTAAAAAAGGACACAAATCATTACACAAACTCAAGAAAGCAAATGAGGACAACGTTTAACCTCAGCCAAATGAGAATTCAAAGGCTAAAAAGCCACAACTCAAACAGAACCTTAGTCTAAAAGGAAGAAGTGTTTCTGGAGACACTGGTCCAGGGCTGGATGTATGGATGGCCACTGATAATCACAGGGCTCTGCAAGCAGATCCAGCTTCATCGCTGCCTTGCACATCTGCACAGCTACCTGATCGTCTCCTTAACACTTGCTGTCCTATTCCAGCCGGCAGCAAGCAGAAGACTGACTTGGCCCACATGCTGCCTCCTCCAATATGGTCCCTTTGCCAGCCCCATTATTTCTGGTTAGGTTCTCTAGAAGCTGCTGCATTGGAAATTGAATACGAGAAGAAAGCTTTAACTATGTCTTACATTGCCATTTAGGATTTCCTTGATACAAAAACAAAGCCAGTATTTAGGTCAGATGGGACGCAAAGCTCTCTGTCTCATGCAAGCTGGATTTATCAGCCATGTGCAAATCGCTCCTATTGCACACACATGGTACATCTGACCTGAACGCGTGCTACCAAAACATGTAGGATTTCTGTGCATCTTTAGCTCCAGAGGAACTATGACTCTAACTGAATGTCCCATGGCCTGATTAGAGCCACTACAGGAATTCCCAGGCAAGCATCCAAAGGCCTCACAAAGCACCCAGACAAGAACCAACCTCACACAACTGCCAGACACACATACCCACAGCATCCGGGAGAATGAATCACTGCAATGGGACAGAAAGCCCTTTTTAGGTAGAAGCCGAATCTTATTTGAATTGGTCATTCTGACATTGGCTTCAGGAGGGAAGAATTGTCTCTGTAGGAACTTTGAAGTGTTCAGAGCACAGAAGACAAAATTTGATACGTTATAATGCTGCTTTTATTGGGGTTTAATTTATGTAAAACTTTAAAGCCTTTATGTGTGTTTACCAACGAGCAGAAAATAAACACTGCTTTTTCTGCATAGCTTCATCCTCAAAAATAAATGATGCAATGCAGTCAATGTTCTCCTGATCCTTTGGAAAGTCTCACTCTAGACAAATGTTTTCTTATTGCTGAAGCAGATATTAATTAATATATTCCCAAAAAGAGTAAGCTGCCTGTTCAGATTACCTCCATCACCCTTTTAAGAACATTTCTTAGTCACAGGAAGACACTTCTTGCTGATGAATGATGGGGGGGGGCGGGGGGGGGGGGGGCGGAGATTGGAAATATATCTACCATCTTTCATGAGGAATTTCTTGTACAGATTAGCTTTAGGGTTTTGTGTACATCTGTGTACCACAGACTTTACAAATACTGTCAATGTCACAGCAAAAAGAAAGCTCTCCATCCACAACTGTGTGTTCCATCAGACACCCGAAAAAGAAAACATAATTCCAATTCTATGACCTGTTCATAGGGGCAAAATAATTACGAATCATATCAGACAAGCAAAGACACCAAACCACCAACTCCTACTGTTGTAACCTGAACAGAATAAGGGTTCTATCTTATGAACAAACATTGAGGAGGTGTCTGGCGAGAAAGTTAACTAAACAGTAATCAGTTCTTCCCTAGAATATACGAATACCTCCAGCTAACCTGAAAGAAACTTTGAAAAATCTAACCTGAAACAAGATTTGTGCTGAATTTTTGTATGAATTCTTACAGACTTCCACCAGAGAAGCTCTCTAAGTAAGGCTACTACCATCCACCCAAGCACGTGCACCTTCATCTTTCCACATACATTTAGCATCTCCATTTGCTTTCCTAACAAGGTTTTAAAATTATTCCCAAACATGAAATAGCAGAGAACTGTCTGGCAGCATAATGAAGACATTTTCCCCTGAATGAATACAGATAGCAAATATTAATAACACAGATATTTGTACTCAGAGAAAGCCAGGATTTACTCCACTGGTAATCCTGTTCCCCATGGACTATTCCAAATGCACAGACAATCAGAGCCAAAGAGAACAGCTTGCAAACGCGATCTACCTGAGCAATGCTTCTCTTGACCTTGCAGGCACTCGTCAGTCCCAGTGGAGGGCTGTAAGCACTCATATCCAAAAATACTGCAGTGCTACCTGACTTGGGTGGGTCATGTAGAGCAGGGTACTGAAAATGGCTGATCAATCACACGGTGGTTAAACTAAAGCCGCTATTAAACACATTTATAAGCTGCTACAAGGAAGACAAGTCAGCTTGAAAAACTAAGTAGAAAAGAATAGAAACAAAAAAAAAAAAATAGAATGGAATTTCCCTGAACCCTGCATTTCCTTCCTTCTGTTGGCTTAGCGTGCCACATGAAAACATAACAAAAAAGGATGGAGTTTTTATCTAAATGGATATTGAAGTTCCTCAGTCAGATAATACGAAGTTGAGCTGGCTGCTTGTGAGCACACAAGATTTCCTGCGGAAAATCCTGTTGGAGTAAGGTTTTCAGCAATGATCTCAGATGAACCCTTGAACTACTTTTTAAAACCAGATTAATTAGCATAATAAAGATACTTTATATATAGCTTAATACATTCTCTACATTTTTATATTAATTTATCAAATTTTATCTCTAGATTCTCCAGAATCTCTATGTTCCTTAAAATCAGTTTAAACAATGTTTAGTTATGGGAACAGATTTAAAGAACTAAACATGTATTATCAAATGAAAAAAGGGTCAAAAGATCTTTAGCAAGTCTAGGAGCACTTGATGCTGTTCTGTGGATCAGAAGACCACCGTCATATACTGTACGCTGTTCATAGTTTACTGGAATTCTCCCCAATTATTATATCTATGCAGTGTGCCAGCGGGCAGATGGCAGCAAGGTACAAAATACGTAATGGACATAGATCAGCTGCATGACAAGGTACTTGCATATTTTTCCATTGTATCCAGATTTATGTGAAGAATTTAGGAATAGTCGCTCACATTTATCCTAGAACCATGAGCTCTTAGGAAAAGCAAAAGCATGCATATATAAAGCAAATATGTATTAGTATATTCCCTTATACTTTTATAATATTATTTTTTTAATGCATGGGAGGGGAATAGCTTTTTCTTCTTTCTTTGGTCTTCTTCAATTACAGCCACAATGGCCCACATTGAAAACGGAAAGTGAAATACCGAAGTGATGAAACGTATTTACACCATGCTATGCAAAAATGAAAGAAAACAGGAGGGGGGTCAACAATTACCAGAGATGAACACAACAAAAGCCTGTGTAATATGTCCTTTAATAGGCTTACAGAGGTCATCAGGTTTTCTTCAGCTGAACTGCCTTGAAAGCACTGTATGATTTACAACACGTACAAATTCATACAATAAAAGACTTCCTCTGAAAAAAAAATCCACAAATTTCTTTATTCATCCAATTAGTCACACAGAATGATGTGAATACCGAGAAAGCGTTTGTCTTACTTTTTCATTAAATGCAATGACCAAGGAATACTGAGTTTCTATAAAAGAGCAAAACTGTTTTTTCAGTTGTCAAGATCTGTAATGTCAAAAATCACAAATAGGCAGCTACATCGACTCCATTCTGGAAGTTTCTGGTCAAATCATTCTGTGTTTAACCTGAACCGAAAATGAACTATTATTTTGAAATTTCACTGAAAATGAACCAGAATAATTAAAGTTACAGCTGAACTCATATAAAAAATAAAATGAAATATTTTCTGTTTCTTCAGCTCCTTGGACTGTTAAAAACCTGTAACAGAAAGGTGTTTACTGGTGTTTGGGTTTGGGTTTTTTTTCTTCTTCCCCTTTTGCTGCATTTTTCTCACAACAACTGGATAGTTTGTGTTGATTTTTGGATAAGCAAAAATCTAATTTTCCATTCTATTTAAATTCCTTCAGAAAATTCCGAATTTTAGGATAATTATTCATAAAAAATTCATCATAATTTTGTAACAAATGAAGGGGGGAAATTAAACATGGGATTTTTAAAGCCTGTGTTTCAACCAATTATTTCTGACTATATCATCATTATAAACATTGCTATTTTATCCTCATATAAATTTCAGAATAATATTTAAAGTAATTCACAGAAATAATTCAGAAGACAGTAGTGTACTTCAGGGACTCTGACCATCTAGCTCCTTTATAAGACAAGCCAAAGAAATTAATTCTGTCATCTCTGTATCAAGCCCATGACTTTCATTTGAGCTATATAATTAATTTTAGGAAGACAATCAGCACTGATTTAAAGACTTCAGCTGATGGAAAACCCAACAGATTCCAGATGGTTGATTAGACCTGCCACTGAAAATCTGGGGAACTTGCTTCCAGTCTGCTCCATGTACCTCCAGTTTCCAAGTCATGGATCTCATTACACCATCCCTGTGCTAGACTTAAAAATATACTCCTACTATCAGAATTCTTTTCTCTATACTGATTATTTTAGACAATAATCAAATCTCCTCTTATCTTTTTTTTTTTTTTTCATAATGTTAATAGTTTATTTTGAGTTTTGGAAAGCTTGTATTGTAAGAGTGCATTATAGAAATTAATTGTTTCAGCTCTTATTTCACATATATGCAGATCACCGCTCCTACAGCACTGGAAACTTGCTCTCAAAAATATAAATAATAAAAGATTTACACTTGTGTTTTTAAAACACTTTTCCGGCCTGTTAAGAGTCATACCTTGGTTCTGCAAGCACCCAGCAGGATTCTGCATGGCAACACAGAACATTTGGGCATTCAAACAAGGGCCCTAGTAGTCCCATCTGACAGTCACTGCCACTTCTTTTGCCTTCTGTTCAGTGGCAGTTTGCACACCGTCAGTTCAGGACACCATTATAAAAGGAGTTAAATGCTCACCTTGCCTGTTTCAACCTGTAGGACTGTCAGGCATGGTAACAGATTTTTATTTTAAGACATTTTCTTTGTCAGGAAGTAGTTAGCACATCTCATAAGGCGGCACAATTCCTTTTTATTCATAAAGGGCAGCCTGGGGCTGATGGGAAAACATTTCAGTTATAAATACAGACCTGTCCAAACTGCAGAATATTGCCTCTTCGGAAGGGTGGGGTGTAAGCCTTCACAGACCTTGAACCTCACACACACCTTCCCAAAACAAATCTCACATTTTTTGTGAAGGGGCTACCTATTTAAGCCAGTACAGGCAAACTTTTCAAATAGTATCTGCAAAACAGAAACACACACACCTACTGAAAAGGAACAGGCACCGATAAACAGAAAGTCAATTAATCTTCAAAAACACTGGAAGAAATAGAAAAATCTTTGGGGGCACTCTTTTCAGAGACATCAGAAATGCTCAAGGTATAGCCTTGAAATTGGGACCTAATAAGTGACTATTACAAAAGGCTGCGTTTTAATAAGTACACACAAGCCACTGAGCTATGAACTTACAGATCAATTTTCTTTTATCACTTCCTAACTTCTCAGTCCTTGGATTTCCAGCCATAGCCTTCTTCTAATGTAGCTTGTGAAATATGGATTTTGCTTTTTTCCAAATACTTAAAAAAAAAATACTGTTTGCTTATTGTAAAAATACATAAACTGCAACCTTTCATCTATATAACACAGAACAGAACAGTTTTTACTCTGTTGTGCAGATAACACTGAATGCCTTTTTCAGTCAACTGCAGAAACTTAAGATGAATTTTCATTATCAATATGTTCTAAACCCATATAAACTAGTTTTCATTGTGTTACTGGAGTAATAGCCAACAAAACTGCATGAAAAATCCCTATCTTGACACTTAGGTCTCAAAAAGGATTCTACCAAGCCCCTAGAAAGTTTGTCTTATTTAGAACGACACATATATAGGAACTATTGATAATAGCAGGTAATCCAATAATGGGGTTAATGTGTTTTAAATCCAAAAAGGATTAATAGATTTATCGGTGTGGCATCCAGCAAACAATGAAATCTATCCTAGTATGGTTTTCTCTCTCTGAAGTCAAAATGGCAACAATAAAACCCTGCTATTCTCTAGTTGTCATAGCTGCATCCTAGCAAACACGCATCCTCCCATCTCACAAAATCAACCTAGATATTTTGTCTACCATTTTCTTCATAGAAGAGGAGAATCACTGATAGCCTCTACAGAACCTTGTATCTCCTGGCCACTTCTCTGAAGAATTAGAGAGCCCATCAGGAGATACTTCAATGTCAGAGCAAAGGTCTTTGGACAACTGTGCCACTGTTGTAACACTCATCTTGCAAAGAAAGGCTTTGGTACCCAGAAGGCATAAGTAAGATACCATGGGTCTGCAAGTTGCTCAACTTCCAATTATTAACAAATAACAAGACCAAATAAGAATTTCAATCACCAAAGTCACTGACACTGTATATACACCTGAGGGGGAGTCCCTATTACAGCCAGCCTGACTTCAGTCCAAAACACTAGGCTGCAACACTAGGCTGCAGCTATCAGCTATACTTCACAGTATTGCCCTTGCAGGGGTGGGGGAAGAAGGAGTAACTACCAAAAGCAATTGTCGCAGCTTCAGCTAGAAACACTTTGTTTTATCCCACTAATTTTTTCAAGAACTTTCTGGCTGAAAAGAATGAGAAGCTCAAGAATGCTAGCAAACAAAACGAAAAAGGACAAGAACAGATACAGGTTAGAGAGAAAAGAAAACCGTAACGTTCTGGGTACCAACAAAACGAAAGGCACAGCAGCTTATACCTCTTTTGCAGAGATCGTCTTCCTTACGGAATGATTTTGATGAGGCAAATAACTGCTACTCTAAGGGATACCACAGACACTCTAGAAGTGATGAGGTTCTTTGGAAGTAGGCAACCTTTTAGTAGACTGAGCAGACAGGATTTTTTCAGTATCTTAATAACACTAAAATATTTAGTGTATCCTACTGTATGTGACAGAATTAGTGTTTCTCTAACAGTGGACCAGGCTGTCTAGGAAAGCTGCGAAGTCAACTGTTACTAAGCCTGGAGGGAAACTTATGTTTCAGTATTCCAAATTAAGTTTAATGATCACAGCTCATGGAAGGGATTATTTAAATTCTTTTCCTTTAAATGGTAATTGGACCATGTGAGAAATACTCGGCAAATATAAATATGTTCATGATCACAAGGAAAACCAGCTCTGATAAAACTTGCATAAATAACAAGGTCCCTCTCCCCAGTACAGAACAAGTGGATCGTACACTGAGAAGGCTATGTACATGTAGACACAGGATGGTGGGAATGGAATTAACAGGGACTCTTCTAGCTACTCAAATACCTAATTTGATCCTGTGTTCAAAACCTTGGAAATCTACAGCATTAGCTATTTAACCCCTCAGTAGAAGCCTTTTTTCCCTGAATTTCAGGAAGCAAATATGTCAAAAGCTGTCTGGACTTTGATATTCCACAAAATAACACCATGCTACGGCAATGTTCTTTGCCATGTTCTAATTTTTTGTGCTTTTTCATGTAGAGAGATATTAGCTGCCAAAGTACGTTTCAAGCTGGAAGATGAGAGAGCACCTAAAACTAATACTACAATAGCTAGAGAAACAAACGAAGTTACTGCCTTGGTGAGCCAGTAATTCATACAGAATTAGTCAACTATATTGCCAGAGGTGTAAATATTACTGGAAGATAAGCTGGCAAACCAAGTTACCAACATACAGTCCCAAAAGCCTCTTGGCCTTTGTTCAATCAATCAAATGGAGAAGACAGATAATCCTTCTAAGATACAGAAATCAAAAAACCCTGAGAAGTGGAGAAGAAAATGTCAGATTACATGAAAGTTACAAGAAAGCATTACCATTTATAGAAAATTCTCCATCCAATTCCTGGAAAGAGAAACTAATAGGAAAAAAATTCCCAAAACACACAGCTACTAAATCAATTTAATGAAATAAATTAATAGCTACTGCAGTAATACAAATATTTCATTAGGTACTAAGTTGCTATGTTCCTTTTCCTGCTGAAAGATCACATTTTAAAGTCTCCAAAGCTCAGTATTTTGGGGTTTGTATGAAGTACATCTTTCACTGACCACAGCTATAGCTCAGCTTTTGGAGGGAGGCAATCACAAGCACAGATCCAGCAATGGAAAGCGGTATGTGTTTTTTTCCAACAGCAGCTCTGGAGCAAAAGCAAACCCTATTGTCAGAGAGCAGGAGCTTTCTGTGGGAGCAGGATCTCTCTCTGCCCTCTCTTCAGGAACAGCAATTTCTAGAGTACTGCACCAATAGTTATTTGCTTCAGAACCTGAAAAAAACAGCTTAGCTCAATCAAAAACATATTCTCAGACACCCACAGCAAAACCACCCCCAAACACTGTAGGCACAATGTGTATGTGTACCAGGAAAAAAATAAAATAATAACTTCTGACATATGAGCAATCTTTTTAGCAAAATAAGTCTATTATCATTTAATATCAAATTTGTACACCATCTCTACCTACCCAATTACATAAGATTTCTGTATAAAGAGTGGGGAGAATTTATTGGACTTCTAGTCTCAAACTCCCAGCCTAAACTGTCACATTCATTCTTGTTTGAATAATGAAATTAATTTTAAATTACCTGAATGACATACCAAGCAAGAATTTCTTTTCAAAACCTACAAAAGGTTTAGAAACCTGTAGAAGAGAGATAGTAAAGTATTTGATCATACATTTACACTTAGAGATTTGAAGTATCTTTTTCCCACTGTTACGAATCCATTTTACTACTATTTTTGTATGGCATCCTTTCAGAAAGCTGCAGTACAAAATAGCATAGTTGGGTTTGCATTTTGTGTTGCTTTGAGAGATTTTTTACTTACATATCTGTTGAACTCAATTACCACTTTAGTCCACAGCATTTGTAACTCTGAGCCTTAACTATCAGATTTCATTCTCCACTACATGGAACCTCCTATATCAAAGCAGACTTTTTCAGAAAGATATCTCACCAAACTCAACAGCTCTTCCTAACGTAAAAATACACCAAACAATTAAAAAACCTTACATGAAATTCCTTCAGATTGTAGAATTTGGTCCATTGAAAAAAAACTATTCAAACCTAGTCTTAATGTATCCACCCAAAATATAAAAGTTTATAAGAAATATACACCATAAAATTTTGTTAACCTTGTCCTAAACAACTTTCTATAGAATCTGTTTATTCCTTTATCTGGACTACCACCCAAATTGGCTATTCCATCTGCCATCTAACAGCTGTAGCCATTCATGGTATTTCTGATTAGACAGAAGAACATATTCCTCAGATAAAGTTATATCCAATCATGTAAGTCAAACTCCTTTGGACTTTCTAATATGTAGACAAGTGAAATATTTTTGCCAAAAAGAAAATACATATCAGAACTATGATAAAATAAAAACAGCATGAGAGACAGCAAGCTAGAACTTCTAACAACTCTACTCCTTCTCATACACTGGAAGAAATTAAAATTATACCAGTGATTAGGAAAAAAAAAAAAAAGCTTTCATTCCTCGTGAACTGCAAGCATGTTCTTGACCGTCTTGGATCTTTATGGATTCAGGAAACACATAGTGATTGCGTTCATCAGAATATGCCCACAGGCCTGTAGTGATTTCTTCACTTACGCTTTTTCCTGATACAAGACTGCTGCTTCATTTTGGGGGCCTTGCCCAAGAGAAGGCTCATGAAACATCACATGCTTCTGTCTCTGTATTTCATGCCTTAATGACTATGGACAGTTGTACAGCTTTTGATATGTACAATAAAAAAAAAAAAAGGCTGTATTAGTAACAGAAATTTCTAAGACAACTGGGACTCCTGAGATTGTCTATGGCCTTGGGGAGATGGGGAATGACAGGTTTTGCTGACATTTTCTCATGGATAGCATTGAAACAGAAATGGTTTATAAAATGTGTATTCCTTTCTTCACAGCACTGGAAAATAACACTACCCTCTTCACAAATTACACGTAAAAATAAAAGAGCCTTTCATGATAGCTGCTTTCCGCAAAGCTCATATAAATGGTTTCTAGCTGTCACTGTCTGGCCCAAAACTTAATTCCACTGAGCTGCAGAGAATAAAGGATAGTGATTAAAGGAATACAGTGCCACTTCAATCACTATTTTTGTGGTATACTAGGAACAATATCATAGATTAGTATCCCTAATGTATTTTGGAATTCCAGTATGTGACTGCAGCATACCCCAACCCAGAAATCTGGCTGGTAGACTGTAGTGTGTATTTGTCTATATAGTTGAAGACTACTCGTTTCATATAAAGCTGCATTGATCTGATTTTAATACCTTCCACCACAGAATGTGCTCGATCTGATTTGCAATGCTGAATTGCAGTAACAGGTTGAATATGCAGTTGTGTTGAACTATCAGGTAAAATTGAGTATATCAAAGACTATTTTCCCTTCCAAAACACAAGGATCTCTGTCTGTCAGTCTGTCCTCTGGATAAATGTAGTAACTCCCTCTTCTTTGATGAGGTTTTCTTAATTATGAAACCTAAAACATTCACTACATGCTATAACTCTTTCTTTACAATCCAGGTAATGATGGGAACACACAAGTTAACTCCAAAACAAACCTAAGGAGCAACCTTTCTCTGCATAATTTCAAAATTATGGAGAACGTCTGCAATAACATATGTAATATTATATTTTTAATTTTTATTAACCATGTTGTTCTTTTTGATACAACAATCTTCCCATCTCTACTTGTATCGGACATCACTCAAGCTTTTACCTCAAATTCCCTTCAGTAACATCCAGCTTGATGTACAGCTAATAAACTGCCCCATCTAAAGAGATTTATCAGTTCAATTTTACAGCTTGGTTGATTTTTTTAAGACTTTAAAGGCTTTTATGCAGTGCCCCTCAGACCCAGTTGCAACACTTTGACCAATTTCCTTCCAAGACTGGACAACAGTCATCTCACAATAAATCTGCTAAGTCATTACTTAGATTTCATAAACAAGTTCCAAAAAAGAACATTTCACTTGGGAGAGTAACTTTTAAAATTAAAATAACCAAATGAAATAGATTGTTTTAGTTTGCCTGAACTAAAAGGAAGGATTCCAGTGGATTTTCAGTTATACTCAAAATGTGCCATTCATGTTTTCCCTTTCCCATTTCCCCCACGAGCTTTATCTATTAATTTGGTTTATAACCGACATTTTTGGGACACCCACAGTAAGCTTCACCTGCAGCAGCCACTTGTAAATGTCTGGTTGTAAGGGAGGAAACTCTCTGCATTCCACATCTGATTCAGATTTTGCTTTTAATAACAGGAACTGCAACATACATACTTTCTGAAGAAGAGTGAGTGAAAAATTAATAAAGGAATTCGAGAACATCTCAAGACAGAGAGAAGTGCTATTAATTTCAGTGGAAGGGAGAGGCTCAGAGAATGACAGTAATATAAGCAGGGACAGGGTGAAGCTCTTGGGTTCCAGTCCAAATCTTTCAAACCCAATGCTCTAAATGAGAGTCCAAACTCTAAATTTAGGTGTCTAAAATTAAAATGGCCTGCCTAAGGGGTCAACCATCTGTATCTTCCAGTTAATTTAAGAGGCAGCATACTTACTCAGTTGTGTGAAAAAAGAAATCACCAAGTGTTTACATATAGGACTCATATCCTAAGTTTAAGGGCATAAGTTTAATATACAATAATTTTCTGGACTCCACACATCAATTTTCCCCAAAGTTAGAAATTTTGCCTCAGACACAGGGGGCTCCTTGCTCATAGTATTCTCAATAGCAAAAACCTTCTTCCAGAAATAACAGGGCATGCTTATTCAGCCTAATCAAGTTAGAGTTTTCATTTACATTGGGCCGTAATACAACCGATTAAACGTGTATTAAGCAGCTGTTCAGTTCTTGTAAGTTGGGCAATTATCCCTTATACACTCCCTTATTCCCCAGTTAAGTGATCTATCAAGGGAAGAATAAGGTATAATGCAGAATCTGAGTGTTAATCCTCCAAATATTCAGTAAACTACAGTTGAGAATGATTGGAAGTCGTACAACTCAGCTCCTAGAAGATGCAAAGACAGATTAACAGGATGTGGGCATTAACAAAACATCCAGTTCCAAAGGGCTGAAAACTATTTAAAAGCATTTGATTTTAAATAAGCTTTTTTTTTTTTTTTTACGCTGCTCTCTTCAGTCTGTTGAGAAATTTTTAATAGAACCACAAAATAGAAAGATTTTCTAGCCTTTCCTGAACAAGAAATAAACAGCCTCAGAGACATATTAGAAAGATGACGCCCATGATTAGGCAAGAAATGTACTGGGGACTTCATTTCTATCCCAGCTCTGCTACACACATCAAAACACAATCCACTGGCTCACTGTGTGTTTTACCTGCTTTTGGAACACGTGAAGCATTACAGACCCTGGCTACAGCACCTGACTCTTTAGCTCAAGCTGAGGAGAGATGTGCTGTTAGTATTCCATGTCTGCACTTCAGCACCTGACGTATCACTCAAGATAGTAATTAACATAATATCATTTTACAAATATTCTTTATGAGGCATGAAACACTTTAATAATAAGAGATCTTAGACAATAAGCCAATAACCACATAGCCACTCAGCAGGAACTTCATTCCCTTCCAGTGCCAGGTTTGCTACAAGAAATGTCATGCTGTCTTGGGTATGACATTCACTGTCCTGTGGAAACAGAGACTATCTGTGACAGTTCAATCACGTCTTGCAACTGTGAGGTTACTTTCATCCCAGGTGATATATATGAATAAAATAATGATGTGGGGTTTTTTTGGTCAATTGCCAATCTTGCTGCTAATGATCTTTATATTAAACAGCATATTTCCCTATTCGAAAGAATGCCAAATTCACCTTTGTAAGAAGGTTCTGTAACTTCAGCAGCTTTCCTGCTTATCAAGAAATTTCTTCTCCCCACCAGGAAATAAACCTCAAGGGCGAAAAAAAAAAAAAAAAAAAAGAAAAAAAAAAAAGGCACTTGACTGCACTCTGCTTGTATTAGGCAAAGGCCCTTCCTCATCACCTTATGAAAAACCAAGTAGTTTTACAATGGATATAGCAAGATGTAGGTTAGTTTCTTTGCCTTTCCAGGATGACAGAAAGAAGCTTTTATTAAAAATGTAAAATTATGGGGCTTGATTTTCATCAAGCATTTTGTTTGCTACACTAAATTATACAAAACATCTAGAAAGCATTCAACTCACCATTTAGTAAGTAGCTACCAGAAATATATCCTCTCATTTTACCTGAAGTAGTCATCTACACAAGCTACTACTCCATCCCACAACTTTCAGATTTCCTGTGATTGAACAGCAAATCAATAAAACATTTTGGTACAGCTGTAACTTGCAACAGATGCTGACTATTTCTTTACTTCTAAGATTGTACATGAATCCTAAGCAAAAAATCATTGGTACCACAACATTTAGATGCTTTACCACAACCAAGATCAACTATGTACAATAGCTGCTAAACCCACATTTTGCTAACAGTAATGAGACTGTTTATTTGAAACAATGAATAGCCCACATGTTGCTTGGCTGGCTGGTAATCCACACTGAGAGCATCTCACATGAAAAATGGCTTGAGATTCTGGGGAGAAACTGGAACTCATACCAATACATTGCAGTAGTTCTATATAAGTATATTATGCTTTTGTGGGGAAGAAAACCCAAACAATGACAAAAGAACCCCACCACCCAAAAATGAAACACCAATGGTGCAAGATTAGAACAAACCCAAACAAATTCAAAGAAAACCCACAGTGAAGAGCATTAAAAAAGCCCTACATCGTTCACTCCCTAAAAATCTCATTGCCTCCAAAATCTTCTCCCTTGGGAAGTCAGCAGGGCCAGAACTTCACTATACGCTATATACCCACTGCACTCCCTGCTGCGAGCTTAGGAGAGACAGTTGAAAGAGAAAGGAAGGGCCTGTGGAAAAAGCTTATGCTAAACACCAGTAACATCAGGCCATCCTGTTCTAGATGTACATGCACACACAGAGGCGTTTACATGTGCATATAAATACACAAATATGTATATATATTTATTCTATCCTAACAGTGTACAAACTCCTGTGTGGCAAACATCCTTCTCTGTCACAAATACAGAGCAGGCTTATCATCTAGAATGTGTGTTTTATCTTTGTATAAAGGGTGATATTTCACTTCTCCAAGGGTTCCTGACCCCTTTTCTCTAATTGATTAAATTAAAAATAAAAAAATATTAGGACATCTCTTTTGGTTCTGCCATGGAAGTAGAGCATACTGCCTGAGAAGTACTTTGTGAATTCTCCTTCCAAATCGAACAGATGAGGTGCTTTTAATCAGCTCTGTGGTAAGCACACGTTTTGCGACTATTCCTTCGGTTTCAGTCAGCAGCACAGTTCTTGGAGCTGCCTGAAATGTTCTCAATAAAATTTGATACTCAGCAGCAGAAAGGATGCTAAACTAAGAGAAGAAACAATCAGACTGCATATTATTTTCTCTCGGGAACACTGGATGTGCAGATAAATGACTGATTCAAATAAAACAGCAGAATGAAAAGCTGCAGAAACAATGCAAGGAAAGAGCAAGAGATTAGTATCTGCTCCTTGAATGGCTTATGACATGATAAAATGAAGAAGTTTGTTCATGTCTGAAGCTGTTCTTCATATTCCAAATGTCTTCTCTACATAAGCTGAAATGCAGAAATAATAACCAGAGAAAAGTCCTGTGTTGCTTCTACAATGCAATCCAAGAAAGTCCGTTAATATTTACTTCAAATATACAAGTGTTTTAATCATGGAAACTTTTGGAACGCTAACAGTGAGATGCACAAACAATGCTTTTGGAACTTGAACCCCCCAAAATACTTTCTGTTTCTGAGGTAAATTACCTCCAGGCATGACATAACAGCCAGCTAAGAGTGCTGACTCTGAAAAGTGAGGGGAAACCTGACCCTTCCCTAGTCCATCAAAGGGACATGCTCACATTAACCATGTAGGAAGCACCAAAGAAAAGGCCATCAACAAAGTTAGATGAGAAGCTGAAAAGAAATAATCAAAATTCACAACCTTCTTGCTACTATCAGGCCATCTTCCTTTTTTAAAATTTTACCTGTATGTTTCTACACATATAGTCAATAGGGGAGCCTTTTGCATGCCTGAAGGACTGTAAAGCTACTTGAAATTCGTCACGTGAAGTACTGCAGCATGTCAAGTTCTTACATTATTTAAGACTCAAATAGAGTAAACCCTGAAATTGTCATGTGAGATCTAAACTGACAGTCACATGCTGTCCCTCTGTTTTAACACCAGTCCCTGTTTGGATTCCTTCCCTACCAAGTAATCTTAGAAATTCAGTTCCTGTAATAAAGATGCAAAAGCTAGATATTCATGTTAGTCAAGATCAAAGACTATGACAAGGTGAATGTAGGTTTTCCTAATGGCACCAAATATAGTTTTTGGCCTAGGTACGTTAGTTGCTGTCATAGTGAAACAAATAGCTTCAATTGCAAACGTTAACAGGCAGCAGATAATTGGGCATATAGGTGCATCTCTGGGTGACTATCTGAAGCTGAATTCTGAACTCTCAAGCAAATGACTGGTACATGCTCACTGTAATCTGTACAGGCTGCTTGTAAACTTTGGTAACACCTGGACTAACAGAAGGGTCACATTCTGAATCCTCCCATTAACACAGAGCCAGAACATGCAATTAAAAGGCTGCTCACACATTGTGGTTTTGCATACTATTTCGACTGGGGGACAATACAAGTTTAGGTGCCAAAAATAAGGGCTCCCAGAAAGAAGTGGTAGTCTCAGAAAGAAAAGGGGGCCAGGAAAGAAGGCAGCAAAGACTGGGGAAGCGAGGGAAAACCCTAGAGATCAGAGATGCATGGAGACAAACACCAGGGGATGATGCCCTGGGACCCTGGCCAGTGACGTCCAAGACTGGCAGCTACAAGGAGATGCACAGCACAAACCAGCACAACTTTGCACCCAACCTCCTGAACCAGCAGTGATCTCCCAGCTGGGAAGGGAAGTCAAGACCTAGTGAATATAGTGCTGGCAGCAGAGCAGGTGAGCAAGTATGCAAAATGAATCAAGTGTGATAAAAGCTTAAATCTTGTTGATTCTTAAATAAACCCCAGTATGTAGCTACACTACATACTGGTTTTAGTTCTAGCTCACCTTTGAGAGCTTAATACTCAGTTTCCTGTTAGTTCTCCTCAGCATGCTGTGGCCTGCCTTATGAAAAGTACTACCTAGTTACAAAAGTTTAAGTACATTTTATTCACCGTTTACAAAACAACAACGTTAAAAGTAGTCAAACTCCCCAAAACCAGATAACATTTACCCAATTCAACCTTATAACTGCAGGTCTCAAGCTGAAGTTTTGCATTGCAATCACAAAAGCATTTTGGTAGAAAATGGAAAACAAATTCTTTCAAAAGAAAATTCCATACTGCTAGTTGCTGCTACCTCATAGAAAAATGCAGCCTACCAAATTAAAAAATGAAACAGTGATCTAAAATTGAGGTTCACAATTAATAATAAAATTATGAATCCATGGAAGGGTATAAAAAATTACATTTTATTTCACAATTTCCATTTCATATATCATGAAAGGAAGCAGGCAGAAGTATAAAAGCTTGGGGGAAAAAAAGAGCATCTGGGTCTCCTGGGAGTTCATTTTATGCTGTGATTGGTGAAAAGCCTCTCTAAAAAGGTTATAAATGCTATATTAATTTCATTAGGAAAGCTCCCATGGCATATTAAATTAGTTTCTGGCACTGTTATTGCATGTTTTCAGATACACAAAATCTTAGAAGGTAATTTCATTAACAGTAAAGATCTGAGAAAAGCAACTAAAATATTTTAAACAGATTGGTGACAATTCAGCTTGGAAGCATGAATGTTTATTAATATACTATCATTCTCTTCTGATTAACAACACACTGACACACGAGCTAGCAGGCTCTGCTACTGAAATTACATTATCCTTCAGGCTTCTGTATTTGCAGAGACTGCATGAACAGCTCGCAAAAGATTAATGACCTACTCCTTTATTTAAGGCAGATACTCATCTTCAGTGATCACATATAAACTCTGAAGCTGAGCATGAAATTTAACAACTGTCTTAGCTTACAACGTTAAGAAACAAGACTATTTTCTCCAGACATTTGCTACACCGGGCACTGTCGGTAATTCTGGACATATAAAATACTTTAAGGCCAGTTTGTACAACAGCATTAGCAGCTTCTCCATCCTGGCCTTGGTTCTGTAACCTGACTTCCACATGCAGGCCTCTGACACTACCTATGGTCTCAGTAGAAGCTGATGGGAACTTTTTATCATAGGATACATACCTAAAACACAAATAGATAGAAAGCAAATAAAATAAACTATGAAGGTACTTATAAATCTCACACTCTATGATCACTTTTACAAATAGAGTATGCATATTTTGTATGGTTTAGGTCATGATAATTCTAAAACCTGCATATACTTACTGGTTAATTGAGACAGCCTAAGCTTAGCTATCATATAAAAGCAATTTTTTTTTCTCTTACTCATGTTTTAACCCCATGCTTTCATTCAACTTCACTCTTAGTCATAAGAAAGGGGATACAAAAGAGCTTCTTTAAACCACAAAGGTACAACCTGTATGACCAAAGCTGCTACTTTTTATGTATTCAAGATATTCATCTAATGAATTAAAAGTCTGTAAGTCAGGAGTGTCTTTCTGAAAAGGATGTCTCAGTTCAACTAGACCTGTACTTTTTAAGCATAAACTACAGCACCAAGTTCTACAGCTTGCATGACATCAGGAGATCAGACCATAAAACCTCATAAATGTCCCACTGAACTCAAATTTAATGAGTCACAGCCTAGGCATCTCTCCATCACAACACTAAATCCCCACTGCAGTCAACAACAGATGCAAAGTCTCTGAAGAATATACCCATTAGTACATGGAAACGACATTCTGGAATTAAAAAAAAAAAAAAAGATAACTTTTAAGCCCTACTCCCCTGAACACTAAAGCAAATTTTACTAGCCTTAGTATATTTGCTGATTCTTCGGGCAGTTTCATTTGAAAATTTTCTTGAGAAGTACTGAAAACAAGTTTTTTAGAAAATTTCTTTCGTAACTGATCAGTGTAAACCCTATGACTGGCAAGCATGGGGTTCGTAACACAACATACATTTACAGCAGTTCAACAATACATTTAGATGCACAGCTGTGAGATGAAGTGTAACCTGTTGCCAATCAAGTGCTTTTGTTATTTTCAGGAAAATAAATAATCTGAAATAACTTTTATCTAGAGTCAAAACCGGAAACAAACTTAAACAAGATAGGTGTTACTAAACCAAAATACTTTTAAACCCAAAAGGGTGGGAACACACGGAAAAGAAAGGCACTCAATATTTCCAAGTACGCTGGATTCTTAGACAAGCATGGATGAAAACATGGCATGAATAGTAATTTCCTCTCAATAGATACTCTTCTGCACAAAATTAAGAGAAGGGATGCCACAGTATCACATAGGATCAACTAGTTCTTTCAGATAAGGAACCTGTTCAACTGAGTAGTACTCACAAATTTTGATTACTCTTACTGAAGTGCATTAATTAGTGAATTACACGGTGCTTATTTTAGATTAAACATTCAGTTTGTCACGGCCATGTTTCCTTCTGTTCCAAGCCTCCAAAGTTCTTGCAAAATGTCCTACTTTGTTTTCACAGAAAAATAACGTAGGTACTCTCATCCAAGTCAGTAATGAAAATATTAACTAATGCCAGATTGGGATATTTTGGGATTTCTGCAGAACCCCAACTGTTTTTTCAAGGCTAGTAAAGACATATAGAACCATACCCAGAAAAAAAAGCTGAAAGTGCATGTGAGCTCTCAAAAAAAAAAAAAAAAAAAAGTGCTTGCTTTTTAGGCTACCTTCTGAGCTGACATGAAATACTATTTTCCAACTTACAAGTTCTCTTTAAAAAGATTGTTTACGAACAGCAATGTTAGCCTGAATGCCCTAAAAATTGACAAGCATTTTCTCACATATTCAATTCCTATTGTTACAGCAAAAATCAGTAGAAGGAATGCCTAGCAGAGACATGACAGTATGAAATGTATTTGCCATAGTTTAGGAAAGACTGTACACCTGCAGGTTCAGTTTTAAATATATACAACTAAGGGCTAGGAAACTATTAATTTTTACAAATTACAGAAGAACTGAGAAAACACAAGGGTTTGGGGCCAATACATAGCTCCACTTTTTCAGGTATAGAATCAATGTTTTCAGCTGGGGTTTTACAGCTTGACTATTAATGAAATTACAACATTATCTGGCAGATTAATCATCAGGACAAGAATAAACTTTTAAAAAATACTTCATATGACCTAGAAGCCTAAATCCCATTATAAGAAGTTATGTGATCTCTTAAGAACCTGTAGTCTGCTTTTGGAGTGAATCAAAGAGCTTTGGAAATATAGAACAACTCACTCCGCATAGGCTACTGATACTACACAGTAATTCACTTTAGTCTCTCCGTCTAAAAAAAGTAAAATCATCTCAACTATTAACCCACAAAACTTACATGTTCTGTTGCAAAACACTACTCAAAAGATCTACCGAGCCACTGAACCTCAGAGCCACACTACTTTCTGTCACATTTGGTCAACTTTATCGAATCCTGTGACATTTACATACATAGGAAGATGTATTGCAGAAGAACACATTATTTGTTTGTGAACTACTAGTAATGGATTCAAAGGAATTGTGCTTATTCTTAACTATGTTTCCTGTAATAGCGTGAAATCTTGCTACTAACTTTTTCTGTAAATACAACAAACTCTCTTGTCTTGTTTAACATGCATTATATGCAGTGACCCAATTTAACAGTGCAAGGCTTGAAGAAAAGAAGAGCTGTTAGATCTACAGATACATAACATCACTACATTCCAGCCAAACAAACAGTGGGAACATGCAGAAGCAACACAGAAGGAACACTCCATATTATTAGCAGCTTTCTCCATCCAGGTATTTTATTAAATGGGTGATAAGCTTTTAACCTTACCTGGCTGCTCAGGAATTTATATAAATGCCAATTCTAAAAAAGGCAACTTTTCTGGCAAACTGCTGTAGGATTAGCTACTTCCCGACTTAGAGATAACTGTACAAGGTTTAAAATATCCTACTGGCTTTTTGATAAATAGTTTTGCTGTTTCTCAGTAACTCATTCTTCTAGAACACTTGCCTGTAAAACTTCAGCTATGTTTTCAAGAACCTTTTCCTTTTCTTTTAAAACCAATGGTAGTCCCTTATAACTATATACATATGTTTAGTTTTATATATACAGCTATTGTATTTCATTTGCTTTGTAAATTAAGGTGGAAGATCAAATAAAAGTTGCATTTTCCTTAAACATCTGTACAGAAAGTTAAGTACTGCTCTGGAGTTTTTACATTCATAACACTAGCAAGCCCCATTCTTACTGTTGCATTTAAAGGAAAAAGTTAAACTGATTGTGTGTACTGCTCTATCTCAAATTATACAATTATAATTAACACTACATTAAATTCTCATGGTATGGTGATAAAAACAAATAAAATAACCACAAGCTACACTTATTAGATATTTTTTCATCTAGATGTCAGGATTTTACTGTACAGCATTGAATCACATATAAAATTACCTCCTCTTAAGACCATGAAATATACTGTACAATTGTGGGAGGGCACAGGTTTCCTGGAAATCTATTCCCCCCACACACACACAACGTAATGTATTTTCCATAGCCATATCCAAGAAAGATATGGCTTGCAGATAAAACATCACCAAAAAATCACACCTATATGGCAAACTATTTTGTACAGTTGCTTCTTGCCCCACTTTAAAAGTAAATATACTGACATGGCATCATTTCAAGCAGCACAAAATAGATTCTTTTTTCCCATAAATATCAGTCATGAGAAGCGTTTTAAAACATCTCACACAATCTGATGCTCTCCAACAGCAAAAGATTTTGTTTTCCAGGTGTGAACAGAGTAACAGTAATAGCAGTAAGCTAAATCCACTTGTTGGCCATTCACTGTTTTAGCATTTCAGCTTAAAAAAATATTTTATTGCCACAACTATTCCCTCTGAGGTCATCTTCTGCCAAAGAGACTAAGAACTCTACAACTCAAAGGCTATTTTCCGGAATTATTTTACTAGGAAAGAAGTGTTGTTTCAGTGGTTTGGGGGACGTGAATTGTTGGGGTTTGTATTTTTAAAGCTCCAGACCTTTTTTTCTCCAGTTTCCAAAGGGCTGTGGCAGCATGACTCTCAGGGGATTTATTACAGACAGAATAATTTTCTCCTCCATTGGTAAGTCTCAGATTTGCAGAAGAAAAATGGTTCACAGAAAACATATGTATACATATGTTGTTATAACTTCTCTAAGATAACAATTGGGATAAAACCAGTCATAGGGTTATTTCTACACACAATGGCACACAGAGTAAAATTACGTGCTCTTCTAACCTTTTCCTCACAAAAATAAAGCATCTTTTCATTAATGTGAAGTTGATTACGAAATCCAAAGAAAGGTATTTCATATTTTTCTTTGATAGCTATAAACATACATTTAACAAGAAGCAATTGACTTCAGAGATATCTTCTCTCATAAGAACTTATCCCTCTATTTATACTGGATAGGAAAATATTTTATATTTAATATAAGAGACATGTGGAATGAAAGCTAACAACTGAATAGCTCTTGAAGGAACCATTTCTCCCATTTTTATGTAAAGCATATTTTAGGAGACAAAACTGGAGGAAGGAAAATGATAATGGCTCTGTTTCTCAAACTTTGTATCAATGTCAGTCAAGAGATTATCAGCTAGATGCAACCATCTCATCAACTCCAGGTACTTACAACTGAGTTGCTCAGGCATGAATATTCATCTCCGGTAGTAGAAAAAGGCAATGATTTATATTTCCATGTTAATTGAGGTCTGCACTTCACTAGTGCAACATTTTGTGCGCATAACAGCTTATCTCAAGCACCTAATCTGCATTAGCGCTAAAGGAGAGCAGCCAAGCTAGCAATACCTCAACTTGATGCACATTCACCAGGTTTTCCAGTATGGCTACATATTGCTTATCTGCTGAAATCAGCATATCATCTTTTTGCGGTCAAGAGCGCTACCAGGCCTGCATATAAGCAATACATCTTATCAGTAAGGTGCACGTGCCAGTAAACCAGCACCTTCAAGGCTTGCTTTAAAGAAGATCCCCCCCTGTGAAATAAGTAGTGAATGGTTTGTAGCATGTGTTCAGAGTCACAAAGCAAACCAGTTCAAACAGACTCGGACCCCATTGCAAAACTGTTGTTACTTCTCCCAGTCACAAGTCCCGAGAATCAGTTTCCAACCTACTAGCCTCTGTTTGACCCATCCCCTTTTGCCAATTACAAGGGTTCTCCCTTTGTAAAGGGACTGAGAAATATGGGACAGATTAAGTGATAGAAAATGGGTATCTCTTGTTACAAGGATGACACAACGTAATTATGATTACTGTTACAAACAGCACAGCTCTAGACTTTATGGTGCTACTTTTTGTTCTACACATGCTTTTCTCTAATCACTGTCAGAAGAAATTTTGAACAATGCAGAATGATAAAAATAAACTGTGTTGCCCAGGAGACATTACAGACCTCTACATGGGGCTTCTTCAAGAGAACCTTTGTTATTGGAGGAGGAGAAAAAACTGTGTAACCTTCATAGAACATGCTTTTTCATAGCCTTTAGTTTCCTCCTATGCTTGCCAAGAATAGGCAACTTTTTATTAATCCTGATTAAATTCTGCTTTGACCATTTACAGTCTGCCTATGCACTAATGAATATCTATCTTTTTATTTCCTGCACAAAACTGTTACACAGTCCTTATCTATTAGGCATCCTCAGTTTGGAATGTTGGAGCAGGGAGATACAAGTATGATTACAGACAGAGAAGAATATGAGAGAAAAAGAAAATCAGTAAAGCACTTCTGGGTACCTCCCAGAAAAGGAAGATTATTTATATGAGTGCAAACAACTTTTCCTAGCTTATCTGAAACTCTGCCTCCAAGTATTTAGCAATGAACAGAACAGAGGAACTCTTCCATAACAGAAACATGCAAGAAAACCTCAGTTATAAACAGGCAGATGTCAACTCTGTATATCTAAGTTCCTAAAATACTGCATTCATACAAAGAAGCCTGAAGGAACAAACTTGTCTATTCCTAAGAAACACTTAGCTTCTACAGGACCTGTCATTCCAAGTGTTCCTCATCCACTAAGTCATCCCCAGCTACATGGCTCATAAGTTCATTCCTTCAAGCAGGCCTTTCAACACAGAAAAGACATTGTATAAAGCCCAATATTAGAATATCTGATCTCCCCCACTGCCTCCTGGGATATCAAAACTATACATGATAAGAAGCTGTGAGAATAACTCACAGGACCTCAGATCCTTCTGGTAAACTGTCATCCAGACCTGGAGCTTCCCCTAAATGACTTGGCATTGACATGCCCTCACATGGTTTTGATTCAATTCTTGCTTTTATGATTATTGAAATACCAAACATGAAACACACACTGAGAAAAAATGAAATTTATATAAAGCGTCTCAGCTGCAGTGAATTTTGTTTTAAATTCCAAATTTTCAGGTTAACCTCACAATCTCTGAATTTAATCGTCAGCTTGTAAATGTTCAGGCATCCCAGTACTCACAGTTAAGGAAAAGGTTACAGCTTTTCTGTGGCAATTTCTTAACAGACAGTATCAACTTACCAAACTGCAGACACTGTATCAACCTGACTTTGTTCAGTATTATCCTCGTGGCCTTCTCTGAGAGACCGCTACAATATATGCTACTTCTGTTAATTTGTGCTGAAAGGAAGTTTCTCTCCAGCTCTTACTCAATTGTACTTGCAGAAATGATGAACACATGACGCTCCCCGAATCTTTCCCACATACAAACTTTATCTATGGGTTGTATATTCTGTCATTATTTCTGTTGGAATTACATAAATCTGCCTTCCCTTTATACTCTACCTTTCCTTTAATTCACCTGTACTCTTCCAGAGGCAAAGATGTAAAGAGTTACTTAGAGAGACATGGGAAGTGATTTCATTGCTTCACACTTAATTATAGTTTGCTAAATCAATGCTTTCTTTACACTAAAATAATCCTTTCCCATTAGCACAATGTTATTTAAAACACCTGTATGTCCTCCTTTTCTCTGCAATTGACAATATAACAGCTCAAAGACTAGAACAGAAGCTACTGGGATATTAAATATTCTCAGGTGAGAGGCAGGCAGGTTTCTGGTAAGGGACGGTGGATCTGAGGCTAAGCATTCCTGACATACCCATCTGCAACACTTCGGTCTGGGTTCCGTTCTCAGATAAGTATGCTATTCTGATTAGAGCGAGTGTGCTGTCCTACTTGTATCTAAGTGTAGAGTTTGATAGCCTGTATTTACTTCTACTGTTTGCTGCTTAGTACAGACTGAATCTAAGTAATGAACTCAAGTTCACCACCATCAAGAATCTGTCCTTTACACTGATCTTAGTGCTAACAGGGAAAACTATTTAACACAGGATAAAAGCTCCTTTACAGTATCTTGGAAACATTGAAGGCCATATAGGTGTTTGCACAGAAATTTACTGATTGCGTACCTACACAGATATATCTGGGATCACTCCCTCCATGTCCTTGCTTAGCAATTTCCAATAGGCTGGAAGTACCTGATAGAGTCACTTACCAGTAATAGAGAAATGACTCATTTCAAACAAGAGACTGAGCAACCCAACTCAGGGACTGTTTCTCACACTTTGTTTCTTGTTGCAGTAGATCTCAAAAGAGATAGAAAAAGTTAAACAAGTAAGGATATTACCTGTTACGTGATCTTCTCTGGCATTCTTGTATTCACAACTTGCATAACTTGAGACAGACAAAACCCTTTACAATGTCAAGCTCCTAAATTAAAGTTCTGTCAGTACAGGGCTTTGAGTGTTGATGTAGACGCTGCCCATGGGACACAGCCACAGCAATTCTTTGCTGGAAGAAAGTTGTGGTAACTGCACTATTTAGAAAGTAATTACAGTAGAAGAAGGTAAAGTGACAACAATAAGGATCAATGCTGTAAGAAAGGTGTCTACTCCAATGCCCTTGTTCTTAAGACTAAAAGTAGTCTGCAGAATGACTAATTGTCAGTCACTCCAGAATTTAATGTTTCAACAGTACCGATAAAATAACCTTAGCGTGGTCTGCTGTGTAGTGCAGAGCAAAGGAATTTGTTCAGTAATTTTTTCACTAATATAATATCAGCAGAGTTCCATTCCTGCTAAGGTGTTGAAACATAAAAGACAGAAAAAAAATTTCACTCAGATTTCTTAATAGGCAATGATTATTTTACCAGTTTCTATGGTACTATCACCATGGCAGCTAGCCATTTTAATCCCAGGCATTAGAACACATTTCTGATAAAATCAGAGCAATAGCTTAGAAATAAATTACATGTCCTGGTCATACGCAGCAGTAGCAACTTTGTAAATTTCCATATAACAAGAGGTCACTAACAGCATCAACAGACATCAGGATTAGAAACGTGATATTTCAAGCATCTAATTAAAGAACAGGTTCTCGGTGTTCCTTACTCTAATTCTGAAAACAATAGCAGAAATATAACCATTGTGATAAAAACAAGAACCAAAATTCTTTCACAGCTTGCTCGGTTTCTACATGGGTTTTGTCCCTTCTTTGATTAACTAGTTAATGCATATGATTACTCAGCAGATTCTAAGAGAATGTGCAAGTGAAATAAAATCCACTGTAGAGCACTGAGTATCTGCAAAACACTGACAGATTAAAAATAGCTACTTTACTCTTGCATTAAAAAAATAATACTTTGTTCTCTGTACAGGTTAACAGTATTGAAGCATCACATACCAGACTGAAATTGTGATCAGAGAGCATATCTCTGTGTTCTGACCGATGAAATTTTCAACATACAATGTGAAAAATACTAATTTTACTAAATGTATCATGAAGTATTCGCAAATATGTTCATTTTGAAAAAAACTGGAAGTCTTCACAAATACTTTCAGCAATAGCAATCCTCCACTTCCTCTATAAATTACATAAGAAATAACATTTTCAAACTATCTTAGAGAAAATTCATACTCTTGTCCTGGGATTTATGATTTTTTTTTCCAAATTAAACTGTACTTGAAAAGGCTGAGAGACTCTAAAATATTAAATTAATTTATAAATCCTTTTAATAAAAGCTAATAAGCAAGTTCAACAATTTCTTTATTTCAAGCCTAAAGCTTTGCCCAGGGTCCATCCAAGAGATATTAAAGAAGTACAGATAATGTCAATGATATTCTGCAGTAAAACATTACAGCAAAGCACTATGACTAAAACCCATTGCTATAACTGTTCCTAAAATAGACAGCATTGACCTCAAATAGAAGAGCAAAAATCTGAAGTAAACTTAGAATAAGACCTGAGATACATCACAATTAGATTTGTCTCTTCAAACTACTTAAAATCAGAAATACCCAACACAGAAGCAGTTATGCTAGGAGAACAATTTAAAAATGGAACCGTAAGTCAAGTCTTCCATATCTTCAGTATCTCCATGCTTGTCAGATATACAATTTTTCCTCCCTTGGGTCAGTAAGAGCTAAACAAAAAGCTAGAAAATATTTGATGGTGAAATAGTTGTACTGTTACATTTACATGCATATAATAATTAACCTGCCTTTAAAATAAAACCAATTAATTACCATTCAAGGATTTGAGGACAGTTCTGCCATCTTATCTAGGGATACTTGACTTCCTCAGTTTTGTGTCATACTTTTTCTTAGGAAAACAACAGTAAAGAAATACAGAAAGATACAACGTAACATCTATGCAACATTTATATCACACTTTAACTGGTCAACACCTACTCCTCTTAAGACTACACTGCTGAATTTTCAGACCATCTAAGTAGCCAGGTTAATCTCCCAGGTCTTTTTCATTAGGGCAACACTGATTAATTTGTCCAAAGCTCTACGCTTTGGTCTAAATAGCTATGAATGCATTTGCATGGCTGTACAGTGCTTATTGATGGTAGATTACAAAATCTTCAAAAACAACAAAAAAAAGCTTTTTCTACTTCTTTCAGACCTCAATTCAGTAACGGTTGCACTTGATATTTTAAGCGCTTGCCATCTCCTTAATTAAAAATGTACGTTTAATTTTTGCTTTATTTAAGTCCCAAGATATTTTATGAAATTCAAGTCAAAAGGAGATTTAGATTTCACGATGTTTTTGGGAATGCAGAATGTATTAAACAGAAGGAGACTTCATTAAACACTAAGAGCTAAGGTCTAGACTATACGGTGACAAATATTCTGCTAGTTTCCTTAGTCCTTTCCCTCTTTCAACTCCAACTTTCTCTCCATCAGTATATAACTATGTGAGAATGTCTTGTCAACATTGTGCTATCAAGACTATAGAAGGCAATAAAGAGCAAAATAGTGATATGTGGCAACAAGATTAAAAACACATTTTATATATATATATATATATTGTATTTTATGTCTATGAAGTAAATCAGGGGTCCTCAAACTATGGCCCGCGGGCCGGATACGGCCCCCCAGGGTCCTCAATCTAGCCCCTGGTATTTACAGAATCACCACCCCCACCCCCTGCCGGGGGTTGGGGGGGGTAAACCAAGCAGCTGGCCCCCTGTTTAAAAAGTTTGAGGACCCTTGAAGTAAATAAACAAATTAATAAAATACCATTTTTCCCCAAATAACACAGATAAGATACCAAGGAACTCATACAAGATGAAGTGACATGAAAACATCACAGTGATTAGATTTAAAACATATGGTTTTAAACTAAAATTAGATGTTCTACATATAGTACTTTGGCTAATTAAAACATAGATTCCCTAATTTTTGAGTAAGTAACATGAAGGGCAACTATGGCAATAATTAGCACAATGGTTGCGTTGGTAAGACCTGACTCAATGTTCATACGCCTGCCTGTATACAGGTCTACAGAATTCCTGACCTGGAGTCCCACTCACTGAAAGTCTTTTCAGTCCCTGGCCTTTTTGCTGAGTCTGCCAACACGACTTAAGGAAGATGTTCCACGGGCAATGAAAGATGCAGAGGTAGGCTTACTAGGAAAGGACTAAGTACATTCCCACTTGCTCATTCCATAGTCACTTGGAGTCTTATAACCATTCAGCCATTACCATCCTTATCTGAGTTTGTATTGGTAAACCAGGACCAAAACTTTCTAGATCCCCCTTGAAAACAAAACAAAACAAAAAAAAACCAACAAAAACCCCCCACCAAACCCCCACTTTTTTTAACTGATATATTTTTGCGCTATATATAGCAAATTATTAGTCTGTTAGACCTGATTCCTACTCAGCCTCATACTCCTTAACAGTTATTCTATTCTACATGAAATGAGCTGTCCTGAAGATGTCTGAGCTTCTTGTAAACTGCAAACATAAAATCATAATGTCACAAAAGAACAAGATTCACAAAAACGTCCTTTCCATTCCACGTCATACCATTATTTCTGCTGTACAGGCATACATAGCCCACACTGGTTCTATACTCCACACCACAATATTACAGCTTTATCAAAAGCATACAGGCTTGTAACAGAAAGTTTCACAGAGCAAGTAGGCATTGAATATTCAGCTTTAATCTAGATTCAAATGGGGAAACTCTAGCTTGTCCCTATATGAGCAGCACACTCACACCTGGGCAAAGTCTGGCCTTCATCCATAGAAGGGATGCCATTTAGTCAATTCACACCAGCAGCAGGAAACAGAGCCTCAACAGCTATCACACTCATATTTTAATAACAGATTATAACTAAAAAATCAACACTTTTCCTACCAACAGCACTTTCAATTCCTGAAGCTTAATATACTTTGCTTTAAATCTGTGCCATAGCAACCTTTTTTAAAGTCAATGTCATCTGTAAGGACTGAGTTAAAATAAAATGTGGGCCAAATTTATCAGACATTAGTTTATTTTGGATGTGGAGCTTAGAACACTGATTGTGTGTCATCCTAGATGTGATTTGAGTTGTATACGTTGCACCCAGCAACATATTTTAAACCAGTTCATTGCAAAATACTTGCCCTGATCATCAGTTTCAAGTATTTCTCAGAGATGCTGAAGGTCAAATGAAAAGCGTGGAAGATTTCTTCCTGTTCACATTAAATTTATATTGTATGCTAGAAAATGTAGCACTGTTCAGGCCTAGAAAGTGAAGCCTTAAGAGTTTGTTAAAATATGACAGGTTATACGGTCAATTTAAAGGCACACCTAAGGGACAACAGACGAGACCATTCCCTCTTGCCGTGTGGAGCTATGTATGCCCATGCAGCCGTCAGTACCACTGTGTGCGCGCGATACTGACCAGTGACGAGGAACTGACTGTGACAGAACTATGGCAAAAGTAGTCAACAATTTATTCTTTTATTTTCAGCAGTGGCTCACAAGGGGCTCTGCATCTTTGTGTCAGATAGATACCTACCATGCCTCCAAAAGGAGCTTAGAACAGACATATTCCTACAACCTCCGGGATAAGTGTAGGGGTAGCGAGCTTTTTAGATTTAGATTATATAAGGTTGTGTACCTCACTGCATTATGTTTTATATGCACGTTTTATCTCACTGCACTATATTGTACCGTGTGAATTCCAAACAATCGTTATTCACAAAGATCCTACCAAACTCCCTTTCGTAGCTCTTTCAGAGAGAGAAGAAATATCATATGCACGTCTAATATTTATTGGAATGAGGTCAATCCCCAGATGTCCTGACAGGCTGCAAGAACGAGGGAAGGAGATACCACCTGCCCAAATCGGCCTCCTGCCCGAGGAGCAGCGGGCCACCCGGCCAAGGAGCAGGCTCCTTTCACAGGATAAAGCGGCAAACGCAGGAGCGAAGCTAGGGCGAGAGTCTGCAATGCAGAAGCGCTTCCCGGAGCTCATCAATGAGCCGGGGGAGCCGGGGCGGCGGCAGAACCGGCAAACCTGCCCGCATCCCCACACAACAATCCGAGGCACGGGGCGGGGGGTGCTTCCAAACGCCCGGCTTCGCCCTCACCGGCGGCGGGCGCGGGCTGTGCCCTCCGCCTGCCCGCAGCCCCGCAGCGCGGGCACCCCTGCGGCGGGCAGGGCCGGGCGGCCGGGCCCACCTGTGCCACCTGCCGCGGGCCGCCGCACCGGGCTGCCCCTGCGCGCTGCCGGCCTGCCGAGGGGAGGAGGAGAGAGAAGCAGCTCTTACCTGCTGCCGCCGCTCCTCCCGCGAGCCCTTACTAACCGAGCTCCATCTTCCTCCAGCCGGGGAGGGGGAGGAAGGGGGGGAGTCAACCCAGCGCCGCCGTCCCCCCCCAGCTGCCGCTTTCCGTCACCGCTGTCCCCCCGCCCGCGCTGCCCGGCGGAGCGGCCGCCCCTCGCCCGCCCTGCAGACGGCACCGGGAGACGGAAAGCGAGACCCACCTCCCGCCACCGCCTCCTTCCCATGAAGTCACCGGCCGCAGGGCCCTCCCCCCGGCTGCCCGCAGCGGCCCAGGGAGCCGCGCTCCGCCCCGCGCCGCGCCCGCCCCCGCGGCAGCGGCCCCGCCGCCCGCCCGCCCGCCCCGCCGGGGCCCCTGCCGCCCGCTCGCCCTGCCGTGCCGGCCGCCACGGCCCCGCCGGAGAAGGCGACGGGATCAGCCGGCGGCACCGCGCAGCCCGAGCTGGGGGGCGGCAGCCGCCCCGCCAGAGGAGCGCGCCCCGCCGCAGGGTGGCCCCGCGGGAGCGGGGGGGCGGACAGGGCTGCTGCCCGCCGGCATCCAGCCGCGCTCTGGAAATGCCCGGCCCTCCCTTCGCCCTCTGCGCGGAGGGGGTGTCATTAAGCTGCTGCTTTTCACGTGCCTTCTGCTTTTATACCTCATATCATTTGCTCAAGGGATGACAGACAGCAAAGTTTCCTTCAGCCTGCAGCAACTTCGCAGATAACCCGGTCCCTGCTACTCCAGTCCACACGCAGGTGGCTTCCACCTCACCCAGTTAAAAGTACCTCCCTCACGCCCAACTAGTCTCTCATTTCCATTCTTACAGCAACACTAGAGTTGAAAAGGAAACGGATCAAGGAATACACCTCTAGAACGGAACGTTCCCTTTTCTAGTTACAATGACAAAAATAGAAACATGAAAGACCAAGAGCTGCGCAAAATACACAAGATAGAAAAAAAATATTTTAAGAAATCACAGCTACAGGAGTACCTGTTCAAGAAAAACCTCCTTATCTAGAAACACTAAGAATTCCACCTGAAATCAGCTTACTACAGATGGCACACCATCAGTGACAGAGCAACACTCAATCTTTAAGGAAACATGAGATATAAACAAAACATCATATGTTTTGCACCAACACAGCACATCTGGAGAAGTACACCCGGTGACCCGTGACAACAGTTTTTGCAGATACATGTTTTCATATGATAAGCAAGTGAGGTTTGATGGTTAGGGATGAAAAACAGATCAGTTACAGTCTAGTTCTCTCTGCTAGAACCCAAACATCAGTTCAGAACATTGTTGAAAGCCACAAAAGAATCTCACTTTACCTTTGAAAAATTATTTCTTTTTGCAGCTAATGAGGAGGGCAGAAATGAAAACATTTGTAAAAGTTCCCAGCTGTTCCATATATAACTTCTTGCTGCAAAACCCATGAGCCACTACTAGCCACTACTACAGACAAAACCCACAACAGTGTTGTCCAATACTGTTTTAGGCCTGCACAAAAGTAACTCTCATTGTTTGCTGCTCTTCTTTCTCCTTAGAGAAATTCGTTATGCTCAGGGTTGAAGATTACTTCGGCAAGCAGGGTTCTCTGCTGTGCTCTCAAGTTCCTCCCAAAAGCAAAGAAGTCATGAGCAGAACAGTTGCTTGGCTTTTTCACCAATGCACCGTCCAGCATTCTTTAAGTGTGGCAAAGAAAAAGTTGTGAGATGTATGAATAACATACTCAACAAGAACCATAGTTACAGAAAGAGATTTTTGTTTTTCCTTGATGCCATTGTCTGTACAGATTGTCCTACAGGTGATTTTACAGGTGAGAATTCTATAAAAAGTTTGGCAGAGTTTTGCCAAAAGAGCTCTACTCTAATTGCCTTGCAAAGGAAATCCACTTGTGGATATGTGAAGAGACCCTCAGATGGCTACTCCAGAGCTCTCAGGACTGAAGATACTCTAAGTAGTCACAGAAGCTATGTAGGCCCAGGGATCAAACCATGGTTTGATCAGAAGGCTCTAAGTTGGCCAACTGGTGATACAGAGTCAGAGATTCCTTTAGGCGGCAGCTGCAAAAGAAGCATCCAGTTCTCCTTTCACGCAAAGCCAGATACAATCTTAGCAAAAGTCTGAACGGCTTAGCAAAGGAAAGGGTGCTTAGACCCACGCAAGGAGAAGCAATCCTACTGAGGTTTGAGGTTTCCTCATTCTTCATCTTTTCTTGCCACTAGCAAAACTCTATTTTATGCCACCATTACAGGAAAACAAACATGTTTCTAACAGTCAAAGTTCCAGAGGAAGAGTGAAAATGCAGAGACACTGGAACCAGGTAAAGTGTTCACGTACTTTGGGGATGTTATGTCCTGTCTCATCAGATGTGGTAGTACCTCCAATAACAGCAGTCTTAGATTCAGGAACCAAAATTCTTTAGTCCAAAGAGATGCAATGAATACTGCATTCTCTCATCTGAACATCTTCCTTCTCTTTAATTTAGAAAGCAGGTATGCAGTAGTCCACAAAGATCAGGAACCCAGAGATCACAAAGTCATTCAGAGATCTTAAATTCCAGGCTTTTAGAGAAAGGAAGCATGCATATGACTGACATTCCCTGCAAAATCTATTGTATGTTTTCTGCGACCATACTTGGATGCAGGGGGAAGAAAAGATGTATCTTCACAGCTGATGTTCTACACCATTCATTAATCCTGGCAGTTGAGTGGCTGTCAGCATAACATGATTCCATAAGTAGACAGGTTCCTGTCGTGGTGAAAATGATCCGGTTTCTCCCTGTCTATTCACATAAAGCATTGCCACTGTGTTGTCTCTCACCACCTTGTCTTGCATTGTTCTGGCTCAGAGGCAGAAATGATCACAAACCAAGCAAATTGCTTTGAGCTCAAAAATATTCTGGTAAGGTCAACTAATGTCTTGACTACCACCAAACCAAAATGTTGCCTTAGGCATTCTCCCCTGCTAAGGACAGGAGCAGGTATTCTCTTGTCTTTATAGGTAAGTAAAGACAGAAGCAGAACTTCTCTGCAAGTATGGTGGCAAATTATTCTGCCTCCTTAAGGCTGACGAAATGTCATGGGAAAATTACGAGTATGAACACTTTAAGGTATTTGGTTGGAAAAAGATGGACTTTGGCCTTCAGCTGCCAGTTGGGTATGCAAGGGAGTGCTGTATTGATCTACCCAGCCTATAAATTACTTACAATGCTACCACAACCTCATGTGATGTGACCAAGTATGGTGTTGTACACTTCAGAAACGTCTTCAAAAACCCTGTCTTTGAGGATAGTGTGAAAGAGGGTGTTGGCTTAATTATGCTGAGCCCCAGTTAAATGAAAGTATATAAAAAGGGTATAGGAGCTGTTGCCCATAATCTGATAAAGAACATAACCCTAAATAAGCTTGTTGCATCAGCTTGATTCCTTAAGAACTTTGAAGGCTTTTGTTGCAATTGATAGCTCTAATGAAGAAATCCATACTGGAAAGATCATAACCCTAGTAAGTGTTCTAGGCAAATCCTGTGAACCGGGTGTGGGAGATATGCGTACAGCAGGTTGAAAGGCATGAAGTAGTCTCTTGAATCTAAGGTAAATTGACTGAAACTAGATTCTGCACTCTCACCTTGCATATAACATTAAAAATTACACTGAAAATCACTGCAAGTTAAATAAGAATTTATAACAAAAACCTTCTCAGGGTAAAGAGGCAGAGATGAAGCACAAGCAGCTTTCTGTGCTTAATAAATAATAGGAAAGCAAGAAGGAAGGCTGGCTCCTCCCTTCCCTTTTCTATGTAGAGAGGAAAGACAAAACTGTAGGCCAAGAGTCCACCTCCCGCTACATATTTATACATATCAAAGGGACTTTGTAAACTTACTAAATTCAAAAGACAACAAAGACACATTTTGCACTCCAACTGGGTAAAGTAACCTGTGCTCTTCAAGAAAAGCAACAGTATTCCTAATAATATAGATTTTTATTTAAATTCTGTCAGAAGAAAGCATGGTGCAATAGTAACGGAATGCGGGAGAAAACCCAGATAGAGCCCTAAAAAATGTGTTCTACTGAAATATATATAAAGCTGATTTGAGTCCACATGACCTTAGAAAGAACACTGAACTTTCCAGGTATACACTAAAATTGAACACTTAGCTAAAACAGAGATGGAGATAAGAGCAAGAGCACTGTGATTTGGTTAGTTGATACTAAAGTAATGGCAGTGCAGTAACTGAAGAGGAAATACTTTAAAAGGAGCAGCCTCTATATACAACAAATTCTTACTACACAAATAATATGGCAAACTATTTGAGAACATTTTGTATATTCCAATTCATAAACTTGGATTTATTATGAAGTATATTGCAGTCATAAAATAATTAGTTGACAATTTATGAACCCTGTATTTTTCATTTTTCTGTTTACCTTTTTTCTCTTTATAATATGGATTTTTTAATTTTTATAATATATATACTTTTTTATATATATTATCTGAACTTAAATATTATACATGCATGATAATGGCAGTGGTTTTACCTCCACCCCAAAAAAAAAAAAAAAAAGGTTTTGGGACAAAAAATTTAATAATTACTCAGGAATTATGCAAATGCTTAAAGAGAAGGAAGAGTCTGGGGGACACTGAAATTAGAAATAGGGGTAAAATCATCACTGTTCATGTATAAAGGAAGTTCTTTTTACCAGTTTAGTTCCAGATTCTCCTGCCTTGCTTTATTCCCTTGTTCAAGGCGTGGTTGTTTTAACTTGGTCACATATCTTTGGTTCTCAAAATGCAGTTTCATTGAGAGGGAGAGATGCTTGATTCCCCTTGTAGGATGGCACTGAACAAGCCTCCAGGTTGCTTTTTCTCAGCAGGGCTTCTTTATAGTGCAGCATTTTGATTTCCCATAGTACCACAACTGTAACAGCAACTACATGCAGACTGTATCCCACAGAGCCCTATAATTCCCATTTTACAAATGCAGAAATTACACAGAGGTCAAATAATTTGAACAAGAAGAGATTCGTTACTAGTCTGTGTAAAGAAGACATGGAATCTAAGTGCAGTCCCGCTCATGATTCTTAAGAAGTTTTTGGACAATATCTTGAAAACATAAGCATTTAAATGTAAACACGTAAATATCATTATCTACCATAAGCATTTCATGACCTCTAAGAAATTCTGCTGTTTGTCCTAACAGGCACAAAAGGTTCCTGTCAGTTAGTGCGATCTGTCTGGAGCTTTACAAAAAAGTCAGCAAGTAACATATTAACAACTACTTCAGTCACTTACAACCATATAGGCACTATAGACATTAGCTGCATAAATCCATCAAGTTTCCCTGCTCAGATCCCCAGCTTTTTTGGGTGTTTCTCATCAGCCTCACAGCCCCACTCAAGCTCTCCTTTCCTCCTCTCCTACCACCTCTCATGCTTCTGCCTTCCTATGGCACAAAGCAATTTATAAAGAGAAACCAACACATATTGTAGCCATCTACAACGCATATTATCCTAATTTCAGTTCTACCACTCCCATACATTGAGCCTGCAATGAGCTACAGAGATTCCAAAAGGAACATTAGAAGAGTTCTGGATGGAAAGCTTATAGAAAGTGAAGGTAAGCTTGCAGTTATATTCCCCAAAAGATAGGAACATTAGGTTTTATCCTTCTGGACCTTTTTTAAGAGTCTGTCTAAACAACTTTGGCAGATTAAAAGAATAATTTCTCTCTCCTAGACAGTAAATAAGCAGAAAATTCTCTTCTATGAGATTCCACAGAAGAATGTCAGATTATAGTGGCGCTTTTTTGTTTGTTTGGCATTTGATTTGGGGATTTTTTTTTAATGCTTTGATGAAAAGATTCATAGAATTATAATGTGACATCTATGACTTTGCAGAGATCTCTGGTTTCCAAACTTCAGTTTGATTCTCAAAGCTCTATAAGAGAAAGCTTGTAGAAGACAACTACATTTAAAGCAAAAATAAATTCCACAAGACAATCTGCAGTCCAAGCTATCCATTGGAAGTTCATGAAGGGTGCAAGAAGTTAATTAGCAGTTAAAAAAATGATGTACCAAAATCTAACAAACTCCCAAACCTATAATTTTCATTCTAGTTGCATGACTGTTTAGTGATAGATTACTGAAAAAAGACGGCTCTAGGTTAAACTTCCTAATGAACCACACAATCAATTTCTTCTGATGTTTTCTCTAGTATCTCTTTATGTGTGCTATGTGCAGAATAATGCACAGTTCTGTCTCATGTCTGGTCCCATAATTCTGGCCCAAATTACATACTTGCAAATTCTGATGGAAAAGAGCTATTTTAGAGAATGATCAAAACACAGAATTCATGTAATTTAGTGGACAAAATGAACTTAAATGAAAATCTGCCAGACCCTTAACTTTGGGAATGAATAGTTTCCTGTCCAGCGTCTGCTGTATGTACATTTCCTTAACTTATTTTGATGTTTTCTTCATCCATCATCCTTCTTCCTTCAGCCTATCCACATTTATACACCTTGCTGATTGCAGGAAGTTCCTAAAGGACCACAAACATCTTGAGGCTAACAAGAAGATATATATATACACACACACACACATATATATATGACAAAAATTGTGGAATGAGGTATCTATTCAGGCTTCATTAGTCTGTTAGATATATCACTTTTATAAAACAAGTCTGTTTCTATTCTGTAACTTTTATCTTAAATATAAGGAAGCATTCACTTTAAACTCCCACTTCAGAAAACATGGAAACGGGCAAAGCTGTTAAAAACAAGTTATATACCACAACCAAAATTACATACAACAAATATGCAAATTAGATTCCTTTGTAATCTAGAAAAAAACAAATTAAATTATGAGTGATCTTGAATATAAATGTTAAGCACAATTTTCAGTGTTATTACTACTAACACCAGTCTGCAAGATCATTACAGACTAGGTATGAATGGACAGACAACGTTGAGTTGCATCTTGCGTACAAATGTAATGAGACATTTATGCTTATAGATCAATAGAAAGTTTTTCAGAAACTCTTTGTCTAGTGAAGTAAATGAAGACACAGTCAATTATTCCTAAGAAGAAAAACTCCTCTAGTCATCTTTTAAGACTGTTACATGAGCAATAGTCCTTAATGATACTTTGATGGTAGCTCTGTAGCACCATCAGAAACTCTTCCAGTTCCTAATGAAACACCTTTTTTTATTATTCCATTTGGAGAAGGTAATTTAACATACAGTATCCACACAAAAAGATTTCCTTGAAGGCCTAGGAAAATCTGCTTTAACTCTAGATGTAAATGAAAGCTTAAAATAAATAAATAAAACCACACACACACACAGAGACCTGAAAAGGTAAGAATGACATACTTGAGTTATGAGTACCTCAGAAGATTTAACTTGAACTAGAAATGAGGGGAAATAACTTTTTTAAAAAACTGGTTTTGAGTAATTGTAGTTAATAGTGCCTAAAACTATAGTTCCTGTGAGTTGTTGCTTCCCCACCTTAGGTTTATACAGATCAAATCATCAGCATTTTCACTGCCGAATCCTGCAGTCTGAATGAAGCACATACACTGCAGGCCAGGACAGAACAGGGGTAGTGGAAGAAATCAGACTGGTTACTACCTCCTCCTGACCTGGGAGACTGGGACCCAGAAAAGGTTGGTTGTTTCCTAACTAATCTGATGTTTAAAGTTGTTCTCATTTTCTTATTATTAAATGTCACTGAAATTAGCAGCATTTCTTGACAGCCAATTGCTTTTATTACTTGTTAACTCCTGAAATGTATTCAACAAGAACACATTTTTCTGTCAAGTCAGCTGGGAAGTTTATTTCTCCTGTCATTACATCAGAGTATTATTTTACAGTTACAGACAGATTGTTATCAGCCTTCAGAGGCTTTAAAAATAATACAATATGGTTCCTGGCACTCCCAAGCAGACTGAGAAATGCCACCCACACAATTAGCAACACATTTTTTTACACAGCAAGCAAGAAGATTTGTCTACAGATGTTTTGGAGTTAATTCTGCAGTAAAATCTGGCACAAAACCGGATCACTAGTGCAGTAGGCATGACACTTCTGTACTAAAACTTACAGCAAATCTGCAATGCCTTTGCTGCTTACTGCTGAGAAATAGGATCACTTCAAATATCCCTCAGGATATCTGATTTAGGAGACTTCACTAGCACATGACTACAGCTGTACTTCACTAACAAAATGCTCTTAGTATTAACAAGGTTAGGCATTACAGAATATTGCAAAGCTATACCCTGCTGATGAAAAGCCTAGAGCTGTAAGCACACAGTGTTACCAATCCAGTTGCAAGTGCTTAATAGATCGCTGTTTACAGAGCTGTGAAGAGGAGCAACATACCCTGCTTCTAAATAACCTTCCTGGCATGTACAGAGGATCTGGAAGTTTGTGACAGATGAAGGTCACATCACTTTACAGTTTGGGTTTGTCTGTGTTTTTTTAAATCAACTTGAACGGCTGAAGAGTCAGCACTACTATACTATACTTAAGGGACACAGTAAGCATTCCTGATTTATAAATACTCGGGGTTCCTAGAGGGAAATCTTTGCTTTTTGACAGTGACCAGACTTCTGCCTGACATTTGAAGAGCAGTCTGATTAGCAGAGTAAAAATTTTTTTAAAAAATGCCAAGGCAAAACTTCCTAATCCATGGCATCTCAATGAACATAGAAAAGTCTTTTTAACACAAAATTTAGAACTTCTGGAAGAAGGTAACAGCCTATGGGCAATGATAGCGAGCACCTGAAACAGTCAGTTCTGGACATGGGCAATAATCTTGTAGTGAGGATCATCTCAGCTTTCTTTAAAAGGGAATTACTTTTGCATTATCATTATTACTGTGAGATATGGGACTTGTTCATTTGCCACATGAACCAACAGAAGTGAAGGAATATCTGTCTGCATTCCTGACTTCTGCTGAACTGCAAGCTGCTAATACATTTTGCACATCTATGCAAAGGCACAACAGTAGTATTCCAAAAAACACATAACCAGTTAGCGGACTTGGGACATTTCAATTGGTTTGAAAAGAAATAAACTACTACTTTTAATAACTAAAAGCTTTTTAAAAGTCCTAAGAATTAAAAGCAGGAGATAGATTCTGCTCAGTTTGCAGGAGCCTTTGAAATAGCAAACAAAACATTTTCTTTCAAATGTGGTGGCAATGTCAAATGTTTTACTATTGAAAGGTAAATTTTCTTCTGGATTATTGTGTTCAGTCTCAGATGCTATCTAAGAGCAGAAGCTGAAAAGACTCAGAAACATGGGAAGACTTCTAGGTGAGGAGACACTGCAAGATACGTAGGCTAGTAAGAACACAGTTCTGGGCTTCTGTTGTTATCCTCACAGTGGAAATCCAAAGGAACATGCCATCAAAAAGAACCCTGGTGACTGAAGTTACAGTACTTCCCCCTTGTTTTCAATACATTAACTGCCAGTAGCACTCAAATTCACAACGCATCTGAGACCAGGAGGTTAAAACAAAGACAGCTCTGGAATTCTCAAAACTCATGACATTAGGTACCCAATTCTCACCAATATGTACATAGAAAGAAAATTTTGAAGGAATATTTTCATCTATTGGCTCATAAGAGAAGTTATTTTACTCATCCATAAAAGAAAAACACTATGTCCTGATAAAAGACTAGTCATGGTTATTCCTGGCGAGAAAAAGTGTCCTACTCCCATCTTGCCAGCACACCAAAGTTAAGTCTCTAATGGTGCTGCCTTCTCTATAATACAACTTTGAATAAAGACATCAGTTTTCCTTGCTAAGGTCTAATGATATTATTTTACTAAAGGTCTCCATCAGCCTTTAGTCATAAAGGTGAGAAATTTTGATCCATCTTTAGTTGTTTTAGTTAAGATTAACTCAGTTCACATATTCAATGGCAGCAAATGGAACATGAATCTGAATATTTTATTGCTACCAACTTAATTTTTAAAATTCTTAATCAATTTAACACAATCCTGCTAAAATTCCTACATATTCGAGTTTGCAACAAAGCAATTCCTGAACATGCCTGTAAGACTAACTTAGTGGTCCAAAGACTGCTTCAGACTTGAAGCAGAAATGATACATCAGTCACACTGAATTAGCAGTTGTCATAGGGATGTTGGAGACCATTATTCCCTGTGTGCACATGTAACTCCTACTAACATTAATGGGGTTACCAAACACATTGAGAGGAAAGCTGGCCCCATTATGTGAACACTGTTGCAAAAGATTAACTGATTTCTCACGCTAGATGGATGGAATGGAAGTTTTCAACACTGCTTCATTGAAGAATATAAGAGCACACGCTGCTATTAAATTAATGCATGGCACGGAAAAGGATTGAAAGCCTGCCTTTGGAAACAAGGGGCTACAAAGATCAATACCATACCCTAGGAATCCTCTCCTTCAGGGTCTGGACAAACTACAGGTCTGGGAATGAGCCTATGCGGACTTCATCCAGGTTTCTGCCATAGATGCATGCATGATTAACCACACACAACTTAATCTCTTCAGGGAAGATTAGTGCCATCTAATATAGGAGCCACCCAACACATGTTGTCCACATTAGAAGTCTTCAGTCCTCAAATAGTCAACAGAACCTTCAGAGGGCTCAGTTCACAAACCTACCTCTACCACCATCCACTGAATATTAAAGAAACCCAGACTGCTGCTGCAGATGCTTAAATGTAATGTAAATGGCTACGTTTCCACTAGCAGTAAAATTCTATTTTTTAATGTCTACAGGAGGAAAAAAACACTGAGGATGTCAGATGAAAAGCCATAGAATACCCGTCATTTGAGTACTGGCACAGCAGCACAGTACATACAGAAGTCAAGGCTACCCAGCGTCACCTTTCCTGATGAATAAAACTGAAAATGAAAGAACAGCTCCGTGACAAATTATCACCTGCAGGGATATCTCACCACCAGATTTTACAGCAAAGAGTTAAAGCAAGGTCATAAGATGGAGAAGTCTGAAGGACTGAATGCCAGAAGACATACGTATGCACTCTCAACATCCATGGGCACATTTAAGAGGCAGAATGTAACCATTTAGAAGCATTGCAGTCGTGGCAGGGTAGAGGAACCCAAGAAGTACAATACACTGGGTGTGATAGGAGTATGTCAGTGGACCATGGAAGAGGACAGTTATTTCTGAAAGACCCTTCTAAGGAACAGCTGAGCAACAGCACAGAAAACCTGTCCTATGCAGGTTTGTGATAATTCTAGTGACAGAATTTCTAACTTGCATGCACTCAACAGTGATGAAACCAAAGCAGTCACATGAACAGTAGTGACTTTTACAGTAACTATACAAATGAGAGGATAGAAAAAAAACCCAAACAAACCTCAAACATTTTAAATACAGCTTTCTCTATTAAATGATTTTGGCTTATGTTGTCACAAGGGAAAAAGAAGAGGGAAAAAAAAAAAACCCAAAACCAAAAAAACCCTACCCTGGTCAAGCGCCTTCGTAAGCTTTAACTTTTTCTTTAACTTTTTTGATGTCTTGTCTTCCCTCCCCTCTAGCTAAGACTAGAAAAGTGATACCACCTCTGATTTTTCTTTGATAATTGCTTGGTTACCCTTCTGAATTACTATTGCTTACTAATGGAGTAGAAATTTTGCTAAAGAATGTTAAAATATATAATATTGAATAGATGAGATTTGATTTTCACTGTCAGTCAAAAAAATCTCTTTTTCCGATCCAAATGGGCAATCCTATTTGCATCATCAAATGCTTGAACTGCCTCTGTTAATCTTGAGCAACACACCAATAGTGAATATCATGAATGAGCAGACACTGAAAAGATATGCAAAAAAAGAGTGGACCATCATTGTGTTATGCTACTTTTAAGGCAGTCATTAACTTCACTATGCATGATGCACTTTGCATATGTATTAATTTAATAGGACATTTTGATACAGCATTTAGATATCTGAAAAGGGGCAACAATGGTAACTTTTTCCTGGATTCACAATATTGCCGTAAAATAAAGATTGGAGTGTTTCAAAATATGCATAACAGAAGGAAAGCACTCTATTAACAAAATTTTTCTCTTTGGTTAAGAGCTTTTTCATATAAATGAATAAAGTAAAAAGTAAGAGCACATAAATAGCTGATAAGAGCCAAAAAAAGGTCTGTGTAATGTTACAGGATTTTTGACTCACATAAAGACCTTCTATCCATATGAATTTAGAGAGACAATCCCTGAGTTTAAATATGCAACATTTTTCGGGGGTTTCTATTTTCCTGGTGCGTCTTAAAAGAAGCTCTAACCCACTGGCACCAGGGGAAATTTTTCCATACCCACAGAGGGATAAACAAGTCCTTTACTGAGCATACCAATCAGAAATTCATCTTCTACTGCAATTGCGGACTTCCACCTCTTCGCATTGGTTAGAGAAGAAACAAGGGTAACCTAAGAAGTGCAAAATCAGGCATGCATAGAGCTAGTTTTGCAACGGATAGCTCAAGAGCCAGAACATTGCAGAGCACTACACATTTTCAAGACCAGTTGGTAAAGGTAGTATGTTTCTTCCTTTACATCTCCCCCTGCTCTAAAAGGCAATTAAAAGGTAGCAACTCAAAACTGCAAAAAATAATACTCCTCTAATTCAGATAAGAGATGCTGTAAAACCACTGTTCAGCTCTAATCAGTTCATAAATCAGCCTTTATCTTCATTATTTAGTTTTAACAGTTCACATAGTCTGATGTAATAATGAACTGGATAATCAAGACCTAACCAAGTTTATAATCCTACTATGATAACTAAAAAGTTACCTGCAAAAAAGCAGATTCCTAAATACGATGCTTTTAAAGGCATTAAAACTGAGAAAGCCCGAGATTCAAAATCTGAGGACCTTCAAGCAAATTAGTCTTCAGTTTTCAGGTTTTACTATACCTCAGTTCACAAGACTGATTATCAAACGTTGGCAATTAACAAGACTGAAATAACAAAACACATTCAACCCAAATTAACTACTAGGGCTACACAATTTTATCTATTCAAGATCAATGCCAGCTTAACCAACTTCTGTGGGTAACTGTTAAGTCATAATCATGGCCATTAGCACTTTTATTTAAACCAATGAGTAACATTTGTCAAAGAAAGATCTGATCATACTATGGTAACTACAGACACAATAAAAATAGATCAAATTTTCAATATCAAACTCTTTATTAGTGACACACAGAAGAGACCAGGTATTACTTGGTAAACAATTTGGCTATGTTGAACCAACAGACCATGTACAGATATTTTCTTGATTCTGTTTTTTTTTTTTTTTATTCAGGGCAAGCTACAAATCCAAGAACCAGAAAAAGCTTTACTGTTAAATCTAGTTATAAAATATGCAGCATCATTGAAAGATTAAATTTTGTCTAGTAGGTTGATTAAGCATCCAGTAATTTGTAGCATCCAGTAATTTGTGATCAAGAACTGATTAATGTCAAAGTTGTTTGGGGCAGGGGATGGACACTGATGACACAATGGGACAGGGATGATGACACAGGACACTACCGACCCACACAAAACCAAACCCAATTAGCAAAGCAGCCAAAAGGAACAAATAATTACTATTGGTTTTATGCAAGCATTAATGCTCTACGCTTAGTGACAGTGAAGTATTTCTTTTCAACTTTAGCCTTCTTAGGATATGGCTGGATTTGGTTAAATTGTGTATATCTAATAAGAAAACATTTTCAAACTGAGGACACAGTACCAGTTCCTTATCTAACCTGCTGTCCTGTACCACATCCAGCTGCTATCTAGAACCACAATACTTGTACTTTCAGCAGATATGGAACTAAAGAACAGGGGGATTTATTTTTTTTCTGGTTCCCTCCATCTTTTTCCACTTCACAGTTTGACAGAGAACAATGGATCAACTTGGTCTATTTCCCGAATTAAAAATAAAGTGTCTCTCTGGAGGACACTTGTTTGGCTTCTTTGTTTCCTTTTATCATCACATTGAGCTGAAATACCCTGACAATCAAAAATTATCACTAAAAAGAACCTGGAGAAGTGTATTACCTCCCTGCTGCCCAGAGAGGCAGTGGCATGAGAAGTACCATTTAGCAATGCACAGCCTGATGGTTTGGGTGCTTTAGCTTGTCTTTTTGACCAGTTATAGACTATTGGAAGGGGCATTGTCCCAAGCCAAATTCCTGCTCAATTCTCTCCCCAGTATAGAACAGAAAATAAAAATAATCACTCCCCTGCTGCTCCCAGACATTAAAAAACCAACCAACCAACCAAGTTACTCTACTAACAGGCAGTTAATGTCCCAGTATTTAGTTACTGACAGCTCCTCAATTACAATTCTGTGCTTCCCCTTGGACTCAGCACAGGGCTATTACTCACCCCTGGAGAGGAAAAGAAGAATTTAAGGACAGAAAGCCAAGCAGGGAGATCTCTATATCAAAGGAGGCAAAACTGTTTTTCAAAAAACACTGGCAGGCATCTCAAAACACAAAAGGGCAGGATGCTTTCTAATGCCAGCCTTTACTGTAGGGTTTACTCAAGGCTCAAAAATTAACTACTCATCTATCCAGTTCTCTGCCTGAGTCCAGAAACCGGGCAGTAAGTGGGAAAGTCCCTAGTCTTTATTACTTTTCTTACACTTCTCAGGCCTTAATCTCTTCTGCTCAAGCAGGAACAGGCTACTGACTAAACGCAACCCCAGAGTACACTTGAGCTAAAGATTCTACAGCATTGGCTGTGCCCTCTGTGTCAGGCTGGTTTCCCACACTGCCCAATACAACCAAATCCAGCAGAACTCAGCCCCCATGTGCAGACTATGAAAAGAGGGCATCTTTAGCCCACAAAAGTTACTGGAAGTGTTACCAAGACAAAAATCTCAGAAATAAATTCCAGCTTTGGCTGACATTTAAAAAGACATAATTAAATGTTGATTTTTTCAAAAAACTTTATTTTGTCTGCTCTCCAGGCAAAGAGCTGAGTTAGGTCCCATAAGAAGTTTGCTGATAGAATGTTTAATGATAACACCACAAAACTCATCTAGTTTGCTCTTATACGTAATGCAGACATCATTAACTAACAGCACTAGAGAGTCTGTGAATCTGAGATAAGATTTTATCCTCTAAAGCTCTGAAGAAACTCCTTCAACAGTTACCCATTTATGCAGCTGATTTGGGGTTGGGTTTTTGTTTTTTTGGTTTGTTTTTGTTTTTTTTTTTTTTTTTTTAATTTGAAGGGAGCACAGGGTGCACTGTATGACTTGAATTAACCCCAGGGCACTTAGCTATGACTCATCATAATTTTGCTTCACTGTTACTTCTGAGCAAACAAGCACTGCCTGGGCAGATGGGTAGATGCCACAGGTCAGTCCAGGGTTTAGCAACAGGAGGAAAAGCTCACACACAGCCAAATGTTTGCCATGTGGGGGACTTCGCCAAGCACACATTCAGTAGGCTAAATGTTTCTTGGAGCCATTGCTCTCAAAGCCATGGGCCTTACTTGTGCACACACTCGTGATACACATGATACTCCCAGATGTGGGACAGCCCAGGCTCCAGCTTCAAGCAGGCTGCTCCATCAGTCTGAAAATCTGGACAAACATACCAAGTCTTCACATTTCACTAATCAAATTTCTGGAAGAAACACAGGATATATTTAGGGTATCTGAGAGTCGGGAGGACAAAGGGAAAAGCAGAAGGACAGGAACATATCCAAGTTTTTCTCCTCCTGCAGGAGTTCAGCCTAAGATCAAAGACTAGATCTGATCTTCTCACAGCAGCCACTAAAACCTTCCCTATGCCAAAAAACCAACATTCATTTCTCTGCTGCTGTTGGAACAGACAAGCAAATAACTCATGGAGGGAAAGCAAATTAAGAGAAACATAATACAAAAGTAATTTCATAAAACATGGCATTCAAGATGGATTGCCCTTAGGCACAGGGTAGAACCTTGAGGATTGTGAGTGGCAATTACATGTGTGACTATGCACAAAGACAATGAGACATGGATATGTCTGACCCTAACTGTGATGAAGTCAATGGGAAAAGCCTCCTTTGACTTCCACAACACAGGATTAAGCTCTCAAATTAACGAGCTGCTTGTATAAATAAATTGAGACATATTTAATTATTACAGAAAAACACCCTTCATCCCTCTACAGGTTTTCATAAATAGGCTTCTCGCATCATTCCAGAGGTTTTTTTGTATGAGATCTCCAGCATACATTGCTTGAATAGATGACACTTCCATAAAAAGTAATTGGACATGCATTCTTTTTGGTGATTTCAGTCTGTCAACATCTGTTTAGATTGACTTCATTTAAAAGAAATGGGGTTTTTGGCAAATATATTTTTGCCATCAGTTAGAGTTCTTTCATATAATTGCAGCCAAAACTTTGACCTGCAAGCCTGAAAATTTTATAATTAAACCAAGATATGTATACACACTCATGCAGAATAGACAGTGACAGCATAGCCTGTTCTGTGTTTGTTTGTGGGTTTTCCCCCCTCCATTATCGTACAAAAATGTTACTTTCTGACATACATATGCAGCAATGCACAGCTGTGATCAGCTCTGCCCCTTGGACGTGCATTCTGGATAACAGTTGAGAGAAATGAAAGGTTCCCAGTGGCAAGAGGGAAAAAAGAATTTCAGAGCTCTACACTGATTCATTAGAAAATTGCTTCTCCATGACACTAGATTCTGCAGTTGAATATACTCAAAATTACTTTGGATAGCACCTGTTTTCTGTTTGGGTTTTGGTGGGGTTTTTTTTCCATATTAAATTCTATTACCCAAAATAAAACAAGACTACACCAACCTGCTCTGTCAACACCTATGGTAGGCACAGTCCCCAGTGCTCTATTTCATGCAGCATGATTGTTTGCATCACCTCCAAACTACTCTGGAAGTAAGCCAAAATGTAATTTTTTTTGCTATTATTTTCTCCAGTCCGCAAAAAAAATATGAAGATGAGTCTCATTTTCACGAATTCTCAATAGAAAGGAATTACTACCAGCAAACACTAAACATTTCACATTACAAATATGTTGTTTTGCCCCTGTTCATCTCACACGTGCCAACACTTTCACCTACCACCAGAGCAGCCTGCTGGATATCCTGCTAATTTGATACAAAGCACAAACTTCAGCTCTGCCACAAGGAATGGCATTTAGTTCATGCTGACTGTCTGAAGTGGCTGCAGTTCTGAGCCCGTTACAGGACGGCTTTAAGATTATGCCTGTCAGTTTTACTGGAGTGAGGCTGTAGCTTCCACATGCACACATCCAGGTTTCTCGAGTGACTCCATGAAAGATAAATCACAGATGTTTAAAAGGTTTCACCCCACACACTAAAACTCTATTGCCTTACAGATACTATCACACAAATCCTGTAACACATACAGTACAACACTAACAGAGTATCAGCCACAATGCTGCACATCTATTCCAAACACATCACTGTACACAGATTTGGAGATGTAGGTCATAGCTGTCCACAGGGACACAATCATTTTCCGAGATCATTATTCTGCTACAGTTAGCATACAAAAGAATAGAATTAAATCAACTTGCTGTATAGTCTGCCTTTCCTGAACTTGGCTTTTCTGGTTCTAGGATTGGTACCATTGCTCCTCTGAGAATAGTAATATTGCTCATGGCCTGAAGAGCAATAAACGCACGGCACAGGAGAAACAACCAAACACACTTTACACATTATTCTAGTAGACGGGTCAGAGGCGCTCTCACCTTGCTTTTAAAGAAAGGAAATATAACAGTGGGTCTTCTAACTAACATTTTTAATCATAATGTATCTTTCATATCAAGTGGGAACCCTGCAGGAAGACTGACATCCGCCCATGTGATGCAGTCATTACACACCACTGCCTTTAACATAAGTTTTATTTCTGAACCAGCATCCTTTCTTCCCCTACACTCTGCAAAAGCATTACAAAGACGACTTCAAGGCTTTCTTGTGAGGAGAGAAAAAATAACTTATAAAATTATAATTTTCTTTTAACTCTCTCAGAAATCTACAGAAAGCATTCCACTGACCTATGGGACAGAAGAAATTTGACCTGCAATAACAGGTTCTTTTCTCACTTTGCTCTGAAGTGCTTCAAATAGCCAAATTAAACACATGCAGTAGGTGTCATAAGGTCTATCTCTTCAACTGTTGCACCTCAAAGGGAAAAAGAAAGCACAAACATTGAGTTCTACAGAAGGCATGCAAGCAATCTGTTCCATAGAGCTGATGCACTGGACAGAGATTTTTTGTATTTCATTGCTTTGATGCTGACAATTAAGTGCAAATTTCTTCTCCTTAAAACAGAAAACTCTTTAAAAAGACTACCAAGGTTAAGAATTCCAGAATATTAAAAAAATATATATATAGTTATCCCTTTTGCTTATTTTTTGATGTTTATAGCAGTAACAATGAAAATACCATTCACATATATTTAACATGTTTCAAATAGCTATTTCCCTGAATAGGAGAAAGTTATTTGGCTTGGGTGAACCATCTCTGTTAAAATGACAGTCCTTAACCCTTCCAACTCAAAGTCTCCTGAAAGTTAACTCTTACTGATTCTCCATCCTCCTCCTGCCTCCACAAAAGCTTTCAAAAATTGCACTAATTCGCCTCTAAATTAATAAATGTTATGAATTTATGTAATATCAAAGGTCAACGTGCACTTTCCTCCTATTTCTTTTTTTAATGGGTTTAAAACCATGTGCTGGTAATAGCCAAAAAAATCTGTATTTGAGCATACTACCTTTAGCCTGTGGTAAGATAAAGATGCTTCTAGGCACCTCTCAGGACTCCACTATACAGTAATAGCCATTCGGTAACACAAAAACTGATGGCAGAGTAAAATCTCCCTTCAGTATTTTTACATGAGCTCTTGATTTGAATTTCCTTAAGGAGAGGAGGTGTCTCATGCCACAAGTGGCCCACAGCTTCAGGTAAGCATTTGTCCTTCTAACAGCAGTTTCACAACAACCATCTCTGCCAAAAACTATGTTCCTCTGTGACACTAAAATTAAAACCTACCTTGACATAAATACAAATAACTGCTTCTATTGCCCTTAGTCCATTTTACACATGCCAACTCACAGATAATGTTCTAGAAATCACAGAAAAATTTAGGTTGGAAGGAAAGTTGCTAGCCCAGCTTGCTGATCAAAGCAGGTCTAATTTTAAAGTTACTATAACATATCTTTATTTTATAATAAAGTTACCAGAGACCTTAAGGCAAATAAAGCATGTGCTTACACCCATGCTTTTCATTTCTCACACAAAACCATGAAGTGAGATGTTTTCATTGGCAGTAATTCCTATGGAAATTTATAAGGGCTGGGGAAAGGGCTTATATACTTCTCCATCCCTTCTCAATCCAAAATACTCCCCGATGACAGCTGTGGGTTCTGACTTGAAGCCTTCTCAGGCTCCAGTCAATACTAAAGGGTTGAAATTATGCTCATGGATGCACCACTGACTTAGGGCGCTTTAGCCTTGGTTGTGCCAGATGATACAACTTGGTTTCTTGGCTGAAAATGCTAGAAACCAGTCCAGAGGACAGAGAGCCCCAAATGCTTGATTTTACCTTTACCCTTTGGCTCCTGGCAAAATGATGCAAAGAAGTAAATTAACAGAATAAGGTCTTCGAGTTGTTTCTTTGAAACCAGTTGGCAGTGAGAACCTTACAAATTAAATGATACTCACATTCAGGAATGCCATGATCAAGATAGAATTAAACCCAGGAACTATTTACAAGAAGAGGAATAGCTTCAGAGAGGCATCCAAGGGAATGCCCTCTCAAGGAAGAGAGGCTTAAAGAGTATATATTCTCTAGGAGGGGAAGTGCAGCTGCAAGCTTTTCCTACCCTGATAATAAATGCAGTATTAAAACATCAAACGTTTTTCCAAAACTACATTTAATATTTATTTAAAAAGGTGGGTAAAGCCCAGTTTAGTTCTCTATAGTTTAATGATACTGAGAGGAACAGAAAATTGGAATGGCTGTAAAACACTCACCAGATGACTGTAAAGGTCAGAACAGTACATTTCACTATCAGTTTTCATGGGTCTTACGTAACCCATCTGAAATTCTACTCTCAAAGCAAGAAGACTACAATGGTGTTTTATAAAGTGTTCCTCCTCCCCCTCTCCGACAGTTACTAGAAGAGCAAGGAAGAAACCTGACTTCCATGGAATTCTGACTCATTAAATGAAGCTTTTTAAGAGTCAGCAAAAGGGTATTCACCTATTACAGCTCTTCACTTCAAAAAAATGCAACCTCCTGGGTATGGCAGCTGCACTGTTTCTCAAAAACCTCCCTCTGCACTCACAGGGATCATCACTGCTAAGTCCATCTCACACATTTTATAAGCCTTCATTCAAAGCAAACATTAGGAAGCAGTAATTTTTTATCGCCATCTGTTTCCTACTATCCACATTACATTTCTCTATGTAACATGAATTTACCTTTCTGAATGAGAAAGACTGAAGTTTTCATTAGTCAAACAGCCTACCTCACTCACAATTACCGAGCAAAATAGAATCAGCAACTAGTTTTGTACCGCAGATGTACTTGGGAAGAGAAAACAGATGCACTAATTATCTCTAGCAGATCCCCTGTGAGTTTCCTATAGGACACTTCCATTCTCTATCTCATGCCCGTAAAGCAGAAGCAATGCGATATCCCTACAGGGAGTTTGTTCTCTGCAGTTAGTCACGAAGGAGAAAAATGTAGATAACAGCTCTTTTCATCACTATTCAAATCTGAAAAAGATCCTAATACTGAATTTATTGCAGCAATTTACAGTATTTTTGTATTTTTACACACAACTTCCTAGTGAGATACTCAAATTGTGGTAAGACAAAAATTTAATTCAGTAGGCCTGGGTTTGCACTGTGTGGACTACTAAAAACTACAGATCATACTGAGGTAAGCATTAGGCCTTACCATGCTGCAATTTCTTTCTTTTTTAGTATGCTAAAGATTCGAATAGAAAAGAAACCTCATTAATCTACATATGTATAGATGGTACACAATAAACCTACTGTTAAACCAAAGGTAATAATTTTGCTAGAATCATACAGAAGCAAAAGTCCAGCTGAAAAAAAGAGTAATTTTGATATATAGCCATGTGACTCAGTGATCTTAAAAGTTTAATATGGGGAAGAAATGCTAACTCAGAACATATTTAGCCTATTCCACATTATCAGCAAGGTTGGCCATCTCTTGGTGTTCTAACTAGAGGTGCGTAGAACAAAACATGCTGCTTCACCAAAGTGAGGGTTTAGTTTTAAAGCAGATAACTAAACCCATATATATGATCATTAGAAAGACAGAACTCTGCTAATACGAGGCAATTCAGACCACATTTCAAAGCAACTGCTTCAGGATAAATCTAGTTATAAATATTGCTGAAAAGAAAGATATACAACAGCATGAAAACCCTTGTAAACATTCTAGAAGAAATACATGTTCAGGTGAAGCAAAATAAATTGAACTGCGTGGAACTCACTTTAAGAGCATCAGACTCTGCCCTGCCCCCCCCCTTCCTTTTTTTTTTATTTCCTAGCTGCAAATTTTTTTTAAAAAAGACAGCCTTCAGATGCATACTGGCAGCTCTGCTTTGGACAAGAAGCACTTCATTGTTTTGTCAACCTCTTAACTAAGATATTAACATAAACAAATGGCAAATCTTCAGTTACTAAACTTCTACTTCCACTCACCTCATCAGCAATAGCAGAACTGCCTACTCTTCCTAGAAAACACAGTTTTCTGCTGTTTATGTTTTTCTTTTTTCCCCCTGGAATGGGGAACACCCAGGACTCTTGACCTGAACAACCTTGACCTTTGCCAGTAGGGTCTTTATGAAAGACCTGAAATCATATTGTCAGGCTCATTCCCTGACCCTCCACCAGTACAAATCCAACCCAGCCTTATCAGACCTGCAGATTGCCAGTGTCTCAACCTAGTATTTCATAGGCTTCCAGCAGATTTACCAGAAATACCATGCATTTCATAAGGCAATGACACTGATGAACAAGGAGCATCTGGACAGTGGTCTTGGTCACATGGTGTAGTTTTAGATGGTCCTGTGAGAAGCAGGGAGTTGGACTCTATGATCCTCATAGGTCCCTTCCAACTTGAGATAGTCTATGATTCTATGAAGAGCTTGCTTTTTAGTATGAAAAAAGAAAACTGTTTGTATGATTTCTGCATGTTTGAGAAAAGTGGCAATCTTTCACCTCAATGCACCTCTCAGTCAAAGCCTAGACACATGCCAAGTTGTTTTGCTTGCCTCAGTGAAAAAAAAATCCAGCAAGGTGAGCAGCCTCACAGGCGTGCTGAAGCACAGGCTGGACAAGGTTGCCCGCCACCCTTCTGAGGCACACCATTGCAGAAGAATTAATTACAGCACAGAAGAGCTGTAGAAGCACTAAATGCAATGTGAATAGTGAGCAGACCAAGATAATGTTTACAGTTACATACCCATTAAGACGACACAGATACTCCAAGAAGCAGACCTGTTGGAAGAAGGGTTCGCCAGAGTCAAGAAGACGCTCAATATGAGTTATGCATCTTGCTCAACTTTATTAGTTTCTAACACTACTTATATAGAACCGATACACATGCGTATTCGTAAAGCAGAAATATAATCGGTTAGTAGTCTCTGAACGCGCGCGGTTCTCACACCCCTAATTATCATGACTAAAATAAGCATTCTATCCATGTAGCTAATTGTGTTGCTGTGCTTCAGCCTTGTAGTTTGTTACTCCCTATTTTCCCATACCGGTCCCTATCTTTCTTGGCCCTGCACCTGCTTTCCCAGCAGCTGTAGCTTGTTACAGCCACGGCCTGTTGGCACAACATAATTACTTGGTCTCAGGATTCAAGAACAGCTCAAGGCTACCTTTCTTGTTAACTTCAGCACAGCAACTTCAGTACAATTCTGATTACAGGCCTATTCTAATACCAGGCCTGGATTGTGCAGATCTTCAGAGATTCTAAGGCCATGCTTCTGCAGCCATTCTTCTACACAGACAATCCAAAACAACATCAGCTATCACCCATTGAATAATTACAAAATGTATTAAGTCTTCAATCCTGTGATTAAGTAATACTGCCTTTGCAGCCCCTCCCTCCTTAAGGCCTCTAATGGACAGATGCAAAGAAGCAATCTTTGACCTATTTTTTGCTTACATTTTCCAGGAATTCACTGTGAGGCACCTCACAAAAATTGAGTATTTCAGTTCAAAGTGCATCAAAGTCATAAGGAAACGGGGAGCTGTTTTACCTGACAAACACAGCAACCTATTCTGTTATGCACACAAGTACTAAGTACAGCATTACTTCATCTGTTGTCTGGTTTTTTCAAGACCCAATTCCAGTGTCAACTGCAACGTGGTTTTCCCCAGTGGCAATCCCAACAGGCAAATGCAAGGTGCTTTCTCTTCCATGGGTTGCAGTGCTGGGTTTTTGCTGACTGCCACCAGTCCTGTCAGTGTTTAGTGAAAAGGGAAGTAATTCAGAAAGACTTTAATGAAGGGACCAGTAGTAAAGCTTTGCCTGGAGAGGACCTCACTGTAGGAACTGCCCTGACCAGGACTATAACAAACGTGTATTTCAGAAAGGAAGAGAGGCTATTTTGTAGGGCTGCACAACGGAAGTCTACTGTATTGGGCCATAAAGAGGAGACTTGTGTCTACCTCTACATCAAGAAAACAGCAAAAAGGAACAGAGACTCCTCCATTTATCATCTGCCTTCCCTATTTCTTCTACTCCAATTGTATTCTTTCTTTCTGTATTAAGTGGGCTAAGTTTCACCAACATGAAGTTAGCTATAAGAACATTAGCTCTTCTTAGTTTATTTTACTATGTTAATCCATTGTTTTCTGGCATGCCTGATTTCTTTTGCTCTGCCCACAAGAGCTTGTGTCATTCTTTGGTTTATTTTAAATTTTCTGTAAATCTAGACAAGAATTAAAAAGTAAGAAATAATACAGATTACTCTAAATCTCCATTCAATCATTTCTGTTCAGTGATGTGCCTGCAATCCCTCAGCATATTCTAACTTAAGCATTCTAGCTTGAAATACATTTCTCACCAGTTTTTTAAGCTGCTGGTACCATTGCACAGAATGATACAAAGAATGCATTAGCCCGTAACAGGAAAAAGTTTAGGAAGAAAATTATTCATACATAGATAACTGGCTGGGGACAGTCAGAATATACCTAACCATAAGTTCTCAGTACCATATGCAAACACCTCAACTCAAGAACAGTAGTGAGGCAGCCAACAACACAGCAGCTGAGGAAAAGAAGTAGAAGAGGTATTTAACAAAGAGGAAAGTTCACATAAGCAGCAGTTGATTTTGTTCGGTATGCAACAATGTCCAGGACATTCCATGCTCACCAAGGGCAGCCACTAGAGCTTTGAGAAAAAACGATCAGAACTACAACTCCCTGCCAGGATCAAGGACTTCCATGAAGCAGAAGAGAAGTAGAAAGGTGTTCTGCCAGTTTGGATCACTCCAGGCACACGCTGTGCCAACAAACACGTAGTCATCTGTTGAGGAGAGTCCTGTGTCATATCTCTAAGGATGGTTCTGCTGAAAACACTACAAGGGAACCATTACTAGTAAATAAGAAACTAGCAAATAAAACCAAAGAGCCACTGGTGTTGAAAAAATATGTTCTAAAAGGTACATGGCTTGTGACTATTTTCACAAAGAAGGACCATGATTGCTGCATTTTGTAGAACAAAAGATCACAGCCAGTGTTGGTATGAACTAATTATTCTGACAAATGCTAAAAGTGCTATATTTGAGGCCCCAAATACCCTTCCCAGACAAAAGTTTTTTCTTCAGGCCTCTACATTTGTGGATATTTCAATAGACCTGCTCTGTTTCACATGCACAAGCAGTACATAAAGTAAAATAGAGACTTAATCTGCCTTCTCTGGAAAAGGGGGACCTCTGTTAGCCAGATATTTATTATTTTTTTAAAAGCATGAAATAATTGTATTTTATCCCAAAGAAAAAAGCTTTAAGGGATTTACAATATAGGCCTGGTGATTTGCAAGCAGAAAACTAACAAGTGTCAGGAGCAATTGTATTTGAAGATTACTGAAAAGAGGTCTTTATCTAAAGGAAGTTACTAAAATGTTATTTTATTTATTTGATAGAATCATTTAGGTTGGAAAAGGCCATTGGGATCATCAGGTCCAGCCATTAACCCAGGGCTGCCAAGTTCATCACTAAACCATGTCCCTAAACACCTTATCTATGGTTTTTTAAACATCTCCAGGGATGGTGATTCCACCACCTCCTTGGGCAGCCTGTTCCAGTGCTTCACCACCCTTTCAGTGAAGAATTTTTTTTCTAAATATCCAATCTAAACTTCCCCTGGTGTAACTTTAGGCCATTTCTTCTTGTCCTGTCACTTTTTCATCTGGGAGAAAAAAACTACTCCCACCTGTTTAAAACCTTCTTTCAGGTAGTTGTAGAGAACAGTAAGATCCCCTCTGAGCCTCCTTTTCTCCAGGCTAAACAACTCTAGTTTCCCCAGCTGCTCCTCATAAGACTTGTGCTCCAGCCCCTTCCCCAGCTTTGTTGCCCTTCTCTGGACATGCTCCAGCACCTCTACATCCCTCCTGCAATGAGGGGCCCAAAACTGAACCACAGGATTCAAGGTGCAGCCTCACCAGTGCCAAGTACGCATAACCGCGCGCTGGCTGGGCCCAATCCCCTGGTTGTCCTGCACATGCTGTGAATGGCGCTCAGGATGAGCTGCTCCATAATCTTGCCTGGCAACAAGGCCAGGCTGACAGGACTGCAGTTTTCTGGATCCTCCTTCCTGCCCTTCTTGTAGATGAGCGTCATGCTGGCTAACCACCAGCCTTCTGGGTCCTCCCCAGTTGGCCAGGGCTGCTGATAAATGATGGAGAGTGGCTTGGCAATTTCATGCTAAAAGCTTGGTTACAACTTGCAAGAACAGGCTAACATGCTGTTTTAACTTTAACTTAATCTGACATAAACCATGATAGGCCTTAGACTTTTTTTTTTCCAGCAGCCCAACACACCAAAAAATCAGCTGAATCAGCTTTTCAAGATTTGGGGAAAAAAATAAAATGGCATTTCTCAATGAAAAAGAAAGTTTACAGAACGTTTTATTTCCCACACACATGCACACGTAATTCTAGTTCTAATATTTCCTAATAGAGTTGTTAATGAATGGATAGTTGCTTATTTAAAAGCATGATCAGAGAGTCCAGCTCATTATGACTGCATAAATCTCAATTATAACACTTAATCTTCTTGTATAAATACCAGTCATATTTCTCCCACAAGAACTTTTTTCTTAAGCACTTGAAATTGTATTATAAATGAGAAGCATAAAAATGTGATACAAAATGCAAAACATTATTAGGAAGTGACTGGAGAACAGTTGCTTTGCGCTGTATCTTATACCTTCAAAATGGAAAACTGAAGCAGAGAAAGACTGGCTCATAATATAAGTTAATGAATATATAAAAAGGCTGCAATTAAATAAGCAGATCTGTTGCTTTATAAAACTTCCCTTCTGTATTATAGACTTCCTTTTTACCTGATTTTGCTCAGTCCAATTCTTCTGAACAGTTATTGACAGCAATAGCCAGAAATACCACAGGTTTTCCTGCAGAAAATCCTACTGATACCAACTGCTAAATCCAGTGGTGCATGTCAATTTGATGACTCACATCTCTTTTATCATTTTAATCTCCTTTCCTTTCATGTTGAGGACCTGAAGTTTTACAGTTTCATCACAGTCTGCTCCTTTGCCTTCTCTTATATACTAAGACTAAGTAGGACAAGTAGGAAAAGCGCACACCGGCTGTCACTAGCAGCATTTGTGCTGTTGTGATAGTAGACTTTAACAATTTACAATTCTTCTAGAACTTAAACAAAAGGAAGAGAGACATGAACAACTCTCAGTAATGCCACTCTGCTTGCCACAGAGTAGTAAGGTTTAAGAAGGAAGTATCCTCTTTCCTCTTGCTTCCTTCCCTACAATGCTAAAGTCTATAGAAATTAGAGGAATAGCCACATTCCCATTTTAAGCTGTGCATTAAACAGAACAAAAATAGACATTCAAATCTAAGACTTAAATGCTTGATATTTAGGAGTTTAGTTTCCTGCTCAAACAGAATGACTATACTTACTTGTGGCCATGATTAAGGCTGCTCTGTCATTTATGTTATTTAAGGTTACTATACCAGTTGGTTTTACCATTAGTCATTTAAAGGTCAGCCCAGTATATCTTGTCCTGTGTTTTGGTAGAAACTGAAACTCAACTTGGATAGATAAAATAAATTTCTATTATATATTTCCATTAAATATCTACAGCTGCCTCAGACTTAGACTAGCTTTGGATACTTAAAACACAGGCATATGAACTCCAGCATACAGGTTGGCCTCTAAAACATCGTCTTCTCCAAAAAAAACCCAAAAAATTCCTAGAAATGATTGTACTTCTCTCAAGACTAGTAGTGCTAAATCAACTAATATGCAGTTACAGTTTAAGAGATGGTGGGATCTAAAAATTTAAGTCATGCTGGTTGATATTCTTTGACATTTGTGGACTTACACCCACAAATGTGCAAGCGTACAGTTGAAACACAGACCCACTTCTCATTCATCCAAATAAACGTGAGAGGGGAAAATGCATACATGATATACTTGCATATGGTATGCGTTTTCCAAAATCAAACCAAAGCTAGTTGCTCTAGGCACTCTGACATTTATGAATATAGCATACTTCCTACTGTAAGTCCTTAACTCAATGGTCTATATCACAGTCATGTACAGTAACCAGGTCATCAGTGAACTTGATAAGTAAGAGCAGCATTTCTTCACATTAAATTGGGGGGGTTTGTTTTTGTAAGATTATTTACAATACAATTAGCTTCTGATAGTCAAATTAATTCCAGTTTTGTTTTTTACTATGTTAGAATGAAAAACAACTTTAACTCTGAAAATGTCAGGTAATTGTCAAGCTATATTTAACTACCATGTTTCACTTATGAAGAAACATCATTTGAATAAACAGATGGTGTTGCTATGGGGTTGCCATCATTAGTAGAAGCTGTAGAAGCACACGTTTGACTGAAAGTGGCAGATACAAAGGACAAGAAAACAATATGTAATATTGGGCATTTCCAGAAGCAAACCCATGGTTATACTAAATCTCAGTTTATTTCATTCCTCCACTCAATAACATAGTTCTACTGTCAGGATTGCTTAAATTCCTGAGAACTAAATAAGAACTGAATCTTGCTAGCCAATTCTCAATTAATTTCAGGAGTATTTGTATTCCTAGGTCCTTTACTCCCTTCCCTGAAATCCCTAGGAAAGTGAATGCACAACTTTTGTCTACTTCATCAAATCATTTATGTGGCTGGGAATCTATTGAAAATAGATTGTCATGCTACTTCAGGAACACGAACACCAGTAGCCAGCTAATGCATTTAGTCAGTATAATTTAAATGTTATTTAAACAGCTAGTGTGGAACTAAAAAAAAACGCTATGAAAATAGAGTATCCAAAGAAATGCAAATAGAAGGACTGTAAAGATGTTTATGATTCATGTCATTACTTGTATTAGGAGTTCAACTTTATTAAAAAACACACTAGGAGAGAGGCACCGTTTTATTTCCAAGAACTGCTTTAAAACTGCAACAGCTAGGAATTTTCCAAAATACAACAGAATTTTCATCTGCTTAAGCACTCAAACAGATAATATTTAAGATTCAAAATTAGTACCAAGAGGGAATGAAAAGGTAATCATGGACAATATTTCATCAGATGGTTATATAAGTTAATCATAATTCAGGAATGCTGAACCTAATTTTGATGCTATACTTGTGGATTACTTTGAGATTTAAGAAGTGATCGTTTAGATTTCATTTTGACTTTACTCATCTTTAACTCATGTACCTGCAGAAAAATAATGACCATAACCAATCAGTTCAGTAACACTTGAAAGAGCATTTCCGCAAAACTAATTCTGATATGCCGAAAGGACTGTGATTATTACTTACTTCAGAATTTCTCAGTGTACTAACACAAGGATGGACCTGCAGGAAAAGTCTTAAGCTCCTATGAAAACCTTACCACAAACATGCAGCTGCACAACAAAATCTAGCAAAGTCAGATCCATTGCTAGGAAAGATTAAAATAGGGCAAACAGGAAAATCCTCTAACTGACATAATGGCATCATCATAGTTCAGTGTCAGAATCTTAGGGAACCCCGAGACAAATTATAGCATTTTATGTACAATCATCACCAAGACAATGGGAGTACAGAATTATTGAGCAAAATGAGGGCACAGAAGAAAAACTGTAACATGTTAAACTGAACAAAAAACAGACCATAAAAATATTGACAGAAACCATCTTCCAAGTGTAACATAGTAAAATAAGATATGAAAGATCATGTGTTACATTGGACAGAGGTAAATTTGCTTTGTTAACAAATGTATGTAGTAAGGAAACTTATCTACCTTCCTACGGACACCGCACAAACCACTCTTCGAAAACAAATTCTGAGACTTTTTTGCTGTGGTGACAAGCCTAGTTTTGATCTAGACCAGAAGTTTCTATGCTTTACAACCAATAAAGTTTCTTTCTGTGTTTACTAAACATCTGGCACTAATGCCAAAGCAGATTAGATGTTTTTGTTTCACTACCCAGTTTCATAACTTTTGGAACAGCCATTTCCACTTTCAAGGGTATTCCTTACTAAGGTATAACTGTTAGATTCACATACACATACTGTTAACCTGATGTGGAAGGTGTCACAACAAAACTGCAAGTAAAAAACAAGTAAAAAGGACTTGGCTCAGTTCTTATATAGATGTAAGAACTTATACATAGTTCTTATGTATATGATATGTATGTGTGTGTATATATATATACACATATATATATGTATAAAAATAGCCTTACACTTCTAAAGTCCCCAGATGGAATGAATCCCTAAAACAAGTTGCTGGCCAAATTAATTTCTGTATCTTCTTTCATGTTGTTTTGTAGAATTATGAACACCCCCCCATGCCCTCCTTCCTTCAAGGTGAGATCTAACTGCATTTTATTTGCATTACATCCGGAAGTGATCATAAAGCTTTTATAATTTAATGATAATGAAAGGAATGCAAGCATACATAGCTGCATGTTAGTAGAACCTTCTTGCCAGATACAAAGCCAGTATTCTCTATGCAGAAGTACTATTATAGCATCTTTTCAAGCCATAGTTATTACAACAGAGACTAAATGCAGTCCTTAATTTCAATTATATCATTGTGTCTAGCATGCAGATACCTTTCCATCACGCTCTAGATCATTACCACTAACCAGAAATCAGCACCTATGACATTTTATCCAAAAAAATAAGTACATAAACAGCTTCAGTCTACCTGCAAAAACAAAGTCATCCAGGAAATTATAAATAATTTTAATTACATTTTAGATCTGTAATAATGAATTGTAAATAGCAAGTTATTGTAATGGTTATAAATGACCTCAGAGCATTCAGCCAGGAGTTGGTTTGTGAACAGTTTTTATAATTCTTTCAGCAATGAAAGAAGCAGCACCCTAGAAAAAGAAGCTTAACTTCAGAAGCCAAGTTAATGAATGCATACAAATTGAGATTCCTCCCCACTCCTCTCAGAGGCAACACTTCCTGCTCTCACAATTTTATCATGACTCTCACTATTTTTAGTGGTTTTCTTAGAGTCTCTGCTGCTGGAATCACGCCTGAGTGTCTTAGCATTAATTTTAAAAGAAAAGATTATCACTCCTCTGCATCCTGAGAAAAGCTTAAAAGTGTGAAACCAGTGCAGCCTACAGGCTAAAAAACTAGAAAGAATACAAGAAATCCAGGGTGGGTTTGGTTTTGTTTTAAAAAAAAACCTCATGATTTCTAAGCTGATGTCTTGAGTGGCAGGAGCTAGATGATGCATCGACTGCTTATAGCTGACCGTCCACTGGAATCTCTCCAGAACTGATGTAATAAGGAACATCAGCAGTTTTACATGGAAAACATAGGCAACGTCACTTTCCCTGCTCTTCCTATGCAGTAGATATTGTTACTTTTTAGAGTGCTAATCCAGCTTTTCTTAATTTTAGAGAGAACACGACCTTTTGAACTGAGTATTATTTTGTGCACAAACTGTTTTTGGTTTACAACAATATAATTCTGTTTTTCTTCTCTGAAAATGCTAACTCTTCTACAGCTAGGAGCATCTTGTGTTAAGAAGATAAAACTAAGAGTTATGCTACCTGCAAGGTGTAAACACATGTAAAGAAGGCTGTAACACCAGGTTTCCTTAGGGGAAAGATGAAGCTTTTACATTTGCCTTAACAGAGCTACTTGCTTTTAACTATACATTCAGATGGAATTTGAAAGAAAGTTACAAGACATTGTTTGTTTTTATATGATTAAACGGCTTTTTAAAAAAACTGCCACTAGATGGTGCAACAGCTTAAACAATTAATAAACCAGCACCCGTGCCTCTTCCCTGCCCCCAACAAAGTAAGCTCAGCAACAGCAGGAGACAACACCCAATTGGGAAGCAAACTTACCTTCTAGAATTTGTATTTGTCAAAATACCAGTCAAAAGACATAATAATTCACCTCCTTCTTTGGCATTTCTTTTAAACAGGAGGGAACAACAGTTGCTCATCTGAGGAAAACCAAACAGTAGTGAAATCACTATGACTATGGTGCTGTGACTGAGAGCTACAGGAGGAAGGAAGTGACCAGTGACTGCAGATCAGGGTAGACAGAATGCTGTTCTTGGGATTGAGAGACACAAATTCAGCTCCCTCTTCTGCTGGACAGTCTAAGACAGAAAACCCAAAAGAAAGTCTCAACCTCATAGCACCACAGTTCTCATCTGGAAGTAAAAAATATGGAGCTGGTTTTTAGTACTTGCAACTTCAGACAGATGCTGAAAGGACAAATACATTTTAAAATTATGCCATATTCCAGAACTGTTAAGTATTTTAGTATATGTGTGAGAGGCACATGACAGCTTTGGCATTCACTTTGCGTTGGCCTAGGGTACTCAAAACAGATGCATTTTGATTAAAGTGAGCTATGATGACTTTCAGAAGTCTTTTACCTGCTACCGCAGAAGATCAGACCCAGTTACTCAGGAAACGCTTCTACTGTGCTCTTAGCAATTCTTTTAGTGCCTACTATGCCATCTTCTGAAGCAAGCCTTGTGGGTCGAATGTTTTACTATCCAGTTAAAATGGTTAGTTATGCCTGGTGGTCAAGTATGGTTGGATTTTTGTTATAGTAATTTTGTGTAAACATTTATCAAGAGTGCCAGGAACCATTTCTTACAAATAAAGTTAAACTGATAAATAAAACAAAATGTCTTCTCCAGTTCTAGATGCATAGCATAGGAAGTTCTGAGCTTACTTTGTTCACAACCAGCAGAACTAGAAGCCTAAAGTGTATGTTATTCCAAAATACATTTTTTAATGATCATCAGTAAGCAGATTATAACCAAAGTTATGACTAAAGTATGTTTAAGGCTATAAGAAAAAGGAAAGTGTTGGGTAGGTAACATCAGAAGTCATGTAGACAAGGTAAATTTTCTATCAGCTAGTAGATATCAGACTATTTAATTAATCAGGTATGTGAGATAACACAGAGAAAGCACACACCTTCATTTCACAGGGAAGAAACCTCCACCCAGTCATAGCATTTTTTTTGTTCATGTGGAGGTTAGCCGAGTAACACATATGCCGATGAAACAGACCAGGAACTGCTACAGGAACTATGAGAAATCCCCTACAGTACAAGCAACTGACAGGAAGAACACTTGGTTAGAAAAGAGGTTTGAAAAAGAAAGGAGATTGTGACTAATACATTAACTAAGACCCGAAAACCAAGATAACTGAGGAGACTTCCCACTCCAGATGCCTCATGAGATAAAATTCCTCAAGGAGATGACAGGACCTCCCCTAAGATAAGCTAAAATTTTGGAGGAAGTATCATCAGGGTGCTCACATTGGACGGAAGAGCTTCAAGCCTGTGGCTTTCACTACAAGAAAGATCACTTCTTGGATATACACAATACATGTAGCCAGTAAACCTTTTACTGCTCTGAGCACATTTATGCTGCTTTAAAAGTAAAGAAATTAAAAATTAAAAATCAATCATCAAATCTGTCACTTTCTGCCAGACAGTCAAAGGGGTATGGAACTCACAACCTCAGAAAGGATTTATCAGAAATTAAACTGCCCAAAAGGGATAGAAAGCGTGCCCTTTCACCTCCCAGACTGCACTAAAGAAGTGTGTAATAAATATGTCAAAATATAAACAACAGACATGAATATAGCTGCAAAGAGATAGAATCAAATTCCAACAATAATCCAGAAGCTTATTATTCAGTGGGTAAAATGAGTAAAAATAATTCAGCTACACTCAATTCCTTTTTCAAACACAACATAAATTCTTTATACAATGGAGTAATGCAGCTATATAGTTACTAAATTGCTTTACTGTATAAAGTTCAGAAATAGTGATGTAGCCTCTTACAGTTGGTACTATTTCCACAGGAAGTAGAAGAGACTCTCCTTTTCATTTAAGGATGAGCAAAAAAAACATACAAGTAAATACAGAGGACATACCTACACTACAAGGCCTTTACTAGCATAGCAAGCGACCTATGTCACTGCTATAACACAAAGAATGGCCTATATCACTACATCAGAATAGCTGTTGGCCCACTCCTGTACTGAGAGGCAGTGTATCCTAAAATGAACTATTATGCCACATCCTTAGAGAACTGTAAGCAAAGCTGATCTAATCACCTATTTCTACGCTAGCAAAATTATGTTTACACTGGAGGGTTTGCTAAGATGGTGATTTTGCCAGGCCAAGCCTAAACTTAAGTTCACACAAATACAACTACTATGAGTAATGAAGTGCTACCTTTAATATCGTCATCCCAAAGTACTGCTAGGGAACCTCCCTAGCTCCATATACTTCACTTCCTCAAAGGTGGAGGATGAAGCTATTTCAGCAAGATCTGTCCTTCTCTTAACATCCTAAAACAGAGAACCCTGTTCTACTTACACCCTTTACTTTCCTAACAAAGCTCCTGCCACTTGGTTGGGCACAAGTCTATGTAGCCGAATGGGATCTACCCGAGGGTACCGAGGGAAGTGGCAGAGGGTCTCACCAAGCCACTCTCCCTCATTTATCAGCAGCCCTAGCTAACTGGGGAGGCCCCAGAAGATGGGAGGTTAGCCAATGTGACACCCATCTACAAGGAAGGTAGGAAGGAGGATCTGGGAAACTACAAGCCTGGGGAAGAACAGCTAGAAAGCTGCCTGGAGGAAGTGAACCTGGGGTGGCTGATTGACAGCCAGCTAAATGTGAGCCCAACATGTGCCTAGGTGGCCAAGAGGGCTAATGGCATCCTGGCTTGAATCAGAAATACCATGGCCAGCAGGACCAGGGAAGTGATTGTCCCCCTGTACCCAGCAGTGGTGAGGCCCCAACTCAAATACTGTGTTCAGTTTTGGGCCTCTCACTTCAGGAGAGATGTAGAGGTGCTGGAGCATGTCCAGAGAAGGGCAACAGAGAGCTGGGGAAGGGTCTTATGAGGAGCAGCTGGGGAAACTAGAGTTGTTTAGCCTGGAGAAAAGGAGGCTCAGAGGGGATCTTACTGTTCTCTACAACTACCTGAAAGAAGGTTTTAAACAGGTGGGAGTAGTTTTTTTCTCCCAGATGAAAAAGTGACAGGACAAGAAGAAATGGCCTAAAGTTACACCAGGGGAAGTTTAGATTGGATATTTAGAAAAAAAATTCTTCACTGAAAGGGTGGTGAAGCACTGGAACAGGCTGCCCAAGGAGGTGGTGGAATCACCATCCCTGGAGATGTTTAAAAAACCACATAGATAAGGTGTTTAGGGACATGGTTTAGTGATGAACTTGGCAGCCCTGGGTTAATGGCTGGACCTGATGATCCCAATGGCCTTTTCCAACCTAAATGATTCTAGGATTCTATGTTTTCATTATGAAATTATACTGAAGGTTATTTGTAATGACAGGTAATACATATTGTGCAAAAAACCAGTATAACAATATTTTAATGTGCGCCCCCAATTACTTGTTCCAGGTACCAAGAACTATGTTCTATAATAGAGACTACAAGGGGTTCTGAAGGAGACAGAGAATTTGAAAGCCTGTATTGTATATCTAGCATTCTGATTAAGTTCATAGGTCCTAGTCAGGGAAGATACTACTGCACATTTTTCAGCAGATATCTTACATTTGCAAACCTGATCCCTCTGGATAGCCGAGAATATTCATGAGCCAAAGTGCCAATCTAAATGAGGAAGATTATCTTTATGATTAAGGCTCAGGTACTCACGTGGTACCTCACTGTGTAGAGGAGATTACAATAGTGAAAAACACTTAACTTCAGAAAAGCCCTGAGAGACATGGAAGATCAGTTCCACAACAGCAGTATAAAAATGAAGTATCAAAAAATTAAATGACATTGCTTTTCACTATGGGAAAGTCTGCCACTAAACATGAAATTTAATCTTCCTTTCCAAAGTCCCAGGCTAGCACTCTGAAGGTCCTTGTTTTCCCTGAGGCAGAAAGTGTCTTTTCCTTTTGCTTACTTTATTCTCTTTATTGTTAGAGAGAGTAATAGCATTAGAAGAATACCAAAATATATGCATAGATTGTACCCAAGCTGCACATTTTCTCAAAATATGAGCTTCTAGATTAGCACTCTGTGAAATCCATAGGATACCTAATTGAAAGATGGCATGACCAAAATTTATGGCAGTCATTAATCAGATTAGAGCAAGGTCAGACAAGATAATTATAAAAGGAAATCTGAAAAGCATTTTCACTGTTAACTGAAAAATATACAACTTTTAGAGTGCTGTAAGTTCAGACTTTAGCCCAGTATATGTGCGCATTTGTGTTCATCTGGTCATAAATATGGACTTGTAACTGCTATCTAAATAGACATCAGAAGAGACAATTGAAAGGCTTACCTTCTCGCTATCTCTCACACACACACTTTCCCCCCGCCCCCTCTTTTTCATGCGAAAGTTTTCTATTTTCTAGTAAAAAGCACCACAAAATATAAGAAAAGATGGAAAGAACTAAAGGAAAGTATAATCTGTCTTAAAAATAACTTAATTTTTGTTATTCTAATATCTTTAGAAGAGAGATATAGGCATGAACTGATGAGCTCATATGAAAGAAGGCATTTCTAGTGTATTTCTTTCCAGAGTTCAATTAAATACTTGTGAGAGAAAGCACATGGAATGCAGAGCAGAAACAGCATGTCATCCCTGCCCCTCCCCTCCAAAAAAGGCTTACATGACTGACTTCTAGGTCACTGAAATAATCTGATACAGATAAGTGAATATATGAAGAATAATATCTGCAGCTGCTGACTGGCTTCTTCAAGCAGAAATCTTGACTCCTTTTTTGGTATGACTGCCATCATTAGAGTCATCCTTTCCACTGCTAGCACAGATAAACGTTTAACACAGAACAAGCAGACCTACCCTCCCTTTAACCAAAAGGTGAGTGGGTTTATTTCATCCACATAAGTGCTATGCCAAAAGCCATGGCATTCTTTAAGAAAAAGACATCAAGTTACTCTGGCATTACTAAGCAGGCACTTGTACAAGAACATTGTATTCACATATTTCAAAAACTTGTTCTGTAGTAATTTATGATTCTGCAAGGTGACAAAAACTAATTAACTTTGCCTACTCATCTCATAGAATGAATTGGAAATCTGCAACAGAAAATACACCTGGTTTTGCTTGAACCACATGTATACAGCCAACAATAGTTTTTAACTTTAAAAGACAGTCAGATTACTTTGTGATTTGATTCAAAAACGGTGCTGCACAAAGCAAATAAATCCACCCAGAACCTGTAATGTTTGAGAAGAGTTTTGACACAAAGTGGTTCTTCCTTTCCAACCAGCAGTACTGGTCTTGTTGATTATTTTAGTCAGGGATTATTTACATTCCCCCTTTAAGAAAATAACTTCCTTTTCCTTTTGTTTCCAGTAGAATAACTAAATAACTAAAACTCAGAAATGACCCCACACTATAAGGAAGCTAGAGTCCTATGTCTCAGTAGGATAGAGATTTGGAGAAATAGGAGTGCATGTATACAGAACACAAAGTCATAGCTAGCTGAGGGAGAGTATTCAAGGATATACACCGAGAACACAAAAGTTAACAGGCAATGCATAACTGCAGCATTAGAGACAGTGTCTAGTTCAAATATTCATCAAGAGACAGAACAGGATTTTTTACTATGGATGAAAGTTCTCTCTCATAATACTTGTGTACTGATGCAACTCAATAAGCTGTTGGAAATCCCTTACAGGCTACAAAAGAACATATGGAATAACTAGATTACACTTATATTAACTAATAAGACACGTACAGCTTTTTCACCATAGAAGAGTACAATACTATCAACTATCACATCTGACACTGCTCAGAAGAGGTATATTATCTTTATGTTAAGTATATTTATATGTACCCAATACAAAATTATTTAATTGAAGTTCAGAATTAGCAACTGGCAGAACGTCTCACACATTATTTGAATCACCTGCTGGAAACAATAGAAGAATTTAAACTACAGTTGAACTCTTCACCTACAATTGAAGAACAGCGCTAGTCAAGGGAACATAGCCAGTTCCCTGAGCTATAAATTAACCTCAGTTTAGTTAGAAATAGGAGCTGACAGCAAAACAGTATTAGAGGCAGATCCTGCAATATATCCTGCATTTGCCACATCCCCAAACTTAACTGGTGGACAGAAGCTCTTGATGATACAGCTAGGAAGTTGGAAATGCTACATCTGCTTCAAATGGGTGTCTCATTTAGCCCCACTATTTAGCCCTTTCACTTTGTGTTAAGAGTTGCAGAGATACCCACCAGCGCTAGAACTCTGCATTTTTCATGGAACTTGAAGCTGAAAGGAAAAGCAAACACCACTAAGATGACTCAAAAATACACAGAAATTGCTTGTTAACAAGTATGACATGCTTCATAAAAGCATACTTTCTTGGGGGATTTGAAAACAAAAAATACTTTTTTTTTTTTTGAGGGGGGGCACGACAGAGATTTGCATCCTCTCCTCAGCTTTATTCACTTTGCACTAAAAATACTAGAGAAACAGTTGTAAAGTGGGACACGTGCACTTTCCAAGTATTATTTGTATCTACAATTGTAACTTGGTACTCAATCTAAAAGTCTTTTGACCACATTTTCAAACATGTGCAAAAAAATTAGTAGCAAACAGAAAACTGACGGCATACAGATAATCCCAAATTCATCATTAACGGAAGCTCCAAACAAAACTGGAAGCCAAAGGGCTGGACAAGCACTTTATGCCGATTCCCTTATGAAGGAAGGAAAGCAAAATGGACTTCTGGCAGCCTTGAAAAGAAAATTTCTTGCTCAGTCTTACTGAGAAAACTATAGATTTCTAATTCTAGTATTTGTTGTGGGTTATTTTAGTACCTTGTTTCAAAAAATAACCCATTTTTATAACCCCGCATGCAGCTCAGCACACCTGTTATGGAGGTAATCACCAATATCTGCTCATCTGTTCACATGCAGACGTTGCCTTCCTCTCATGTCTCTTCTCTAATTAACGCCTCTCCAGATCTTAATTTCTGAATGTACATCACAAGAATTTTGAAGCTTACAATTCTGACTATACCAGAAAAAGTGTTCAGGCCCACAGAGTCCGAGTAGAATCACTACATTTATGCACAAAGTCCAACAAGTCTACCCACCCAAAAATCAGCTGTTAAGATTCTCACTGACGGAGCATACATAGCTGTGGGTTTTCCAGCCCTACTCTACCTCATCTACATACCCATCAAATCAAAGGCCTCATCAAATATTAAGCACACAGATTCCTCTCCCTACTAGGAAATTCAGGACAACCCTAACTGTGATTTACTGGTAGCCAAGGTGTTCTCTTGTTTCTATGCCTACGGAGGCACCTTCACTCCCTCAAAAAACACACACCCCAAAAAGATAAAAATACCAGAAAAAAACAAACCCAACCAACTAAACAAAAAAAAAAAAAAATCAGGAAGGAAAATATGCTTTAGCCCCTGAATTCCAGTGCTATAATCTTCATATGCTATATTTACGTGTTCCTTCAAAAGACAAGAGTCACTAATACCTAACGAAAAACCTCATGCCTGAGGCTGTTACTGACAGACTAGAAGTTAAAGAAGAGAGCGTGCAGTCCTGCTGATCTTTTCTTTTCGCAGGTGAGACACACTCGCTCACTGGTTTAAAAATTTTTTAAAATTCACCAAATCATTCTCAATAAGTAAGCATGAGCTTAACTGAGATCACAGAAATTTTTTTGAAAGCTGTACTTGGACATTTTTACTACCTGGTTCCTGACAAGATATTTTTCATTAAGCATATCTTGAATAAGCAAGTTAGTCAGTGCTGCTCCTAAAGCAAAAAGTTTAGAGAATGGCATTTTAGTCTAGCTTGCAGTCTTTTTATCAAATCCAATGGTAAAATATTAGCACTGAAGTTTAACTCACAAGGCAGGGAACACACACACATAACACATCAAAATAAATTCCTTTAAAATTCTTTTCAGAGATTACACTGCCGAACTGCACTGCAATCACAAAGACTGTGCATGTGTTTCAACAACAAAAAAAGCAGTCTAACTTACATATAGTTGTATACCGCAAGCAAACGCTGATGAAGTGTCTGTATTTTCCACAGAAACTGTGTGAAGGGGAAGACGGAAAAGACTACAGAGCTGGAAGAATACTGCGAGCTCACTAAGTCAAGGTGTATTCCCTTCTAAAAAGCTCAATTCTTCTGTTGTATCTTGCCCGTGCTCTCTTGGTGTTTTTCTGCATTCACGAATGCCAGGTTTTCCTGATTACCGCTAGCCTAGCAATTGAATGCCATCTCCTCTATGAAAGAGCACAGGGTTCTTAAGTGTCATTAGCAAGTGACAGATTCAAAACTAATAAAACATAACATCCCATAACATGCTCTGCTATGAAACTCTGCACACAAGCCTGGCCATTTTGTCTGGTCCATTCCCTCACACACACCTGGCATTCACAACTCTAGAAACAGTATAAATATGGCAACCACAAAGGAGAAAGTGTATCCACCTAACGTTCTCTACAATTCTGAGGTGACACACATATCAAAAACATCAATTTCTTAAGGCCTAGAGGCATGCACCATCATTTTCTAGCTAAAAACTATTAATTCAGGCACACAAAACCTTTCCCAAACCCTGTGTGTGGTTTTGCTGCATTTTTTACCTTGGACATTGTCAAGCGTTAGCTTTAGCATCACATTAAATCACTTCTGATACTTCAAAAACACAGGAGTCAGCTGTCACTGACTGCTAAAAACCTGTACTATTTTAGTTCATGTTAGAGTCAACTATGTATTTTCAACATGCTTCAAGCAGAAGATAATGAAGTAATGGCAAAATGTCCAAGATACAAAGACAATAGTTCATATCCTCCTGTGTGTTTTTCCTCCTTGGTGAAGTAAGTTTAGTCTGTGATGCATTTTTTATTCAGATGAACACAACCACAAACACATTTACTCATCCAATTTTCTGCTACGTGCTAAATATTCATGCTAGTAAGTACAAATATGCCCATCAAGTCTCAGCAGTAAAACCATGACAGTGTAATTGATACCGTAAGTCTGACTAGAAATTCTAACACCCTTACAAGAACAGTATTAAGGTGTATTTAAAAAAAAAACCACCAAACAACAAACCATGAAACTATTGCCTACAGATACCCTCCATTTCCTCTTGTCCATTAGCTTTAGCAATAATGGCTAACACTGTGTGTCAGCAGCAGTCAGACAATGCTATCAGTCTTTTCGCAATTCTGTCCTGCAGTGGCATGGCAGAGGGCACCATGCCAGAGCATCAGTCAGTACTTAAAAATCAGTACTAGGATCTCACCATTTGTAATGCAGAACACTGTAGCCCTTTTTGCTGTATTATTTTCAAGTAGTTTCTAGCAGATCATGAACCATAACCTTCCTGAAACAAAGGAACATTAGTACTCTTAAAGAACACATTGTTTCCATATGTAATCTATTGTTTGCTAAAATATACTCTTTCAAAGTGTGGTAGGTTATTTTGTTGTTATTGTTTTTTGTAAATCTAACTGGGGAAGAGCGGGGGGGAAGGAACAGTTCAAACTTACCACCCAGCCTTTATTGCTTAAGAATTGCTTTAAGATTAATCAAACACACATTATGCAAACACTCTCATGTTTTCTGTGCTTACACACAGCAAAATCTTTCTAGCCTAAACTTATAAGTTTATCCTAAAACAAATCTAGCCTAAACTATACATATATACCTCAGGAATTTGACAAAGGAAGCAGGGGGGTATGGTTTTAGTGACAATTCCAGCAGCTCTTCTCTGAAATAACCTGCAAAGTCTCATGTCAGTTTTGACTAAGAAAGTGGCCTTATAAGCTAGCTCAGTTAACTCATGTGAATTGATTTGTAACTGAAAATTATTTTTACAGTACCATCTCATTTTTCTGCAAGCTGCCTACTAACTAGACATGCAAATACCTTTTGGAATATACTTTCTTATTGCACAAGCTTAAAGACTTTGGCTCTATGATTTTCAGTTGCTGTGACACAGTCCAGAGATAAACTGATTAATTACTACTCCTGACAACAGTATAACTGTTTTAAATAGGTGGGTGAAATTATCTGGAAAACTGTTCATTGCTGGCATTAGAAAATATTAAAGTCATCTAAAAAGCAGCAGAAATGGCAAATCATTGAAAATCTCTGCCATTCAGGTATATGGACTATTCCAACAAGAGAAGTTAAGACACTGCACATATTTTAGCTAATGACTGAGCAAGCTAAAACTAAGAGGTTCAGGTATAAACTGCTGAAATTAATCTTGTTTGAAGTAAAACATAAACCAACTTCTCTGTTCTTCCCTCTCCCCTCTCCATCTGTCTTCAATAAAAAAAAATAAAAAAGTTCTTAAGTTCATGTACCTCAGTTCAGATTTATTGTCACTGCTTTATATATTGGACTCTAACATCATTGCTGCTGAACACAGAAGCAAAAAAGAATTAATTTAAGTTTGGAACTGAAAACAACATGAAGATGGGGCATGCCAGTGTCATATCTTACAAAGAATGAACTATTACTCTGCTCCTCACCCTTGAATTTGCAATTAAGGCATTTCCCATAGGCCTACAGTTTGGTACTCCTGCAGGGCTAACTACTGACCTAAATCAAGTGCCAAACCCATAAAGAATGGCATTTTCTTCTAAGCAGAAAATAAGTGTTAGAATATTAGAAACTCTTGGGGTTTATTTTAAATAAGCTTGCTAAGTAAAAATACATAAGCTATTATTTGATTTATGAGTCAGAAAACAGATAGCTAGCACTACCATAAACTACTTGTTCACATAAAAGTATCCTCAGTCATGCCTACCTACAGTCACTGACAACAAACACAACCTTCAGTCAGCAGTCATCAACATTTCAGTCTTTCAACAGTAAGTGGTTCTCAAAAAATGGTTTCACCTTTGGTCCCTTCTGTAGGAGCAGGACACACTAGCACATAATAAATGCCAGAAGAAAGATTAAATTGCTCTGTCTCATTAGCGCTAACTGTACAGAACCATTACACAATCGAGGCCCACGTATTCAGGCACCTCTCATTATTTTCAAGTGGAACACTCAAATACCTTAGTGGTTCTAAATCTTAGTCACTTACCTACAGTACAGAAAAATTGTCTTACTCTATTGCTATCTTTTCCCAGGAATTAGTTAACAGCAGTGTGGAACAATATCCACAGAGAGAGAAACACTATCGAGACATGCTATGAACATGGAAGGAATGAAATAACAACCAGTAAAAACCTTAAGGATTTTCTCTGACACAAAACAAGTGCAGCTAACATTTCTTCTCACTTTGCATAAGTATAAGAGGAAGCAAAAATGTCAAGTGTATAGAAGATTTTTAAAGGGCAAAAAATAAGCAGCAAATAGATCACCTGAAATAAGGAAGTAGTAGTACAACAGTCCCCCACAACTGCTTTTTCCCCCAACTACAAAGCAATTTTGTATTTGACCATTGCCATGTAGCAGCATGTATCACAGAGAAGCCAGGCACTCAAACTTGGGTTTCTTTGCAGGATAGCAGCCAAAACAAGGACAGCACACGGCAGAAACCTCTGATGGAACTGAATAGCCCACAACGACAGTTCTAGAGTAAATAACACCTTTCCCCTGCTGATTCTTCTTGTGGCTTTGCTTATGTTGCATTTCACATGTGTGAAGGTAAGAAGTGCTCTGCATGAACGCTACCGGCTGAAGGAAAATGTACTGGACTCGCTAAACCCAGGACACACCTATTCAGCAGCTGGATAAACTCCCTGCCCAAAGTATTCTTATCCAGCTGGGGGACATTCAGAGGAAACCTGACGGATTTCTGGGCAGCCACAGGACGTGAAAGAAACATACTACATGACACAAAAGCTTTGGACAGAATCCGTATGTCAGCCTTCACTCTGTGAGTAGATAACATGATGCCAGACTACTTACAACCAAAACAAACTGCACAGAACATTGGTAAATCAACACAGCTCGACCACAGAAGAGAAATACCTAAAGTTCAGAATACTATCTAGACAGCTGCCAACAACACAGAAACAATGCTGACATCTTTTTAAAGTTTTTTGTTCAGATAAACACTCTTTCAGTAACAGTTCTATTTCAGAAAGTCCTTCATCTGTTAAGAAATAATCTTATCAATAGATTAGTTATCATGGGTTCTCCAGTGTGAGAAATGTACAAAATTAATTTCATTCTTTTGGGGTTTTTATTCCTATAGGCCTGAACTCCTCCATCATCTATCTAAAAGAGTTTTGTTGGCCGTTTTGTTTATATTTCTCGTTCTGTATGAAGCAATCCTTCTCCAGAAACAATGAGGCATGAGCTAATGTATTTATTATCCCCAGTATCACTGTGTTTTCTTTGTGTTACATCCTTCAATTGAAATCAGGTTATTTTCTTCCCCCTAGGACACAGTCCAGTTTCCAGTGTTGGGCATCACAGTCAGAAACAGTGCCAGTTTTAAGGGCAGTTTAAAGGAAATTTTTTTAAACACCTTTACCAGCATCATCACACTTACGTGCCTGTCTCCAGCAATCTGCATAAGGTGAGTAATGCCTTATTGCCCTATTTTGCTGTATTATACAAAATGCGATTTAGGAAACTCCTTATACCTTATCAGCAGAGTTCAGCTCTTGAGTAAAACATCAGGAGCAACTAGCATCCTGCTGACTATATGTCAATTATGACTATCTGCTTAAGCTTTTTTCAAAGCCATTCTCACTGTTACTCCACACAGTCCAGCTATTTTGCCTCACATAAAAGCAAAGATTCTTCTCCCCTCCAGTAAGATTTCCACAGAGGTCCAGAAACAGCAGAGTAATGAGTCTGCAACTGTAAGGCGATTAGCATCAAGCAGTGCTCAGTTACAAAACAGAAACTGGTATGGATGCTACATAAATGATTGGGGTTTTATTTATTTATTTACTTACTTACTGTATGCCACCTTTTCATGTTCTTTTCAAATCATGTCCATGTAGCGTCAGACACAGAGGTATTGCATATAGTGCTTTCAAACTATTCATCACAAACCAGCAATGAAGCAGAACTCTAAAAGAAAATTTACATCCAACAGTTTCCTCAAAAATTGATTTAATCTGTAATTCATCATCAAAACAACCAAAGATTATGCTAGTGTGGATGTGGTGTTAGTAGCTTGTAAAGATACAGGTTGACCTGTTACAGAGTACAGAATTGAGACACATAATGCAGTTGAAATTAAATGGAAAGAAAACTGCAGCTAAAGTCTGTAATTGGGCAGTTGTCAATTTCAAAAAGTAAAATCTGCCTATGTCCATGTTCATAATATTCAAGTTTTACAGATAAAGTGTACACATGTAATACATACATATTTGCATAAGGTTTATTATATTTATTTTGGAACCTCAAGACTTCCTTGTTCCTTCTCCCCCAGGAAAGCAAAATGTGCCAAAAACTCCATAGAAAAAGAGCACTGAACTTTTGATCTCTCTATATAAAGACATATAACTAAAAGGTTGTCATATTGTTTACCAAATGTTTGTAATTTTTAAACTATAAATCTTAAAATTATAAGCCAAGTATGATTCTATGATTTTGTAGAGAAGTATCACAATACCAGCACAGTCAGCAAAAAAAGATCTGAACAGCCAAGAATATGGAAATCTAATTTCTTGTCAGCATAGTTCAAAGGAACTATTGATTAAAAAAGAACAGTTCTTTTGGAAAATATCAATTTCTACTTGACACAAATAAGAAAATTCCCTATATGAGCACTATATGAAGTGAAATGCAGCTCTTCACAACAGAATACTGTATTTTAGTACTGTATTTAAGGTGTATACTTAACAACAAATTATGTATAGAGTATATTTAGGATCAATTTTGCTTAAGTAGTGAGAGTATCACTAATTTTGTTTAATTATACTTTATTACATAAGAAAAAAATTACAGGAAGATCAGAGTCCACCCTAAGTATTTTTATGTGTGAGCCTGCACAGTAATTTTACAGGCCTCGTGCTGGTGGGTATTTTTCACAAAACTAATCCATATAACTTTGGAGAGAACCAGCAAGCCAAGTCTCCATGGTTTTAGGTTACCTGTTATCTATAAACCTAGATAATCATATACAGGTCTTTGACATGTTAACTATATCATAAATCATCTCATAGCTGTAAAATACACTAGCATACACCAAAGCAACTAGAGCCATCAGCCTCTCTATGCAGATATGTACTCACCTGAAGGTGGGAGAGGGACTAAGGGGAAAAAAAAAAGGAAAATAATCATATACAACCTTTTCCTTATCATTCATCTCTGTAGTCTCTCTCCCTGCCATTACTGTAAGAAGATCAATTTACAAAAAAAAGGTTCATCTACTGGGCTAACACAGCAATGATTTTGCAAGCAGGCAGAGGGGGCCTCTGTGATAAGAGGCCAGAAGCTGCCCCATGCCAGACACAAAAGGCTGAGCCAATCAGTGAAAGTGGTAGCACAGAAAGCACTTAAAAAGCACTTAAAAATAAAAATAAGCTGCTCAGCAGTTGGCAGGGTGGAGAAAGCATGAGAAACAATCTTGCAGACACCAAGGCCAGTGAAGAAGGTGGAGGCAGGAGGGGTGCCCTGAAGGAAGCTGCAGCCAGTGGAAAGCAGCCCACCCAGGAGCAGGTTTTCTGATGGAAACTGCTGCCTGTGGAAGACCCACACTAGAGCAGTTTTATCCTGAAGGGCTGTGGCCTGTGAAGAGGACCCACACTGGAACAGTTGACAAAGTGCATTACTTTCTGATTACAATTATGTCTTATACACATAATTCCTTGTATTTAGGGCTTCATTATCTTGATGTCATAAAAAAGCCCCTAAACAACTGTCAGAGACAAAGGTTAAATGAAAGTCATTGTGCTGCAAATGTAAAATTCCTCCTGTTGCATAAATGTCCTGGAAAACACAGAACTTAGCTGTGAGCTAGTAATGCCTACAAAGCAGTTAGCCAAGAGAAACCACAACACAATACACACTATGCCTCCAAACAAATCAGGAGGAAATAAGGCACTCTTCTGAAAACTGAGAGGATATAAAATACAAAAGCAGCAGAATGATAAAGACAACAATGCCCTGATAGGTTACAACTGGTATTATAGCTTAGAGGTGGAATCCTTCAAAATCCCTACCGGCTGGTTTGTAACAAACTGCACAGATTCTAACTTAAAAAAAAAAAAACAAAACAAAAAACCCACAAACACAACAATCTATTTGTGACCAAAAAGCTAAAACCAAAATTCTCAGCCCACCCAAGAAATGGAGTTTAACACACAAGATTTTTTTTTGTAGCATGTACAAGCCTGGTCTCAGTTGATTAGGTTAACATAACTTACTACTTCCATTTTCTTAAAAGTGATGCTAAAGAAGCCAACACTGTATCTATACATATAAACAATCCTTTCCTTACACATTTCAGCAACCAGCATTTCAGGCTAATCCCTCCAAGTGAGTTCTGTTTGTCCTCTTTATTGATGCTGCTTTCCCAGGGAAAACCCTATTCCTTCTACAAGCTAACTGTTTTCAGGTGAACCCACTGAGACTATGAGCTTTGCCATCACAATCTAAACTTCTACCAGATGCTTCACCAGGTGTGGCACCATCAGCAAGCAATCACATCGTATTTTTTTCTCCCCCTTGGAGAAGCAAGCAGAATACCTTTCTTCTCCACACTTCAATGCATTTATCTGAACCACAACCTAAAAATTGTGCAATGAGGCAAGTAGGTAACAGGTCACCTTGTGATGACTCTTTTTATCCCTTAACAAGAAAGCTTTAAAAAGCAGGAACTTCTGGCTTGATATGGCTTATTGAAATGGAAGTAGGTACAAAAAGGCACCAGAGAGTTGTGGCACCTAGACTAATCAGAATTGTTTGAAACTAGAGTTTTCACACTGATTAAGAGCTCTTTGTTCTTTGGTATCAACAGGGGAATACCAGAAATGAACAGAAACACCAGTCTGTCCCATGACAGCACAGTGACCTTTAAACCATGGCCATCACTGCCAAACACCTGAACCCCTCTCCATGCCGCTCCTTCACCACTTCAAACATAAACAACTTTAGAGGGCTGCGTTCGTTTATGTTTCTGTAAAAAAGCATACCACAAGAATCTTACGTGATCTAACTTCTCACAGAGGGTATTCTGCAAGATTATTATCTAAATATGATTAAATCATCCTCCTCTTACATTGTAATCTACTGTCATATCTCCAGGCTGTTGATCTCTCTATGTAAGTGATCAAGTGGCTGCTGGTTACCCTGTAGACAGTACTTGTACTATAGTATCCTTACTGTAGGACAGTTGTTTTACACTCACTTTTAAAAAGTCAATTTTATGTTCATTGAGACATGTATCATCATTAAACAGAGTCAAAGCAAATGATTCGAGCCCACAGTTCAAAGCAAAGTATTTTGGAAGTTACAGTTACACATAAGAATATCAATATTAACAGTTTTTAATCCCTACTTAGTATGAAAACAAGTTCTCCAGTCTTGGACTTTACCAACAAAATATTACTTTGTGTCGGCTAACATTTATCTCATGGGGAAAAAAGCAGCTTTGCAGAAAGCACACTTAATAATGTTTTATTTAATTCCATTTTCATGTGTCTTTAAGGACTAAGTTATTTCATTCAGAACATGCAACAGAAAAAAACCACTTTTTTAGGTGTTAGAACCTATATTCTGTTACATAACTGAAACATCAACTATTTATCTAAACCACCACTAAGGACACAAATTCATCTTCATGAAGTTTTTTACATGTACATATTTTGTCTGTAATGCATACTATTCATAATAGACTAATTAGATACCAAGCTTCACAGAAATTGTAAAAGTTTGCAATCATAACCACAGCTCATCTGCTGTGGTTATGCAGCAGATGTGCTTAGCAGAGAATAAAGCAAATGTTTACCAGTGCTGATCATGTGGATTACCACTTGCTCTTAAGAGAATTCATGAAGAATGATACCAAAACACAGGAAAAAATGGCATGCTGAAAAACAAAAAAGCCATTCAGACACAGTTGGTCAGCACATAGTGTGATCATCTCAGTGATTAACTGGTAACTATTATGGAAGTTTTTCAGATTTCCAACTAAGTGTTTAGCTGGACATTTACATTTCATACTTTCCAAAGGAGACAGTTTTAAAAATTCACCCTGAAAGTAGGCAAGGAAGATATTTCAGGCAGTAGAGGCATAAGCACTTCAGATCTTTCAGCACTTGGGTTTGCTGCGCCTTTTTTAACTTGAGATAAAAAAGAGCCTATATATGAAGAGCTATGTACCACAGAGTGTGTCAACCTATGGCCACACTTCTAACCACAGAAAGCTTCAAAAGATCCAAGTTCCTTGCACTGAACAAGTTCAAGATGTTAACGCTTAACGACAAACTTCTTCCAAAGAAGTTTCATATTGATGAATCTGTGACCATATTTACAGAATGTTGACAAATCAATCCAAAATAATTTCTTTCCTTATGCAGTATTGGGCTTTCCTAGAAAAAAACATTTACTATCAGATAAAGTTACCAACAGAAGTAACCTTTCCAAAAATAATTTTCCACATAGCTGATATTCATCAGTGTGTGTGACAGCATTTTCAAGCAGTGTGTTACTCCTACAATCTATTCTCTATCTGTCCACACGTGACTTCAGCCATTGACCAGCATAAAATGAAATACAGCAGCAGTTTCCTGTCATTTCACACACTGTTTTGGGGTGTGGGTTGATTTTTTTTTTTTTTTTTTTTTTTAGCTTTTGGCACTGTTCAGAGATGGAATACACTGTTGCCTTCAAGAGTATAGCTGAGAACACTGAAAAGACATTTTTCCGAGTCTCAACTTAGACTTAGCAATTGTTGACTCTTAACAAAGAATCACAAATGATAAAAATGTGATTTAAAAGTTACAGTTTCTTTTCAACTTCCTGAAAAACACTTTTGGGAAAAACACCACTGCATTTCTGAATCACATCACAGTAATTTTTGAAAAATTACTCAAAAAATGCACATAACTGGAAAAAGCTACAGCCCATTTAAAAGCCCTCATGTGGGGCTGTCATGTTTTAAGCATTTCCTGGAGGATTAAGAATTTGAGGATTTCTTCCACCACACCATTACAAGACACAACACAAGACAGAGCAGCTAGAACCTGAAAGTAGAAATGGTTGTCTACAATGCCATACAATATGTAAAATATGCTCTTATTTTCCTAGTCACAAGCAAGCACTGTATGAAAGAAGATACCTGCATACTGAAATCAGAGGAGAGGATCAATATAAAGACATTGCTTTAGGAAAAGGAAATCCCAAGACTACAAGAAGTTGCCATCCCTCCATGCAATACTGCAAGGATACAGTCTAGCAGAGGTGATCTGGAGGGGAAGAGCTGCTTGGAAGTGCAGAAGATGCACCGAGAGGATTATTATTGTCCTACTCCAAGAGCTTCTTAGAAAGTACCTTTCCTCTGATGCTTTGAAATTATTCAGGTGAATGAGGTCTCTAGCGCAAGCTGAACATAGCTTAGAAAAAAATTTCAGGAACAAATTTCAGGAACAAAGTGCACGTATAAATGGGATGAATGTCTTCCTCGCACTGAGAAAGCAGCTGGCCCATCTAGCATCTTGTTGACATCCACCAAGCCTTTTTCCCCCTCTTCTCCCAAGTACATTCACTTTGGTACTTAGCGCAGGCAAACTGGCAGCTGTGTCTATGGGAAATTCTATATGCAGCACATCATTGCCTTTCATAATGCCAGTTAGAATTTCTGGACCATAGATGCCTAAGACAATTATTTACTGAATTGGGTAAAGCTATTAATTCAACAAATAATCTCAGTTTTGAAATCAGGGAAGTTACTTCTGCTGTTTTCTAGAACCCTGGCAGAACCACACTCAGTCCAGCTGCACGTTCTGTGAGTTTGGTTCCTTGATACATATGGAGAAAGAAAAAAATAATTTAAAGAAATACACCTTTATCTAAAAAAACACATCTTAGAATTTTTGACTTAAAATTGAAACTGGCCCTTTTTTTACAAACATGGTACCAAATACCACGTTTGGTTCAAACCACAAAGTGGTTCAGGATGACTGTAAAACTTAGGGGACATTATTTCGTTCATCACAGCACAAGGCATATTAGACACTCACAGATATCCCTCTTTTTCTCTTAAGTGATACTCAGCCAGGATGTACATGTAGGTGCATGCAGGAGGTCCTGACACTCTCTATCAATATTCTCTCACACCTTCCTTTAAGTGGACACTTTGTGGCAAAATATTTATAAACCAGGGCCTCCCTCTTCACCCTTTGCTTCCACGGTAGAAGCAGGGATTCCACTTTGTGGCAAATAATTTATAAACCAGGGCCTCCCTCTTCACCCTTTGCTTCCATGGTAGAAGCAGGGATTCCACTTTGTGGCAAATAATTTATAAACCAGGGCCTCCCTCTTCACCCTTTGCTTCCACGGTAGAAGCAGGGCTTCCACTTTGCCCAGTTATCCAACATCTTTTGCAGTAAACCTTCACTAAATCTCAAAACCCCCACAGCCAGCAGAAAGCTCACTGCAGCTGGACTCGCAGACTACAGTGCTGTTGCTGTCACTCCCTTGACCCGTCAGTTGGAACGATCAGAACACTGGAAAAGCAGGTTAGAGCCCCAAGTCATCTTGTCAAGTCTTTTTAAAAAAGCGCGTTACACAGGGTTGCATTCTAGAGGCATTTTCCCTGCGTTACACGCTGAATGGGGGTAAGATAAAAAACCCTTCCTTTAAACAGACACGCAAGATACACAACAACCTGCAGCGCTGGTAAAACCAAACGCAGCCACGCCACGGGGAGGGAGGAGACTTCCTTTTATTCACCTGCGGTTACGGCGATCGCCCTGCCACCGCTCCACCACTCCCCAGGAAGCAGGCACCCGGGCTGTCAGGTCACCCTTCGCGCAGCACCGGCTCCAGCGCCCTCAGCGAAGCCCCCCGCGGCGGGGAGGGCAGCCGCACGTGGCGGCGCGGCACGAGGGAGCCGTCGGTGCCCGCCGCGGGGACATGCGGCTGTGCGACAGGAGCCCCCCGCAGGCGCGGAGGCGCTGCGCGCTGCTGCTCGGCCCCCTGCTGCTGGTCGCCGCCGTGGCGCTGCGCAGCGCCACCCGGCCCTGCCCCGCCGGCCATCCCCGCTGCCGCCACCGCCTCTACCGGGCGCTGGAGCTTTCCCCCGCCAGGAGGATCAACTGCTCGGGGATCGTCCGCGGGGACGAGAAAGCCATCCGGGAGGCCCAGCTCAGCAACCTGGAGGTGGCGAACAAAAGGGTTGCCCTGACGCCCAGCGAGTACCTGAACATGGCGAGGGACTGCGGCAGCTTCAAGGAGACCCGGCGATTCATTGAGTTCCCGCTGAGCCAGGAGGAGGTGGAGTTCCCCATCGCCTACTCCATGGTCATCCACAACAAAATCGAGATGTTCGAGCGGCTCCTGCGGTCCCTCTATGCCCCCCAGAACATCTACTGCGTCCACATTGACAGCAAGTCTCCGGCCACTTTCAAGGAGGCTGTACAGGCCATCGTGGCCTGCTTCCCCAATGTCTTTGTGGCTAGCCACCTGGAAAATGTGGTCTATGCCTCCTGGTCCCGGCTGCAAGCTGACCTCAACTGCATGCAGGACCTGTTGCGGAGTCCCGTGCCATGGCGCTACGTCCTCAACACCTGCGGCACAGACTTCCCCATCAAGACCAACGCCGAGATCATCCGTGCCCTGAAGGTGCTGCAGGGGCGGAACAGCATGGAGTCAGAGAAGCCCTCACCCCTCAAGCGGCAGCGCTGGCAGTACCACCACGAAGTGGGGACATTTATCTCACGGACTGCCAGAGAGAAACTGCCGCCGCCGCACAACTACCCCATGTTCACAGGCAATGCATACATTGTGGTTACCCGGGCCTTCGTGCAGCACATCTTCGAGAACCCCACAGCTCAGCAGTTCCTCGAGTGGGCCAAGGACACCTACAGCCCTGATGAGCATGTCTGGGCCACCCTCAACCGCATGCCCGGCGTGCCCGGCGCCATGCCCCAGAGCGACAAGTACCAGCTCTCGGACATGAATGCCCTGCCCCGCCTGGTCAAGTGGCAGTACCTAGAGGGTGACACCAGCAAGGGTGCACCCTACCCGCCCTGCACCGGCCAGCACCAGCGCGCCGTCTGTGTCTACGGGGTGGGCGACGTGTCCTGGGTGCTACAGCAGCACCACCTCTTGGCCAACAAGTTCGACCCCATGGTGGACGATGCCGCCATCATGTGTCTCGAGGAGCACCTGCGCCACAGGGCCCTCTACGGCCGGGGACTCTGAGGGGAAGCGGCCGAGACCTTCGTCAGCACCTGCCTCCTTCCGTAGGCGCGCCCGGCCGGCGGCGCCTCAGGGACTGCAGGAGGGGATGGAGACCCGCGCCGTGAGGCGAGAGGGCGCGGCGTCCCCGCGCTGGCGGGAGGAGCGGCCGCCGGGAAGGACACCGAGCGCCAGGGGCGGCCGCGGGCGCCTCAGCGCTGCCCTGAGGCGGGGCGGGCGCGCGAGGCAGCGAAGGGCGGGAACAGGCGGGCGGCCCTCTGGGGCGCGCGCAGGGCCCGTGCGGAAGGGCGGGAGCGCTGAGCCCCGCCCCCCCCCCCCCAAATCTCCTCAGGGGCAGCGCGCGCCGCGATTTCCCGCCCGCCCTCTCCTCACAGACCGTCCTGAGGAAACGCGGATTTCTCCTGCCACAGTCTGTTCCCAAAAGTGACCCCAGGGCTTCTTACTTGAGACAGGCAGGGCCAGGTCATGGAGCACGGTGACTCCACGTCCTGCTACAAGCAGAGCCGACACTAGACTGAATTTGCTCTTCTAAACATCACCCAGCAGGCCACCTGCCCCGGCCCCTGCTGCACTGCTCAGGTGGATATCTGGCTGCTGCTTTTGCATCGCTAAGTTCCTGTCAATAACCATTAGCCATTAACAAAAAAGATATTCCGTCAATAAAAGCCAATATACTAAAATAGATGGCTCTTTGGTATTCTGTACACCATAGTGCTCTGAGAAGAACTACTTGTGCTCCTAGGCAGAGCCGTTAAACCAATTACCCCCTCCGCACCCAACTCCTCCATCTGTGACACAGGGAGAGGGATGCTTATGTGGTTAATAGTGTGCAAGCTTACATTTTTCTCCTCTCCCTTTCCCTCCCCCCAGAAAAGAGTTTTTTGTGAGGAGTGCACTGGGTAATGTACTTGCCATATCCAGCAGTGTATCTGGCCTTTCAGATGAACAAAACAATCATTCAGCATGTTGTTTTCTTAAGCTTCAAGAAGCTGGAAGAAAGATTTGTGAACTTCTGTGGTTTACCCATGTCTTTTTTCCCACCTTCTCACATTAAAGCTAGCCACTTGACATGGATCCAACAGCTTTTCACTGGTTATAATGCCAAGGGATTAATTTGGTTGTCTTTGTAGTACCAAAAAAAAAAAACTTCAGGTAATTTTTATTGTCAGTAAACACTCTCACCTCAATTTATAAATTAAAGGTGTCCAGTGGAGGATTAGCATTATACAAAGAATATCTGAAGCAGTTCCACAGCACCAGGCTACATTTAAGTGACGTTAAGTGATGACTGCAGTCACACAGATCTTTACAACATTGCTTTAAATAGGATGAGAAGATGAAATAACTGACTTGAAAAAGTGTGTCACTGCAATTTTGTTTGACATTTTAAGATGAACTTGGTTGTAAAATGCTGATTTTTAAAATGCCATGGTGATTTCACAGCAAACGTTACAGGGTACACTCCCCACCCCCCCAAACTACTGCCAAAAAAAGCTCTCAAACATAAATACCAAACATATTATTGGGCATTTGTTTGTTCAAAAAGAGCAAAGTAATAGGATTGCTGGTCCCAGTGGGAAACTTTCCATCTTGTGTAAACAGACATTTGCTACAACAGAGGTTAAAGCTTTATGCTAACCTGACAGTAACACAGAACATTTGAAAATGCTTTCAGCAGCAAATTCAACATTAAATGCCAAACGTCTAATACATTCTTTTAGAACAAACAAAACTTCTCTGGTGACTCAGGATGAGAACTCAAGTCTCCCAGCACAGAGGAGGGCATCTAACCACTGCTGCCTAGTCTGCTTTTGCTTGTTGGAGCTCTTTCATTTACTTTAAATTAATACATATTAGCCCCAAATGGTAAACTACTACCAGTGGTTCATTTGGGGGATTGGGATATGTTCAAGTTTCTGGACTAAATCAGGCAGAGTGGGGTCAGTGTGTTTCTGACTGGCAAGGTGCTGCCATTTTCCCTTGGAAAATGGAGGAAAAAAAGGTGCACCTGCATGGAGAGAAAAAACCCCTCATACTTCTCTGTTCTAAGGAATTGCATCAAAACCATACCCATCTATGAAATGGATGTCTCTAAGACAACCTAAATAATTTCTTTCTCAAAGAACCTTCTGAGCACCTACAGAAAGCAAGATGTTTAGGCAGTGGAAGGAACCCCAGCCTGAAATAGTGAAAGACTGTTAAAAGAGGGATCTTCTCTCATTTTGCAAACATACCTGTCAAGAAAGATACATAATTACAGGTTACTTACAGATTCGTTAACAGTAATTTTTATCCCCTTCACTCTGTAAATATGTTGAACTTCTTCAGCTGTTTCTTAGAAATATGAAGTAGTGGTTGTACACACTATTTAAATAAGTGTTTCATCTATTATTGACAGACACTGCCCTGACAGAAAATGTTACAGATGGAGACAGAGACAAGTATTTAGATCGGGGGGGCGGGGGGACGGGGGACGGGACGGGACGGGCACGGGACACGACACTTCAAACCTGTTCCATGGTAACTCTTCAACTCTTTTAGCAAAGGCAAAATAATTTTTATTTTAATGTTACTTGTTGCAATCTATGCTCTTCCTGATCAGACCTGAGGACAAGGAATCTAAGCATTTTTCCACATTTGAAGGAGCTTGCCCGTAGAATATGAAGGCCTCGATTGAAACCAGCACACCAGAAAAGCTGCTTGGTGGCACACTAAGAGGAACAGCAGACACCTACCTACACAGCCCTCCCCATTCAAAGAGATCACTGATTGGTATGAAAATGAATGTTCTGGCATTATTATCTGGAGGTGTAAACAATCTGTGAACTTCCACATCCCATTTTCTTGATTCAACGAAAATTTTCAGTTTCTGTTGATGTTATTACTCATAATTTATCTCCGATCATGTGGTTCCATAAACAAAGGCGTATCTTGTGCAAATTTGCTTTCAAATGACCCTCTTCTTTTAGAAGTGACTTAATTCCTTCTGAAAGAATGAGACTACTCCCAAATTCTGAAGGTGAACTAAGACAAAAAGAATCTTACAAAGGAATGTTCTCAGCATTTCCCCTTCCAAAGACATTAGAGATTTGAGTCAGATTTATGAGTGCAGTGACATGCCAAAGCAGTGATACAGAAAAGAAAAAAGGAAAAAAAAATTATGTCTCCTTATCTTTACAATACGTCATACAATAAATTAAAAAATCACTCAACTGTAACACAGAACTTTGTATTCCAAAGATCTCAAAGTATCTTAGAAACAAGATAGCGAGCATATTAGGCAACAGGGCACAAAGAAAGGATGTAACTTGCCAAGGTTAGTTGCAGAACTGAAAAAAGAATAAACTTTAAATAGGGAAGGACAAACTTTAGCCCAGAGTATAGCACAGAATATAGGGCCACCTCCAAAAAAACAGGTTAAACCCCATATGAACTTCACCAGTAAAATCTTGGAGCTATCCAAATTGGAAATATAGCCATATCGGAAATGTTAGTGTTAACTTTGTCTAGTGAGAGGATGAAAACCTACTTCTGACACTTCTGTCTATAATCAATTGTTAACTAACAATCTGACCTTTAAATAAACCACCAGTTGTTTAAGGACGAACTATGCTGCAAATTGCCATTTATCTTTCAAGATAGGCACAGGAAGAAGGTGAAACTACAATTCTGAAATCTAATAACAGATATTTTTTAAAACTCACCTGGCTTTAATGTGTATTTTATTTCCAGGTGGTTTTCACTTTATTTTTACAAGAACAACTTGATGTGAGCTGAAACTGGCATAATATGTATTTACACAGTGGGTCCATGAACAGCTCATCTTAACTGTAGTTAGTCTGTTGCTTCTTGCTTTGCATGTCTTTCATACTCCATATGATCATCTCTGAATTGTCCTATAATAAAGAGATGGGTCAACTGAAATAAATTCAGAGGAAACTAGGTAATAAATTCTGAACAAACCAGAAGGAAACATGACCTATAGGAAGAAAATACCAGTAAAGTATTTGCAGTCATGAGTAAAATCGATTCAGGGAATGGGGTTAGGGTGTCCTTTTTCTTCAGACTGTAACAGCAATTAATGAAACATTAACTAGACTCTAGTGAACTATTTTCTACTTCCTTGAATAGTGCAGGCTCTTTTAGCACAAGGTGAAAGCCAAATTATTCATATGTCTGTGACTTACTACCTACTAAGCCAAAATGGCTAATTTATTAATTAATTTATCTTTGTAAATTTATCTTTGGCCAAAGCTATTTTCCTAATCACCCTTTAAGTTACAGTGAAGGAAAAGTCCGTATCTCCCAATAAAGTCTTATTAAGGTTAAAATGCTTTTTACCATGTTCCTACTTTTCCTACACCCCCACCCCCACTCCAGAACTTTTAGAGTACAGAAAAGCAAACCAAGTCACTAGTATCTTAACTGAGATACTATCTCCTAAGCTGCTGAGATCCAAAAAGATCTGTGTTTTGAGTAACATTTACCTCATTGTAACTAGTCATTGTGTAAAAAGTATGTAATGCTGCTGATTAAATTGTGTTCTGGGAATTCATCATAAATTCTTCCTGGTCTGCTCTTGCCTTTAATTTCTGTCTCTCTGATAACATGTAAAGTCAGGTACTGAGGTATTGACATCCCTGACTCAGCAAACAGCTTACTTCAGATAACGGCTGTTTTGTGCACTGAAGGAATCCACAAAACCGTTTTTCTTGGAAGCCATATTTAAACAAAGGCCGTCACCCACAGCTACTTCTGTATTGGTGTTTATTCATTCCTTTTCTTCACTATCTTTCAGCTAATTTCCTTTCTACATAGAAACATCCATTCCAGGTCAAGGTGCAAAGGTATCTTTTACTTTGCTACTGATAGGCAGGAGAAACTGTGACCTTTCTGAAGAAAATCAACAAAAAAACAAATAAATGAACCAGTCCATAAAACTACAGGTAAGGAAGACAGAACTATATAGGCAGCAGTGAGTATGCTGATGCTGTAGCAGGTGAGATGGCTTGTCTTCTGCTGTGTATTAAAATAGCTTCGTATAACAAAAGTGCAGTTAACACTTCTAGGTGTAATTCAACAAATCTTCCAAAACCACAAAGCATATTAATCATATGAACATGGAGCGATTAGCTGAAATTCAAAGAGAAAAAATACAAGTGGCAAGAAAGTTATGGAGACTAAAGCGATAAAAAGCAGAAATAATATTGGCACCAGATCCCCTTACCTTGTCTTTGCTCCCCTCTCCTTCAGTGAATGGAAGCAGCCTCCACAGAAGCAGCAGATATGGGTCCTGGACAAACACCACCCCAGAAACATGGTTAGAGCTCAAAAGAATGTGTGCTGCCAAGGCAGTGTCAGAGCCTGTGCTGGCAGCTGTGAGCTTTGCAGGAATTAATTCCTCCAGAAGCATAGGCAAGCTTCTCTTCTGTGGTGAGCAGGCAGCAGACTTCATCGCATAGGCGTAGTCCCTGAGGCATCACTACAGCAATTCTAGACATCAAAAATGTTATTCGCAGGAATTAGTTACACCTCATTGTACCTCAAGAGCTGTCTCCAAAAGGGATGGCAGAGTTCACAGGGTAAATACCTTATGCTGAATGGGTTGTTTAAGAAAAAAAGGATCATTCAGAAACAACAACAACAAAAGAGAGAAACTAGAGCTAAGCTAGGGATGGAGAATATTTCCAAACAAAATACAGGAAAAGGCCAGATAAAGTTGGAACTGCATACCTGTGTGAGGTTTAGTTTAGAAACCATAAAGCAACCCACATTCATGTTGTTTCTTCACATACACAAAACCAACACTAACTTCTGCAGTTTTCAACAGTATATTCATTGAACAAATAAACACTAAAGAAGCTGTACCTGCAGCTTCTGCACCATAACATAACCATACACAGAACAAGGCTGCCAAATGCTCTTCTGTTGCTTAGCTCAGCTTGCCCTTTGGCTCTCAAGGACAACAGACCACAAGAGCAAAGATTAGCACTGATAACAAAACTTCATTCTTTTCTTTGTGTGCCCAGGTAAACTCAGTAGTCTGTACGCATCCACATTTGAATTCCATGTCTTAGAAACATCCCACAGATGCAAAAATTTCCGATACCTGCATTGCCTAACACTGCACTGTCATGAAGGAGACAGAAGATGCACATGTAAGCTAGTTTTAGGAACAATAAGTAGACAAACATAGAACAAAATATTTATTTTGTAAATTAAATACAGAGTACACAGAAAACACAAATGATTCCACCATGAGAGTGGAAAACAAGTGGTTTGAAAAACAACAGCTTGATGCATTTATCATAATCAATCAAAGCTAGCTTATGTTACCAGAAAATTTTAAACAGTGATAAGAAAACATTAACTAGATGTGAAAAAAAGCTGCTAATACCACCAATAAATAGCCAGGCAGCAGCAATACAAAACGTTCAGGGTACATGTTTGTCTTCCCTTCTGTTTTTATTTTTGTTTGGTAACTTCTGTCTTCCTGTTGTGTGTGAAAGCCCTTCCCAGCCTTGTGGCTGGAGGTAGGCATGTCTAGATAACAGAAGCACGTTATGACTGCCCACTTGTTCCTACTCATGTGTTCACTGTTTCACCTAAAACATTCCCTTACTCCCCATTTGTGCATGCTTTCCAGCCTTTCACAGACTAAATTACACAGATTCCCCCAGCACACAGTCCCTCTATTATCACTGTGCCCGAGAACAGATTGCTTCTTGCCCCAAACCATCCCAGTTGCTAAAAAATCTTTAAAGTATGTTGTGGATTTCTTTTAGGACTACATTGTTATTAGCAAAAATGAAAAATCTTGGAATAGGTCAGAAGCATGGACAACGTGCTGTATTTTTCATCTGTGTCACTTTTTGCTGCTCACTTAACTCAGGCTAAACAACAAGCTAACATCAGTGTCACTTAAGCATTTGCAGTAAATGCAGAAAGACTCAGGCACAGAGCATTTAAATTCTTCTCAGAATGTCCATCTCCTTTTCAAATGCTTCCTTACAAGGCAAGGCAATACTCAAATCTGTTTTCACACTGAATAGGAACCACCAGAGAAGCAGAGTATGCAATACAAAGTATTACTGTTATGCACCAGCACAGGGAGTATCCCATCACCTTCTCTTTCCAAAGGACCAAGTCTAGCGCTTCAATGGGACTGTAACTTCTTTTTTCAATCAAGTCAGTAAAGTTGTCCTGAATTATAGGTGAACATAATCATTTCTGGTTCCTGCTCACACTGACTTGAATTTCACTGATTGCTAAGTAGCAGACATCTTTGTTAGCAGAATTATTTCTCCTTTCATTTGTAATTTCTCTTGGAATATATTTTCATTACATTATTTTCTTTTTTAGTTAAATATTTATTTTCCTTTTAATTAACAGCTAAGATAGCACGAGTGCAAGAGTAGCAGTGTGCAACTGTTGGAAACACAAAGAGAAGCCTGGTAGAAGAGTATCAATGAAATGTAAACATAAATCCATTCCACACAATAATATCACATCATCAGTACAATTGTACTTCTCTGTTATATTTATTTTTAATGGAAAATGCTATAGTAAATATGCTAATGCACACTTAATTGGAACAAAATGTGTAACTCTTTTTATTAGGAGGGAGTCCAGTGGCTACAGAGAACTGGAGATTGAGAAGTTTCTGTCCAGAGACAGGAAGATACTGCAAAGAGTTGGAGGTAGAAACAGAAAACTTTTATAAGGGCTGAAATTCAGTTTACATGATTATTAGACAACAAAAAAATGTTTAAACCTAAAAGATTGAGTATGATGTAGACGAAGAGAAAACCACAGTATCAATATACATTTGCATCCTTTAAGATAATGACCTCAACAGACTTAAGTGTGCTGCTCAAATCAGAGCAATGGTCTGTTCTGGTTTCAAAAATGGTAAGTCACCAATCTTCAGTTTGCAGCAATGGACGTTTAGCATAGACATGAAACAAAAAAATTAGTGGTAAACGTAATACTTGGAACAGTCTAGCAAGCAAGTTTGTGAACTCCTTTCTCACTTGAAGTGAGGGAAGCAGAAGTTAACTAAACCCCAAATATATATCATGTGCAAATGTAGGATTTAGGGAACTGTAATGTATCAGTATGGAAAGGTATTAGAAGAGATACTAAAGCTTTATTATTTTAATTGAGTGGGCCAGTGACATGTAGAGAAAAGTTTCAATATGTAACTTATGCTCTAGTTTCAGCATGTGTAGCTGATAAAACAAAGATTTTGACTGATCTGAAATGAGTTATGCCCTGGCTACTATTCTGTAAGGTTTCCAGTTTCTAGTGGTCTGTAAGTAGCCTGTTGTCAAAAATAGATGAATTTGACACTGTCAAGGCAGCTAGCATTCCTATGACCGCACTGGAACAGTCACTGCTGTTCAGTCAGACAACTGAGCTGTCAGTACATTATATTCATACCTCTAGTAAAGAAACTATTTTCAGGGTTCCTTGAGTGGAGTTATTTGGTGGAATGTTTAAGTCTAAAAAGAACAAAGTTATCCGTTTGGTATCTCAAAATTCATAGCTTGACTCTTTCAGAGAAATCCTGTTGGCCACGTGTCCCATTAAATGTATTCCACATAAATAGAAAAAAAACATTTTGAAAAGCATTAAAACAAGCAGCACTAACATTGGTTGAGATTATAGTGCAATGTTAGGAGACTCACTTTCATTATTTCATGGAATCCTTGAATCATTTATGTTGGAAAAGACCTTTGAGCTCATCAAGTCCAACCATTAACCCAGGACTGCTCAGTCCATCACTAAACCGTGTCCCTAAGCACCGCATCTACGCATTTTTTTTAAACACTTCCAGGGATGGTGGTCCCACCACCTCCCTGGGCAGCCTGTGCCAGTGCTTCACCACCCTTTCAGGGAAGAAACTTTTCCTAATATCTAATCTAAACCTCCCCTGGTGTAATTTGAGACCATTTCTTCCTGTCCTGTCGCTTGTTACCTGGGAGAAGAGACCGACCCCCACCTGCTACAGCCTCCTTTTAGGTAGTTGTAGAGAACAATAAGGTCCCCCTGAACCCCCTTTTCTCCAAGCTAAACAATCCCAGTTCCATCAGCTGCTCCTCATAAAACCCTTCCCCAGCTCTCTGTTGCCCTTCTCTGGTCACGCTCCCACACCCCTATGTCCCTCTTGCAGCGAGGGGCCCAAAACCAAAGTGTTCAAGGTGCAGCCTCACCACTGCTGGGTACAGGGGGGCAGTCACTTCCCTGGTCCTGCTGGCCATGGTATTTCAGATATGAGCCAGGATGCTGTTGGCCTCCTTGACGACCTGGGCACACTGGGGGCTCATGTTCAGCCGTCAGCCCCCCAGGACCTTTCCAGTTTCCCAGCCCCCTGCCCCAGCCCGCAGCTGCCTGGGGTCGCTGTGCCCCACGGGCAGGGCCCGGCAGTGGCGGAACCTCACACAACTGGCCTCGGCCCATAGGCCCGGCCTGCCCAGGCCCCTCTGCAGAGCCTCCTGCCCCCCAGCAGATCAACACTCCCCCCACCTTTCTGTAATTTGTAAACTTACTGAGGGTGCACTTGATCCCCCTGTCCAGATCGTCAATAAGATATTAAACAGGATTGGCCCCAGTACTGAGCCCTGCAGAACACGTTGGGCCCCGTTGCCAGCAGGATGTAACTCCATGTAACTCTTTGGGCTCGGACATCCAGCCAGCTTTTTAGCCAGGGTAAAGTACACCCATCCAAACCATGAGCAGCCAGTTTCTCCAGAATGCTGTGGGAGATGGTATCAAAGGCTTTACTAAGGGTCCTGGCAGACACCATCCACAGCCTTTCCCTCATCCACTAGGCAAGGTCATCTCGTCGTAGATCCATTTTTCAAGCAGGACCTGCCTTTCATAACCCTGCCTGGCTGGGCCTGATCCCCCGTCCTGCACATGCCGCGTGATGGCACTCAGGATGAGCTGCTCCATGGCCTTCCCCAGCACTGAGGCCAGGCTGACAGGCCTGTGGCTCCCTGGATCCTCCTTCCAGCCTTTCTTGTAGGTGGGCATCACACTGGCTAACTGCCAGTCTTCTGGGACCTCCCCAGCTGGCCAGGGATGCTGAGGAAAAGTGGCTTGGCAAGCTCCTCCGCCAGCTCCCTCAGTAGCCTCAGATGGATCCCATCCAGCTCGACAGACTTGTGTGCATCTAAGTGGAGCAGCAGGTCAGCAACTGTTTCCTCCTGGAATGTGGAGACTTCATTCTGCACCTCCTCGTCCCAGTCTTCCCGAGCTCAGGAGGCTGAGTACCCTGAGAATAACTGGTCTTACTATTAAAGACTGAGGCAAAGAAGGCATTAAGTATCTCAGCCTTTTCCTCATCCTTTGTGGCAATGTTCCCTCCTGCACCCAATTTCAATTTGATTCGCTGTGCAGTAATTTTAATACTTGAGTTAATCTATTAAGAGCAGAGTGTACCAAATGGACAAACACAGAGAGTGATGCAGTAACAAAGGGTACCAAGTGGACAAATTATACGTAGATAGAAAGATGCAGTAACAAACAAGAGAAGTACAGTGGCCAGCATGAGCTGCTAAGCTTCTGTTGATGTCCTTCCCCATCATTCTGAAACAGCCATTGCTTGCAATACTAATCAGTGCAAACATACTCAGAACCCTGTGACTGAAAACCCGTTGCATTTGCAACATTAAACATGCTTAGACAACACTGGGAGAATATATATTAATTATTGTTTTTAAACAAAGTTTTCCAATGATCACTCATTCACAAGTTTTTAAATAAAAGTTTATTACAGAAATTATTTTGAACAAAAAAGGCAACAGCATCTGTTGTAATTAAAAAAAAATAATAAAAAAAAAATTAACATTGTATTCATGCCCTATAAGGTGAACTGAAGAAATGCTACAGGTATTTCTTCCGCTGTCATTCTGTGATGCTTTCTAGTATGGACTAACTCACACTTGCATCACAAGAATTAAGTATGAACACAGTCCTTTCCCATGCTTCCGTCCAGAAAGTGCCGCATATTAACAGAAAATATTGCAGACAAACCACGGTTCTATTCATTCTGCAGTATTGGAACCAGTGTCTAGGGAAAAAAAAGAAAAAAAAAAGAAAAGTGTGAGGAATACATACTCCCACTACAGCTGAGTATAAATTAAAGAGAACCAATACCATTCTCCAATACCTCCCCCAAGCTCAAAAGCACTCCTCACGCATTTTAAAACATGTTCTCTATCTACCCAGTTCCCTCTACTGCTACTGAAACAGAGCAAAGTCTTAAAAAGATTAGTCAGGATGAGTTTGGTACAATGCCCTGGGTGACGCTCTGTTCTGCTGATGATGTTAAAGGAATGAACTCTGAACAATTAGGTAGTCATAAACAAAGATAAGGCGGGCATCTGAAGGAGATGAGAAGACCATGACTCAGGAGACCGTTGAACACAAGAAAGTTGATGAGTTCAAGCCAGGAAGAAGACTGAGCGACCCCCAGGAGTGAGGCTGAAGAACGGAACAACCACCCAAAAATCCCCCCAAAAGATGATTCTAGAAGGCTCCACCTCAAGCTCTGCCTAAATCCCACCTATTATGAACATGATGATTAGATGTCCAAATTAAATGAATATGTATGTAAAGATGTTGCAACCTCTCACAAAAACCGTATAAATTACCTGACTTTTCACTGAAAACTTTGGAGCTAGTTTGCCTGGTGTGAACCGGCTAGCTGCCCAACACTGCACAAAATAAATACCTTTGCTGCTTAAAGACAAAATTAGTCTCTGAGCAGTTACTCTGTGCCGTTTTGGCATCATTTTTGTGAGCCAGGCAGGAGATTCTCCGCCAGTGCTGGAATCCAGGGTCCTGGGGACCCTCAGGGGCCCCCGACTGGATCTTCAGTCACCAAGACTCCCCTACCCCTCGGCTTCTCACACAGGTGGACAAGGACTTCTGCTCAACATAAAAGGTATTTATATTTGTTCTTTGGTTTAACCTTGGTTGAATTTAGCCCTTAAGATGAAGACAGGATGCTGTCCTCGCAGGGTTATGAAAAGGGACACCTTCTGAAAGGGGTAGCAGCCCCTATCTGGTGTGTTATATATTTTTGGGAAAGTAAAACTTCCTTTTGGTTGCCATAAGATTTGGGAAGGTAAAACATTAAGTTTCCTTTCAGTTTTCTTCTTGTCTTGTTAGGAATTCCTGGAATGTAACAACTGAAGTAGCGCTCTGTGTTTTGTTTGTTCTATGTGCTGTCTTGTTTTATGTTCAAGATTGGAGTTAAGGTTCTTTTATGGGAAGTAATTCTGAGCGAGTGGCTGAGAACTTACCACGCCGTTTAGGACCCAAAATTAGAATTTGCCCTTTTTGCAACTGTTCATTATATATGAGCTCTGTGCAACAATTGTAGTAAATATGTATTAGGACCAAGAGGAACACAGGAGACAGGACTGAATTGAACAGTGAATTTGTATTGTATCAGATGTGGGGCCAGTCAAAGCTTAGAAGAGACCCAGTGGGGAGATTTTATTGTCGCTCCACCCATAGGTATGTGTTCTAAGAATTCACTCAGATGGCTATGGAATGTGAACTTTGCGGTCCACAGCGACATCTTGTGACTGTGTGGTAACGCAAACTGGTCTTGTAAATTTTATAATCCCTGGAGCTGTATGTTGTAAGTGCACGGTCCCTCGTACATGCTAACACCCTGTGTGACTGAGGACGAGCCCAGAGTGCGATGGGTGTGAGAGACGCAGCTCAACTGCAAAGCGGGTGAGGAGTCCCAATCTGTGTGTCCGTGTTCCCCGCGAGGGGGCCAGCCAGACACGGATGAAGCGATTGATAATTCAATATATGAAGTGGTGGAATAGATTGAGAAATATTTTGAGACAAGAACCAGAGTTTTATAAGAAACCCACTCAGCTGGAGGATACTGCCTGGAGCCTAGCACAATTAGAATTAGAGCAGGAGATACAATAGCGAGAATTGCTTGTAGAATTAAGAGGGTATATTGCATAAATTTTAAAACATTTAAGATGGAAGGGATATGAACCACTAGTAATTGAGAACTTTAGTAACTGGGAACCTATGTGGGCTCATGATCCTTATATAGGGATGGTATGTTACCGATGCTCGGAGTATTTGATAATTTGATTTAATCTGAGGAACAAGAGGGGGGAGACTATAGACAAAATATTAGAATTAACATCGTTTGGGAAAAAGCATGAACTAGCCTCTGCACTTGGTGTCGTAGGTGCTGTCTGTATACTCGAGCAAAAGGTGGCAAGTGTCTAAGATACATTATCTCCCCCCAAAAAAGACCAAGAAATAAGGCTAAATAGAGGTGTTGTGGTATATGCTCTGAGGTAAGTACGGTGCCGCCAGTAGTAACATACATTGTAGATAGATATACCAGACTCATTAGGGTGATGTGGAGCAGACCCAGCAAAGAAATAAATACCAGAACACCCCTGGGATGTATTTTGAAGCATTGGAAAGAATTAGGTGGAACTCCCAGAGGAAATCTGAACAAAAAGACATTTATAAAATACTGTCAGAATTGGTGGCCTCTGTATACATTAGGTGATGGTGAAAAATGGCTGCCCAAAGGAAGTCTTAATTACAACATAATTTTACAGCTTACACTGTTTCTCCATAAAGAACAGAAGGGGGATGAGGTAATGTACGCAGATATGTTTTTCACCGTAAGAAATAAACTCGATTGGCAGTAGAATTGTGGAATAAATATCCCACCACAAGACCCTTTGTTTTGGCACTAGAAAAAAGTCAGAAAAATCATGAACCAAAAAAGTGCTGCTGTGATGCTTTAGTATCGGACAGCAGTGTCTTAAGCTAGGAAAAAGAGAAAGTGATGAGGAAAGCATCACTGATTCTCAAGAGCTTCAGTCAGCTTATTATGGGAGGAGACCTGACCCAGCTAGGCAGGATAGCCCGCAGGGATCTGGACTAGATGCCAGAAGCCCAGAGAAAAAGATTCTGAGAGTATAGCAGAGTGCTTAGAGAACCCAGATGAAGGGGTAAGTAGTACCCACTACACTCGTAGTCGAACTGTGGGACAGAAAGCTAAAAGCAAAACTGGGGTTAAAGCTAAAGCTAAAACCAATGCCAGACATGTGGTTGCTCCCTCATGAGAAGTGGTAGCACCCACAGGTAACCCAGCAAAGGTAAAACCACCTTTTTCATAAGTGATCTGGACAGCTGGAGGGAAGAAGCTAAAAACTTTAAGGAAGATCCAAGTAAAGTAGCTAAGAGATTTAAACTAATTGTGAAAAACCAGGATATCGACTGGCAAGATGTGGACCTAATGTTATCAGAGCCAACAGAGACAGAAAAAGAACTTGTAATAAAAACTGCAAGGAGTCATGTGCAGGGACAAATTGCAACTGGTACCTTACAACATACCATTGATGAACATTTCCCATTAGTGAATCCCAACTGGGATCCAAATAATCCAGACCAGTATAGATTACTGGTTAGGTACAGATTGTTAGTGCAATTGGGATTGGAAAGTGCCATACCCAAGGCAGTAAACTGGGCTGCCCTGTACAATGGGAAGCAAGGGTGAGATGAGACCCCAACTGCATTCTTAGACAGGCTTAGAGCAGCCATGAGAAAATACACCACCCTGGATCCACCCTCAGATGCAGGTAAGCAGCAGTCAGTGGGTTTGTTAATAGGACAAAGCAACCCTGATATTAGAAAAAGATTGCAGAAAATCAAAGAACTCGATAATAGGGATTTAAAGACATTAATGGCAGAAGCTTGGAGAGTGTACAACAACAGAGACAAAAAGGAAGATAGGAAATTGGCGAGGGTTGTGGTAGCTGCTATAACTCAAAATTTGAACTTTCCACGACCAAGAAGTCAAGGTCAGGCAACACGAGGCCAGACCACATGAGGGAAAGGAAGCTTTCCCTCCCAGCACGCAAGAACAGGACAAAACCAGTGTTCCTATTGCCTACAAACAGGTCACTGGAAGCAAGACTGTCCTAAACTGGCAAATCATCGCTATCATTGAACTATCATCGCTCATCAGAATAGTGAATGAGGGGGACCAGTGAGTCATTCCCTAGCAGACCCACTAGTTAAAATTGAGCTAGGAGAAGGTGAAAAAGAATTAGACTTTCTGATCAACACTGGAGCCACATTTTTGGTTTTATATCAAGAACTACTGCCTAAAAGTGATGAATTTGTTCAAGTCATGGGAGCAACAGGCCAAGCAGAAAAGGCTTTCTTTCTGAAATCCCTCAAATACAAAGTTGGGAAACAAATGGGAATTCATAAATTTTTATACCTGCCGAATTCCCCAACACCTCTGTTGGGTAGAGATTTGTTGGAAAACCTGGGAGCTGTGATAAAATTTGAAAAAGGTAAACTTGAATTTCAGGTAAATGAAGAAAAATTAATAGTAGCCCTGAGTTTAGTCATGAGCTCCGTAAAGCCAGAGCAAGACAGTCAAAATATCAGTCAAATTTTAAATCAAGTGTATCCCTTAGTATGGGCTACCGACGTACACAGTAAGTCAAAACAGGCAACACCTACTCAGATAGAATTATTATCAGGAGCAAAGCCAGTAGTCAGGAAACAATATCCATTGAGGTTAGAAGACAGAAAAGGAATTGAACCAATAATTGAAAACTTTTTGAAATTGGGGCTTTTAACACCCCAATTCTCCCAGTCAAGAAACCAAATGGAACTTATAAACTAGTTCAAGATTTAAGGGCAATAAACGAGATAATTAAAACCTTACACCCCGTGGTAGCAAACCCCTATACACTTTCAACAAAATTAAGAGATAATTTGATTTGGTTCACAGTGTTAGATTTAAAAGATGCCTTCCTCTGTCTACCCCTAGCTTAGGAAAGTCAGAAGATTTTTGTTGAATGGGAAACTGTCAATAGAGGGAGAAAGATGCAACTTTCTGGACGGTTTTACCACGGGGATTCAAAAATAGTCCCACTTTGTTTGGTAACCAACTAGTCAAGGAGCTGGAACAACAGCAGCAGCCGCCGGGAGATGGCATTCTTCTCCAATATGTAGATAACTTATTAATAGCGACTCAGTGTGCAGTGGACAATCTCTCTTTTAAACTTTTTGGGTTTAAACGGTTATAGAGTCTCCCAACAGAAAGCACGGTTGGTGCAAGAAAAAGCGGTATACCTGGGATATGAAGTCTCCGGCGGACAACGTTCCCTGGGAACGGCAAGGAAGGAAGCTATGTGCCAGACACCCAGACCTGAAATGGTGAGAGATCTACGAGCCTTCCTAGGAATGACAGGTTGGTGTTGTTTACAGATGTATCAGTATGGACTACTTGCAAAGCCTTTATATGATCTACTGAAAATAACCAAAAATCACATAATTTGGACCCCCGAGACAGACTAAGCCTTCAAACGACTGAAACGAGAACTCATGATAGCTCCAGCGCTGGGTTTACCTGACGTGACGAAGCCCTTTTGGTTATTCTCGCATGAACGTCAAGGAGTGGCTTTAGGGGTCCTGGCTCAGCAATTAGGGCCATACAGAAGAGCTGTGGCATACTTCTCCAAGCAGTTGGATGAAGTAAGAGAAGGATGGCCTGCCTGCCTGAGAGCAGTGCCTGCAGTGGTAGTGGATACAGAAGAAGCCAGGAAACTTACAATGGGACAGAAAATGACTGTGTTGGTGTCCCACACTGTATCAGCAGTACTGGAACAAAATGGTAACTGTTAGTTGTCACCTTTCTGGTTCCTGAAATACCAGGCGATCCTAGCTGAATCAGATGATGTAACCATTCAGGTAACTAACACTGCCAATCCAGCTTCATTCCTAGAAGGAAGAATTTCAGTTAAACCTGTCGTCCATGACTGCTTGGAGACCATCGAGGCAGTGTACTCCAGCCGCCCAGACCTCAAAGAAGAGCCGTTCCAGGATGCAGACAACTGGTTCTCGGATGGCAGCAGCTTTGTAAAGCAAGGTGTAAGGACAGATGGCTCTGCAGTCACCACCATGGAACAGGTAATTGAATCAAATCCTTTGCCTGCTGGGACTTCAGCCCAGAAAGCAGAACTGATAGCTCTCACCCGAGCTCTTGAACTGGCAAGCGGAACGCGAATAAATCTATGGACTGATTCTAAACATGCCTTTGCTATCATCCATGCCCATGGAGCGATCTGGGAAGAACAAGGGCTACTGACTGCCCAAGGAAAAGCCATAAAGCATGCAGAGGAGATCCTACAATTGTTCAAGCCGTCCAACTCCCAGCACGGGTGGCTATAATGCATTGTAGGGGACCCCTGAAGGGTAACAGCGTTCTAGAAATAGGTAACAGAAAAGCTGATGTAGAAGCTAAATTAGCTGCTGCAAGAAGCAAAGAATTATCAGTAGCAGCTCTAGTGCCAGAAAAACTAGACACAGATTTTCAGCCAGAATATCAAGAGACAGACTATAAGTGGATACATGAAAATGAAGATAAGCAATTGGACAATGGGTGGGGTCAACTGAAAATGGGACAGTTAGTATTGCCAGAAGAACTAGTATGGCAATGTGCAAAAGCAGAACACGACAAGGCTTACTGGGGCTTAGACCCACTTTATCAGCATTTAAGAGTCAGAGTAGCAGGACCGAACCTATTTACCACAATAAACAGGTCACATCTCAATGTGAGGTTTGTCTGAAAAATAACCCAAATACTGGAACCAAAATACAACAAGGGGCAATAAACAAAGGGCAATTCCCAGGTGAAATTTGGCAAATTGATTTCTCCGAACTCCCAAGAAAAGGGGGGTACCACTATCTCTTGGTTTTAACTGATACATTTTCTGGATGGTCTGAAGCTTTTCCATGCAGAACAAATAAGTCGAGAGAAGTGGTTAAAGTTCTGTTGAACGAAATCATACCACGATTTGGGGTGCCTAAGAGCATCTCTTCAGATATGGGCTCACACTTTTGTGCACAAGTCATGCAAGCAGTAAGTAAAGCATTAAAAATCAACTGACAATTGCATATACCCTACAGACCCTAAGCAAGTGGGCAAGTACAAAAGATGAACCATCTCACTAAACAACAAATTGCCAAAATATGCCAAGAAACAAACTTATATTGGTACCAAGCTTTACCTATTGCTTTAATCAGACTGAGGGTCAAACCAAGATCAAAAGAAAAGCTGAGTCCATTTGAAATTTTGTATGGCAGACACTATATGATGCAGGTTGTAAATAGCAAAGCTTTAGATCAAATAGGCAACCAGTATGTGTACGATTATGTTATAACTGTAGGAAAACAAATAAATAAAAATACTACAGCAGTGTTAGAATACCAACCTAAGGAAGCTGTCTATAAACGACATCCGTTTAGTCCTGGTGATTTGGTATATGTTAAGAATTTTTCAGGAAACCCTCTGCAAGAAAAGTGGGATGGACCCTTCCAGGTGTTGCTGACTACATTCAGAGCAGTATGGATAAAAGAGAGAGTGACTTGGATTTACTATTCCCGAGTCAAGAAAGCTCCCGAGAAACCATGGACCTCCAAAAAAGAAGTACCTGCTCTCAAGCCCTCCCAATGCTAATTTTTGGACTTTTGACAAGTATAACCTTATCTCAAGGCCCCACTCTAGAATGGCCATGGTCTGATGCGCAAATTGTCAAATCACTTCCATGGGTTGGTGCGCTGCTCTCAACTAGCCCAGGGCCTAACCCAGGTTTAGCCATTTATGTTTTACACAACAAGTCGTATACGCAACGAGACTGGAATAAGATCCAGGGTTCAGTAAATACCATAATAGGAAAAATGGAAGATGAGATCCAGACAGGGTGTAAAGGTGTTAACGTGTTACGGCAAGAGACAAATCAAGTCAAGCTAACAGTAACACCTATGAAGAACCGGTCACTTACATTTGGTCATATGGGAAACATTGACAATAATGTTTGGCTAAAAAAAGGAAGGACCAGTTTCCTGCCTGTGGGATAGCGTTAAAGAGGATCAAAGAAACCAAGACCAGTGCGAGCTTAAGCTATTGTTAGATCAATCAGTTTCAGTTATGTGCTTATGGGCTAGCAAAGACAGAGGTGCTTCTGAAACGTTTATCATTAAGCTTGAAGAAAGTCCTACTACTAAGCCACCTATTAAAACAACTGTCAAACCATTTATTGGGACAACTGACACACCTACAACTCCTTTTATGAGCTGTGAAAGTGTCCATAACTTTACCTTCATTGGACCTTATGTAATTAGGCACTCAAATGAGCAAAAGCTACTATTAGATCCCACATATTCGCTAAAGAGAGTTCAGATAAATTTCCAGGCAAATATATCTCGCATACAAAAAGGTTGCCAGCCTTACATACAACAAGGTCTTAAAGGATGGAAGGCCTGGCTAGCAACTAGGTCTCACCACACTAGAACTCAAAGAGATACAGCAGGATGGATTGGCCAGGATTGGGTGTATTAGATACCATAGACCAAGAAGTACTAGTCAACAGGCTCAGTGCTGTCCCTTCTGACCTGGGAAAGCTAAGTTCCCTTGAGATCATCTGTGCTCACATTAGCAGAAACCCAGTCATTGGCAGTTAATAGTTAACATTAGTAGCTAAACACACAGCCGAGGATTTCACCAAAATTACCGACTATACTGGGGGCATTAGCAAAAAGGTTGCACTTGCTATACAACATATCCAAACTCAGCAGTGGGTACAATCTGTAGCCGCAGGAATACTAAGGGAAGGAACATCAGGAATACTATCTCAAGAAATAAGGGAAATAATAGCCAAAACCAGCTTCACCACTCGATTTGAAAAAGATCACCAGGCTTGGTGGGAACTAGTAAACTTCACCTACAACCCACAACAAATTGAAGCATAGGTGCTCGCAATTAGTGCAGCAAAAGAACAAAAAATCTTTCCTGTTTTGACACTGGCAGCCATACACCAGAAAGTCATTGTCAGACCCCGAGGCCATAATGTCTGGGCAAGTTATGATCGGACCAAAGGCAAGCGGCAGTCGGTTAGCATCGAGCATGCACCCCCACGGAACCGCTGGGATACATCTGTGAAAATGCAGTAGTAGAGACTGAAGATCTGTGTTTAGATATCAAAAAGGCTACGTGTACTTTCGAAATGTTTCCACATACTAAAGCCGAGCCACAAGTATTTTATGTAGGAAATGGATGTGCATGTGTTGGAACTTCTTGTGTTAATGTTACTATCGATAATTGTCACAAAATGGCAAATGGTACTAATTTTTCTGTATATAATTCTACTACAATTGTAGGCTGCGATTTTGATTATGTTGTTCTTGTAACTACTAGACAGTTAACTGAAGCTGATTATACCCTGTATCATGATGTACCTACATTACAAATAGGCATGAACATTAGTCTCTTTAAAGCAATGCTCAGACACCCCGACATAGAAAAACTGGTCCAAGAAGTAAACAGAACATTCCAACGCATGCTTTGGCAGGTAAAGCATGACTCTGAAGATATAAAATCTATCTTAGTCGATGCAGAACAAGTAGGAGAACATTACTGGTGGGGCATCTTCGCAGGACATTCCCCTAAGGCAACATAAGTATTCCACTATTTAATACATCCCATACTCATCATGTTGGGAGTAATGATCCTGTTCTCCCTCTTGAATGTCTGTCTGTGGTATAAACTAAATGCCATAATTAAAAGAACACAAATAATATGGGCAATGATGCATGTCTACCAAAACCCTTTGTCTTTGGAGCTTGACAAAAGAATTCATAAGTCTTAAGAAAAAGGGGGAATGAAACAGAGCAAGGTCTTAAGAAGATTAGTCAGGATGAGTTTGGTACAGTGCTATGGGTGATGCTCTGTTTGTGTTGAGGTAAGACAAATACTTTTTTTTTTTTTTCCTGCTGAAAAGTTAAAGGAATGTACTCTGAACAATTAGGTAGTCATAAACAAAGATAAGGCGGGCATCTGAAGGAGATGAGAAGACCATGACTCAGGAGACCGTTGAACACAAGAAAGTTGACGAGTTCAAGCCAGGAAGAAGACTGAGCGACCCCCAGGAGTGAGGCTGAAGAAAGGAACAACCACCCAAAAATCCCCCCAAAAGATGATTCTAGAAGGCTCCACCTCAAGCTCTGCCTAAATCCCACCTATTATGAACATGATGATTAGATGTCCAAATTAAATGAATATGTATGTAAAGATGTTGCAACCTCTCACAAAAACCGTATAAATTACCTGACTTTTCACTGAAAACTTTGGAGCTAGTTTGCCTGGTGTGAACCGGCTAGCTCCCCAACACTGCACAAAATAAATACCTTTGCTGCTTAAAGACAAAATTAGTCTCTGAGCAGTTACTCTGTGCCGTTTTGGCATCACTACCAATGTGATGCATGAACTGCTTGTGCCGTTTCACTTGTTAGCAACATTGAAAAGAGCCAGCACAAAACATCCAGGTCGTGCACGTACACATCATCTGCTATTAAGGCATTAAACATACAGGAAGCTTTGCTCTAACTTGCAGTGATACACCAACACCTCACTGCAGTCAGCCACAAGCACATCGAGCTAAACCACAAGATCTACTAAAGAGAAAGGGTTTTGTACATCCAGTAGCATCACCTCCTACAGAGCGTGGGATATAGTTTATTATGTGTTATGAAACAGATGCAAGAATGAGCATGATCCTCATAAACCAAAAGCAAGTCTCTGTTCTGAACTTTTGGCAGAAGCACCAATAAACACCAGGGCAACTTCCAGTATTACAACCACTATTGCTTTCTTGTTCTTAGCACTACGGAAAAAATACGTAACTTGGATACGGAAAAAAACAAGTCAGTGTTTACTGCATTCCTTCAGCAAGTCACCTTTTTGTGGGGAAAAAAAAAGCTGTAACACTAATAGCAACTTCAAGTCTCCCACTTCTTTAAGTCTTCCCTGCATACTTTTATCTAGAGTGAAAATGACTAATACTTGGAAAGTAAGGTTTCCTCTACTAGCTATAATAAACACACAAAAAATAAACAGAGCAAGATTATAGGCTTGGCTAATACCAGAAGTTGAGTAAACAAACTCTGTCAAATCTTTAGAACTACAATTTGAAGTGACTATTGTAATCATCCAGGATCAAGCAGCCATGAAGAACCTGTTCCAGAGGTCTAGGGTGTATTCAAATAAAGCCTTTTCATTCTCAGTTATTCCTTTTAGCGTAACGCCCCCAGGATGAAACAAGTGGCACCATTTTACACGTCTTTATTGATATTCTGCCACATCGATGGTTTTGAAAATTATAAACCAGCTTGCCACAGAAGTCACCGAATTACTTTTTCCAGCAAAGAATTTCAAGGAACACTGACAAAAGTAATCCAGTCAAACACATAAACTCCCATAAGCAGTGTACATACAGTGGGCCCGCTGAGCAACATATAAATCTTGTAACACAAATTGTCAATGCTAGCACTAGATTTTGATGTGCTTAGGTCCCCTACTATCAAATCCAGCAAACAATTGCTTAGACAGTTTTCTCAGACAATTGCTTGCTCAGACTGATGAAGCACTCCTTGAATTCAGTAAAACATGGCGCTGTTCTAACTAACAGGTTAACACTAGAAAAATCACCATACAGAAATTCAATTAAGATTACTTCCAACTTTCTAACTGCTTCAGTAGTACCCAAGTAGTTCTCAAGAACAGATCTACAATAGTCTCTACGACGTTCCTATTTCAGTGCTTAAGCGTTAGGGAAGCATCTAGCTGGCTTTTGTTTCATGTCTCATATGCAAGAGGGAGTGCTGAGCCCTACTTTTATCTGAATACAATCAATCTAACTTTAATCATACATTCGGTCAAAGCTTTCTATAAATGATCAAGTCTTGTGTCTCAGCTCATTTATATCATGTTCCATACTTACTTTTTCCATCACATGCTACAATTTTCACTTTATCCACTTTCACAAGTTCAGTGACCTCCCTAAATTCAACATCGTTCAGTACAAATGTCCATACGTTGTCACAGAACCTGTATGTATTCAGAGACCCCTTTAAAAAGACAAGAGACATTTTCTATAGCATACATCCCAAAAGTAACAGAAAATATTACGTTTACTACCTACATACCTTCTAGAACTAGCTTTGCCATAAAGCCAACTGTGAACCTGAGTGCGTACAAACTTGGCAAGCAAGCAATTCTGAGGAAAACTGTAGTTTAAATGCCCTCCAGTGGCTGAAATTTTCAAGCCTGTCCAAGGGGAAGCTTCACGGGTACGCCAAGAAGTTTTGTAACTTTTCTGATGTGTATAAAGAACCATTATCAGAAAATATTTCTTAAAGCATAGGCCATAAGAAAAATCAGTTACAGCAGTGATCATAAGCTATGAATTCTGCCACTGTTCAAATAAAGTAATACTTTTCATTAAAAATCAAGACAAAACTGACCTATGTGACATAAAGCAGTATCGCTCATGTTTGATGTATTACGGAGGGCATTGATATGTAAAGCTTTTAGCCTTGACCTTCACGTATTTTACGCTGATACCCTTGAACTTGAGCTCCAAGTAACACTTTTTTAATTTATCCACTAAACACATTCTGAACAGTTTTCTATACTACGTTACAGACAAACAAGTTACATGTGTTAGACAAAAGAAGTTATGCCCTTTTTAACATATTTATATGGTTTAAAAATCTAAAATCTTAAGTTCTCACTTCATTAATGCATTCTGCACAGACTGTAGAAGTGTTAGGACGTAAGTTGACAGAACAACTTGGGTTTTTTTCTGAAAACAACAATCAGGTTCACATTTAGCAATCTGATACTAATTGAGGTGGCTGGCTGTGAAAAAAACCCACAAAAACAAAAGAAAAACTTATTTTTCTATGATATCTACAGAAAATAGCAACAAAATGACCCAGTGACTTGCATAAAGGTAGCTCTACAACTCTCTAGTCTCTCTTCGCATTATAGATGCGGCCTCATCTTACTTCTGCTAGGTACAACTAAGAGAAGCAAACGTCTCCCTCCCCATCTGCAAGATGCTGAGGATGGCAGTGCTACCCTCAAAGCATTCCCCTCTTCCCCTTCCCCTGCTTTCACTCACCCACCCAATCTCTTTCTGATTTTTGCATTCCTTCAAAAGATCCCTGGCAGAATAAGAAGGTAACAAGCCTTACAACTGCATACAGAATATACATGTAAACAGTCACTATTTCAGAGTCAAAATGGAAGTTCCTAAGTTTTTGCTTAGAGCACACAGCTTTTAAAGACGTTCTGCATCGACGCTTAGTTACTGTACCTCATGAAGAACTTTTATGTGCTGTTATCTTACCCTGAAATTGACTCTGTTCCTGACTCGTTGTGCCAATGCCGAATTTATAGCTTTATCAAACTGAAGTAGCACCTGAAGGGCCAGCTGAGGAGTGATCTGCTGTGACTAAAGTAGTTTAAAAAAAAAAATAAATTTGAGTTGTTTCAAAGAAAACTCACAAATGCAGTAAAAATTGAAAATATCAAAACAAAGTTCATGGGAGGCAGATCTCTAGAACAACTTACAGAACTAGTATGTTCCTGTGCTTATTTTCTTTTTCTTGTTTTAACTCTGAGTGAAGAAACAGTGTGCTAATGTGACTTTTTGGCGCTACATGGATTTCTTCTGCGAAATATTCATTGGAAACAACCAGAAGAGCAGGAAATGGATTACAGTGTTCCAGATCAATCTGGGTGTTCATTTGCTGGGCCATGCAACAGGGCATTACGCCACTTACGTAAAACTTTTTTTTGTTCTGAATGTGAAGAAAAAGGCTTCCCACATGAACGAGTACCGACAGCTTTTGATGCCAGCCAGCGTGCTGTCCAACCGCCAGCCACAAGCGCCCCATACAGCAACCGCCCTGCCCCGTTAGCACCCAGCACCGCACCCCACGCACCTGGATGAGCTCATCCAGGCTCTCCTGCAGGCTGTTCCCCAGCGTGGTGTTCCGGTACAGCTGGTAGGCCATGGCTCAGCGGGGCGGGCCGCACACCCGGGCAGCCACGGCTCGCTCTCGGGTTAAAAAAAAAAAAAAAAAAAAAAAAATATCATTTAAAAACATCAACCCACCGCAACACAGCCCCGAATGTACAACGCACAGCAGAGGCAAGAGGAACCCCCGCTGGGAGCGCTGAGCAGCGGCGGCCCGGCCCGGGGAGGCTGCAGGCCCGGCCGGCCCGCACCGAGATGCCCCCGCATCCGACGGCCGCGCCGCGCCGCCACGGGGCCGCCCGCCTTCACTCACCGCCCGCCCGCTCAGGGCCCCCGCCCGGCCCGGCCCGGCCGCCCGCCAAGCCCTTACGGGGATTACAGGCAAGAGCAGGGGGCCGAGCGGCCCGCCGCCCCCCGGGCCCATCGTCCCCCGCCAACCCGCGGGCAGGCGCCGGAGCCCGCCCGGGCAGCCCCAGCGCGCCCGGCCCCGGCCCCGCGCCTCACCCGCTCCCAGCGGCCGCACCAGGCAGGGCCCCCGCGGCCGCCCCCTGGCCCGGAAGCGGAACGGCGAGGGCGGTGCCTGCGCCCGCCTCGGCCCGGCCGCCGGCGCTGGAGGCGGGGCCGGCGGCAGCTCCCGGCGCGCAGCCACGGCGGAGGGCGGCCCGGCCCCGGGGGCAACGCTCACGCACCACCCAGGAGTTCCAGCGCCTCCCGCTGGTTTCGGTTCGCTTCCCCTACGCCGGTGACCGAAACCCACCCCCGCCTTCAGCCCCGAGCGCAGGCTGCAGAGCGGCCAGAGCCCCGGCAAGCCCCCAGCTCCAACCCCCTCACCGCCTTGGAACCCCCCCCGCAGGTGGTGCTGCACACCCTAACAAAAGACTCGTGTTTCAATCTGTTATTAATAAGCACTAAAATAAAACGTTCAGACCTTTGCCAAAGGGATTTATTGGATACAGCATTTATTTTTCTCCTAATTAAAAAAGTTTCCAAAGTTTCCCGTAAGTATTAACAGCTAGCACATTCAGAAATGCATTCATTGCGTTACTCCGTGACGCTTTGCAACACAAACAGAAAACAGCAGCTCATTTAAAAAGAAAGGATCGTAACATTTTAAGAGGTAGGTGAAGAGTCTTGTACATTATATTAAAGGGGCAAAGGAAAATAGTCACATCTGTGAAGAACATCAATAGTCAATTTAGGCCAGTTATATCACCTACTACTCACAAACTGTGGTTTTGCATGATTACTGCAGCTTCCTTTTGTGAAACACTGCACATTTCCCACATCACACGTATTAAAGTTTACTGGTACTAATAGACATTGTCTTCACCCTTCGATCTACCACCCGCCTGGTAGCGCGCCCCACTACTCAGGCTTTGCTTTTTAATAAAAGGGCTTTGATCAGATGACTGAGTAAGAAACGCTGCAGAACTGCAGAGCCACTGGGAAAGCAAGCATCTGTCTGCCATCAACATGTTTTGTAATTATTAACCTGGAATTGCGTGTCATAAATATTAAATGGCAGCTGAGTAAGCAGCATGGTAAGATAAGGACTTGACTTTTTGAAAACACTCCAGTAGCTTCTCCTCAGATAGTTTTCAATACTAAAAAAAACAACCACCACCCACCAGTATGTTTAAATCAAAGTAATCTGGGTAGTCCAAATTGCAAAACTGAAAAAAGACTAGTTGAGAAAAGAATGGCTTTGATTTCACTGATCTCAGTCATGCTTGAAGGGAATGATGAGAAACTAACACAACTTATACCTCTTCCCTTCACAAATGCCCTTCCCCTCCGTTAGCTCAACATAGGGAACAAGATGCAATAAAGGAAACCACGTAGTTCAGCTTACAATTCTGAAGCTAGGAAAGCTGCAAGATCTTTCACAATATGACTATTTAAAAATTCCTTACATTTCAGAGTGCCACTGACTAAACCCAGGTATCCTTAGAAAGTACAATTAAAGCACTTATTTCAAATGCCTCTGACAGCTAGTCAGTGAAACAAATCCTCTAGAGAACGACCTGCATCCACAAGGATTGAATAACAATTTTCACTGAAAGCTATACAAGACCTGCGGTTACAAAAAGTACGCAAGCTGCTGTCCCTCCCCATCGTTCCTCATAGGAGACTTTTCTCAGGGAGACTGGAATAACTGGAGAATTAAAGCCATCTCCAAAGACAACAGCTTTTGGTAAGAGATGCATTTAAGCCATCTTTCTATGTAATAAATACTGTATAAATCCATAGGATACACAGACAAAAATTTACTTTTCACCAAGAAAGTTACTTTTGTGACAGATTTAGTTTAGAAAGCGCCCATTCACAACGTAGTTCCATTCTTTTCAGTTAACTACAGTCATTTCAGCAGATGACATCCGTGAAGCTGACCCACGACTAGGCACCACTGGCACCCTCTCCCTGTGACACACTTTGAGGTCATTTCAGAAAGGATTCCATTATTGACATGCAATCTAATCTTGAAGTCTGACACAAATTAACCGTTGAAAGGCTTTAAACTGTCATTAGAGCATTTAAGTGTATGAATTCACAAACGTGCTGAAACATGCCAACAAACAGGTTACATACTAACGGTGTGCCATTCAGAACACAACTACTGTTTTTCAGTACAAAGCTCCTCACAGCAAGAAGTACTATTCTTTGCGTGTTCGCTGAAAATAAAGGGGAAGAAATATGCTAAACAGCATTGTTATGAACAAGGCTATGTACTATGCTAACTAGTTCTACGCTTTTTGGAACCAAAACTTCTCCATTTTAACAAACAAGGACCTCAAAGACTTCGATCTGCTTCAGCACTAAATCCTCAGACACTCCGTTACTTTCCAACGGCACGTGGCTTTGCCATACCACACAGAACATCAAGAGCATTCAAGCAATCCTGAGCCTACTTACATCAGTTTTTCATGACACTTTCTCCAAAATATCTTTGCCACTTCCAAACACTTCCCCTATTGTAGAAATCAATTTACTAAAGGCCACATACACAGAGGGGCCGCTGGCCCAAACGCCTCAATTTCAGTTGCACACAGTAATAGCAAAAAGATAACTAGCAACTTATTACCACACACGCACATATAAATAGGCTAATGGGCCCTCTAAATCAAAGGTAAATTAGTGACTTGTGAAATTATCTCTTCTTGACAGGGCTCAAACTGTATTCTAGCAACGGAAATTGTACTTTTGGAAGGAAGAGCTATTGAAAGATGAATTTCCTATGATACTGTATCTTACTCCAAAGTGAGTCGAGTTTTAAAATAACTTTAATACAGCTTCTCATGTTTTTAAATATTAAAATATATTAATTTTATAGAATTTTAAAAAAGGTAGGTTTGACAAAAAGTTACCCATAACTTTGGGACCTCTTCCCTTTTAGTAAACATGCACCTCACCATTAAATGATGAACTGCAAAAGGTCAAAGGGGAATAATTCTTTAGTACACCTGTTTCTTCAGCCACACGCCTTTAGGGACAGAAGAACTGTCATGCTGCACATTCATTCACAAAAGCTTATACTAGAGAAATAAACCATTCGGTAAGCACATACGCATTTCAAAAAGAAATAGTGCTACTGCGGCATGGAATTGTAGAACCACTCAGCCACCAGGGAAGACAATAACAATCCCATTATTTGATAATACGGCCTATACAAAGGACTGGCTACTCTATACTGCACTATACACATAGGAAGTAAAACGTGTAGAACTACAATCCTTCCACTAAGAATATGATTTAACTGAGAAGAGTACTTTTGTTAATCAGGAAAAATTGGAAGTGAGATGATTAGAACGCTTAGTATCTAGCTTAGGGCCCACACGGAATCAGGAGAACTTGGGAAGGTGTGCAGGTTTGCACACTTATACACCACACTGGAAGGATTAGAAGCGAGCGGGCTGCGAGTGTCCAATTTACAGACCAGAACTTTACATGAATCTAGGGTCAACATCAAAACTGAAGCAGGAGAGAAAAGACAGCCCCAACAGTTTATTTACTGTTCGCATCCGTGTTCTGCTTTCAGAGCAAGATCCAAACCTGATGACATGATGGAAGGCAGCTTGACATTAGCACCACCTGTTCAAAAACACCCTGCACACAAAATCTCTTTGGAACTGCGATACAGAAGCTGCTGTAACAGAAGGACCTAGATCTGGAGATGAAAATCTCCGAATTGCAGACTTGTAATTCCCAGAGACACCGGCAACTTGCCCTCATCTGACACGAATACGCTATCAGGGTCTATGCATGTATCATTAGAGACTGTAGATTTATTGTTAATTGGTAATAGGTCTTGACCATGGAACTATCTCTTGACTGCTATTTATCAGTGGCAGGTAGTAATCTAGTTGAACACAACTTTTTTTTTTTTTAAATAAGAGAACTATAAAACTAACTTGTAATATAATTAAGTATTGATATTTTTGGCCTGAAGACAAAATTGTGACTGCAGTAAAAACCAGAAGTGAAGGTTTAATATATTTGCTACAATATTATGTTGCTCAGCTCCTGAATGGGTTTATTTGCATGCACCTGTCCTTACAGGGAAATAGCAGTGATTATCAAAAGATGTTACAAACTTTTACAGCATATCAACCAGTGCATTATTGTTGCCCTGATAAACCTATAAACACTAGTTACATGTCCAAGAACACCTCTCATAGATACACATTTACTACCATTGTGGGGAGAAAAAAGACCCCAACCTTAAAATAATTTAAGTGAAATTAGTGCTGGTATCACATATCAAACTAAGAACTTTAGAATTGCATGTTCCATCTGCCAGGATGACACAGGTAGCGTAAGACTCCCCATACACCTGCAAACAATTGATATTTTGGCCAGAATTATCTGTGTAACTCCCAAGCTCTACTAAGCATGACCAGAGTTCCTACTGGTGACAACAAATACTCATCCAGGAAGAGCCACAATGAACTCATTTCCTACTGGTAGCTGAGATAGCCTTGATTTACTGCAACAGGATCTGAATTTTCAACTTACATTGGGAAAGGTCTGATATCTGACTAGTCATTCAAACCGTTCCGCTTCTCTTGTGGTTTAGGCTTCAAGCCTTGGCCAACAGACTGGAACTGCAGTTCCACCTTCTAAACAATGGACTAAAGGACACCAAAGCTCACGCTAGTGAGGAAATGAGTACTGATTCTATTAGGTATGTGAGCAAAAATAAGGGTCTCCACACTTGTGAAAGACTACATTACGTGACTGTTAATATCCAAACAAAGTAAGGATTCTGTGACAACAAAAGAAATGCACTTGACCATTTACAGCAAAACAGATTTATACAAGTAACTCATTGCCTTGTCTACCTGCAAATGAATTCCTTCAGCAGGTACACACAATATATTGCTCAGTCATAAAAATATATATTATCTCTTTCCTTTAACATTTAGGTATATAAATATTTTACTGAAGAACATGCATCATTTAGATAAACAATTGCAAGAACATCCTCTGAAAACATGGGGTTCTTTGACATTTAGCAATATAAAATGATTACATGAACATAGCTATTAAAGTCAGGACAAACCAATACAGCAGTAAGCAGTCCATTGTGTGCCAGTTCAAAGAAATTAAGCACCTTTTGCAACAGGTTATATAATATATACAAACACGCAGAGAATGCATTGTAAATGGAGCAAAAATAGCATCATTCCATCTGCATATTCTTCAGTCTTATTTGGACTCCAAACTTACTGTTCACTTTTCTGCTCTTGTTTTCCATTCAGCTCTTGGTCAACTCTGCTTAGCAAAGAAAGCAGTAAAATTAAAATGATGTTAAGCAGTAGTTTAGTTTGACAGCTCATATGTTAAGTATGAACTACTAATCTTAACAGGAACAAACAAAGCTTTTACATGGAAAAAGCTTTACTAAATAAATATTAACATTTTTATTGATTGCGGTCACAACAATACATTGGGTTTTAATTATTTTCTTACCTCCCCCTAGAAATTAAAATTGTTAAGAAAGCATTTAAAAACTAGAGCATTTGAAAGGAAGCATTTGAGAAGTGCAAGTGAAGTTTTACTACAGAAGAGAAAAAAAGCAGGTTCTGTGCTTTTTATTAATGAATGCAAGCAGGAATACAAGTTCACAGGTAACATGACAATACCATCAAGCACTGCTACTTGCATGAGTTCATACACTGCAGGATAAGCACAGAATTACCTTTAACGTTACAGTATTTAAGCCAAGAAGGTAACAGCACTAGGTGACTCAACAAGTTAAGTGGCTCCTTAACTGCAGTACTTCCTCTACTAGGACTCCTGTATTACCCAGGAAAAACTCACCATCATGCTGCTAAATCTCTTTTGTCACTTGTCAATTTGGTTTGGTTTTTTTTCTATCTGCCTTGGGACTAGCAAACAAAACGTTGCTTTGCAGAACCCAGTGGATGGTTGACAGTCCTGCACAAGGTCTACTTTTCCTCTCTACAGTAAAAGCAAGCTACAGTCTTAATTATACCTTCTGGGAAATAAGTTGTGCATGGAGGTAAATTATTGTTAAAACCAACAGCACTTCCAAAGGGAGAGAGGCTAAGGCCGAGTTAGTCTTCTAACAACTAACCTACCTGTCCAGTCTCTCAAACTATAACCAACTAGTTTTTCAGAATGATAAAAACAATGACAGCTCTTCCAGGTCATGACCCCACAAAAAGGGGAGGCAAGATTTTTGGAGGTTTTTTGCAACTGTAAGAATAGCAGCAAGTATGTAAGGACCCCATAGGTTTGGAGCAGTGCTGCCCAGAAGCAGCAGTCCTAGCTGAGCAGCTGTTCACCTGCACAGTATGTAGCTGCAACTCATCCCAGTCCTCACTGCAGTATCTTAGAAAAGCATGTTTTGACACAACTTTTAGGACTAATCACAGAAAGTATAAGAAAATGTGGTGCACACACAACCTATGCGTAAACATACAGATGACAACATAAATCCATCGAAGTATATCATATTCTAGCTTCCAAAGTGACTCAGAGACAGGGCCAAAGATATCCTACTGCCATCTTCAACCAGGTTACTAAACTTCAACACATCTCCTTTCCCCCTGTGGTAACGCCTACAGCTGCTTTCAACCTGATTGAAGTCTCAGTATCAAACAGTGCCTGGGAGCTCTCCTCTATACATAAGTTTCAATTTGGAACATGCTATTTTTCACAAAAGTGATGGTAGTATAAGTGACAATAGAAAGGGACGCTAAAAAGTGCTTGCTGTACTGGAGATTTTAAAGTTTTCATGTTACTGTTTCAATGTCTCAGGTTTGCACCCTGATTACAATGGATCTTGCAACAGAACTGAATCAAATTATGTACAGGGGGTGGGGAGGGGGGAGAAAAATTGTGCAAAACTATTGTTCGATACATACTGAGAGTTTCTTAAATTTGACAGGCTTAGTACTTCAGGTTACATGCTACAAAATTATCACTTAATTGGAGTAATTCCTAGAGGATGTTCAACACTTGTCACTAGCTTACCTGCTAGCTTTCAGAAAGGATTTAAATTCCTTTTACTTTACTCTCTCAGTGCTCCTCTCTATGTCCATTCCCCAATTTAGACAATAAGCATCCCTCAGTAGTTATGCACACACAGGAAGAGTAATTAAAAAAAGCAAAAGTTAGTGGCAAAACCCTTCAGAACATTTGTTAGAGTGAAAAAAACATTCAAAACATTTCATCAGCCGCTGGAATAGCTTCAATAGTTAGCAGAAGACTGGATTTTCATTTTGTTAATTTTCAATGTTTATTAGCAAGGAACACAGCCACTGCAAATACAAACAGCACTAAAAATACTGACTTAGATTGCATCTGTGCAAGTACATAACTAAAAAGGTAGTGAATACCAAAAATACAAAATACAAGGTTCAATATTAGAACTACTTCTAGAGTCGCATCTCTGCTGATGCATAGCTACAGCTTAGCACCTAAAAAAAGCTCTTCCTTCAGACATCACTTCTTGTTAGAAAGAGTAAAACTTGATTTAATAAATTCATACAGAAGCACTACTTTTGCCTCTTGAGGATTCAGTTGACAATCCACTTATCCCCCTTAAAAGTGAGCCTCTCATGTAATAGAATAATAGACACTATTCACAAATAATCTGTTTGGCCATCCAGCGTGAGCTCTTTTAGATCATATGCAGGAAGTAGTCACTTTCATGCATAAAAACTTTGTCACTAGTGCATGTTGGTATTTACAAATGCTTATTCCTTTGTGCAAGCCAATCAACTGGGAGTTAGTTGCAGTGCAAATAGTCTTATCTAGATGCAACCCTAATCAAAATATGAATATACCTTTTCTGTTTCTTTCTAAACTTTTCTTCTTCATACCTTGGTGAGGAAAAGTTTGATTTCAGTAAGTGTAACATATGAAGGCCAAATTCAACAAGCTGCAAACTGGTATTAGTGTCAAAACAGTTTGTACAAGCATACCAAGTTTTGAAACCCATGTAATTAACAAAAAAATGTATTGTACTTCCAACAGTTATAAGCATTAAACAAGAAGCATTAAGATTTAATTACTATGACATAACATATGAATTCAATACAACTTCTTGTACAGTATTAACATCCATCAGTGAAATTTAAAGTCTGTATTCGTAACAGTCTGAAGACAGACATAATCCTCCAAGGAAGTCTGACAATTAACTCCGTAAATCAACCAAGTTCAGCCTTTGCAGGACAGTTAAAGGTTCACCAGTACAGAAAGGAGTCTTTAAAGACATGGAATGACAGTCTGAATATTCATAAGACATCCTTCAAAAGCTCCAGTAAAAAAGTATTCTCAAGATAGCACAAGGCTGTTTCAGCCTTGCCATGTCTTTCCTCCCTGCCCCAAGAAAACTGCGTTTTCTCTACTTTATAAAAAGTTAAATTGTAAACTGATACCAGCTGAATGCCTACAGCAATAACCAGCCATCTGTGGGGGCTGGGGGAGGTTTGTTGGTTTGCCTGGCATGGATGTGCCCTTCTGTCCAGACAGTGAGACTATGTGCCATCCTTCCTTACAGAGCTCCCAGCCTGTGGGTACATACTGTGATGCACAGTCTATAGGTTTTGTATGTTATGCCCTCCAAGAGGCTGATCAATTTATCATCAGAACTGTTAGTATTTTTATCTGGCTTTTTTAAGACCCAAGTTTATGGTTTCTACTCCGTTACTGCACCCACAAATGCTATTGACAAAAGTATCACCATCATATTTGAGAGCACAGTTGTGCCGATGTTGAAATGGGTGTTCATAATCTGGAGGGAAGGAAGAGCAGACCAAGGACATTGATGTTGCTGCCTTCAGCTCTTCACTGAGGCAGTTTTAGAATCTACTTTAGGTAGAGATTCACCATTTTTCTACCACAGCTCTTCTTCTAAATGAAATCCCAATCCAAGTGGTATTTCACCACTTAACTTATTCCACATTGTAGCTTGAACAGGGAAGATACTATAACTTCAGTATCAACATGCCCAGAATTTCTCACTCGCAAGCCAATTTAGTATACTAAGAGGGAGAACTGGAACGAGAACTTGCCTCTAGGAGACTTAATTCACACACCAGAACTTGGTAGTTACACAAGGCACTATATGCAAAAATCCTATACATTAACATTTTGGCTATCCATGCCACTACATACCAAACTGTAGTTAGCAATACGTTCAAACATGGATACTCCTCCTAGAGATAGCAAAGATCTCAGTTAAGTTTTGTTAAATGCTAAGTACTACATCCAAACCAATCGCTGAATACAATATATACCCGTTTTAAAACATGATCAGTGTAGAACATGTTTGAATAATAAAACGTACTGTTTTATGCATTCTGGGATGCCAACGTATTCCATGGGGATGAGTTCAGCTAGTTCTGCCAGGCTAAAGACATACCTAATTTTTTGGCTGAATTTTGAGCTGTGAAAGAACAAATGCAGAGTACAGTTAGAACTTAAAAGTTTTTCAGTTGGTCAATATTAAAAGACTTTTTGAAGTTTCAAGTAAACAGTAGTTAGGATTATTTCTTTTTTTTTTTTTAAAAAAAAGAAATTTCTTCCAGAGCATTACCTAATAAAAGGTTTTGTGATGGCCAAAAGCGTTCTGATGAACCAAGAAGGATGAACTATGATTAATGACTTCAGGTTTTTCCTTAACCTAAAGAATTCAAACAATGGGCATAATTACTAGAACAAAAAGACAGCATGACAACAAGACCTTCTTAAATAATAAAAAGTATGTTTTTTTCAAGCACAACTGTCACATCAATCTAGTATTCTGACATTCCATTATTAGAAATTATCTGCAAGACAAAAAAAAACTACCACACAAGTGTATAGTCAAAATTTAAGATACAATACCAGTTTGACAACGAGAAGGAAATAACATTCCAAAGAAAGGTTTCTTTGAATCTTTTTACAGAACTAATGAAGTGATTCAGAGAGGATCCCCCCTTACTAAACTTATCACATTAATACATGAAGGTTTAAGGATATTCTACGTGGTTACTGTTTTCACTAAAACAAACAAACAAACCACCACCAAAAAGACACCACACAACAAAAAACCAGCCATGCCTGTAGTATCCCACATTGCCGCGTTTAGGAAGAGGTTTTCAATATACAAAGCAATTTGCTTAATTAAACCTTAACCAGTAGGCACCAGGCACCACATAAACCAGCAGTTTTTCCTAAATACGTTTATCACTGGGCATGTGAATATTCTAAGAAAACACAGCTGTGCTTCTTACCTTCTGTCAATTTGCTGGTAACATTTCCTAAGCCAGCCTAAACTTGGCATTTTTCTCCGCGTTGTTGCACCATTCAGGTAAACTATCATATAGTTCTCTGCTACTAACAGCTCTAAAGTGCCAATTACATACCTGCAGAGACAAACAAAGAACTTTCAAGTGAAGATCTGTGGATATTACAGTAATTCCTAGTAGTGCTCAAATATATTTAAAATATACAGTTGGCAACAGTGCTGAGCAACACCTAATAATTTTTTTCCTTCCTCTGGACGCAGATGTAGTTGCTTTTCTATTTGTTATCTTTCCCTCATTTGAAATATAAAAAGCTTCATTAAAAAAAAAAAGGGAATTAATTACCCTTACATCAAAATGGTAACTTTCACAATGTGAAATTAAGGCAGTATTCAGAAGCAGATGATGACTTACTTAAATAGATTGTCCATTAGGTATCTGTAGTTAGGCTGACTGCTTTCAGGCATAAAACAAACGGCAAACACAACAATGGCATTTAACCCGTCACCATAATAACCTAAAAACAAAGAAAAAAGCAGTAGTAGTGACAAAGGTGACTATACACTGACTACAGTTACACAAAGTCAAGTACATTCAGTAAGCTTTTTCATTATTTACCTTAAAGAGTATTCTATATGGACAAATTCATAATTTTACAGAAAACCTCAAGATTTCTTTTTCAAGTTTGTCTGCTAAAGAAACAGCTGAAGTTTCTTTCAATCAAATGCTGTGCCTACAATCAACGTCTCAGTATAGAATCTCAGCATATTTAATGACATTTTATATAGTCAACTTTTCTTCCAACCAGAACTCCACAGACTGCTGGGAACTCCTGGGTCATTAAATTGATTTATGACTTAGTAGATCTACAGTTAATGCTTTCAACACTCTTAAAACCAAAAAACTACACTGGTAGCACTGACACCATAGAAGAGATCACAGAATCATTTAGGCTGGAAAAGACCTTAGAGATCATCAGGTCCGACCGTTAACCCAGCACTGCCCAGCCCACCACTAAAGCATGTCCCTGAGCACCACAGCTATGTGTTTTTTGAACACCTCCAGGGATGGTGGCCCCACCACCTCCCTGAGCAGCCTGTGCCAGTGCTTCACCACCCTTTCAGTGACAAAATTTTTCCTAACATTCAACCTAAACCTCCCCTGGTGTAAGTTCAGGCCATTTCTTCTTCTCCTGTCGTTTGTTATCTGGGAAAAGAGACTTACCCCCAGATAAGTACATCTTATTACATATGTGCATGTTAGTAGCTTCATCTGAACATATGTACGTTTTGGAACTTGAGTTTTATAGGGAAAAAATATTAAATCAACCGTACACTTCAATATTGCAGCAAATGAATCGTCACATGAGTCTTTATGCCCAAAGCTCTTCCTGTGCCACCCCAACTCAGCTTAAAGTAGCAGTTCCCCTCAGGATATCACTAATCCTTACCACCATGACTGATAACTTTTTTGTATGGTTCAATAGCCTTCATGTCCACCCTATGGTCCTGTTCTCCAATCCTAAACATTCGCCAGCGTCGACCATCATCCTTCTCCTCTACCACAGTGTATTCAGTAAGTGATCCTTTCCTAATTACATCAGTAGTTTTTGGTTTCGGAAGATCATCTGCCAAAGTTAAAACATGTTCAAGATCCATTATGAACACTATGTATAGTGACAATGAATTACAACATGGGTTAACCACTTTGCTATCTAATCTATTTTAATATTCTTTAGCCAGTCAGACATACCAGCTGACTTGGTTCTTTCAGTTATTACAAAATAGGTCTCATGGGTGTCACATTTTATCAAAATATTCTATGTTGGCGGTTACCCTTTGACCGTAACATTCTATGTTAAGTAAACAACAAATGTCTACCCCTGTAGGAAGCCTATTTAATTGTAGGCTTTCAGAATACAGACCTTAATAAATCTCACCAAAACAGACAAAGTGGTTAACTCCAATGACAATTACGCAGGTTGCTCGATCACAGATTTATGTAAAAGCATGATTGAAAACATTGACAGTACCTTGCAAGCAGACATGCAGGCAAATCTATTAGAAATTAAATCTAATTCACATATGTGCAATCAATATATATGAAATTTATGCTGAGAGCAATCTGTAAGAATTTGCTCCAATTAAATTATGATTCTTGACTTTGTTGCATAGACCTTACCCAAAGCGAGAAAACCTACTGCAAGTTAGTTGTCTGTTCCCAAGACAAAGCTGTTAATTGAAACTATCCTTCCAGGAAAATGAAGGCAGCAGCATTAAAGGAAGAAAAGACAGAAACCCTTTTCAGCCACTTTTAAAAACAAGACACAAACATCTGGAACATTTCCTTCGTATCACTGCATAACTAACTCTAAATACCAGTTCCTCTTCGCTAAAACGATGACAATCCTTTTACGCAGGTAAACCCAGAGTTCGTTATGAAAACTTTACCTGCAATATGTTTTTAGCTATTTAAAAAGCCCACTTTATTCTAAAGAGTGTTTGCTTCTCCATTTATAAGCTACCTTGGAATGAAGAATAGGTAGCGTTTCATACGTAACGGTGAAAAGAGGGTTTCCTGTTTACTCAGGAATTAAAATTACTTTATTTTCAGAAAAATAAAGAAATAACAGAGCTTACACGTTTACTTAAGAGACAATAAGTCATGAAGTTTATTAAGAAGAAATTAAAAACTTCAACTGTTTGATGAACACAACAAACAGGTTTTGGCTTACAAAAAAGGGCCTTAAAACATAATAAAACTGCAAGTTTAAAACTTGTGCTTTAACTCCTAAACAGATCTTTTTTTACCTCAAATAGAATTTGCTGGATTCTCCAGGTTTTGCCTATAAGGCTATCATGAATTATCTACACATTTCTTAATTTTAAGAACACTGCTAGTGTGGCTATAGCTGTTAACTTCCTACCAAGTCATTTCAGAACTTAACACAAAATAGAGGCTTTTCTACCACTTCAAGTCACTCCAGAACACGTGCAAACTCTAAGGCTATGAGCTTTTGCCATTCTCACCACAGTAAGATATGAGATCAGGTGTTACTATTTTTAAAAATATCAGATACATCCTTAAATACAAAGGCTTGAAATTCATAAATTTCTGATGAGCTGATCCATCATCTATATCCCTTCCTATGGTTCACCTCCATTTAAAACTGGTTTATAATACAAGTAAAACACCTTTGATTTTTTTTTCCCAGGTTGGTTCTTAAAAAAATACTGCAACAGAGAGGATTTTCCATATCTTTGAGTCTTACAGGTGTTTAATTACATTCACCTAAGCTTACTTGGAGTTACAGCTATTACGTTGCCTGTTTACTAATCAGTCAAGGTTTCATTTGCTCTTTTTAAAATTCACTGCTCCTATTTCCAGTTTCTAATCTAACCACTCCCTATATATTTTTCCTCTTGTCCTATCGAGTCATAGTCACTTCTCACCTGAAAAACTGTTGACCTGCATATAAGAAAATAGAAATGTGTTAGGGCACCGGATAAAACAAAATACTTACCTTCCCATTCAAACTCATTGCTGTTTTCTGAAGGAGTATCCAAATCGTCCAAATCAATCTCTCCACTCTCATCCAAGTCATCAGACAAAACAGATTCCTCACTGTGATCCAAAGTTAAGCTAATATCTGGAGCCATTAATTTCTTCCTCACTTTGGTTCCATTAACCTCTATATTTAAAAAAGTAAATTATTTATTTTCAAAGCTGAAGCAAGTTTAGATAAGCCTATTAACAAGACGGAAGAGCACAGTGCTTTCTCAGAATGCATTGTAAGTCAATGCCCTGAATTTATACAGTTTCTCTTTGGAGTAGAACAGCACTTAAGAGGTGAAAGCTCTCAAGTTCTCAAGACCGTAAGTTTACCCAACTGCATACACACTATGATCACAGTGGGAGACCACCACACTCCCTACAGAAGAAAAACCTGAAGTGCTGTCACCACCTAAGCAACTACTGCCCCTATTAACTATATCAGATAACTAACTCACTCTTGAAAACAATGCAATAGATTCATGCCCCTAGGCCTTTGTTTTGTTAGGTATCTGTAACATCATAAGCATCTTTTGATGAAATAAAAATTATTATACAAGCTGCAGGGGGGTGGGGGAGAAGGTTGACAGACAACAGTGAGGACAGAAAATTGAAGAAACTATGAGATGAATACACATGCTTCAAGACACAAGATAAATACTTGTGTGATTTAGACAGCAATTGAAAGCAGGGAATAAATAAAAATGACTGGTCTGGCACTGGAAATGCCACAACTAAAGCAGACTGACAACACCCAGAAAATTTACAAATGTGAAAAACCCTGTCTGTGTTATTTCCCCTCTGACCATTCAGACAGGCAACGTCCTTCAAAGGCCACAAAGGTCTGACATTTGGAACCAGAATAAGGCAGGCCCTAACTGATGCACAGAAGCCAAGTAACGAATCAAGATTATAAGACAGGTCAGGAAATGAGTGCAGTAATTAATTTTTGTACAGTATTACCTGGATAGCCCTGTTCATAGGGAGGATGAAGAGTCTCATATCTTATTCCAAACCCCTTTTATTTCTAGACAACACATTTATAATACCTCTCACATATAAAAATCTTATTTAGAATGTCGTTTGCTCAAGTCTGACTCAAAAAAAATCCCCAAACCAAACCCCTAAAAGAAAACAGAGCTTTAAAACAGCCACCTAAGTAGGGAATAGTCAGCTTGACTGGACTGGAATGTTCTTACCAGCTTCACTTTCTGTTCCAGCTGCAGCCAATATATCTGACTCAACAGGATCGTCCTCTGGCAGGGGCCTGGTACACAAAGTAGAAGCTTATTACAGAAGTTTTTTCTTTTTTAAATAACCAGCTAAACGCCAAATATATAGACTTACACACTGCTAAAAACACCACCGTTGGACAGTACTGAATTTACGTATAGCCTAAGTTCAAGCTTTCAGTAAACAAAGCACCAAAGTAGCAAGAGAATTCCTTTACAGCATTCAAGCAATCATCTGTTGATGTGACAAATGCCAAAACACTGGCTGCTGCCAGTGTGTGTCATCCTTAAGATAACGTGTCATATTCTTGCTTGAGAAAGCTTGACATTAAATACATTACAGAAGTAGTTTAGTCATGTTATTACAAAACAGCTCCAGTCAGCTGGTTTAGTTTCTTTGCAGGCCCAAGCATCACTAGCAGTCTTAACTTCAAAAAGTTGCTTAATGACATGACTTGGGCCTTCAGACACCAGTAATAATATGCAAACAATGCAGTTGCAAAATATTACCACAGAAAAACAATGCCAAACTTTGAAATTTTCACTTTAGTAACACTGGGAACTTCAACACTGGCATTCTTGTGTTAGTCAGCTCAGACATGTACAGGAGGTGATCCCTTTCCTGACCATACAGAAAGATGCCACCAAACCTTTTCCAGATTACTATGTTAATGGAAATCACTTCAAGATTATTACTGAGTGTTAACTCAGATAAAGAGGTAGCTTATTCTGGATGTTATGCATTTGATTTGAATTAAAATTAAAAACCTTGGAAAATCTTCATCTTGCCATTCTTCCTTAAACTCAACACCTTCCATTCTCCAGCCAACCTGAACTGCTAACAGAGACTCCTGATCAGCCAGAACCTCTTGTCTTCAGGACACTGGGCCACAGAGGAGCTGCAGGAACACAACAGAAGACGCCAGTTCAATACTGTTGTTATTCCTACACTTGCAATACATCCTTTCACTTATCACCAAGTTGAGATATTATGCAAAGGAAAAAACATAACAGGGAGAAGCTTATAGTTTGTTTCCTTCCCCCCCCCCCCCCCCCCCCCCCATACGAGACTGCTTATGGAATTTTATGGTTTTTCATACAATAATTCAGGTTGGAAGGGATCTCATGTAGTCCAATACCCTACTCAAGTGGGATCAACCTCTCAGTTAAAATGAACACCCTGAGCAACCTGATCACACTAGTTCACTCCAAACTGTCGAAACCTGACAGCACTTTAGATTCCATAGGAGATTCTGAGTAAGTATATGTTTAGAGAAAAAAAACCCAGACTGTAAGATCTAAAATACAACCCAGTTCTTAAAACCAAACACACACTTTAAAGACAACTATTGCAAAAAGCGTTTTCAGAGAACTCACCATGTGATGTGCAAGTCAAGCTGTGTTTTTTCAGGTTCACCCATCACCAGCAACAAGAAATCCCCAACAGTTGAACATAATAAACCATTCTGCTGACATACAAGTCCAAGCCAGTTGAAGCTCTTTGCTGTGTTGGCTCTAAAGATTGGCAGAAACAGGTAAACTTATCAATACTAATCAAAACAGGAAATGACATTTTTAAATGCAAAGAAGCAATCAACACACACCACTAGTAAATACAAAGTTTTAATGTAATCATACTGCTAATTAAGCCAGAGACAATTTTTTCCATGTGGTTAAAAAGAACCAAGTTACACTTACTGTTTTACAGGATCACCTTTCACAACAAATTTCCTCTTCTCCTGACCTGACTACAACCAGACTGATTTTAACACACCCTGCAACGCTTAAAGCTACACAAGTTGATCAATAAAAAAATATTTAAGACTATTTTTTTTGTAAAATTGCCAGTACCAGAGACAAGTCAAACACTAATGACCACATTTAAGCTTATTTTACTGATGTTTCCCTGCTTCTCTCACTCAGAAAATGGAAGTGAAATCTCTATAAGGTAGCAACCTAGCTCCGTTGAGGGTCACTCTCCTTCTTCAAATCATTTACCCCCTGCACTGCTCAGCTGCTGGCAGTATGTACCTGCGCACACAATCTCCAAGAAGCTGCCCCCAGCAATCGTTCTCCCAGCTCTCCCCCCTTGCTATTTGTCCTTTTTGACTAACATGCTGTTTGGAGCAGTTTCTTGCTGGTTGAATCATAGGACTTTCCTCCTGAAACATGTCCCCTCTCCCATCAAGACTGATGATGTTCTCAGCATACAGTTTCTCCTGGATACTAACTTGCTGAGCGTTTGCAACAATGAATTTTAAATATTTGCTTGGAGATATGATCATATTTTGCTAAGTAGTAACAGTGAACATGCACATAGCTCTTTATGCATTTGCTTCAGGACACTGAGATGAAGCATGAGGAGTTTCACAAGGTACCCTACGCAGTCAAGATAACACAGTGGTTACAATCAGCATGGAATGGACCATCCGATGCAAATATGCAGCTGCCTGTAAACAGACAATAAACCAAAAAGAAAAATCTAAACTGATGACTTTCCTCTTAAGGGACAGATGAAGAAATGAAGAAAACTAACAGTAAAAAAATGCCGCCGCCACCACCACAAACCACTCCTATCACTGTGCAGGTGGTGATGCCACTCGAACTCGCCTGCACTGCATTCACAATACAGTTGCCGCCAGACAGTTTGAAGTACGGTTTTGCTCCAAACAGTTTTCTTACCACGCTTCTGAAGAATACCAAATGCCAAGTAACATCTATTAATTTCAGATGTACAGCATATCAGTGCAGAAGCAATTCCTACCTGTATGTATTCAATTATATTGAGACAAACTTTATACACTAAGACAGGCACAGCATTTAAGAGTTATTCATGCTGTAGTCAAAGTTTAATATACTCTTAGAAAATACTTCTCATGTTACTTAGAGAATTCTCATCAGCAACTTCTCATTAAGGTAGATTTGAAAATGGTCATTTGCTGAATACCACATAATACAAGTCCAAACTTCTTACAAGGCAAGTTCCAAGTTCAACATCAAATAAGCTTAATTTCAAATTTTTCAGTATCCTACTCAACTTGCAGACTAAGCAGCTGTTTTGGATGTTTCAACTTAAGCCTCATAAATAAAAGCACTATCATTTGTCAACTAGAAGAATGAGAAGGAAGGAGGAAGGGTAATCTCAAGAACATTTAAGAAGTGCTGACTACAGAATGATTTTACATCACTAATACAAATGCTTACAGTGTGGGGCAAGGGAGAAATCTCCTATTTCTGCTTATACAAACTAAAGCACAGTTTAGAATAGCCTTCCTATAGCCGCTCTGGTGGTGCTGACATCTTCTGGTTTTGTTATGCCAAAGTCTATTTTTAATTCTGCTGTAAATCAAAGATCTAAAAGCTCAACTTGAAAATTGTAATATATTGTAATAATGCAAGTATTTATTAGCCAGGTAGAGGAAAGCAATTAATTTCCTCCTGATCCTAGCACTCTTCATGGCCAACTCAAAAAGTCATGGTTTCCGAGAACAGCAAGCCTGGTCATTTTTACTCTGTTGCTCATTACTTTCCATTTTACTTGAAGAAATGGAATTGAAAGACTGGAAGCTATCTGAAGGTCAGAAACTTCAACACATCAAAGAACATCTGGATACAGGATTGCCATGTGGTTCTGTTCTCTTACCAGAGCCACTGGACTTTGGTGCTCAACAATGCCTTTTATATTTTTAAGTGTTTCAGCAGGCAAGTTACCATACTACAAGAAGGAAAAATCTATCACAAGGGAACACATCATTAAAAATGCATTATTCTTCCACTACAGCTAACAAACAGATTTCCATTTCCACAACACCAGGTTAAACCTACTTCAGTTTGCATCTGAAGAGTATTACTGCTTGCACCAGGAGTCAAGTATCAGTGTTCTCACCCTTTTTCCTGGAAGAGGAGATAATTTTCAGAGTTCTCTCGTTAATACCGAGCTGGCTTAGTTAGTAGGTGCTGGAACAGCAAACAACAGTGTTAAGAAGCCTATTACGAACTGCCATTTTATTCAATTTAGTTTACAGCTAAACAGAAACTAGAATATGTCCCAGATACTTAAAAAAGAGACAACAGAATGCATGAGATCACTTTTACTCATGAAGTCAAAGACCCCTCACAAAAGTTTTTCAGGCTTTCACCCTTGAGTTCTCAGAGGAATACAGAAATAAACAGGAATTACGCATTGACGTGGTCATACCTGCCTATCCAATACAAAGGCCTATATTCAGTCCTCACTCAGCACCTCAGCATTTGAAGTAGAATAAATATGAAGTTTATTTTGCAAGACAATTGCAACAACAAGCACACTGTTGAACTATGTACCTGATTGGCAAAGAGCAGCATGCTGTTTCCATCTCAGAAAGCCGAGATCAACTTTGAAAAAAGGGAGCCTACTTTTTTCTACACTCCTCCCTCACCATTTCAACACAAACATTAACTGAGCGTCAGTGGAGTGAATTCCAGGTTACAGGCATTAAAGAGGTGCCTCTACGGGTATTTTTCACGTTTGGTTTTACAGCAAGCCAAAAGTAAGGAACAGATATTTTCTGCTACACCCATCCACATGGTGCAGCTCAATATAATTTGTTGGTATAATTTTTAAGTGGTTTTATAACCCCATTGGCTTTTTGACTGTGGCCACAGTAGCCATGATCCCAGGAAACGTTTCCCACATGTGAAGATGGACACCTACATTTTATCACTTGCATGTTCGCATAAAGAGGCGATGCAAGGACTTTCACAGATAACAAGTGGGGTTTTTTTAATTCCTTTGTCTCCTTTTAATCCCTTCTCTGCGTCAAAGCATGGAGCAATCACCCAGCTAAAAAACTTGAAAACACTCTTGCTGTCGTCTATCGCGGATGCTACTTCAGACTCTGTGTTCAGAGCAACAGAAGGATCCGCACTTGGGGGTCACTGCGATGCATCTGAAGGTAAATACAAACTCATCAGACAACAGACAAAACCAGTATGTACCCTGCAGAAATGCAATCAATATAGCTTCGTCAGATCGCAATACACGCACAAATTCACCAACAATAACCAATTACGACTTAGTGTATTACGGTAGCAGATGGAAACGAGGAGGAACGGAACTGGAAGGCACTGGGAAGCAGTGGCACCGCCTGTGCCATCGCTGCGCACTGTGGGTCTGGCAGAGCCACACCGGGGTCACCCCCTCCCCCCGCTCCAGCCCACAAAAGGGGGGTGGGGGTGGTAAGTCTCGGTAACGGCAGAGACCCCCCAGCCCCACAGCGAGACTGAGGCTGAAGCTCGCGCTGCCCGGGACGGGACGGTCCAGGTGTAACACTCGGTACCGCTCCTGCCGCCGCCCAGCAAAGACCGCACGGCGCCCGGGGGGGGCACCGGCACGGCACGGCTCGGCTGTCCGACCGGCCTCCCCGCTGCGGGGCCGGGCCCAGCTCGCCGTCCGGGCAGCGCCCGCTGGGCCACCCGCCGGCGGCTCTAGCAGCCCGGGACTCCTAACCGAGCCCCGCCGCGGCAAGGCCCCCGGACCCCGGACCGAGCCCCGCCGCAAGGCCCCCGCCACCCACTGCGCCCCGCGGCCCCGCCCTGCGCCCGCCCAGCCCCGCCGAGCAACGGCCCAAGGCCTGGGGGTCGCCGCTGTAGCCCCCTCCCGCGGCCGTACCTGGTGGGGGACCTGGCGGGGCGGGGGAACGGGACGGGCTGCGGCCTCGCCCGCGCCGCGGCGGAAAAGCCCCGCTCGGCTGCGCGGCCCCGCTCACCCGGAAGCGCATAGGCCGCCGGCCCACGTGACAGCCGCCCTCCGTGGCGGTTGGCGCCTCACGCACACGCGCAACGTAACGCGCTGCGCCCCCCCACCCCCCGCGCGTGCGTGCGCGCGCGCCTTCCCCAGGCGCGGCGCGGGCGGGGCGGGGTCGGGAGCGCGCGGGCGGGGCCGGGAGCGCGCTGCCTCCTCCGCGCCGCTGAGGCGCTGCCCGGGCTCGGCTGTCGCGCCGCTCCCGCGTCTCACGGCAGCGTTTACCGGGGCGGGGGGAGGCCTGCGGCGCGGTGAACAGGCACAGGGTGGGACACGGGGAGCTCCGAGTGCCGGGGTGGTGCGCTGCGCCGCGTACCCGCGGGGCGCTGGAGGGGAGGTGTCTGAGCCGGGAGCGGCGCCGTGAGGTAAAGGGGACAGGTGACAGCAGTGCTGCACCCCGGCGGGCAGCGGCAGAGCGGTGGTGGGCAAAACCGTGAACCGGCACGTCGTTTGGAACTACAGCTGCATAAATACGGCATCCAACATGCAGGCCTTCAGCTGCGTAAATACGGCATCCAACATGCAGGCCTTCAGCTGCGTAAATACGGCATCCAACATGCAGGCCTTCAGCTGTGTAACTGTGGCATCCAACATACAGGCCTTCCTGGGGGCAGCCGTGGTGGCATTACCTGCGCGCAGGGAAGCCAGATAAATCTCATTCTCATCGTTGTGTACTGAGAGTGGCAGCGGCAGGCAGCACTGCTAGGAGTTCAGGGTGGAAGGTTTTGGCTAAGATGTAAATTTGCCAGTGATGCTGTTACACAGACAGCCACCAACTTGGTGGCACTTACATAGCACATCTGTTGCCCAAGGGTGAACAATGCAACAATAGCAACAAAGTTTGTTTTATGGTACTGAAGGAATGTGGAATAAATGTGACAGATGTGGAGAAGAAGTGTGGAAAGAGTTAAAAAATAACGTAAGGGGGCACAAAATGAATGGAGGAAACCAAGAGAAAGAAAAGTACCACAAAAGAGAAACAGGAAGCACAGGCACCCCAACCCACAAAGGCACAATCTGCAAATAATGGGAAAAAGTAGTTATAAAGGTAAATTAATTAGAGCATTTAAAATATAAATAACTGTCCTTGTTTTGGCTGGGACAGAGTTAATTTTCTTCCTAGTAGCTGGTGCAATACTGTATTTTGGATTTAGTATGAGAACAATGTTGGAACACACGGATGGTTGTAGTTGTAAGTCAGGGACATTTCAGTTTCTTCGGCCCTGCCAGCGAGGGGGCTGGAGGGGCACAAGACACTGGGAGGGGGCACAGCCAGGGCAGCTGACCCGAACTGGCCAAAGGGCTGTTCCATACCATAGAACATCACCTCAGTATATAAACTGGGGGGGCTGGCTGGGGGCTGCCGATCGCTGCTGGGGACCGGCTGGGCATCGGTCAGCGCAGGGTGAGCAACTGCACTGTGCGTCATGCAGGGTTGGTTTTTTTTTTGAGTTTTCCCTTTCTCTTATCCCTCTTTTCATTATTAGATTTTACTTTTATTTCAATTATTAAACTGTTCTTATCTCAGCCTATGTGTTTTACCTTTTTCTGGTTCCCCTGGAACTCACCAGGGAGGCAGGGAGTGAGTGAGCGGCTGTGTGGTACTTAGTTGCTGGCTGCAGTTAAACCATAACAGGAGTTAATGTCATGCACAGTAGGTGGCCTGTGGCCTGTAGGCATTATTGTGGCATAAGTTTATCAGATAATAGTTACTAATGTAAAGTGACAGCTAGCTTAAGTATAAAGAAGGGGTTTGTAACTACTGGTGGGAGAAATACAGTAAAATAGCAAGGGGAAGCAGCAAAAGGCAAAAAAATATTGTATCCAACCATCTTTGTTAACATCACTACTCCATGCTTAAGGACATTATCTTTTTCTATCTGCTCCCAGCTGCACCAAACTTCTTACTGTTGCCAGTGTACTTGGGAGCTTCCTGTGCCTGTAGCACCCCAGCTTTTAATAGTGAAGATCTCATTATGTGACTTTTGTGATCAGTTTGTAAGGTGCTTGCCTAGGTATTGAAGACTGAATGGCAAGAGAGCTCAGCCTGCCGATCTGGAGTAGCTGTGAACAGCTGGAGTTATTCCAGGGTGAGCTCAGTCTCACTAAGGTCTAAAGATAAAGGGCGTCCATGATTCCTAGAGGGGCACGTTGCAGGAAAGAAAAGTTCCCTTTCATGGGCTGCTCAGTTATCATGGATCAAAACTTACGTATTAGTTTGATGCCTGAATACCTGTTATTTTACCAGCAAATGCAAGTTTACAAAGTGTCAGAGTACAGATTTTGAACCAGTACTGTTCTATTCTGGTTTAGATAAAGTAGAAAATGGGATTAAATTATGCTGTACAGAATAATTTTATTACCCAATAGATAATCTTCCCTGTCTTTCAATAGAGCAGTAATAAATAAAGGGCCACTGTGACTTACTTATTAAGTCAAAAGGTTGGAAGTTTTCCAGCAAATTAATGTTTTAAGAAAAAATAAGTCTCATATTAAATACTTATAGTGCTTTTCTTAATGTGCTTCAGTTGTCGATAAACTCAAAACTGTCTTCAAAATGCACGAATGTCTCAGCTGCAGGACACCAGTGCCAAACTCGTGTCATGATGGTCGGCAAAGCTGTGCAATTTCCAATCTCGTACACGGGGTGGCACAGTATAGCTGGAAATCTATTAAGTGTTCAAATGTAACCCAGAAAACAAGCAAACAAGAGGTCAGAGCCAACTACTAGGGAATGTTGAATAATTCTATTTTTAAACATCAGACAATTGCAAATATAAGCAGTTTCTCACATGAAAGGTTTACCAAGGAGAACAGGCTTGAAGGAATGTTCATTCTGTTGCGTGAATTTTGTCCTGTGCATGGGAAAAATCAACTGTTACACAATTTCAGGTTGACGTAATTCACAATTAACCTTTAAATAGAAAGTAATCACCAAAAGCAACAGAATACAAAACATACACCTTTTTCACAGTCTTTTCCCATTTTACATATTAGAAAAATATTTTCTAGTATTTTTTTAAAAAAAGGGAAACCAACAACTAGATTAAAAATGCTCCCCTTTATAGAAACAGCTGAGAAATGTTGGAATTTTAAAACATTCATTTGAAAGACTTTCTCTGTGGGGTTAGATGTAGAGATTGCATTTGTATACAATTCCTTCTTGCTGTTTTCTCTGTACAGAAAGTATGAATACTGGTTTTTTTCCAACTTTATTTTGCCTGGTTTTGATTGTAAGGGCTTTGGGCTGTAGTTTACCTCTGCTTTTGTAGTCCCTGCACATAGTTTGGCTCCTGTCTTAGACACCTGTGATACAAATGACAAGAACACCACATTACAGAGTAGTAGCTTTCAGGTATGTGGACAAGAAGTAGGGAAGTAGGTAGTGCCTGATATTTTGCCTCACTTCTGATATTCCTGTTGGGTGCATCATCACCTCTTTAAAGCCATTCCGTTGTGCTCTGTTGTCATGCTGCTGTAGCTAGCTGAGTTGCGTAGCTGCATCCTCTTTGCATATCATGGGGTAAATTATGGATCAGAAGGTGACCCTCAACACTTTCTGTTGAGTCCTTCTATGACCCTGTGTACTTTCTCCCAAACCTCCCTGAGCTACTAGATACAATCCACGATGCCATAGTGAACTAGTTCTTCTTAAGTGGATTTGTACTTCCTGTCTCCTAACCCTCCTCCTTGACATTTTGTCTTTTAATAACTGTGAACAAATACCTCACCGTTGAAAAGAATTCAAGGTCCAAGTCAGATATAAGTGAAGATCTTGTGTTTGGAATTCAGCTAGAGAAGTACAAAAATACAAAGGATGCACATCTTTCGTAACAGTCAAACCAAACTGGACCTTTGCCATTTCAAGTTTCAAGGACATAGCTATTGCCTACCTAAAAAAGAGAATCTATTCATCCTCTGTGTGCATTATTTTCAGGGTTTTTTAATGTATTTTTCCTGTCAGAGAGCATCATAGTTTGTTGGTTACAAACAACCATAACAGTATGAAAGAAAGCAAGACCCAACTTGCTAGCCATAAGAATCTTCATGCCTGTGTTGGCGGAGGGGGGTGGGGGTGGGGTGGGCGGGGGAGACATAATGATTGTTTACAGAAGTTATTGATGTTCTTCATTAGTATTTAAATAAGATTTCTGTATCTAGAAGTAAAAGGTACTAAATGTATTGCTATTAGTACCATATTTGCTAACTGCTATACCCTCAAGAAAAATAGATATTAAACCTAAATTTTGCTTTGGTTGAAAACTGAGGGACCCGTTAACTGTGGGAATAATGTGGAAAAATAAAAGCAGTAAGAGATCTCTTGCATCTGCCTCTTCCAGATAAACAGCATTAGACCATTCCAGTGCACCAGTAGAATAACACGTGGTTGTGTACTGTTGATTGACATTCCTTAGTTTGTACTAGAAATTTGCCTATCTTAGAAAAAGGAGATAGTTACACATAGGTACAGATTATGAGGTTATGTTCTGCATAGGTGTTTTTGAGACTAAACATTCTTACCTTACTATGCCTCATAAAAAACGTCTGATCTTTGCCATTTGCAGTGTCAGCTTAATGTCTACCATAGGACTGTGTTAATAATATCATTTTTATCGTATTGTGGTCTGAATCTAATATCAAGTGTGGATGAATCTCACTGGGAAAATGTTTATGCATAATCAAAAAATCTGCAACTTCCTTCATATGAAGCTGTTGAGTTCTCAGTTTGCGTTTCTGCGTGTTCTGATGGTCAGGCTGTTACTCATACTTGCATGCAGTATGAATTCAGTGTACTTGGTTCAGCTCACTTCTTACAGTTTCTGAAAAAAACATGAAGTACCCTGTTACATGGACAGAAGATATCTTTGCTGGTTGAGCTTGAGGGGAAAACTGGGTACAATTATATATTCTTTTAATTATTCATGACTTGGGTCTGAAGTGAATGTGTATACGTTTTTCACTTATTCACTTTATAAAATTCAAAACTAAGCCCAGAAGCAGTTTTATGCTTGGCAGCGTGACAAGTTTCCTTTCCTCAACGAACCAGTCAAAGGAATTGTTCCTCAGAGAGTTTGTCATCCTCACGTATCCCAGAGAGTCAGGAGGGGAGCTGGCATTCATTACACCCCCATCACACATATGCATGTGCACTCTCTCCCTCTCCCCCCCACCCCTCTCCCTCCCTCCCTGGCTGTGACAACAAGCCCATCTCAGCGGACTGTGTTTGTACCTAGCATGTGGTTTCATTTGTGTAGCTGATTTGCAGTTCATTAATCTAGAAAGCATTGCCCAGTTCTGGTAAGGACAACATATCCATATGTATTCTGCTTATTCTGCCTTCTATCCCCAGTGCAACACACAGTTTAGAGAGACGGAAAAACTTTTTTTTTATTGGGGGTGGGGGGGGGGGGGGGTAGGGGGAAACAACTAGAGCAAAAGCAGCTGAGGAGCCAAAGCTGATGTAAACATACATTAGGAAATTGTTTTGATCTGGCCTATCAGGCTGCTGGCAATGCACTGTGCTTCCTTGGGAGACATGCAAATTTATGGGACACAACTTGACATGATTAAGGCAATGCATACAGAAGAGGTAATTGCCCTTCGGCAAGAGAATGGTGTCAGAAATCAATGATTCTTTATGTTCTTGGCAGTACAGGTAGGATCATGAAATTAGGGACCTCTTGCAGATTCATTATAGTTTAGGTGTTGGGTTGGGTATTTTTTAAACTTGTTTTTCCAGCTTTTATGGTTGTATTACTATTAGTTGTTTGTCTTGCAGGGGAACCTAAGGAGAACAGTCAATTTGTAGTCTTCAAAACCTAAATCTGTATGTGCTGATACTGTGATAGCTTGTTGAGTCTGGAGACAACAACCACAAAACAACAAAACAAGAGTGAAAACAATGCCACAGGGAGGCACCAACTTCAGCTGTTCGCTCACAGCAGTGGGGTTCTTCACTTTGAAATTTAATTATCAGAGGCACTGACACTCGTTGACAGACATGTGCTCAGAACTCATCCACATGCCTGAGTGGAGTCAGATTCATCTTGTGCCAGGGTTAATTAAAAATAACTGATCACTACCTGGGAATTTGGGGGTAAGAATGGCTGAACTTAAGGTGAAAGACTCCATATCCTATTACTACTCCCCTGGGTCAGCCTAGCAAATAGCTAACTGTAATATCTTAATTAACCATGTGTTAGAATCAACCTTATTCTCCCTCACAAGCTGTATACGTTGCTAATTGCAATAGGTAAGCATACAGGAGCACAAGGGAAGCAGCCATTAGTGCCGTGGTGGGGCAGTTAGGTTTCCCACTGTACTGTGTAGCAAGGCAAATCTGGTGTCACTGGGGTGGTGCTGAAACAGCACCCTTTAATTTAATGCAAACCCTTCCAACCCCCCCAGACAAAACAGGCACTGCAGACAAAGGCTGTCTTTGCATTCCTTTCTCCTATTAAGTTTGGCAGAGGCAGAAACTAGTAGGAAGAGCCCAAGTGTGTCGCTCTGGAAACTGTCATCTTTCATACACCCACTATACTGAGGGTCTCCAACGCTCATGTTCTGCTGCTGGGAATGCTCAGGAGCCCAAGTGTCAATACAGCCTTGCCGCACTGCTGGGGGCACAGGGAGAGGGAAGGGGAAGTGTCTTGTATTCTGGCTGTGCACAGCTGGTGTGTGATTCATCAGGGACTTGTACCATCTGGTACAGACGAGAGTCTGATCATGTTACACAGTGTCATTATCAGAAATAGGGACTTAGAAGAACATGGCAAAGCTAGGATTAGTTTGCTGGTGCAAATTTAACTTTTGAACTGCAAACCTCACATGGAGAGGCTGACCGCTTCCAAAAATCCCATTCTCCAGTTGTCCAATGCACAGTTGATAAATACTTGATTTTCTAGGTTCTGCTAGCTGGATAAAAGTGTGTAATTTCTTGTGGATTTTTAGGTCTAAAAATATAGTCCCAAAGTCCTTTCTGAAGAAGCTAAAATGCTGTAAATTAGGGTTTTTTCCATACCTGTCCATCAGTACACCATTTCTTTGACATTTCCTCCACTGGTACCTGTCATGTTCTCTTTAAATTAATTTTTGGTTCTCTGTTGCTTTATGTATTAAATGCAGTTTTTTGAGGTAATTCCCATCTAAGCTTTCTCTGTCAGTCCCTGGCCCTTCATCTCTGAGCTTTTATTCAGAATACTTAAGATTTTATCCTAGCCATTAATTTTAATTTTCCAACAGTATTTTTTGAAGAATAGCTAAATTAAATCATTTTTGCAATTAGTGTCAAATTAATCCATAATGGAAGGTAGATAACAGCAGAGATGGAGTCTCTCAGATTTTGACGGATACCCTCATTGAGTTTAATGTTTTGTATAATATCTCCTTAAGTGAGCAAACAGCTCGCCTTGACGACTTCCTTCCCTCACACCTAAGCTGCTGGCCACATAGAAATAATATCTTTGGTTATGGGGAAAACTAACTCTCTTTTTACATTTCTTGAGTTCTGAGAGGGAATGTTGTTAGCCTGATGGTATTAAAAAACATTTTTTGGCATTTTTTGGCCTTATCTCTGGCACTTGATAGCTGATGGTTGCTGAACCTCCATGGAGTGTAACATATGAAGTCTACCACAAAAAATAATAATTTTTTAAACTTGTTTTCATAGAGATAGGCGAAAAAGAAGCCAAATTATTAGTTTAACCAGTGGAAATCAAGGAATCTCCAGCAGGCACGCTAGTGGAGAGGAGGCTGGAAATGGGATAGCAAGACCAGTCATCTCAGGATCAGTTCCTGGATCAGCAGCAAGAGTTGTGTCTGAACGTACCTCAGAATCTTAGGACTCTGTCATTTAGCCTGATGTAAGGAAGCAAACACACCAGTACTTGTATTCGGCTCATTTGAATGTTTGGCTATAGACAAATCTGTGCCTGAAGTGCTTTAATTTGAGGTACCAGATTCTGAGCAGACCTTCAGCTCAGACCTGCGATTAAGCTCAGCTTGATTTTCTCTGATGATTAAATGCTTACTTTTGTCTGTTCAGGGTCCTCAGATAGTTTCATTTTCTAAGACAATGTATTTCTTTTTTTTTTTTTTAAGTAAGCAGGGATATGCATGTAATGGTTCATTTATTCTGTCATTATATGGCATCACTTAAAATTAAGTGATCAGTTTAAGCCAAAACTTCATTTTGTGCCTGATCTGGCCTACCTGACTTCAGTGACAGTTTTTTTTAAAGTAGTATTGTGTTAAGGATTACTGTGATTCAAGAATAGATGATGAGTTTCTAAAAAAATATCTCCGACGTTTAAGAAGACAAGTAGGCAGTTCTGCTGGGGTAAGATTGTTATTTTTTACTGGGTTTGGATGAGCTTTCCTTACAAACTCTGTGAACATCCTTTGGGCTTGTTCATATCCTACTAGTCTGGCAAAATTCTCACAGGCTACTAGTAGAGCTAGTAAACAAAACCAACCAAAAAACCCCAAGATACCAAAAACCAAAAAACCTCCCAAACATTAGCCACTTTCATCACAAGTAAAGGCATATACTTTGAGATCCCAGGATTAAACACAGAGAACATGCCTGGGTAAAATTAAATAACTTAAGTCCTTAAACCAGAGGTAGTGAGACTTTCAGCAAGAAAACAATATTTTACCTTTCTGCATGTATAAGGGCCCCAAATGATGATGCATCTTGGCTGCTGCTGCACTGGCAGCTCAACTTAAAAAGCCTGGCTGCACCTTTCCGGCAGAGGATGTCGTACTGTCACAGTCTGCAGAAGAAAAAAAGTTGTCTGTTTCCTTTCTGCTACAGTTTACAGCCTGTTTTACCAGCACAGGTCAAAAGCTGTGGTAATTTTAACTAAATTATTACATTACTAGGTTAACGAGTAAAAGCTGTCTTTGCTGGCTCTACCATGGAAGCAGTAACAGAACAAGTGGTCCTGATAACCCCTCCTGAATTGGAGATGATGAATGGAATCCTTTCGGATGCCTTTGGAATGAAGATGGACATACAGAAAGTCTGTGTGTAATTTTCAGTTCTGCTTTTATTATGACCTTAGCTAAGGACAGTCACAATCTAAGGTGTGGGTGTTTAGTACCCCAATTCATAAACAAACTGTGTAGACTATAAATTCTTCTGAGCGAGAAGGATGTTAAGCTGTTAGTTTTGCACAGTGTGGCTTTGGCTTTGTCTGGAGCTACTTAATGTTGCTGTAGCAGAAATCAACAATACCAAACTATTGATTTAGGGATCATTTAAATTCAGTGTTAATGATATTTGTTCAGCTATAGTCCATGTATGAACCTCACAAATGAGAAATACTCTGAAGTCATTGAAAATCCTTCTATGAATATCCTCTGTAATATTTAAGCCTTTCAATTTACTTAATGCTGAGCTGAATGTGTGAGCTCTGCAATGATTAATGAGATCTCTGAGAAAGGGAACTCTCCCTCAAATACCGTTGCCTTATAAAGTTTGCACCTAAATTCTTCCAGAGACCTAATTTATCATTTGTGGGTATCAGTCTGCTCTCTTGCAGACATACAGTGGATCTCAAGTTCTGTAGAAATAGGGAAGATAAGGAATGGAGATACAAGCACAGCATTTTGCAGCCAAGTGGTCACATATGAAATTAAACCAGTCCTATTTGTTGGCTATAACATTGGGAAGGAGGAGATTTTTCCTGAAAACAGAACTGAAAATCCTTTGCATCACTGCTATTCACTCTAGGTAAGCAAAAGTCAGTACAGATTTGGCTAAATTTTGTTCGATTCACAGCCAAATAAAATGTGAAAAGCACTGTCACACATGTCAATGTTACGGCACCATGAGATAATAAAAAGGCAGTAAGAGATGTCTGTTGTGTCCCAGTCTTCAGTGTATCCCCCAAACATGCAAAAGAATTGAGCAAACCAGAAAGAGCCTTCTGCAGTGGAGCAATCTAGAATATTACCCTTAATTTCCAGCATATTTACAAACTGCTATTACTAAATATGACTCATCAAGATTAAAAAAGAAAAATAATTCAGTCAGAGCTGTTGGCAAGTCACTATTTAATGTTACTTTTCGTATTTGCTGTGATAAGCACTAAAATTTACACACTCCTTGATAAATCATTGTTTAGCAATGTCTAGAGGGTCTAGTAAATGGTTTAAAATTGCCACAATGTAATAAATGGTTATTTGATAATGAATGAAATTGTTTGAAAATACTGTTAAAATGTCAAGTTTTAACATATAGAACATTAGTCAAAAGGAGTGCAAACATGGAAACCATAGTGACACTATAAATATACCGCAACAAATGCATTTATTTGTACAGGGCAAATAGTAGGTGCTGTATACAAACCAGTATAAATTGATATATGAAGTTAATTTCAATCTGTAAAAGTAATTGCATTGGTTTAACTTATTTAACTCTCCTTACAGTAATATTTATAGCATAGCAAGAAAGTAAAGAAATAAATTATGATAAATAGATAAAATACATAGGAAATGGGAATTGTTTTCCAGTTTAATTACGCTGTCACATAAAATTATCACAGAAATACACTATGCCGACAAGAAGAATACATTAAAATCCCATTATGCTATGCAGAGTTGGCTAGCTTTTGTGGCTGTTTAATCCATAAATAGCTTTTCATCTTTTCAACTATCATGAAAAGGTAAACTTTATAAAAAAATATAGTGGTGCAAAAAGGACAATATAGGCTTTGCCAGTTGACGGTTAGCCTGTAACACGAAACTGGAAAGCAAGAATATAATACCTTTGTCTTCAAGGATACATCTGACCACGTAGTTAAATCTGAAGGGAAAAGATGCCCACTTAGAGTAATTTTTTTTTTTCTTGGACATGACTCTTAGCTGGAGAATTTTTGTGTGGCTGTAGTCTCTATATAACATGCTCACGTATTGTAGTGATTGGACACTATTATAACTACAGTAAAAGCAGGACCAACAAGCAGGCAAAACATTACAAAAGCGCATTTGTTTTCTTCTTCCAAGCCAGATATTTGTCGTTTCAACCTGAAGTTCATCTTACCGTTTCTTTTCATGATGAACAGCATTAATTTGTGTGGTATTTTTTTATCCTTCTACTTTCTATGTCTTGGTCTGAACACAAAATGACAGCCTTACTAGAGGCAGAAAGATGCATGTAATTCTCTGAAAGGGACTTGATTTTTCTTCTTCTCAGTTTTTTTTCAGAACAGTTGAAGCTTAGTTTGCTTGCTTAGAATATAGGTAAAGAACACTGTAACGCAGCAATTAGTGCTAATAATACGGCTGCATATATTTTGACTTCTCAGATATATTGTAAATCTTGCTGTATTTTAAAATTTGCAACTTTCAAAGCTGTGTGATTAAGTAGAAGCTGGCGATTTACTTAATAATAATAATAATAAAAAAATTAGTCTTTAGGGTTCCAATAAAAAGGTGGAAAATATGATTCTTCAGAGACTTCAAATTCATAGAAAAAATTTTAATACAGACTTCATTCATTTAAAAAAATCATATTCTTTTTAAACCTACTTTATAAATCTTTAGCATCTGATTGATGAGGTTTGATCAATGAGGATAAGCAATACTCTGGGTAGAAAGGAAATCTCTATGAAATATCTATGAACAGAATACTATGTGCAAACTGAAACCCTAAAAGATAAGGCAGCTTCCTGTGTAAGATGAGATTTAGGTAATCAAAAGATATTCCTAGTACTTGTCATACTTGTATAAATTAAATGAATGGACTTGCTCCAAAACTTTATTCCAGCTCTTTAAAATTATGTGTATGCTGCAAGAATGATTTTTTAAAGCTGTCTGTCACTATAAAAGAATGGCTATAACTAAAGTAAGCTATCATTAGACTTTGGAAGGGATCACTTATTATACTCCAAAATGGCCCGCTATTTACAGTTCTTATTAAAAAAAATTGAATGTGGAATGCATTCAAATTTCAGCAAAGTTGTAATACTGTTAACTTGCCTTCTAACGGTAGAAATTATATTTTTTCTCATCATAATAAGTTATAGTCCTTATACTACCACATGAGCATTTCAAAAGGACAAAAATTGAATTCATCATTGGAATGTCTATGGAAATCAAAGACAAGCACTTTGATTCTTATTGTTAGTTTCTGATGCTAACCCATTTGTACCTTTGGTGACACATGTACAGTTATGGGTTTTGTGGCTTTTTTTTAGAGGGGCTTCTGATTTTATCAGTCCACAAATTAGATAAAAGCCTAAATTATTTATATATATATATATATATATATGTATAATGTTATGTAAACTACACTGAAAGCTAGTGCTTATCTTCAGTAGCCCCAGATATCCACCTCAAAGTATTTTCAGAACTGAGGGCTCAAAACACAGCAGCCATAACTATCTCTCATTAAAGATCTTGAAAATCAACTGCTGTAATTGTTGGGAGTTTAGACACTATCATTATGAAGACATATAAAGACATATTTAAAATAAATACAACTAATCCTAAGAAATATTTCTTCTAGGTTTTGCCCTTTATAAATTGCGCCACTATAATTTTTGCTTGGAGAGCTGGGTTTAAAAAAATGCAAAATGAAACTTTACCAGAATCAAACCTCTTTTTAGCAAGAACCATGAACTTGGCTTCAACGGCTTTAATTTGGAGGTTCTCTGTAAGATTTGCATTGTTGTAAACATTTCATGCAACAGTAAAGGTAATATCAATTTAAGGAGATAAAATATATTAAAAAAAAAAGCGCTAAGTGATATTGAATTACGAAAGGACAGCCCAGAACTGAGCGATGTCAAGAATTGCTGTCTTTATCCTATTAAAGTCATTTAAAATCTTTGAAATTTTATCTTTCTATGAAAGAAGGAGGAAACTAAGAATCTTTGCATCAATGCTTTAAGGCTTAAGATTGGTGCACACTTTTACACACCTTTTTGGGATGAAGTACTGTTCAAGCTAATAATAATAATTAGCATTAGAAATATCACAGAAATAAACAAGTAACAGTGTTTGTTACAAACACACATACACACACCCCAGGTAAAAATAGAACTAATAATATCCATCAGATTGAGTTATTACTGTTTGGCTTCACGCAGGACAATGTTTAACATCAAAACTGTGCAGAAATACTCCACAATAACATCCTAAATTCAGAGGTGTCCTGTAGGGTCATTTACACTTCCTTAATTATGGCTTCTTGGACTCCAGTCCGTTCTCAGTGTAGTCAGTAGAACCACAGCAGGAGCAGAGTTCAGGCCATTTGGCCACAGATGAGACTCTGGAAATCACTAACTTCTAGGAGTAAATTGAGGTTTCACTTGAAATTCCAGTAGTGTGCTTTTGTGCCTCTTCCATTGAGCAAGTGTCTTGGCATAACAGAAATTGTGCTTATCTTTAAAGCGTTTGCTAAGGTCTCCATTTGTCACCCTTGTGTGGCTCCTTTCTGTTGTATTTTACATGTTCATACCTTCAGCAAGAGTGTGGAGACCCTCTTATCCGTGAACATACTCCTCAAAACACAGAGAACTGAACAGAGGTAAAAACATCTATTTCTCTTGTTAGATTTTTTCATTTTCTAGAAAATAAAACTTCATACATTCAGAATCAATAATTCCTTAAAAGAAAGAAAAGGCATTGTGGGGGTTGGGGTTTTTTTGTTGTGAAAAATCAGATAATTCTTAAATGACAAATATCACTATAATGACCAAAAAAAAGGTCTTCAGAAGTCAGATACAGCACTGAGTCCCTAAAACTGAGGAAGGCGTTGCTAAAATAATCCCTCCACACTGTCACCGAAGCAGAATATGGAATTCCGGTATGTTTTTCCAGCATGTACCAAAGTTGTACTCAAACCTCCAGGGCTGTCTGTCCCGGACTTGAAGTGTTTTTACCAAACCTAGGAGAAAGTAGAAGAGCCAGGTGAGTCAGAATGTCCATCAGTTAGCATGTTGTAAAATTGGGGTTTATTAACCACTGTTGCCTACTAAGAATTTTAGCCATCTGTTTGGTAAACAGGACCCAAAGTAGTTCTGTATAAAGGCCCCAACTCAGTGTAACGTTTGAGCAACCCAGTCAGAAAAAGGGCTGTTGCTGTGCTTTACCCTCCCTGGCTGCAAGTACCTTGCTGGATCAGAGCCAGCGCAGGGCAGGAACGTACAGGCGATGCTGTGGAGCGCGTGCAAGTTACACACCAGTGGCGCTGTGGCTGAGCAGGGCCAGTCTTCCTTTCCCATGAAGTCTATGGGACACAGGGCAGTATGCTGGCAAGGCATATTGCACCTATAGTGTCTTCTGATTTGTCAGCTGGGCACTGATTAAGATACAGATGAGCCCTGTGCTAGTGAACTAAGCTCTTAAATGCAGTTTTGGGGAGGTTCAGCTGTGAGTAATTTTACAAATGCCAGCTCCGATTTTCCTTGGAACTGCATTAGCCATAAATATGGATTATTCCTGTAGGTCCTGTATATGGAGAATTTGATCTGTTTTAAAGGTTCGGCAGCAAAACGTGAACATAATCAGTTCCCAGACAGATAAATGTGTTACTTTAGTGATGTTTTGATCAGGTGACTTAGTCAAAGTGCAGAAAAAATTTAAACATTTCCATCCCTGTCTGCCTGAAACTGTTACTGTTATATAAATATATACATACACATACGTTTACATAATATACACATACAAAATATAGCAAATTTTGACAGCTTTCCTAGATCATTTTGTTTGAATAGCAAAGCAGCAAACAGGTTCCTGAACAAAAGGATAATCCCATTTCATTGCTAAAATCTAAAGTGAATTTAGGGTTTCCTACTATTTGTGAATAACTGCTATCTGAAAATATTAATTTATGACTATTATTGAGCAGGTAACCACTCAGTGCTAATAGGAACTAGCAATTAGTATATGTAAATCAACTGAGACAGCAGCATCTCAATTGCTGTTCTGCATAGAGGAATAGTTAATTTGTAGGAATACATGTTTCCAGCCCAGATTTTAAAAAGTCACGTTTTCCACTGCTGAAAACCTCAATACCTATAATATTTGTTGTGCATTTTATGATTATTCTTAATGCCCTTGCAAACACGTGTAATAAAATGCTAACAAACCGTCATCCATTGCTTAATTATGTTTATCTAGATGGATAAAGTTGGGGGGGGGGGGGGCTGAGTAAAAAATACTGTTTCCTATTTGGCAAACATAGACAAAATTTACAGCTTAATTATTCCTTGTAGTGCTGTAGAGGGATTTTCCTGTTAATCATACTTAGGTCCAGAGTTGATTTAAAAGAAAAAAAAATTGTGGATTTTTTTTTTTCAGTGAGGTTTAAAAAGTATATTGACTCCCAATTAAATCAACTTCCCCTCCAGTAGGGGATTTAAATGTTTGTGAGCCTTTACTGGGAACTACACAGGGAGCTTTTCTGACAGTGATGAAACACCTTCTGTAAGGCAAGACAAATATCTCTGAAAGTAATGTTATAGTTGCCTTCAGAAACTTTGCTTATGGAAAATATCAGAATAATTCATCTTAATTAACAAAAATACCTCTGTGTTTCAGCAACTAAGTGCAAGAAAAATAGAGGTCAGTTCAGGAAACCTTTATTCATGAGAGTATTCCACTAAATTCCGAAAGATCGCTTGTGTGCACTGTGATGCGCGTGTGATTAAAGACTGCAGTTTATCATTAGGCGTGTTTTTCAATGCTCCATGAGATCTTTTTAATTTGAAATTTTTAAACGGTGTTTTTTCAAAGCCAGATCTCTGCCAATCACCACAGGACCACTAGACAAATCAGAAATTGCGTTTTGTAGCACACTTTACTCTTCTTGCAAAGATAGCCTAGGAAGTGCTGACTGAGAAGAATCATCAACAAATCCTCATAGTATATTCTTCAGCAGAAACTGGGCAGAAGTATTCACTGCAGTGAATACTTTACATTAAAACCACTCACATTGAACTTGTACAGTAACCCATGAAAATATCTCCTTTTAATGCTGTAGCTTACCATCTTCATAGTTACCAGATAAATTTGTACATCACTTAGCTGCATTTGAAATGAACAGGTAGGCAAAAAAATGGTGTATCTGTCTTGGCTCTAACTAGCTGTGATTTCTTCTATGTTAAGTAGCTAATAAATTGCTTTCTGCTAAGTATTTAGAAGTACATACCATGAAGAGTTATTAAGTTCCGTTTCTCGCAGAGTACCTTCCCAACTTGGCACAAAACCTGCCTTTGTTGCACAAACACAAAAAACCACATCAACATTTTACACTGTGTCTGAATTCTGGATATGCATTAATGAAGTACTTTCCCCAATTTTTTTTCCTTATATTTTCATATTTTTTCCTGGTGTAAGAATAAGTTGTAGGTTGTTAAGCACTGGCAAGAAAAATGACACGAACATACTTTAGCTACAAGGGTTGAAAATCTGTTCAGTGAAATTATAAGTAGAAAAATCTTAATCCAAAACCCCATACACAGATATTGCTAAGGTCTCATTTATCAGCCCCAGTAAAATCCTGAATTAATAATTTTTGCATAGATTTGAACCTATGCTACCAGATAAGTTATGTAAACTTAGAAATTCACTACTTAACTATTTGCCTTCTATTTGCTGGACATCAATGTAGTTCTTGGGTAGCCTATTATGAAATGTTGAACAATTAGCTATATTAGTAGCTCTTGAATACATCTTTGCATTAGAACAGATTATACTTTAAGAAAAACAGCTAGAAAAGTTTTTTTTTTTTCTTAAAAATAATATATAAGAAACAAAGCAAATATTTATTTCCATGGTGTTCCACAGATCATCATGTTGCAATGAAGAATATGTAACAGCATGAAAGTAATAGTCAATACTGAACAGTCACACCAGCATAGTTACAGAAAAGGGTGTGACTTGGGCTTTTTCTGGTGTCGTCATGCCAGCAAAAATTTTGGCATGCACAAAGGTACACAGCTTTAGAAGGTGCTTTTAAAGACTTTAAAAGACTTGTGTTGTTTTCATGGAATTAGCTATATTGGTGTGAAAGATTTCCTACTGATCCCTGTCCACACTAAAGGAACTTTTTTTACTTTTCGTTAAATGATTATAAAGCAGCAGGAGCTGTTTTATTTTTTTTTTAAGCTAGAGACATGCCCTAAATAAGACCTGCTTTTTACATCAGAATTTTTTTAGAGCATGTTCTTCAAATCAGAAGAAAAAAATAGGAAAAAACAAATTAAGTCTCAAAAGTGAGCTTTTAGAACTGCTTATAATGCTGGATGCTAGCATACGTGTAGTTAGGAAAAGGTAAAAACGAAAAGATAAGGAAACATTGACATTAGGGATGCCATGTATGGACTTAAAGCTTTTGAAACTCAATACAAGGTACCCCACTGCAAAACACAGAAGCAAATTCACAGCCTTAAAAGCATTGCTAAAAGGTAGGCAAGTTTCAGCAAGACAAAAAATATCAAAGTCATTACTGATCATATGTTCCCTTCAGACGAAAGCCTTTCCAGACACTGATCAAATATTAAACAGAAGAACAGTCAGTATTGGCTGTCAGTAAAATCTGTAATAGAAAATTCAGAGACCTATAACTTAATGCTTTTTTCAACCTGACCAGGAGGGGAAGAAGAGTTAAAAAAGAGCAGTCCCTCACAAACTGTTAAAAAATAGTTAAAAATGTTTCTCCTTCTTTGAATGAAGGAACTTAATATATTAAATGAGGAAAATAGGAACCTTTAGTATGTTAATTCAAAAAGCTGAATCTTTGTTCCCCAAGTTAAGTAGGTGTGCAGACATAGCCAACCTTATTTAAGTCATAAGAATGATAATTAGGGTCGCTCTTCAGGAAAGCTCTTAATCATATGCTTACAGAAGTCGATAGCTTAAAATACCTGTCTAAGCACTTCCCTGAAACAGGCCTTACTAGGTGAAAGTTAACATATCATGATCATATGGGAAGTATCCGAATAATTTCATGCCTATTTATAGTCCAGACAAACATGAACTCTCATTTCTTACTCAGTTTTCACATGTAAAGGATTTCATGTAACTGTGGGGTTCCTGGTAATAGTTGGAATTTTTCAGCTGATGAAGTCTCCATCAAAAAGCTTATGAGACGTCATTCACTTTCTGTGACGTCTTAGAAAACCTGTTTAAAAAGTGCTATACGAGCCCAGAATATTAGAGCATCTTCTTGGAATGAAAATTAGCTATTGAGAAAAAAAAATTAAAATTCTTTTCTAGAGAATATAGACTATTTAGTACCATCTAAAAGAAAAACCAAAACAAAAAACCTTCTTCAACATTTCAGAGTCTCATAAAAATTCTCCTGGCAGATATAAAAGGTAGAATCTGTTGCGCTTATATTGATGATACAATAATTTTCTCTTAGGACGTGGATCAGCATTTAGCAAATATAACAGCTGTACTATGAATATTACAGTCTCTTGAGTTTAACTCTAAACCTGAAAAATGAAAATGCTATAAGAATCTAGATTAAATGATCTGTAGCATATTTTATATAAAAAAAAATTGGCTGTGGACCAGGTGAGTTGGTTTTGTCACGTTTCCTGTGCCCTGAATCATGAAGCAAATCCAGCAGTCTTGGTTTTACAAATTGGTATCATCTGCAGACTACAGTTGCCTATCTTTGAATAGCCTCTTAATAACATTATGGGGCAGGGAGAGAAAAAACAGCAGATAGATAGATGAGCATAGAATATTTCTAAAAACTTTTTAAAACTGTCCGATTAATAAACTTGTGAATAAGGCATGCTTGTTAAACACCTACTTGTAGAAATGCTACCTAAAGTCAAATTTATCAGACCAGTGAGAGTTTTCTTTTGATATCCTGGTATCTATGAGAAAACATTTGTTCCCCATGCTGATCTGGTAACACTACAGAGTACAATAACACCGTAAATAAAATCCATCAAGAAATTTCTGGGGAAAAAGCTGGTCATCCATTTATAGAATCAAACCCACTGTTACAGAAATTATTTTAATCACTGGTAAATAAACCCCCAAGCAAATAAAGAAATTTCCTTTAATAAAAATATCAGAGCCCATAATTATACAATTAGTTTGGGGTTTCCAAAACTGTTCAGTGGTGGCCTGACTTCTCTCCTATTGAAGTCTATAACTGGCTCAAGGGAGAGAAAGGTGCCAGGCTGGGCACTAGTATGGAGTTTGAAAAGTTTTTAGAAGGGGCATTATACTGTTACGAGACGTCAGCTTAGTGAAACCACAGCGTCACATGCAGGCCAGCTCGGGCTCTCAGAGCGCAACTGCAAAACCCCAGATCCTCCAACAGGCTATTTCAAATGCCAGTGGTCCAGATGCAGATGCTGAGGTGCGACCAGGGAGCAAGGGTACCAGATGACTGTTCATGAGCAGTGAGTCCACAAAATTTGAAAGTATGAAGCACATTTAAATATACTGTCCAACCGTTCAGTTTGTTCTCAATGGAGGTTTAAAAGAAGGACACCAGCCAGGAGCAGTGGATCAGTAATATCATCTGCAGCCACTTAATAGTCTCTCTTCTGACCCACAGGTCAAGACTGGCATGAAGCTTCCATTTGGATTGGGATGTTCGCAAGAATCCAAGCTACTGAGGAAGGTAGGTGTTTGATGTTCTGCATCTGGTGCTGGAGGCTATGGTTTTAGTATGATTTAGGTTAAGACTGTCTGCATAGACCCAGAGGGTCATATCAAGTGCTCTAGGTATCGTTAGGTTTATTAGGTAACTCTGAGTAAACCTTCCTGCAAGAAATTCTGGTGCGGTAGCAAAAGCCAGATTCATTGGTTGTGTAGTGTAAGTCTCCTGTAGGAAATTATTGTGTGAGTGCCTTTCAGCAAATATGAAAATATTAATTGTACTCAGTTCCTGAAGAAATCCAGGATTCCTGAAGACATTTCTACAGGAATTGAAGTCTTCCACACTCCAAGGTACAATCTTGCTATTTTAAGGGGCTGTGCTGAAAGAGAGAGCAGCCTGTAAGTGGAAAGTGGCATCTCCTCTACTCCCTGTTTTGTCTGGTTAAGATAAGGGCTGATGAAAGCAGATTAAAAAAACCCCCACAAAACAAGAAGCCAAACCACACCACAATCCCAGGGTGGTGCCAGGAATGGAAACTCAGCAGCAGCAGCACGGATCACTGCTTCTTCTTTCTCCCACCAGCAGTCAGCCCGGTAACAGATTCACCATTCAAAACCAACAAATTCAGCTCCAGCCATCATAGGATATAAAATCAAAAGAACATTTTCTTTCCTAACCACTGTCCCTACTGGACTCCTTCTGAGAAAAAAGCAGGCTACAGTCCCCCCCCCCACTGGCAGCAACGGTGCCAAGGAACCAATGATTCCTGTAATCTATTAATAACTGCCCTTCCACCCCCAGACCAAGGTTAGGTGATAAATTCTGCAGATTTAGAATGAGGAAGCAGAAATAAAACTGAGCAGTGGATGTAGGCACTTCCAAATTTTGTCCTTAGTAAGATTTGAAGTTAGGAAGGAGTGGAGAGACACAGGTATCAAGACCACTTTTAGTGTGACTGTTTTTAAACATAGGATACAAGATCCAGGAACTATAGTATATGTTTCAGGATGTAGCTGGAGTCAGACTGAAGTCAAGTTATTTAATCTGTTCAATTTGTATGCCAATACAACACAACAGGAATACCTGTTTTACAGCCATATTGCCAGTTATCAAAAAACCCAATTTGTAAATAAAATGGAGGACACAATAGCAAAACATCATACACCAACTTGAAATACATTTGTAATAAAAAACTCATTAGGGAAGAAATACGTCTTTTCATACTCTTCTGAATGAATTTCTGGCCCTCTTCCATAAAGGTCAGGATTTCAAATGGGGGAAAAATTGCAAAACTGCTTTGTGCTACTAATATGAATGTTTTGGAAAAAATGGCATCTCTCCTTTACCAGTTGAGAACCATGACGTAGCATGCATCATAGCTTAATATCCATTTACTGTATCTACAAATTAGATCACAAATAAAAATTTATCTTCATCCATCCAATAAAGAATATTACCTTTCAAGCATGACTATATAAAATGGGAAACTTCCTTCTTAAAGATTGAGGCAATGAACAACCTTTCTTCATCTTTCAGCAGCGCTGCATGTGATAAAATACTAGTATGTTTCATGGACAGTTGGAAAGCTGAATTTTTGCGTAAGATGTATATGTATTGCCTTCAAAAATTAATTAAAAAATTTTACTATGATCCAGAATTTTTTATAAATTGTATTATTCAGTATTTGAAACTTAACACTAGACATGGAGGGAAACCTGCCTTTAGAAAACCAACATACTTGACCATGTAAATTTTAAATACAACTGGATAACCACGATAGCTTTTGTTTTAATGGCTATTTTCAAAGATGTTCAAAGGTAGTAAGAAGTAGTTTAAGGAGCAGCAAATACACCAAAAAATCACAAGCTGCAGATGTTCATAAATACATGAATAGGTTAGTGTCTGTTACAAAACCACAGTTATAATTTCCTTAAATTTTTTATTCACTGTATTTTCTCAGTGGAAATCAAGTGAACATAGGTCTTCCCAACACACAGTAATACTTCTGCTACTGCATATTTTATAATCGAAGACCAGGATATTTTAATTTAATGGAAATTATGAGAAAATAGCAAACATTGGGGAGTGGGTAATAACATCTGTTTTAACTTTAGTTTGATGTTCCTCATATCATTTCACCTGATCTATCACAGAGCTGGCTGTGTTAGTCCATTTAAGGCAGTCTGAAGCTACTGGAATAAAACACTTAACTCAACCTGTATGACATAAAAGGAAGACAACAAAGAAAAGCCAGTTAACTACTCTTCATGAAATCCTGCAGCCTGCTTTCATTTTACATTACTGTTTCCACTGGTGTTATAGTTATGCTTGAAGACACACTTAGCCATGTACATCTTTCTATCAGGCCAGAACCACTCTCTTCTTCACTGGTGGTGTCATCATCTTGTCATCCTTTTTCAGTTGCAGGACATCTGAAAGATCCGAGTTCTTGGTGGTAGGAAATGTGGATAGGTTATTAGCAGAGCTGTTTGATGCAGTTTCAAAGAATTCTGCATTCTGCTTTGAAGGCAAATAATCCAAGATACTTTTGGGCACACAGAACCTGAACTTCTTTCTTAATGGAGTTTTAGGCCACATTTCAGTGGACCCCACTGGAAGTGCTTGTGTAAGGACATGATAGAACTCAGAGTGCAACGTCTTCTACGCCATCTGCTTAGGGGCTTAAAGCAGAAAGCTTTCAGTGTTAAAATGCATGAGATAGAACATATAAGAAAAAGAGCACTGTGAAAACTATGGCTTTGTCTCAATCTTATAAAGAAATCATTCTTTTGGAAGATAATAACACTAGGCAAATTATGTACCCTTTAGGTAGTAAATCTTTCAGTGAAATCAGCTGGACCATAGATCCCAAGCTGGGGCTCTCAGGGAATTAATCCAGAATGTAAGTCATAGAAAGCCAAACATTTTAACACTTACTTAATTAAACATTGTGACCAGTATATGTATGCTTGTAATTAGACATTCACAAATGTTACGAAGACTAAATTCAGCATCACATACAAATTGTATTCACACCCCCTTCCTAAATTTCCATCAGTCTTAAACATGTAAACAATGCTTGTGCCATCACTGGTAATGAACATGGGCTTACCTGGATCTCTAGAAGGGTCTGGGTTTTTTCATTGTCGAAGGACTCTTCATTGACTACCATAACCCTAAAAAACCCCAGCAAAACAACGTCAACAAACCTTAACATTAGAAGCCTAATATACAATCAACTTATAAACAATTTCTGCCTGAAGTCCTGGACGTTACCTGATGTTTTTCCACTCTTGGTCTTTATCCAGACAAATTCTCCATGAATTTGATGGATATTTGACAATTAAACCACAAAATATAACTTCAGGATTAATCCATTGCTCTGATAAATCCTACTAAATTAAACTAAAACAGTTTTGTTATTCTAGATCTTGATTAAAAGTTGCTATGCCATAGGGCAGCTGGGTGCTTTAGTTTAACCCTGGACTTACAGCCACATTTCTGCTCAATTAAGAATGAACACTACATTATACACTAAGACCCAAAGCATGTTTTACTTATGGAATAAATAGCACATATGGGTTTATCAAATGCTAGTCTAATTGTATTGGTGGTACATGGAATGCATGTAGGCTGTATTTCTACATTTTCTTACTCTACAGAATGGTAATACTGGATACTAGTAAGGGCAGAGGCTGGCATAATGGGACCTTCTGCTTTTTATAACAACTCCACGTAGGTTATTAAAAGGTTCAGTGATGCATCTTAACTCTCAAATGCTATTGAGAGACTTAGTAGAATTTAATGACTAATGTCAATCTACAGTAACGGAAGGCAAGATCCAGTATTTGCAAATAGATACCAAATTCTTTAGTAGTAAGCTTAAGTAGAAACTTAAATATTATTATCAGAAAAAATATAGTAAAAATATTTGCCTAATTCTACAGTAAGATTTTAAAGTAAGATTTTAATTAATATTGCTGTAAGTCTAGAATGTCAGTTTGGGTGTGGTCTTATCTCAGTCCTTTGCTCCTGAGACAGAGTTCACACTGTCACTCACACATGAAAGAAATGACATTTGGATTTTCTGGTACTTGGCAGAACTTGGAATTCTGAGCTCTTCTTGCCTTCAAATTTGATTCATATGTTCTTTTGAACAGGGCAGGTGAACAGAATATAGCTCACAGTGGTGTTTATTGTAAGCTGGAATTCTGAATTGTGAACTTGCCCAGGCCCTACACTAAAAACTGAATGTAATTGATCACTTCAGGTAGTGATAAATTTAGAATCAAGGCAGGGGGAAAAAAATAATCATCTGCATTTGAGTGATTTGCACAAAACCTAACAGAGAAAAAATGCCCCATCACTGTCGACGGAATGCATATTCTATCAAAACTACAGTCACATTCTGTTCTATTGAGATTAACTTTACCTGCTGAATGTTGTGAAATTTATTTCAGTGGCCTATGACCACCATATATCAGCATCCGACCCCTATCTATATAAAACAATAAGCATGATCTTAAGGCTGTCTTAAAGGCTGTCTGAGAGATGTATATTTACTGACATATAACCTGACTAAAGCCAAACATCATTACCCCCGTGACTGATTGGAGGGCAGCCATAACTTAGCAGTTTTATTTCCCTTCTACAGCTGAGCTCCTTGACCATGCTAGCTGAGCTGATACGGCATTTCAAGTCTTGTTATCAGCTCAATGGTTCTCTTATTTAAAAAAAAAAAAAAAAAAAAAGGGAGGGGGGCGGGCAGGACTGGAGAAGAAAAAGGAAAGGCACTTCTTCGTTTAGTCTCTATCTTGATCATTGCTGATGGACTATCAATAATTTCCACTCGGTTAAGCAGCTGGCTGAAGGTTAAATAAATTCTCCCTGGTTGTTCACATGATCATACCTGAATTCAAGAATTTCAATTTGAAGCAGATTTCTATATGGCTGCTCAATAGGAAGTTCTTACAGAGTCAAAGATAGGCTAGAAAAGAAGTTATTTTTGTTGAGAAGCATGAGAACAAAATCAAAGTTGATGGGGCAAAGCAACCACACTTTGAAATTTCTGAAAGGAAATCTAAAAGGATAGAGTAAAGGCTTCGTATGTGTATATACACACACATACACTGACTTAGATGAGGACAACAGGAACAGAGGTCATGAGTAATCCTCCAGTCAGAAGGATTCTGCCCAACTGCTTTAATAGATTGTTAAAATCTAAGAACAGCTATCCACTGATTCATGAATGAATCATATTTTTAAAAGAAAACAAAATGGGTCATGCCATTTTGCTTGCAATGTGTTCAATTATCTTGCGCACTACTTTTTTGACACCCAGAGAATTATTTACTGTGCGCACAACTACCTATGCATCTCAGCCAGTGTGTGTACCAATACGCTGTTAATAATGCATTCTGTGGACTCAGCCTTCCTCTTACTTGCATCAGCTTTATTGTTTACTTAAGTATTTAATTCTTCAGAGTATTCCTGGTTTATTTCAGTACAAGAAACTCCAAGCTCAGTATGAATCAAATACACATGCTTTCACATTTAGCTGTAGTAGGGTGATTTTGGAACAAACACACTCCTCGTTACTGAGACACAAGGAAAATGCACACTGAAATTTGTCTAAAATAATCAGAATAGTTAGTGACTTAAATAGCAGGTGCTGTCCTGTTAAAGGAGGAAAAGAATTATGGTTATGTTTTGAAGACTCATACAGCTGCTTGCCTCACACAGGTTTAAGTGTATAGTCTACTTTTACACAGCAGTTGATTTTTCTTAATCAGATTACCTGCATTTTCAGTAGTTTGCTACTGAGAGGCAGTGAACTAGTTTAGAGAGAGAAGTCAGATTCAGGTCACAAATCTGGAGTGCAAGAGTCTGCACATCTATAGTTGACCCACATAGCAAGTGCCTTGACTTGCTTCCTTCTGCTTTCACTGTTCAATATACAGAATTCCTAATACCCACAAATAAAATACCTGAACTTTGAGAGGGTGGTGGGAAATTGAGCAATAATACAAGCATGTGAAAGGGTGGGAAAAGAAGATTCAGGAAATTCCTTAGAGGTTTTCAAGATAAAGCTGGATAAAGCCCCGAGTAACCTGGTCTGATCCCACAGCTGACCCTCCTTCGATTAGGAGACTGGGCTATGGACCTCCAGAGTCATTCCAGCCTGAGTTATCCCACGACTGTATGACTCCAATTCACTGGTCAAACAGAACCGTCAGCCTGTTAAGGCTTCTAGTGAAAGCCCTGGACACAAGGACCCATCCACACCCTGCAGCACTGCTGCTTGGTGTTCCAAGGAAATGAACAGTCCCTTGTGGCACGGACATTGAGGCCCAAACCTCCTTTTTGTTCTCTATACATCAGACATTTTGGCTGTATTTTAACAATATGGAAGAAAGTATGTGTTTCACTGTAGTATAGTGCACGGTGTAATTATGGTGCACGGTGTAATTACAAAGAGCATACAATTCAGTCCTTTGCCTAGTATCCTCGAGCAGGTTTTTCAGTTTCATACATTCAAACACAATCAAAAGTGAAAATACTTCCCCTCCTCTGAAGCACCATTTCTAACTGTACAAAGAGCAGCATACATGGAACTGTGTATCTTTTCCAGCCTAGTATGCAGATGTCCAGTGCTTACTCACCAAAATTACCTCATTTCTGCAATTTGATTTTCTTTACGGCAAGAGAACAAAGATGAGATTTGGGCTTCTCTGTAAGCTTTCTTCAGGGCTTCTCAGACCACAGCCTAGGTTGTTTACCCCCCTTTTTGCTCTGAACAGCAGCATCCACCTGTCATACCAGAGGAGCCTGGAGTTACTTGCTTCTATAAGGTGACCTCTGAAACTTAAAGCGAGGGACTTGCAGACATAATAGCATGATCTCCAAATTGCTACCAGTTATTTTTTTTCCCCACTCATTGATCTGTGCTGCATGGTATTGTCCACAGACACTACCTCTTACTTAAAAGCCTTGTTGACAGAGTGTCTTGTTCCTGCCTTTGCCCTCTCCATATTATAGAAATCAGAGCAGACAGAACCTGTCGCTGGGCTGCAGAAAGCCATGCAAACAACCACCAGAATTCAGATACAGATTGCCTCCACAACAGCATTTCATAGCATAGCTTCCCAGCCAGCTGGACAGTTTGTAAACCCATTTCCCAACCCAAATCCTACACAATGAAAACCCTTGGAGCCTGCCGACTGCATAGCTTGAGAACGTTTCAGCAGGTTTGAGGCAAGGACACTTCTCTGGCTCTGTGCCTTTCCCTTGCACTTCTGGGAGCCTTGAGAAAGGCAAGGAGGATGCCCCTTGTCAGACAGCTGCGACAGTTAAACAAAAGTCCCCAAGTATTTATCTTATTCCTCCCTCATTCACAAAAAGCTTGACACAGATATCTTAACTCACAGTGAGTTAGAATCATAGACTATTTAAATTAGAAGGGACCTTTAAAGGTCATCTAGTCCAACCCCCTTTAATAAGCAAGGACATCTTCAATGAGATCAGGTTGCTCAGAGCCCCAGTCCAACCCAACCTTGAATGTTTCCAGGGATGGGGCATCTACCACCCCTCTGGGCAACCTGTTCCTGTGTTTCACCACTCTCATTGTGAAAAATTTCTCTTATATCTAGCCTGAATCTACCCTCTTTTAGTTTAAAACCAGGGGGCTAATAAACTTTCTACTGTGGAAAAAAAATGGATTTCCTCTACAAAAATAATTCCTAAATTCAGTCAAACTGCTAGTTTATTCATCAGACAGTGTGATTAATGTATCTGTCAATAACTTAGAAAATACTATCCTAATAAAACAGCAGGCTGTGATCAGCTATTAATTTAACTCAGTAACTTGGCAAAGGCCATGCAAGTTGCTCATCAACTTACATATTTTCACAAGTTACAGACACACAGCAGCAATCTCTGCACAAGAATACTAACTGGAATAAAGTGGTCATTTCGTGAAACATTTTGTGGAAGCAAAAGGTACACACAATTTGTGTTTTATTAACAATCTCTTGACCTTATAAATTTCAGTGCCTGTATTCAAAATGCTACTGTTCAGCTAACCCCTGAGCCAGCCTCATTTGTTCTCTAAGTCCAGTGGACTTGTGCCAGGAATTATTAAAGCAGAAGGATACTCAAAACAATTGAAAATTTGGAATGTTAAGTGGATAAACTAACAATTGCCTCTGTTGTTTGCCATTAAGAGAGAAAAATAAAATAAAATAAGTGTTGTCACAGTCCTCAAAGTTTCTTAAAAACAGAGCTTTGAGTTCTCAGTTCTTTGCAGAGCTTCTGCAGAAGCGTCAGGTATATTTTTTTTAAAGCCTTTGAAATATTAAAAGCCAAGTATTAAGAGTATTGTATGTCAATTCCATACTGACTAAGCATAAATTCATTGTCTGTGTTGTAGGGATGTTGGAATTTCTGCCAGTTTAGGACATTATGTGTGTGTAAATATATATACACCATATATACACACACAGATTGGCAATATCAGTGTTGCCATGTGTAAGCTATGGAAATAGCACATGACTGGAAAAACTACCACTTCCAAAAGAAACCAATACTGAGCACTGGGACATGAAGGGGACACCTCACCGCAACTGCATGGCTTATTTTGGGGTTTGAGTTTTTTTCTTTAAACAGTTTTGGGAAGACTGTTACGGAGCATTCATGGGTTTCCAACACAACCAACAGCTATCTTGAACTTTCTTACACTATATTACATGCCACGATCTTGTTGATCTTCTGGAGGCATTCAGAGAAACTTGATTAAATTAGAAAAATATATTCCTTTAATATGGTTCCCACTTTGAAATTAAATTCTGTAACATGATAGTTTTCAAAATTCTTAATTTATTAGAGTTGACAGATGTGACCCACAATTTTCATTTTATCTTTTTACTTTTTTTTTTAAATATAAAGCTTAAAAGCTCTTTAGTGAGACAATCTATTAATGTATCTATAGGCAGTTTCTCTTTTCTGACTGAATGCTGTCTCTCTGATTGTTGATGCCAGATGAGAAGTTCTATGGGTTATTAGCAAGAAAAAGAAAAGTACATGAAATACTTTTCTTTCTTCCCCTGCCCAGAGGCCCTTTGCCAGGGAAGATGCTCTAACTCTCACAAATCTCAAAATTAGCAATGCATCCTGCAAAATCTCTACATGTAAAGAAAACTATTAACCCAGGAGGCATAAATTCAATTTACAACAAGAAAGAAGAAAGACTGTTTCTTCACCAAACTCCATTTCTCTTTAACAGTCTCTCAGCTGTCAGTTTGATAATGGCTGCTTTATTCTGCACTCACGTAACTGGGGACAATTCCTATTCCAGTCCACATTATGTTCATCTGTTAATCTGGTGACAGAATCTGTCTCCTCAGGTAACAAATTTGGGGACCAGAATTTATCCACCAGTAGGTTTCACTCCCCTGAAGGGTAAATTAAGGTGGATTTGTAACATCTTTGTTTATCTGAAAAATTTAAAAATACTGAAAGAACTTGAAAGCACATTTAATTTAAGAGAAAAGTAAGGCCATTATATAAACAGCAGCAGATCTCATCCAGAATGTGTCACATAAATACCATACTATCAAACAAGAAATGTAAATTATCATACATACTCTATAATTGAAAAGTGTATTATACATTAGTGAAGTCACCCATTTATCTAATCATAATCAGTTCCAATAAAATCTCATTTAGGAAAGTTGAATGTAGTTCAGGGTGGATGGTTATGAGGATATCAGTCATGTGAGTACACACTGAAACAGTTTTAGTTCTCATACATAGAAATCCAATTATTGCATATCTCATATGAAAGAAACTTACACTGATATGGGTTAAAGCGGTGGCATTCAGAACTAGAAAAAAAAAAAGCGACTATACTGAGTAACTCTATTTAAAATAATGTTTTAAGGAAAATTTTACTCAAGATTTTACATTTTCAAGAAGCCATTACAAGAATGACACATTGTCTAATGCTGGTAAGAGATGGTTCAAAAGCAGAGGAAAAATCCCAATACATCATTTGAAGGTTCTGATGATGTACAGCTTGGGATACAAACCTCCCATCCTTGGTTTTATAAATCCAACCTTTCAGTAGGATCTGAAAATCTGACTGACCAAACATATGCAAGTCTGTTACAAAAGGAGGTAAAGTATAACCATTTTCTATTACTACTGCCCTTCTACTGCAGCATTTTAGATAAAACAGCCTCCAGACATGAACAATAAGTAGTTTTCTTGAGCTTGTTGACATAAAAAGACATGAAACAGACTAATTTTGCTATTCACACAATACATCATTCCACATGAATTGCAGGAACATTTGCTATTTTGGTTTCGACAAAAATGCCAGACAGTAAGGTAATCTGAATAAAATGTGTATCACGACTACAGCTGAAGAAGCAGTTCATGATGAATACTTAATTTGGTACCATTAGCCTCTTCTGAAATTATCATTAATGATTTTTTCTTCTGTTCCTCCATTTATTGTGCACAGCTGCTCACCTAATCACTTGCATAAACTTATCTTAACCAATGGTTTATTTATTATACATCCATCACTCTTCCAACAATAGTAATCTAAGCTATACTGATTTTATTTCTTTTACATGTTCCGAAATTTAAACTCTCTATATGGCTAGTCCCCATTCCATTGTGAATACTCATGTACATACATACTGATGGCAATATTTACATGAAGATATATTCAAAACACTTTGTAATCCATCAATAACCTGGAGAGTAACAACAAAAACGTCTAAATGTTCTTCATTAAAATTGGGTACAAGAAGTGAGAAAACATAAGCCTGACAAAAAGAATACCCATATATCTTTTTTTTAATTTTTTTTTTATTTACTAAACTCCAGCTATAATCCTCCATCAGTTCCAACCCCAATGCAATTCCACCTTATTACTTACATTGTGATATGTTTGCTTCTTCACAAAATCTGTTGGATTCTGAACAAAGGGGTTTATTCATAAACTTTTGTTACAAGAGAAAAATTAACCATTTTGACTATCCTGTTCTTGCAGCTGTAGCTAGCCCTGATTTGCTCTGCTTTGCCTGGGTAGAGGTAAAACCACATAAACATGCAATTTATCCGATTTTAATAACATACGAGTAGACTAGGGCACTTGGAAAATAGCTGTGATGATCCACAGGAGTGATCAGGATACCTTATTCCCACTTTTATGTTCTATTATGTTCTATTGCAATATTTGAAAGTAGGAGAGTGCTAATTTACAAGTATATAGGCTGTTTTCAAGAGGAAATTACAAAGAGGAGAGGAGAGGAGAGGTTGTCAACCTCTTGTGGTTGTCAGCCACATGTAGATGGAAACAAGCTGGCCAGACTGAGTGTTATACTTGCAAGCACATCATGTTAGAAGTGACTCTTGGCCAGACATAGGCCCTTCTTCCCACCTCACTTGCTTCTAAGCCTTTCTGATGTCATGAGCATGAAGTTAAATAGCATTCCCGTATTCTGGAAAACATATCCTATGGACTACATGCAGAGAAACCACCAGATCTAGACCACAAAGGACACACAGGAAGCCTACTGGCTAGAAAAGCATCTTTAGATAGTGCGGAGAGACATAAAGGAGCCGAACAGTCTCCGTGCACCAGCACAGATGCACTGAACATTCCTTACTTCATGAGAAGGGCCAGCCTGTTTCTCAGTTCTGTTTTCCTTTCTAGTACCTGTGAAGTTAGATGAGATTTTGACAGTTCCAAGGCTCCATATGCAGCTCTGTAAGAAGCCACTGTGCAGTCATTCATTTCCATTTTTAAGTAGGCTTGTATGCAACTGAATTGCCCTGGTCAAAAATACCTGCTGTTCTCACACTCCAGCCTTGAGAACAGCTACGGTGTCTGGCATTTCTGGGAGCTGTCCTTCACACCACTACCTTTGCAATCAAACCAAAGTAAAGCTAAGAAGCCCTATACGCCTTCGTATATCTGACTTCAGAGATCCCTCTTCTACTTCTCTTCTGATATGCTTGCTGTTCTGCTTGCTATTTTTCTTTTCAGACAATGGGAAGACAGATGACGGGTGGACGATTGACATGCTTGGCATTTACTAATACTGTCTATAAAACCGCTGAATTAACATCAACCACAGGGTGTTTCTTTCTAAGCCAACAGCGTACCATGCTGCTGGAGTTAGCTTAGTGAAGCAAGATGCACTCAGAAGACACATACACCTAGGAAAAACTAGTTTTCATCAGTTACACTGTACAGGAACCACATTTAATCATCTCAACCACAATTGCATGATTCTAATCACAAGAGTACAAAAAGGAGATCTAACTGCCCTCTGTAGAAGATGATGCACTACTGTTACAGAAAGGCCAAATGGCATAAAGAGCTGGATGGGCTCACGGCAAGAATTTAAGAGAAGATCAAACACTGCAAGGACAAAGACAACCACATCTAAAGAGATCAAGAGGTGACAAGGTGCAGGAGGAATGCTATGTCCAATATTCTGTACCTAGAAATTAATTCCATTCTCTGACTGTCCCAACAGCTTTAAGAGATTTTCTTCTTCTTCATCTCAGCCTGTAAAAATAGTATTGCTGATATACTGGTATGAGGATCAACTCTTGTAAGGATATTCTGAAAACCCACTGTTTAATATTTTGGTCTTGGTTCTGGAAGATGGAGCTTGACAATGGCTACAAGATCTCACTTAAAATCTGTGGATGTGGTTCACTAGGAGAACTCCAATACCCTCAGCACTCCCTAGAGAACATTTCTTTGCAATCCGAGCAGAATGTGTGAACTTTAAAGTGTTTAATTTAAGAAGAATAACTCTACAGCAGAAAAACTTTCTGTGAAGTTATGCAGAAAGCTAAAACCTGCGTACTATTCTCCTTCCCAGTTCATACCACCTAGCTTAAACCAGCAGTGAACAATTTTGAAATATGCTGGGCTTCATCCAGTAGTTTAAATGAGTAGATGTGATTTAGTTCATATTTTCAGGCCTCTTTATTAAATACCTCCCAGTTCCATCTTGCCTAATATTTGATCCAGCAAGTTTAATGACCATCCCTTCATTAAACATTACAAGCTTTTTAAGACCTTGGCAGTGCTGCATTTCATTCAATAACCTAGTGCTGCTACAAAGTCAACACTGAGTGCCAAGTTAATCCCTCGTGTCCACTAATTATGTCCAGTGCTGCAGCTTCTTGGGCGAGCCTGAATCGCTGGGGAAGTGCAGGATTTCCAGGCCAATGGATTCAGCACCCCGGCTATATCTCATGTCTTGACACTAGATGTCAGCGAAGGGTAATTGTTGTCTCAATTTAGAGGCCAGCCCAGGTAGCTCCTAGCAACCCCTGTTAATGTTTTATAGCAAAGGTGAAGTATAGCTTAATACAAGCATCTGACATATATTACAATAAAAAAGGATATAGTTGTCTAGTGTTTTTAAAGTCAGTCGTAAAAGATGAATAATGATGCAGTTTAAAGCTAAAAGACAGCTGCCAAGCTGAATGGCCATGATAGATGTCTAAACACCCAGTGTAGAGAAAACCTGTTCCCTAGAGACCACCATCCAAAAAATTAATTACTACGATTCAGCATCTTTAAATGTGCCACTTAATATACTGCCACCATAATTAAATTTCCAGCCCTGTGACCTTGAGACCATTTCCTGAGATAATAAATGAGATCAAGGTTTAATCGATGCAGATGCAAGTAGAAACTGTCCGAGGAAGCACAAAACCATCACAATGTAGTGAAGGTCAGGAAACAAAAACCGAGTGAAGCTGCGAATCAACATTAATTGCTTTCTTATGATAAAAGATGTTTATTTTAATTTGCTGTATTTGCAAACAACAGTTCCATTGTATACTCTCTGACAGCAGCTTTTAAACTCTACCCACAGATGAAGTCAGCAGAGGGCATATTTGCCTCCTCATAGATAGCACTTTTTGTAGCAATTGAAGCCATGTTCAGTAGCACACTGAGACCTGATAACCAAGCTCATCACACATCAAACAATACAAAGACAAGAAACAACTGACTGCTTCCGATACACTCCCCTCTAATGCAAGAAACCAAACAAAAAGGAGAGACTTTGGGTAGAAATACAGAGACATGAAGGTTATTTTACATCCTTTTGAGTGGCACAAAGGGTATGGTCTGACTTCCACTATTGGACTTCACTAAGTGCTCAATCGGATACCACAGTGTCTGATAAATATCTAAATATATAACACCACCTAGTAGACAGCCTGTTATTTTAACAGTAGTAAATCTTACTGGAGTTGTCGTGCACTTAATGAGTTGAAGTGAAAGTCTCAGCAGCTAAGTCAAGTCTCCTTAATTGTATGCTGTTAGAGAAATTAGAACTAGGTGATGGTAGGGGGAGCCTATGTTTAAAAAAATAGGATTTTCTAACTTTTTGAGAACAACCTTGTGTAGAGGTAGGCTTCCTTTCATTCCAAGAAGCCTGGAGGAAAAAGAAGTATGTGTTCTGACACCTGAAACCTCAGAACTTTAAAAAGCATAGAAGCCATCACTAAGAGGACAGAAGGATGAAACTGTGAAACAATGTAGATGACTTATCTTTAAATAATAGTACTTGGACATATTGTTTTGTAAAATAGGTATTAATCAACAATCTCCATCAATTCTGTCAACATCAAATAGACTAAATTATGAACCACTATAAATTCCAAGGTTAAAATGCAGTTGATACAATACAAGTCACATCTCTAAATATCTCAGGCAAATCAAGGGGGCTGGGGTGATACACAGAACCCCAGTGGAGTCAGCAACAAACATTGTAGAGAGCTCTGGTATCACTCCATGTCAGTAAGGCCAACGTACAAATATTTGTACCAAAACCAAAAGAGGAAAAACCAGAACAGTCCACTAACCAGCAGGGATTAGAGACTTCCAGTGACAGAAGAGCTCAGAAGGCATTGTGGGGTGGGGTGGTGGGAAATAACATACAGGCTGCTGCAACATCACACTAACTTCACTGAAAGTCTCCAGAAATACCATGAGGCTATGTTTTCTGAGCATACAAGTCACAGGACTGTGCCACACACATATTTAACATTCACGTTAATCCTACGACTGAGAATGTGCACATGTAAAACCTGAAGACACACTGAGGATGATTAAGACAATTATTACCTGGTCAAAAACTGCCAACTACCCTTGAGAATGGGAAAATATTGGTTAAACAACTATCGTGTCTACAATATGATGAAACAAAATCACCTTGGAGACTCAATCCAGCTGCAGCTCTGAAAGATAGGAAATACCACCAAGGTATTACTGACCCAGAACAAAGTCCTCTGGGCGTGGAGGTAACCACTAGAATTTGACTGGATTTAATCTGAGACAATACAGTACTGGAAACTGAAACCAATAATTTTTGAAACTTGTAGTTGATCTGCCTTCAGAGTAATGCAGTTAAAATCTGATTTAAAAGAAATAATAATCTACTGAAGTTAATGCTTCCAAAATTTCCACAGACTTTTGGCTGTATTCTTGTGTTTGTAGGTAGGCTGGGAAATCCGCTCTGCCTGACAGGAAACTTTTCCTCTTGTCATTCTGTAAGTACCAGTAAGAGCTTTAGAGTCTGAAAGTATGGGAAATCAAAGTCTCTAGCTCATCTGTCAGGCCGGCTGTAAATAACCGCTGTTCTAACACCATGCTCAAGAAGCCTGGTTGCATGACAAACACCAGACTGCCATACCGGTAGTTCCCATCTTTTCTTATTGAAAGATCCATTCAGATGCGTCGGGACAACCTGAAGGCTACTTCTGATAAGAACAATGGGCAGTTCTAAAGAGCAGGCATTTCAATTACAAATTTTTATTTTACATTTTTAGCCTAATTTGGTCTCTTTGTGATAAACAAGATGTTTTACATATGCCTAGTAGTAATAATTGATAGTTCACGCTTCTGTATGTTATACTTGTTAAAATATTTGCATTTAAAAGCAAAGTTGGACTTCTAGCTCTAGGCTACATATGTGTCTTTCCTAAGGAGTCTCAACTAGAAGAAGCATTTTGAATTATAATTGTCTTCCAAATCTCAAATTAAGAGAGACAGAACACTGTTAACCCTTCACTTAGATCATTTATCCGTGTGAAAACAAATTGTGGTTTAGTAAAGTTGCGCAGAGACCTGGCAGATAGGCTGGACTTGACTCCTATATTCAGTCAGTACGATTAGACAGAGAAATAAAGATTACCTACTCGGTCAAGGGTTGAAAGATCAGGCCTCAGGTAATTACAGCATTAGAACACGTCTTTATGAGATCAGTTTTACAGTTAAAAGCTTTATAGTTCGACTCAGAAAAGAAAATTAGTTGAAACTTTGCAGAAAATAGTAATAGATTATGAAAGATGAGGTGCTGTGTTCAAAACACTTGCTGAACTCCTCACATAAGCATTTCTTACCTTAAAAAAAGAAGTGTTGTATAGGATGCTTCCTGCGTTGGTCTTCTGGAACTTTACAACATATGCACTACAGAAATACAGAACTCCGAAATACAAATGGACTGGTTTTAACTGAGGCAGGTGTGAAGGAATGTCATGTTTGAAGGCTAAGGCTTTCAAAAGTGCCTTGTTACTTTTCCATGTCTCTCTCTGGTGATACGCATGTGGAAACATCAAGAATGCTCCTTCTCAAGAGGCTGAGGAGACAAAACCAATCCGTTTTCCTACTCACAGACTCTTCTAAAATACTTGGAGCTCAGCACCACAAAACTATAGTGTAGAACTATTAGTTGCTATTCAAAACACAACCAATTGCTTTTTTCATTTGAGCTTTTTGATAGTAATGAATCAACAGCCAAAGTATCAGAATAAATGCACAGCTTAACTCATGATTTACATAGCTTTTACAATCTGACTATTTTAATGCTGTGCTCATTGTACATAAGGTCACGTCTTATGGCAACAACCTTCATTTTAAGCATGTGTCTGTGGGCACGTAGGACAGAGGGCGACTCTCTCTCTGTGCAAGAGGTTGCAAACTACCGCTGACTCGCTATCCCCAGCTCGACGGCTTCCAGTTCCACTCCAGCCCAGAAGCATTTGCTTGTGGTGGGTTGACCCTGGCTGGATGCTGGGTGCCCACCAAAGCCGCCCTGTGACTCCCCTCCTCAGCTGGACAGGGGAGAGAAAATGAAACAAAAGGCTTGTGGGTTGAGATAAGGATGGGGAGCGATCGCTCCCCAGTTACTGTTGCAGGCAAAACAGACTCAACTTGGGAAAAAAAAAAAGATTTATTACCAATCAAATCAGAGCAGGATAATGAGCAATAAACCCCAAACCTTTAACCAAACCCGACCCTCCCTTCTTCCTAGGCATAACTTCACTCCTGATTTTCTCCACCTCCTCCCTGGGCAGGGGAATGGGGGTTGCATTGAGTTCATCACATGCTGTCTCTGCTGCTCCTTCCTCCTCAGGGGGAGGACTCCACACTCTGCCCCCGCTCCAGCGCGGGGTCCGTCCCACGGGAGACAGCCCTCCATGAACTTCTCCAGCGTGAGCCCTTCCATGGGCTGCAGCTCTGCACACGCTGCTCCAGCCGGGTCCCTCCCAGGGGGTGCCGTCCTGCAGGCACAGACTGCTCCAGCGTGGGGTCCCCGGGGGGCCACCAGCCCGGCCAGCAAACCCGCCCCAGCCCGGGCTCCCCTCCCCACGGGGCCACAGGTCCTGCCAGGAGCTGCTCCAGCGCAGGCTGCCCCACAGGGTGCCAGCCCCCTTGGGGCACCGCCTGCTCCGGCGTGGGGCGCTCCCCGGGCTGGGGGGGATCTGCTCCCCCGTTACCCCCCGGGCTGGGGGCACAGCCTGCCTCACCATGGCCTTCACCGCGGGCTGCCGGGGCATCCCCGCTCTGTGCCTGGAGCACCGCCTGCCCCTGCTGCGCTGGCCCGCGGGCGGCAGGGCTGCTGCTCTCACCCCGTCTCACCCCTCTCCTCTCCGGCTGCAGTTGCACAGGTTGTGGTCCCCCCACCCTGCCCCCCTGCCTAACTCCGTTATCCCAGCAGCGCTGCCGCCATCGCTGCTGGGCTGGGCCTTGGCCAGCGGCGGGTCCGGCTGGGAGCCGGATGGAATCGGCTCTGTCAGACACAGGGGAGGCTTCTGGCAGCTTCTCACAGAAGCCACTTCCACAGCCCCCCACTACCAAACCCTTGCCACCCAAACACAATACATTGCTAAACCTGACAGAACTTTGCAGCTGCAGCAGAGCTGTCTCTCACTATCCCTTTCCCAACTTATGCATTCTTGCAACAGATTTTGTGCCAGATCTCACCTATTTTCATCTCTCCTGTTCATTGTCTCTTGTTCCAATAAAAATTAAAAAAAAAAAAGCAAAAGCAAGAAAGAGAGAAAGGCAGGGAAACTGGCTGAGCCATTGCCTTCTTCCTAAGGGAACCACCTTCAGAGACAGAGCAGATGTAAGCAGTTGCCACATCTGCTGCAGTTCTGGAGTAGTGGATGCCTTGGGTTGCAGACAGACCATATTCAGCTTCGTTATCAGCTGCACGGAAGTTTTTATGCCAATCTAGGCAGAGCCTGCAGCCAGCCGCAGCGTCAGAGAAAGGGCATCTAAAGCCCAGGAAAGACAGACACTGTGTTCATGCACTGATACCATTCTGGCATTTATTCTGTGAATGCAGAGGGATTTGTCTTACGAGTTCATATTTTCATTTTCACTAGAACATTACTGTTATTACTGTTCGGTTGCAAATGAAGCCTGTGATATTAAAAGTAACATAAAAGCAGAGTCCAATACAGTTCGTAATCACATCACCTAGAGAAAGAAATGAGAATGAAATAACAGCTTGACAGTGGCAAGGTGTCAATTCCTTACTTCTGTAACCACAGAAAGACATACTATTTCATAAAATCATTTTGGGGGTACAGTGGGGAAAAACAGAGTAAATAGTTTTTAATGTTATTATTTGGTCAAGCAAAAGGATATTAATAAATATATTTCTATCTCAGGTACTATATCCAGCTGAGGGACTTGCTTGCAGCATCCCAATCAAAAGATGAGGCTTTAATTAGCTTTGAAATACTTAACTGTCCTTGGCAAATAAGAGTACCGACATGTTTTGTTGGAATCGGGGACTTTTTATTAATAGATTCCTGCTCCACGTTCTACACTGAAGATGAGAGAACTAAGTGCTTACAGTGAAACAGTAGGGAGGCTTATTAAATCAATACACATCTGTTAGATAATGGGCTCTAAGTCAAGAATGTTATTCTGAAAACCTCTCAGCAAAATGTTGCTTGTTTGGCACTGTTTTCCTTCAGCTATTCCCTCGTTGAAGGATCCCCTCCAGAGCTGACCATCTATTTTGTAGTGTTCCATTCCTAACAAGCGTATCCGTATATCTCTGCCAAATGGAAAGGATTCTCCAAAAATCTCACACAACGTTCTCAAGTATGCAAGTACATGACAGCAAGGTGCTGGGAAGTTTAAATCCCTTCACCCCATAGCAGAAGGTTAAGGCCTTATGAACACCAAGCAAGCTAACGGAGCCAAAAAATCTCCTATACTAGTTGCAAGGTACTAGTAACAGTTTGTAGTGGCATCTTGAAATATCTGCAAAATTATACATATATATATCTCTATACAGAAACAGAAACTATATGAAGGTATTAAATAGATAGTATATTCTGTGACACACGTGTAATAGTGTTGGGACATGTAGCCCTTCCCTGTGACAGCCAGAGTGACCTCCCGACTCAGCCAGCAGGCAGGGTGCTGCTCTGCATTCCCTCTCCCTTACAAAGCTACCCTGGGTCAGTTACCTCCCAGCCTGTGTGCACCCTGACCTCCTGCCTGCCTTGCTGCTTTTTGCTACACATTGTGTGAGGCAAAAGCTGCCCCTTGCACTATCTGTGAAACGTTCACCAATTTCATTCAGAGCCCCTGGGCACTACTGTAATAAACATGAATTAAATACTATTTACCCAGTTAGATATGGGTAAATATTTTACCTTTATCACCTTAAAGTAAACCATAGCTGGACTCTTAACTAGCGTGTCTATATTCACTCAGAATGTAACAGTAAGAAAACTTAAAAATGAACTTATATTTAATAGGTGTCATTGTCACAAATTGGAGCCTGTGCAAATAAAGTAAGAATGGATGGTAGGGAGTGCAGAGATCAGCTTATGTTTATGAAACTTCACTCAGCCATGTTTTTGCCACAACATGCATAAATTTGTGTACTTCTGTAATATTTGTATTCACATTTTACAGACACGCGGATATTTTTTCTGCAGTGGAAAACATAAATGAGAAAAGTACATATAAGGCTGTCATCTACTGACTCATCATGGTAATTCCTGATACAGTGGTTTCAGCAACAGCACTGAGCATGTGCAGAAAAAAATAAAGGATGGCTGATGTTTGCACACTAAACAGTGTGAATCATAACATATCAATATTAATCTATCCCTTATAAAATCTTAAGACCTTTTTATTTAATGAATAAGATGCTGCACAACAATATAATCTGTACTTTTCCAAATTAGTTACAAATCATCTGGTTTCTCTCCAATTACTTGATTTTTTTTCTATTCTCTAAATGTTACTGACCTAAAAAAGATTTCATCAAAGGCTGTTGGAATCCTAACCCCTCTAGCAACTATTAAATTGGTCCACTCTGTGTCCTGTGCTGACAAATCATTATACTCCAGAGCCTTACAATCCATGGTAGTATCTCAATTAGACACAAAGATGAAGCAACAGTGTTTCAAATTCATCCATACATCTAAATATGACTTTATTCTTAAATAAAGTAGAAAATCTATATATGCAGTGATCCCTAGTCAGTTATTGCCAAGTTCACTAAGAACAGAATGCTGCTTCTGCAAGTAAGCTATTCAAGTGGTTTCAAATCAACAGTTTAAAAGTTGTGTCCTGCCTAAGTTAAGACATCGAAAACAGCATACTCTTCCTTCTTTCTTATGTTTTCTTCCAATTTTCCTTAAGCAAACTGGCTTTGTGCATAGCTTTTAATTTAGAGTTTGCCTTGATAAGTACTCTGCTTAATCAGTGAAGACTGGCTGACAGAGGTAACACGTACTGAGATTCAGGGTATCCAGAAAATAATAGTGAACTCACTGAAAAACAGAACTGCTGAATTTTATTAATTTCTTCAGCTTTATTAACTGATCATCCTAGTACAGAGACAAAAGTCCAGCTCAGCCCTTCTGTCTCCAGTGCTAAAGCTATTCCCAAACATGTCATAAGGACCACAGAATTTATTACCTTTGGCACTAAAATACCAATATCATGCAGCAGCAGTTCAAGAGATTTCAAGTAAGCTTGGAAGTGAAATGATGGGGTTTTTTTTTCCTTCTACAAAGCAAATATTATACATATGACTGAGCCACACTCAGTAAAGCTGAGTTAAGCTGAACAAGAATGACCTGAAAAAGGAGAAGTAACTATTCTCCTTCCAGTGCATCTTTGAAACTAAATTTCAGTAAGCTCAAAGTAGGCTCTCTTGGGAGCAGAAGCTGTTCCGGAGGAACGGAGCACTGTTTATGCCATTTCTGCAATGCCACTTCTCTAAATTTATAAATCCAATCTATTAGAAGCAGCAGCCACTAAATGGCAGGAATTACTTTAGCCTCAGTTAAGAAAAAAAAGCAAGTCCATTTCTTCTCAGAACAGCATTTGAGTTGAATCTTTAATTAAAAAAACCCAAACAAACAAACAAAAAACCCCAAGAAACGCAGTTAAGTCAGTTGGCACCTACTGGAACCTTTAGGAAAGTATCTGGAAGTCTTTTTGTACTGCTTACCAAAGAGTACAAGAACTTCTTTAGGAACAAGCCGATTCTGATTTGTCTCTGCATTTGGGATACTGTAAGGTAATCAATGCAATGTTATCTTGCAATGGCAGCTTTCCTACATTGCTTTGGCATCATCATCCCCCACTTGACTAGTCTAAAATAATCATGATTTTAAACACAAAGTGGCTTCCTGGATGGGTTCCATAGACAACTAGATCCTGTAACTCCCAGGGTACTTTGCACTTGAGGAGACGCTCAATATATTTTGCCAGGCTTAGATTCTGTTTTAGTGAATCATGAGATAATGCTGAAGTTGTCTTAAAGATTTTACATCTTTCTGCGATAGAATGCTTATAATAAAGTTTTTAATTCATCTATTTTTTCTTATCTTACAGATACCTCAATGAAAGCATGTCTATTGCACATTAAATTTGGGACAGTCAATAGTCTGTCATCCCATGCTGACAATTTATTGCTTATGTTTTACCAGTATCTTCAATTTTGTAGTCAGTATTTTGTTTCAAGGAACTTGGTGGATGCCACACACACTCTAACTTCACTAGCAAAGTGCTGATCTAATTACTGACAAGCTGCTGATCAGGGAAGGTTAGTTAACTGTAAGTTTAGTTATTTCAGCTGGTTCTATCCTTCTGAAATACAACAGAGGTTGATGGAAAAGATCCTCTTTATCTTTAGATCAGATTCCCGTATCAGACTGTAACTATTTGCCTATATAACCCATCCAGTGGGCCATTTCAGGTATTTCAAGTCATGATTACTTTTATGCACCACACATGGACCACTCTGTTGGCTTGTCACACCTAAAAAGGAGCCAATAAAATGTATTGGCCATGGTTGGCAAGGAAGGAAAATGTTTAACTTCATCAAAGGAGTACTCTAGCTGCTAGACAAACATACATTAATTAATCTCACTGTTTCAAAGTAAAGTACAAGCCAGACACATACATTAATGCTAACAATTTGTGCAGTTTGGGACAGTGTAGCTTTAATGGTTTACCTCCATCTTTACAGTTATCTTAAGATGAGGTTGCTGTCTATAACCTTTACTTATTCTCTTAAAAGGAAAACTATAGTTTTAATACTGGAATTGTTATTTTACTCTGAATCAATGCAGGGTCCAGTGTATTGGTGAGTGAAATTTCACACCAAATTTTAAGTTGTCTTCCTAACATACGTACAATGAAATGCTATGTTGTGTTCCAGTGCTACGTAACAGCAAGCCTTGGAAGACAGTCGTTCTTCTTTGGGCATGTTTTTTTCATTGTAAGACCATTAGGCTTCTCCCCCTCCCTCTGGAGTTCAGAACTAGTTTTTACTATAAAACAGCATTTTGCTGCTATCAGTATGGGAGAAGTGAATATTTACATTGTAGGTGTAAAGTTTTATCATAAAGACACTTCTCTGGCACAACAACTCATCAACTCCAAAGGCCTTTGGAACAAGCCGTGATTCTGTGACTACAAAATTCATTTGAATTACATCACTCTCTGTAAGGGAACAGCATGAAACCTACTGTGAAATGAATATTCCTACCGTATCAATCTTTTTTAAATTTAGTATCTTAATATGACCCATGGCTTAAGTCACCTTTTGTACTGCTTTCTGTTTGATTATAATTTTATCTATTAATCATGTTAATCCAATAGAATCTGCCTTAATCAAATGCAAGTCAATTACCCACTTCGTCAAATTATATTTTTAATGAAAGACATTTTTTAAGATTGAATACCAATTAGGGACATGTTTAGGGAAGCGTGGCTAGCTTTAGACCACGGGAATAGTTGGCTTTCCACTGAGAAGGTAGTTTTCATATCCACTTACGGCTCAGGTAGTTTGAAGAACACTTCTGAATGGACACAGAACTCACAGCAGGCAGGTATTGCCTACACTCTTTTTTGGTTTTGATCCCACCTGAAAAAACACCTGCACACCTGCAGTCTGATCCCAGAGAGGGATTGGGCTGGGTAGACTTTAAAGGACAGGTCATAACTTGCCACATGAGAACTCAAATGAAGAGGAAGGCTACACTGGCCAGTGGTCGTAAACGTGAGCTATGACAATCAAATGTACCAGCCCCAAAGATGCCTGGATATTCAGATCCCTGACCCACAAAGGCTTACTCAGAAAAGCTTCCCTGACCATAACAGCAAATGTTCTATCCCTTTCATTCCCCTGCAGCCAGAACTCGGAAGAACAACCTCTGTATTTCATGAGTTCATTTCCATCCCAGTTTGACCAACTGCCATTAAATCCTAAACCACAATTCAAGCTATGGAACATTATGCAAAAATTAGTCATGTCTTCTTTTAGCTTTACCATATGATCACACCTGAAAATGAAGACTGATTGATCTGATAGAGGAAGAATGCTAACTGATCAGCATGATGAATCCAACCTTCTAAATCCAATGTGTGTAAAGATCTTCTTCACCTCTCTTTGCTTTTTACTCCCACCTTCTCAGTTCTAATTTGCTTGGGTGTCTTTCAGACAATTTCAGGCAATTTCAGACTTGCTTCCCTGACAGCCCCAGGGAACCTTTCTGAGAGCAGTGGCTTCATCTGCAGGCAGCCCACGTACCAGCCCTTTCAGTAATCCAGAATCTGGTCATTCACCCAAATATCCCTTTTCCTTGGTCTTTACAGAGCACAAAACAGACTGTCTACTAAATAAGACATGTTTAAGTTATATTTATATTACAATGAGGTCCTAATGGTACCTTTATACAAGAGTTCTGCAGGGAAGAAGGGATTATTGATGTTAAAAGACAGACACCCATAAATGCAGTGTGTGCACACAGATGTTTCACTGGCAGTAGCATCACAGATTTTTAGGTTCATTAAAACAAAGGCCAAGTAAGACAATGTTCTTTAGATATTTACACTTACACACAAAGCACATCTAACATAAAGTCACCTGGTTGCGTTTCCTCAGGAAGAAGGATGCTGCACTGCACTCAGCATGTATGCAGTTCCTTCAGAGGTGCAAGAGAGGCTGCACAAGGGGCACATTTATCAGTGTATAACTGAGTTTGTAACTGAGGAACCGGAAAGAATAAAGGTAAACAGACTTCCCTGATGATACAAACCAAACCAATGTCAGGGAACTTGTCAAGCTGGTGAAAGAATCCAACAACCTCAGTACTCTGAACAAACTAACGGAGAGCTTGTGGCAATCACAATCTCAGAGGGACTTTTCATTCACTCTGATTGGATTAATATTTTGGAGGAGCAGAAGTGAAAACATCTTGATTTTTAACAACCTCCATGGCCAGTTCCTTTTCCCAGGTTCTAACACAACAGCCACGACTCCTTAACAAAAGCTGTCACCACCTTCTCCTGGTGATTTTCATCTCCTTAGGGGAATGTCGACCCTGCAGTTCAGGAGTGTGACTGTAGCTCACCTAAGCAGACCTGGACAACTTGGAGCTATCTGGTTCAGGAGGCAGCTGCACCACATGGAAACATGTAAGGCTCCAGTTCCCACTCGGCATGCTGGGCATGCACAAACCCCCAGTTCTACACTCTGACGCACCAACTTGTCAGAAAGGCTGTATGCTAAGTCAGCAGGCCAACATGCAGGGTACTAACAGGCACCGTGAAGTTTCCCGGTGTACTTAGCTATGCAAGAGAAGATCTCCCTTGATATTTGGAGACATATGTAAAGCTGCCTCAGGTACCTGTGCTCATATCTAGTTGAAAGGACAGTAGCATGAAAGTGTATAAAACTAGGCAACTTAGGGGATAAAATAGCCTGACTTAATTGAAGGCAAGATATTTAGCTTCCACCATTGTTTTTATTTAGCAATCCATTACAGATTTTATTCTGAAAGCTAAGCAGTTTTTCAGCTTTTTTTTCCCATTGGTTTTCTTTTCCAGATGCAGGCACTCGATCAGCATCACTAGACCTTGAATTAGGCAGTGGCCACCATCAGACCTTTTAGGCTCCAAGAAAAAATAACATGGCTGATTGCAGGACAGCCAGGGCTTGCAGAAAGGAAGGGCCATCTTCACAGGTGTTCCTCTCTCCTATAGCCCTCATTTTTCTTTCTCACTTGGACGTGTCAACCTGATCCTTGGTCCTGTTTTAAAATATTCTGGATTTCAATGCAAACATTTGATATATGATGCAATTATTCTGTTGTCCAAGTGCAGAATATCACTTATCTAAGGTCATTCAACACAGCGAGCTTCTAAAGGACATTTTCTAAGTCCTAAGACAGTAGTGCTTTTTTTCTCAGACAAACTTTAAATCTCCCAGCTTCAGTATTTATGCTCCACAGCTGAGCAGAAAGGAGTCTTATTGGAGAGTGGGGCTGCTTATATCCCTTCAATTATATATGGAGGACTTGGAAGGCAACAGCTTTTCAGCCTGTGAGTTTTCATAGCAAAGCAAACACCAAGAATGTAACAGACTTGGTCTAGGATTGTGGAGTGCTGAGTAAGATAAAGCCAAAATACGCTTTGGCTGCAGATACACTGCAAACGCGAAAAGGAATATTTCAAAGAAACTAACCTTTATAAATTAATCTGTTGCATTATTACTGACAAATACCTTACTGAAGAAGTCATCTTAAATTATATTGCTGATCTCCAATTTGTATTAAATTCAAAATACTAAACATATTCATTGGGTATGGCTTTCCTGCACTGACTTTTCTATACAGTCATTTTTTTAATCTTCATGTCAATTTAGTTACTATGATTAAAATTAAAACAATGCGAGTTTTACAACTGTTTTAATGTTCTGAACTCTTTCACATTAAAAAAAAACCAACCTAATCATTCTAATTTGCTGTTAATTTAATCTAAATAAATATTAAGCAACAGAGACACTTGAGGCTTTTGAAAGAAATTACACCAGTCAGCCAGAGCTCGTTTACTCACTAAACTGATTGATAGCTATTTTCTGCGTCCTAACAGCTACATAATGTCCTTGTTTCTTGTAGTAACTGGATTGCCAATACAATATTGACAAAGCATCACTAGGCTGGAGCCAAGCTGACCTCACATCACCATTTTTCTTTCTGGACACATAACATTGTGCTGCACTGTGCTGAGTAACAGCATGCCCAGACCTGCAGTTTGCAGAAAGGCAAAGCTCTCAGAGTACCTTAGTAGACCACACTTGCATTGACTGGATAAATAATTTAAAAGTCACTTGAAAATGAGACTTCTTGTCTTATTGTTTAGGTGCCAGAAAGACTGAAAGTCAGTTCTTTTCTTTTGTAACTGTACACACTTTGCTTGATTCGAACTTGCTGCACAAGATGTGCTTACCCAAGCACTCCCAGGCACCACTTGCCATCTGTTGGGCATTGTGGGAGGAACCATGAAACTTTTCAAGCTTTGCAAAATTTCTGAACAAAAATATTGGCTTCCTCAAAATCCCAAACAATAATAAAAAAAAATAAATCGTTCTGACCAAGACTGAATGCCAAATCCCCGTTAACACAAAGCAGGATAAAATAAAGCCATCTTAAACAATTGCAGTTATCTTCAGGATTCTGTAGAATCTAAATATCCCAAATGCCTTGTCATGAACTCATGTTCAGGTTCACATGAACTCATCCTCTGAAAATTTGCAGATAAAAAGAAATGAAGTAAAAAATGCTGTATATACATTAACTCACTGAATTATGCTATGTTCTGGAAAGGTGTTCAGTACAGCAAAGCCTCATAGAGCGTCCCTTCAAAGGAAGCTGAATCTGTAAAAATTCTTCAGCTCAGTATCACAGCAATTTGTTTATTTTTCCAAGTGTACATTACATTCCAGTGGTTTAGTCCTTTATCAGAACTACTGACTGTTCAACCAGAATAACATGCTTTTTGAAGCAGTAACTACTGATTTAACTGTAGATCAGCATACACTTCTATTTTTGCATCGTAAAAGATACGGAACAGATTTATATAGAAAATAAAGGCTATTACAGTATATAATTAACACAAAAATAGTCTCCAGGCTTAACTGTCCAACACATTGAGAAAGCAATAAATTTATGTTTTAATTAGCTATGTCAGTGCTGATAGAATTAGGCACAAATTTTTGTAGGATTATCACACACCAAACTGACGCCAAATTCCAATTTTCTGATTCAGTTTTTTATTTCTGACCAATATTCCTCCCCCAGTCCCACCCTCCAAGTTCTTTACAACTATATTCTTCCTTCTGAAATCTTTTTTCTCAGTCAGGTACAATGAGTGAAGTGTTGGCATCTGTCTGGGCTCTTGCAAATTATTAGCAGGTTTGGGATAAAGTAACATGGTTACTCAGTGCTGCAAAACTTCTGGCCATACTTTTTAATCCTTCTGCTTAGCCATTATCCAGAATTTTTGACAGGATCCAGTTCTAACTTTGTTCTAGTCTATACAACTCTGGGATTTTTCCCACCATCCCTTTGTTTTGGAAATGTGCAGCCAGTTGACATTACAGGTGATTGTTACACATGAAAAACGAGAAGTCAAGTTAAACCTTACCTGTTAGTACCGCAGTACTTGAAGACTCCCCAAATGATTCCTACCCTCATTTACATGACCTAGTTAATTTTCCCCACAACACTTTCAAACAGAAAGACATCTCTAAATTTGAATGAAAAATCTCAACCTCATCCTAGGCCGATTACCCTGGGCTTGTATTAATATCCTAAAGTAGTTTGGCTTCAGATAACTGCCATGCAGCAAAACCTCACCTATGCTTACTCCCTTGAGTCAGTCGTTCCTGCCATTACAAATGACATCTGGATGAATTTCTCTGGCACAAAAGGATATTTCCATCCCTCTTTAACCCTGGTTGAAGATAATTAAACTGCACGATTCTCTGGAGCCCATGGCGATTTAGCAGAAGAGTTTTGCATTTCCATCCAGCCCTACTGGAGAAGCCAAGTGCCTGACTAATTTTGTGCATGTGAGTACATGAGTGTCTGAGCAGTTCCATTTGCATCAGTCAGACTACTTACATGCTTAGGATTAATTACACATTTAAGGCAGATTTGCCAGTGATTACCATTAATTGCAACTGCAGTGATTTAGGTCCTTCCATGAGAGTTCGCTTAAGTGCATATTCCTTTATTACTTTTTTCCTTCTTATTTAAGCCAAATAACCTCTTTGAATTCATAGCTTCCAAAAAAGCTAGCAAACCCCCTGAAGTCTCAAGACACAGCTGTGCTACTGCAGTTAAATCCTATGAACTCCAGAGATGTACTTATGCACTGTTCAGACTGGCAAAACTGGTGATGCTCGCCAGGCTCCATCACCTTGTCGTGAAAGAAGCAGATTTCATGTTTCTGAACGACATTAGAGATATATATTAGTGCTTAGAAGCCTTCCACCTGAAACACCTAAAAAAGTGATACAAGCTGATTTCAGAGGTGCGTTATCATTTCAGTCCACATGAAGCATGCATGGTGTACAGCGGCTGGTTTAGGGAACAAACAGCTTGGCCATGGAGCCACATTACTGTAGAGACAGATGCAAATCCCAGATCTGCTGTGATGTAGCTGTGTGTATTCCTACGTCATGCTCCCCATAGATCAGAGGCAGAGGGAGAAAACGGCAAAAAATAACTGCAGAGAGGAGCTACCATTATTCTCCAAAAGGGAGAGTGGACAGTCTGGCTGTTCTGGCACAATACAACCACTAGTGTCAGCTCCAGACTAGCAGTATTTTAAGGAATAATTGTTATTACAGTTGTCAGACTTCTGGTGCTACTTCCTTTTTGATTCCCATGCATTGTCATGACAATGCAACATTTATTTTACAAGTTTCTGAAAGATTATCAAATCCAAATATAATGGAAAATGACAACTTAAAAAAATACTATATTTTTATAATGGATCTTCTATACTAAATTTAATTTAGGACTGTTAGTGATAAGACATTTTCCTTTAATTTCTGCAAAGGGCTATCTTTATCCAGCAAACGCATGTGATGGAGGCAGACAGAGAGAGGTTCAAGGAGGAAAATGCAGGGCTAATAATGATATAAAGAGATTTAGACTTTAAGGAGTCAAGTCAATTTTCATCCTGATTGATCATAGTCAAATACAATAATTACCATTTAAAATACCCATCCAAGAGGGCTCAGTGCTGTAAGCCAGTATCAGAAAAGCCCAGCTTCAGCCATCATCCCGACTGACGTTAACAGGGCTACCTTCACAAACTAAGGCTTTGCATGAAATAGTCCTAAATCACAGGCAAACAAATACGGAAATGGGGAATTACTTTGTTAGAACAATCCTGCATATTACAGCCTGACACTTCTCTGATAATCCCATCACCCAGGGCACCATGCATTCTGAGATGTAACAAGGAAAAATACTGCAGTATTACTTTTAGTAAGCCCTTATTAAAAGGTGCTAGTAGTTCTTGACTCTTCCCACGCATCAGTTGCTATCCTGGCATTCAAAAGTGGTCAAATATCTAGCTCAAGGAAGGAAGGAGAAAGTTGCACCTATTGCTTTCAGATTCTTTCCTCCTCCTTTTTTTCCCAGTAATAAAAAGGTATAGCTGGAAATTCAAAACATTTCAGATCATTGCTTCAGATATCTGAATTCAGGTTCAGGCATGGTTTTGTCATAGCCAGCAATGAAATTCTAGTTACTGATTTCTGCCATTAAAATTCAACTTTTGGCCATTAATCTGCTACACTGAAGTCATATAAAATGGTTCGAGTTAGTAATGGTTCATCAGGCAAACAAAACCCCTCTCTCTCTGGTGCTTTATCCAAACTTCACAGGTAGAAATTGTTTAGAACAGCAATGAAAATTATCAGTTCAGCACACGCAGTACCTGAGTGGTGAACATATGTGTTTATATTAGGACATATTTACATCTATACAATAAATACTGTCATAACAGTAATATCACAAATAGCATCTGATATTTAGTAATCTTCTAAAACACTCCTATCTTCAGAGCCACAATTTCTAAAGTAAATTCCAATCAAGTTATTTTTTGATTTGCCTGATTTATATTCAACTTGCCATATCACTGATTAGAATACTTTTTTAAAAATTATTTTTTTACATTTTGACTATGAAAAAGTATGCATTTCTAGTCATTTTATGAAAATATAATTACAGATACTAATTTATAGCTATGTACCCATAATTATATCTAAGTGCCTGTAACTGTGTATAGCTAAAAGACATAAGAAAATGAGAAATGTATAGTTTATCTATACACATAATAAAGGCAAAATAAATACAGGGTAGTCATTTTATATTATCCTTTTGATCTATAGGCTACCAGTGGAAGACATAATCTTTTATTTATATTATGTGAGGTAAAATTTTGAAACAGGATTTTCTGTGTCTATCTTCCTGCTCACTTCATAATTAAGCCTGTAGGGCTGCATAGTTTATTTTTTAATGCTGTACTTGTCAATTTCTGTTATCACTAATTTAAAGTTCACAGCTCCATATATCATAAAAATACAAGGGCAAAACAATTTATATAGAAAAACCATTTTGAGTTGAGGGGGTGGCTAAGTTTTCCTGTGTGTTCTCATGAAGATTTCCTTTCAAGCAGTGCTGATTTACAAAGCTGGAAAGAGAGTACAAAGCTCTAGTGGCATGCACTTTCCTCCACACCTCCATATCTTCCCCCCTCCATCTTTCTCCCTTTATAAATTTATTTATATAAAGAGAGATGATTGAGATAGATTTTTTGCCTTCATTAGTATGTTAACCTTTTTAATTTAGCTCCAGACTTGCTAACACAATCAGTCCTACCAAGATCAACTATGACACTCGCCATGGAGAAAAAGCATCTCTTATTTTACACAAAACATTACAAGGTCAGATCAGCGTCTTTCATCTCTTCCCACCTTCACCAGACTGAACAATAGGCAGCAATAATCCTGTGATATCCACAACTAATTTATCCAACAAGAAGACAGGTAGCACTCTGAACCGCACTGCTGCCTGAATAGGTGCAGTAAATAAGCAGCTTAATGGTAGCCTTTCAGGCAGGAGGGCAACATATCACAGCATGGCATTTTTATAATCTTCTTGGCATGCCTACAGCCAAGAGCACATAGCTGAGCGTATGTTCCCTCTTCTGTCGGGCTTAGGATGCATGTAATCGTTAGATTGTGACACATTGTGCCTTTAAGCAAGTTTAACTGTTTTATATCCCTTCTGATCTACAGCTTTGTACATCTGTTAAGTTGCCTCTTAAACTTCAGTCAGCACATCTGTGGATCTGATCTTTCTGAAGCTCGTTGCCTGGCTTAGGTTTTGCACGGTGTTTCTTTGTATCTGTCCAGTGTTTATTTGCCAGGAATACCTTTTGTATTAGTGCTCTTGCTGAGCTAGAGCAAAAGACCACAGTTAAATCTATACGGGACATCTTCATCTGGCAAAGAATTGAATGGGGCACTAGGAACTTAGTCCAATAACTTCAATTACGAATTGGCAAAGTGAATCTGTCCCTTTTCTTTATGCCTTTGAGCAGAGGGAATGTCTTCTCCTCACCCAAAAGATATTTTGCTCTAGAGGCATAAAGGAGCCAGTTACTGGACTTCTCCCACAAAGTCCCCCAGGAACACTGATTAAATAGCCCCAATTATGGGTAGATGCACTAATTTGCAGGTGCACTGACTACTCTTTTAACCTCCCACTGATGCTGGCCAGATTTCAAATACTTATTACACGTCAGCTAGTCCCTTGGCATTTTGTCCTCTGGCATGAAGCAGTCCTGTATCAGCCAGAGCTCCCCAAAACTAGTGCATAGAGCCTGATTCGAGGAGTGCTGGGTAGAGGACTGAGCCAGCAAAGCAGAAACCCCTTTGACTCCTAGAAATACTTGCAGAAGTCCTCCACAAAGGAGCATATATCAGCCACAATGGAACCCTGAAGATCTCTGCAGAAAGGCTGATACTAGATTTATTTTATACTGCTGTTTTGTTGTGTTACGCTATACATTGAAAGCCTTCATAGAAATTGCAGGCACACGGGAAGAACATCTGACTGCTCCCTGGTATAGAGGGCTGAATAATGCAGAGACTGGGGGATGGCATTTAAAGCTCCCTGTAAGCATAGACTCAAAGTCAGAAAGGCCTGACAGCTGCTGCCGTGCAGCCACCAAAATGCAAAAATTCTACAGTAAATCTTAGGCTAAAATAATTATCTCTGCACATACTTGTCAGCTTGCTTTCTTGGGGGGCTTTTCCAAGTGCTGGAGAAAATACTGGAAATAAATAATGTAGAAGGTTATGAGTCTTTAGTTTTATTCCTACCTTGATTTGAAAGCTACAAAATACAATTTTCTCAGTGGAGAGTTACAAACTGCCCCCTCTAAACTGCTAATTAAATAGAAGCCTCTGTTCAGCCAGCACCACCGGTGTATGTGTGAAGGCAGTGCCGGTCCTGCTGCAGCAGCCAGTCCCACTCAGCCTGCCTGGACGGTGCATTATGGAGAGCACAGCAAAGCAGAGTGCTGGCCTCCCCAGCCAAAACTGCTTCATTAGTATGTTAATCTTGCCTACACCGATGTCAATGACAGAATTCCTCATTATCTTTTTAGTAAGTTCAGTAAGATACTAACTCAGGCATTGAATATCTGCTTTACTGCAAGAGTGTTTCTTTTGCGGTACTACCCAGATATGGGCAGGTTTTCGTTAGTATCTTGCCAAGATATCAGTAGATCACATAACTATTCACTTAATAAAAACCTCCAGAAAATTACATTAAGCTACAGGAACTGCTTTTTGATTATTCTCGCAGTTGGGATTTCACCCACTCTTATAAAAATATCTTCACTTCAAACCTAGAGGCCCAAGAACTGAAACAGAAGCCTCAGGTTGGGGAAGATCAAATGAGACCCCAAGCAAGTCTGTGAGGAACCACGCGTCTCTTAGAATTACGCTGATGCAACAGTTCCTTATCTAACAGTGGAGTATGCTCTGGACAGAGTGATGGAGAGGGATGGATTTTGCATAGGTTTCCTCACTAGGACCCTTTCATACACTTTAGCATCCTGGTGGAAAAGAACATTTGATTTATCAGTGTTGCAGGATTACTGAGAGATGCCATGACTACCTTTTCCTAACACTGGCATTCAGCTGCCAGCTTTTCTCTTTAAGCAACTCTCACGCAGTTGTAATACTTTGCTGCCCAGATGAGTTTCCTCTCTTTCTTCCTCCGTGACACCCTTCACACTCTCCCCAAAATGATACCCTGTGTTTATATATGATGAATTTTCCGGAAGAGTGAGAACAGACTTCTTAGTGCAGCATCATTACCCCTCTGGTTGGCAGAGAAGTAGAAAAGAGCTTGTCTGAGCTGGCAACCATCAAGCTTTACAGTCTAACAAGTTCCACTACTATAATGAAAATCCAAAGACCTGGAAACAATATACAGAGCTTCCCTGACTAATTTTATTATGCAGACACACTTAATAGCTCCTGTTACAATCACATTTATAGCAGGAAAACAGTATTGGATTGTGACTATCACACTAAATCGACATGGATTATCAGTCATTAAAAAGGAACAAAATTAGTAGCAAGCAGTAATATTTTACACTTATCAAATCTGCAGCTGGTCAAGGTTCATTACAATACTGTGCAATAAAGTCAGAAAGCATTGGCTCATTCTACAGAACATTTAAATCTCTATTGTATTTGTGTAGGATATAATTTCTGATAGCAATAAAGCCTAATAAAAGTTACACCCCGATGAATAAAGTGTTAATAAATTGACCCAAGACATTTAAATGGCTAATTATATTTGAGATAAAGGAAGATTCACTTGTTTCTGTAGATTGTTTGAAGCTGCACTCTAACCAGCTAACTAACCAACGACAAAATTATTTTATATAAATATATCTCTGTGATATAAAATATTAATATTTCTAGCTCCTTTTTCAATAGATTAATAATTAATCTGAATTTCCTAACACATTTCCTATTCATCAAAAGACTCATACCTCTCTTTAAAATGTCCAAGCTTTGCATAACTTAACTATTCCCTAGATTTTATTTTATTTAAAAGTATTTACATCAACTATGCTTAGCTTTTCCATAGGACCCTTCAGTAATAAAAAGGAGAACTTGATTATAAAATAACAGTGCCCTCATACAATACTAATAATGGAATTACAAATTGTATGTAAAAAGACAGACCAAACAAGAAGACTGACCAGGTCGAGGTGTTTGGGCAGGGTAATAACTGGGACCTCCCAAGGTCCTGGCCTGGAGTCTAAACAGCTGTCATCCTTTAAGACTGGCTCAATGGTTACAGTAGACAATTCGTACTTACTTCTGCTCATTCCTTATAAAAAAATACTATATAAATACAAGAGAGTCTCCCTCATCTCCCACCATCACATACACAAATGCTCACATACATCTAAGCCCCACTCCCCAGTCTTTGGGAGGTTCAGATCCCAGCTCCACAGGTGACACCTGTCTATGCAGCCATCTGGAGAGGCAGAGGGATCAGGAACGAGCTACACAGACTTTAGATCCACCAGAAAAGATCTGTGAGTAGAAGTTAATGAGCAGTGAGGACCTGGCTGATTCTCTATCTGGTTTGCTGCACAGACAAACATTAGGGACAAAACCAATCAGAAGCAGCAGGTTCAAAGAGCAACTTCTTTTGGTAGCACATATTGCTTAAAATATTTCCCAAACTACACCACAGAATTTTGGAAATCTTTGGTGGTTCGCTTCTCCAAACCACATCAGAGACACCAGTTAATTGTAAAGGGCTCTGACATGAATGGAATTGCCCAGCAATGTCCCTGGTTTTGCCACGTGCTGAGTTCTAGATGCTGGAGGAATAGTGATTTGTGTATGGAAAATGACTGGGGTGGTACAAAGGGAGACAAAATGACAAAGAACCAGACTTAAAAAAAAAAAAAAAAAAGGCAGGGCACAAACAGACATAGGACTAAAATTGATGTGTCAGGCATTTTTCTTTTTTTATAAGTTGAGGGAAATTTTACATGGGAAAGTGAAAAAAAAGCATCTTGACAATGTTTTCCACACTGCAAATTGAAAATTTCTAGCCATTGCTCTGTAATCTTCTTAATATGTAAGTATGTATTATTATATTAACATGTAAGTATTCTTAATACGTACTTAGCTTCTTTGTTCTGTTTGGGAGACAGGTGCACAAGAACTAGAATTCCCTATGAGATGGCAATTATCATTTTTGAGAAGCATAGTTTTATTTTGTGCTGACTTTAGAACTGAAATCTACTACTGCTTATCAGACCACCTAAAAAAGAAGAGAAGGGGACATGTCCCTTCCAACAACTTTTTAAGTGTCTTCTCTAGGATCACTGAAGGGAGTCACTTTACCTAGTTGATTTTACAGATCAGGTTATGGGGAGACAGAATCTCTGCTTGAGTAGACAACCTCTGGCTAGAAGACTACTTAATTAGTATTGGGCACACTGAACTAAGCCACCACAATTTGCGTCTTTTGTCTATCTCCCGTCACACTTATCTTCTAGCATAAGGTACAAAATTATAAGATGTTCTTTTTTCTGGAACATTATCAAGCTTGAGTAATGTTTTGTAACTGGTCCCAGGTCAATGAAGCATTTACAAACACGCAGATGCTCCATTACCATCCAGGGACTTCAGGATATTGTTGAAATTTCCTTTGATTCATTTGTTGCAATTTTATTTTAATAGCAAGATGTCTGGCACTGATAGAGAAGAAACTCATGGTTTTAAAAAGGTTACCCCCTTTTCGACTGCCAGTGCTTCTGGAGCTTGTATCAGCCATACATGCCTGCACTGCAACATCTGTGTGTGCCTTTTATAAGACGTGGTTTTAGCACACCACAAACACCACTGTCAGAACCGCACTCTATGTCATTTGATCTGTTTTGTCAAAGTAGCTGTTCAAGTCACAGCTGTTTCCTGACGTGCCTGCAAAGCTCCCCTCCAACAAGCCCCAGGGAGAAGGGGCAACCCCAGTGGGTTCCAGCTTCCCTTCCTTCAGTTCCCTAGCCCCTAGGATTGAACCAGCTTGAAGCTGAAAGGCACTCTGAGGCACCTTGAAGAACAGAAGAAAAAAAAACCTAATCATATTTTGAAATATTCTAGTTAAGTCTTTATACTTTGTGTGACAGCATAACTACTAGACATCAAATGAAATCAAAATATTTGAGTCAGATCACAAAAAAATAACTTCATGTGGATTCCTTACTGAGCTGGTAAATTTTTGAGATGAACTGCAGTGGTATGAAGTCCATCTTTGTGACTCTTCCATTAATGTTGTACACACAGTATTAGACAGAATACTATCTGTCTGTATACTACATTTTTTAATGTGTGGAACAATTAGCCTACATCCTTTAGCAGAAGCATTCATATATTGAAGAAAAATGACATTAGATAAACCCACTAAGACTCAAATAGGACACTCACCTAGGGAAAATGCTTTCTTCACTGAAAACCAATAAAAAAACCCTACATTATTAACCTTGTCAAATTCTGTTAGTAGATACATAAAATCTTTTGTTAGTGGTCATGATGAAAAAAAGCTGCTAATATTTACCATTAAAAAAATTCTTCATGTTTTTAAATGGTAAACGCATAAACCACAGGTGGGTAAAGTTTCATGTGTTACATTGCACTTAAATAAACATCTAGGAGTATAAAACCTTCACAAAAACATAAGGCACTCTACACCTAAGTCAACCTAAGTCACCTTGCCAGCTAACTACTGCAGGATCTTGAGTTCCTAGGTCATACATTTCTTGTGTAACTGAAGGTTTAAGGTCAGGTACAGTAAAGGCAAACATTCTGGAACTATAGTTTCTGCTACTGAAATGAGACCAACTTTCCTACATTTTCTGCAATTCAGTGCAAAAAGTCTGATTCTACATTCAAGAGCAAATGCTTCTCTTACTAAGGAAATCACACTGTGTGAAACATCCAATTGATATTGCTGCTGTTAAATGGAATTTGAAGTGTCAATAGCTGCAAAACCAGTATTTACTTTTCCCCCTTTGATGTTTTTTCAAAATTCTGTACTAAAATCCCAAAAGCCTCAGGGTGTTTGTTCTTATTCAAAATAGCTTCAGTCTCATCAACGTGCTACCTTAATTCTTTGCATGCTCAATTTCCTTCTGAAAAGACATCTGCATTGTGTGTTTTTGAAATGGATTACAAGAGGTGTTGGATTTGAAATGCAGTGCAAAGCAGAGACCAGCAAGTGAGCTCACTGGGAACCCCCAGTCTAATGGGAACACCTTGGCCTGCGGAAGAGTGGGTTCCGTGCTGGAACCCGCAAGGGTGTCTCAGATCACTCCTCATCTGATACAGGTTTTAACGTAGTTGTCATTACTCTGCTTCCCCTTGACAATCTGCTTCTGGACCTCCATCCCCCATCTGTTTTATTAGTGTATGAAGCTTTAAGAAAAGGAATTTAGGGAGGTCACTAAGAGGTTTGGGACTTCCTGAGTTACATATAACCATCTTCTATAGACAGAGTGGGAAAATATTTCCACTTTCCCTCAGGGCATGTAGACACAAAAACTGCACTGTGCTGAGTATCCTCAAGTACCCAGCTCTTGTGGGAAGCCTAGTTGGGTTAGACATCTCTTCTCTACCTTTTGGGAAGTATCTCCAACTTCTCCAGCAGCATTAAACTGTTTGACTTACAAACTGCATTACATACTTTCAGTATTACCCATGTTCATCCCACATACACATGAATTTTCTCACAGGAGCCTCTGTAAACAAGCAGCATGAGATCTTACCATAATTTTTTTCAAATACAGTGTCTTTCCCCTCGTTTTCCTTAATCAATGGTAGAGTACCACAGGTTATTCCACTTCCCTAGTTATTCAGGAAAGGTATGCTATAAAGGTTTATTTTTTTGTCACACTGACATAGCTCAAGACAGCATAAGTCTAGGACTATAAACAGCAGTTAAAATTTACAAACTCTTGAACAAGCAGCTAATATAAAGTCACTGGGACCGTTTGCAAAAAAACGGTTGCACAACCTGTTCTTTCTTTAACATGCCGTTAATATCCATCAGACTAGAGCATTAGAGTAAAAGAAAATTCATGTTCTAGAAGCACAACCCACAAATATGAAGGGAGAGTCCCACGAGAGGTGGAGGAATCATTTCTGGGAAGACAGATCAGTTCAGTCCCTGAAAGGCAAAATACAGTAACATTTATTCAAACAAGACTTTGATCTTTTCAGCTGAAGTGTTGTGAAGTTCTCCATTTTTTTCCTGAATATCAAAATATTTTCATTACAGCCTGGTTCCTTGAACATGGAGACTACTGAGAACTCTAGTTTACACAGACCTGTGGGTACTGGAATTTCAAACCATCCATTTGCACTTAAGTCACTCCCTGGCACAATCCAGGACTTCTGCATGCTCAATTTATCCTTAGATTTATTTATTTATTTATTTATTGTAACTAGCTTTTCTCAGCAAGTGTACTGCATATCCATACTAAAAATATAAAATTAATGATGAATATTTATGGTCCGAATTAATTATCTAGGGCTTTTCTTAAGTAACCATAGGGAGGGGAAAAAAGAAAAAAAGAAAAAAGCATATCAAAACTCTGGCAGCGGTACTACATGAAGTGCAGAGAGAAGCACAATTAAGCATGAGGAAGCTGCTCTCCGTGGGAAAGAGGAGCCAGTCCAAACCGTCTTCAAGCTTAACCTGCTCACAGGTGTCTGACTAATCTCCGCTGTCTTTGGATGCCACCTTGGGTGAAAGCAGAAATACTCTGTCTCACTGGAAAGCATCGTAATGCAAACTTTAGTCCAATTTTGCATCTCTAACTAGGCATGTTTTTTCTGTTTGTTGCTAATCCACACCTGTGGGCATACATTCATGACCATTCTTGAAGACAAAGGCAGCTGCAGGTGAACATGAAACAGAAGAAAGGGGCTAGCTGCCAGCTTCAAAAAGTGTCCTCAGACATGCAAGAGTTTTGCATAAATTGCCAAAGAAAAAGCACAGACAGCTCTCAAAACTGAAACCCAACAAAAGGAGAGTATTTCTTCCTATGGAAATGCTGGTCTGCAGTCAGCGGGGGATGGACCATTTACAGAACCAACATACTGCAGCAAAGCGCACTGCAAATGTGTGTGGCATTCTGAAACAAAAATCCTTGGCACTGGCCAGGTTGGATTGATAATTTCATTGTTGGAAAGAACTTCTTTTCATAATTTCTTCCAGAAAACTCCTAAACCAATACTGATTAAGCTCAGAGAGGGCAGTTTATAGTAACAAAGATCCGTGTGTTCTAGGGCTGCACAGCTCTACCATCAGCATCAAATATGTTCTTCTTAAAAGCAGATGTATTACACACAGCACACTGTGTAATGTTATAATGTACCTTGCCCCATGAACAGTAGTAAAGTCATAAGACACCTAGAACTACTTATGGGCCTTTAAACTACAGGATGTTAGGGATTACCGTTAAGAATAGTTTGATGCCAGCTGAGGCTGAAGACACATGCCTTATTTCTAACTTGCTTCATCTCTGGGGCATCATAAATTGTAGTTGAGAAATATAGACTAGGAAACAAAAAAAGCAGCAACAAATAGATTAGGGGGAAACAAAAGTAAAGGACTGCAAATCAGAAAGACACATAACACCTAAATGGGCAAATACTGGCATCCTGGTGAGGAATAAAATGAGAGTAGATAAAAGAAAGATCATTAATCAAAGATTCACCAGCTAGGCAAAAAATCTCATTCAAATCGTAACAGAGTTAGAGGAGAAAATAGGTAGGGGACAACGTAAAGCTTTAAATGGAAAAATATTTATGCAGATGAACTACTGCAACAGCCAGTTTCCATCAGTTCCACACATACCATCCCATCTTCTTGGGATTCAAGCACTAACTTGCACAAATCTGTCACGGTGCAGACTGTGAGAACATACCGAACTCTAGTGGCAGTTTTCAGAGATGTTATACCTACAGGTCACTGCTGTGAAACAGAAAAAGCGTTTGGAAATTATTATAATAGCTGCAGAGTATTTGGAATAGCAGAACATCTAGCTAAGAAGGGGTTAATCTGCATTGAGAAGTTTGCCATTTCTGACACAACCTTCCAGTAGGGCAGTAAAAGTTGACGTGTTCTGGGGCACACACCATGTAGATATTTGCCCTGACATGGTCTGGCCTCTGGGTATAACTAAAAAAAGAAAACTATCTAAAAACACACATGAGGAAACAGCAGAACACTGTTAGCACTCCTTACCACGCCACTTTGCAAGTATTGAAACAATGAGTTGGAAACGCACAAAATTTCATCAGCAAGTCTCCAAGTAAAGTAGCAGTTCAAATACTTTCTTTCCTAATTAATCTCACCCTCTGTAAAAGGAAGACTGTTGCTCAGCATCTCTTTGGCACCCTTGCTTGCAGTTTTCCTTGGGCCTCTGAGCAGGAATCAGGCGGTGCGGAGACACAGAGCCAGCTTACTGAATTCTCAAGGGCAGGCCATTCTCTCAGCTGAAACAATATTCACTCTCTGTCAAAAACTCAGCTTCAAAACTGCCAAAGCATGAGGAGAATGAGATGCTGCTTAGACCTTCCTGTGCATGACAGGATAAAATGCGAGACTTCTCTGCCTAAAGGAACCCAGGTAATGAAATAATCTTTAATCTTTGTCCCTTCAAGGCACTCTCAACACCTGTTATCCTTGATACTGTCACAGGCAAAAAACTGTGAATTCATCTCAAGGCTGGTAATTAGTTCAGCTAATTACTCATTTGGATGTGGGGTGATTACCAATGCTCCTTCAGGTGCAACACTGGCCACTATTCCAGCTGATGTTTCACAAAGCAGGAGAGCTGCTGTTCCCCCCCTTCTCCATTCTTACAGAAAGGTTAATTCCCATGCCATTTAAAGTCTCTACTGCAGTGAAACAGCCTGGCCAAGTGGTTAAAACCAAGTTTTCAACAATTCATTTTACAGTCAAACATTACTGACTTCATATTACATGCAGCAACATCTCACTGTTCAGTATCTTTTGGAATGAGTATTTTTGTTGTACCACATTCCCAAACCACCCTTTTCTCAAGCCAGGGTCACCTTTACCTCTATAAATATGAACCAGATTTCTAACTAATGTGTTTTAATTTGATTTTTTTTCTTCCTAAATCACAAATACTTGTGATGAACAGACAGCAAATACTTGCTGGAGTCAGGCATTTTGGTGCAGCTCTGCTAAGGCACAAAATGTGAGAAGTTCAATTTGATGAGCACAAAGATGCCAAGACACAGTGCCTTTTATTCATAACTTCAAAACTCACTCAGACAAAAACTCCTTTCCAGGCTCTTCTTGGGATGAGATGCTAAAACCAGCCCAAGTTGTTTTCCTGGCCTGATGAAGAGCTCAGACTACTTCTTCTCTGCTACAAGCCATGTCTTCAGTAAGGGCTTTACCTCTATCCGCCCAGCAAATAGCAAACATTTCCCAGCTTTCAGCCAGGGTGAAAGTATATGGCTATGGTTTAGTGTGGAGACACCTCATTTGTCTCAGCTGCTAATTTCCAATTACTGGAAATGAGCTGGTGGTTGTTACAACCACACCCAAACAGAGCTCAGTCCAACCACAGACGTATTTATGAAGACTACAAAGGTGACAATTGGCGTTGGTCTTGAGGGAAGATATTCTTTTTCAAAGTGCTTAAATCCTGGTGGCCACAACATTGACTCCAGATTCTGAAATAACTGCTCTTGCCAAAGGAAAAACACCAGAGTTTCCCTTATTATCAGACTCTGATAACGCAGGAAAATTCACAGACCCATCCAATGCAGGCACAGTGAAAGAGGACCCTCTTCCCCCACCTCACCGCCACGGAGCGAGGACCCCTCACGCTCCCCTCCCGGTGCCAGAGGAGGTCTGTGGAGTCTCCATTCTAGAGATACCCAGAACTTGCCTGGCATGGTATAAATAAGCCAGTCAGCTGAAGGTCACGAGCTGGTTTTTTTCCAGAGCGTAGCTGCTGGGGGCAGGAGGGAGAGGGCAGGAGACCCCCGGGCCCAGGCAGGGCGCCTGCTCACCCACCAGCACACAGCGCGCCTTCGCTGAGGGAGAGGCAGCAGCAAGAGTGGTTATGCTCAGCTTGAATCACCATTCACGTGTCTGTACAAACAGCAGCACAGGTCCTTCAGCACTGCTTTTTTCCACAGTATGTCAAGCTTTTTAAAATTTCTATCTCTTAAAGAGATATAAAAAGTGTATTCCCCATTTCTGAGAGAAATCTCCTTAAAGATTTGTTCAAAATAATAAAATATTTTTTACCCTGAAAGAACAACTTGGAAATAGGAGAAAACCGATTATTTTTATTTATTTAATTGTCTTTAGTTTTCTAAATGTTAAATTACATAAAAACACAGTACCATAAACCAATCATTTTAATGCACGATATAGCACATTGCTTTGATTTTCCTTTTTAATACTTGCCACTCAGAGACTGCTTCAGGTTCTTAAATAATTGGGATGAGAACTGTAGCCCCTCAGAATCCAGTGGTCATTAGCAGCTAAAGATCCTAAAGAGCTGCACTGCTCCAAGCAGCAGAGTAGTTTTACACTCTTAAAGAGGCAATTAATACTTCTGTATTGTTTTGTTCTCATCAGTTTGAGAATTGTCTGTGCTTTGGCAGAGGGCATTATTTATGGTCTAGTTTGCTATCAAGTGGGATTCTTTGCTGGCTGATTGACGTGTTCTGACATGTCTTATACAGAAGGGATACAGTACGGGAAAGAGAAAAGTAGCAAATAGCCCGTCCTTTGAGAGTCACCAATCAGTAGCACACTCCCTCGTCATTAGCATCAGTACTGCATTCTCCACAGCACCTCGTTTTGCCTAGAAGGAAAGCGTACAAGGGTGGGAATCTTTATACTATATTTTAGGCAATTAATATTATATCACTACATATGTCTCTTCAGGACATGATCTAGAAAATGATCTCTGCTCTCCCCGTACTTCCAGCTCACGTTCTGACAATGCCACAGGAATTATCTTTTTTTCTGCTTACTTGCTGCAGTATAGATTCACTGCCATTTGATCCTCTGGCTATTCTTCCCACAATACTAAACACATTCATCTCACTGCTTCTAACTGTTCTGATCTTGCTCTTCATCTGTTAGCTGGTCAAACTGGAGTGAATTGCGGCCACTGCCACCAATACCTGATCCTTTCATCAGGAAATTCTCTCCAGCCTACTAGTGCCTAGAGTATTCCTAGGGACCCTCAATCTCTTCCTTTCATTGTTATCCTTATTCTGGTCTGCCCTCTGCTCATCTGTCCCCTGAAGAAGTATCTTGAGATGTACAAAGGAAAGGCCTATTTATTCCTTGCCAGGAAACCTGCTTTCTCTTTTCTTTCTGATCTCACAGCTACAGACATCACAGGCTTTCAGTTCTTGCTCCCTGGTCCTTGCTTTCAATTTTTATTAATCAGCTAGGAGGATTTTCTGGACTCCAACCTCCCAGTAAAAAGCCTGCATTTTCTCTGTATCTCACCTCAGAAACTGTCCCTTTTGTTTTCTTCAGCTGTCAAAGATTTGGGTGGTGTCCTCAGGATTCTTTAACCTTGTCTTTCTTTGGTTGTTACCTTACTCTTATTTGGTCACGGTATTAATCAGATAATGCACTTACCAAAAAACTTTGGTTTTTCTTTAACTTATCATGGAGGATAACTCAATGTAAGGATAAGCCAAAGCGGGGGCACCTCTTTGTGGAAGATAAGGCAACACCTTCCTTGCATAATATGAAGACAAGGCTAAAGTGACTCCTGTGGGACACCAGGAAAATGGAAGGAAGTGTATGCGGATGTCTCAAACAGAGAAACAGTCCGTTCTCTACTCTATAATCAACAGATGGTCCCAACTGCTCTGTGTGAAGCGCTTCAGCATTGTAGTTCAGCTGGAAATGTCCCAGTTTTCAAATTAATATTCTGAACGGAGTGACTGAGTTCTTACTACATCAGCTCTGCGGCTGCATGGTCACAGCTCCTTATACACCACACAGAAAGGTGTCAAGCAAAGTACCATCAGCGGATGAGCCGGATGTCGAAAATACATATGGGTTAACTGAAGATATTCTTCTATGTATTAAAATCTGGAAAGTGTATACACCAACACATTATCCTCTTTGCTGAATAAACACGTGAAATTCTGCTTAGGGTTTCTTCTCTGCATAAAAGCAGCCAATCTCAGAGAAAAAAAACCCACCAAAACCAACCACAAACCATTATCAAAACCCTCATTCTAGATTACTACACAAGATCTCAAATGAAGACTGTAATATTCAACCTGCTAAATCCTATTCTTTGTGGTATAGGTTTAAAATTACAAGATTTCACATAACTGCTTTACTGACTTTTGAATTATTGCAGTAGCAGAAAAGAACATGAGATCAACTTGATACATGAAAAATATTTACAACTTCTGGTATTTGCCTTAACCATCGAATAAATTATATGACATATATAGAAGTTCAACTTTGAAAGTTATAAACCCACAGTCTCTGGAGATTACCTGTACAGTCCAAATGGCCCTATTCTGCCAGATAAGGAAAACCAAAAATCATCAGGTGAAAGAGGAGTTTAAGAAAAATAACCTAGAAAAAATACCTAGAAATTACCTAGAGAGCACTGACATGCTCTCTGATACCTGGTGAGGAAGAGCAGCAGCTTACTAAACAGCATTGGTGGGAAGGAGACTGACACTGTTTTCTGGGGTGGATGGTCTCCCTGACAGAGCACCTACCCTGCCCACCCTCCCACGCTGCCCATGGGTTCTGCTGTACGCCTGGCAGCTTCGCTGGAAAGGCTAGAACTAAAGAGAACGAGGAATTGGCCCCCAGGGACAGCTCTAAGAGACTGCACCGTGACACAAAGCTACACTGAGCATGTTTACTTACGCTGAAGGCACTGCAGAGGTAAGTGGTGCCCACCAGGTTCCATGAGAGCTTCCCTCTGTGCCTTACAGGAGAGGAGGTCCTCTCACCCCTGAAGGACACACTGCTGTCTCTCCAAGAAGGGCTGAAGCAGCACATGGCACGGCAAGGCATGAACTCTGCTACATCCTATTCCACAGCTGAACAGCGGCTTTTTTTCCCTCAAAATTAAAAGGAGTCTTTAAAAGATTTATGGAACTACTAGTTTTCTCCCCACAAAACAAGAACGTAGGAGTACCAAATAGGTGAAAGCAAAGGTTTCAGCTTTCTTTTAAAATGCACCACACTTTAAAGGCCAGGTGTGTCTGACCGGGCTTGTCCTCCTAACATGGCAAAAAGCACTGTTGGAGTGAGGTGCGTTTTCAATGAGTAAAAACGAGGGGTTTGACCCCTTTTTTGGCTCTCGAAATCTTGAAAGCCCAGGACTCCAAAAAGATAATGACACTCGTCTCAAAGAGGCCTTTGCTTTGGAAGTTGATCCCAGTAACCCACAGGTAAAGGCAGCTGTAAACCACTGGCAGCCACAGGGCACTGGAACATGACGGCTGTAAGCACACTCCGGCATCTCCCTGCTCGTACAGCAAAGCCATAACCACATGCTCGTGACACCACAGAAATGGTTAAACAACATTCTAATTTCCTGCTTACACGAGTTCTTAGAGACACAGAGATATGTTGTGATGGTGTTAATATTTCAAAACTGTTTGTACTAACAAGCATAGTAAGATGATGTAAGCAGATATTTTCACAAATTTAATGGGGCTTTTTTTACTCCAACTGTCACAATTTTGTAATTAAACTTTCAGCTTGCTGAACTCTGGTACCTTTTTCTTTTTTATATATTCGTACAGTCTTTCTGTCCCTGGATATATCTATTTGTTTCCCTCGCCATCTTTCATTGCAATCCCTTTTTCTCAACAGCATGTAAACCAGAATATTGAGCTGCTGATTGACAGTGAGACAATCTATATTACTTTGCCGCCTCTTGTGGAATTATTCAAACACTTAGACAAATCTGAGATCATAATTACATAGCAGCAACAATAAGAGAGGCAGTGCCTGACCTGACTGTATTAATTAGAGTAGACAAATAATATTATCTAATTTACTAATATTTCAAAACCAAAGTTTTCTGTTTGTGCCTACCAGACTCGTAAGCCAGAAGAAAACTGCCCACTTAAAAACAAAGGTGTAAGATGATAGACATCAGCCAAAACACTGAAAATCCCATGCACTGCAACTTGTTAATGTGGTACACTGGCATTACAGATTGAAAATACTTTGACAGCTTTAATGTGTCCTTTTCCAGTATAATGGTTTGGTGCATAAAAATGAATGTTTTTCTCCAACATGATCCCTCAGCTCCTTACTGAAGATTTCAACTCATTTTACGACACATGATGAAGCATCTTTCTTGTTATAATGTGACAATGGCACTACTGAGCACAACAATTTGAGTTTGAATGTGCCACTGCAAGACAGAAAAAATCTGAAGAGGCAATTCCACCTAGAACTATACAGCAAATGCATAAGAAAGAAGAAGAAGAATGATTAAAGATGCATTAGCACAGTCTGAAAAACAATGCTCTCAACAAAAGAACCCTTGGTCCGTCTAGTAAAAGGGGAACAGCACAGAGATTATCTGAACGAGAGACAAAGAATTTGAGCGATTCCAATGGAGTCTCTTTGAAATACTTGAGATGTAAATGTCTCTGTTGAGACAAAGTCAATTTTAAAACAATCTCGCTATAAAATAAATCGCTTCTGAAAAGGTTTTTAAGTCTAGAAAAAAAAGCTTTTCCTAATTAACCAGCTCAAGTATTAAATTTGGCATGTGGAACAACCAAAAATGTATTAAGTATGACCCAGATAATTTACTTCAAATAAAAGTAATGTACGACACACTGAACATCCCACACACACTACTGCCTTTTTTTCCCCTATGGTGTAGTTGCTCTGAAAGTTTGGAGCGCAGATTTGTAACCACTGCCTCATACCACCTCACAACACATCACTTCTCCTGCAGCTTGTATGTTTGGTCTCAACTCCTGATCAGACAAAAATCCCAACACAAAAAGCAGCAGCTAGTGAGATTATAATTCAGTCGAGGTCACATCTCTAACAATTAGTGTGTCTTCATCAAGAAGTGGCTGCTTACATCTTTTGTTTTGGTATGGACCAGTCTTGGCTTACAAAGTACCTTTGGAGAGACATCCCTAAAGAAAGCATCGGTAGAGCTGTATCTGTATTTGACACATTAAACCCTGTATTTATTTTTTCTCCCAGTTCTCACATCCGCTATTTTCCAAAAATATTCACCACATTGAATCTCCTCTGCTAAACAGACCAAGCCATTTTCTGTACTGCAAAACTGCAGGAGAGCCCGTATGTGGCCTCATAAAAGGACCAATTCTGTAACTGTGATTCCTACATTTGACAGGACTTAACCATCACGATCACTTGTACACTGGTTCCCAACATGTTTGGTAGCACCTTAGTGCTGCTTGGCAGCCTTCACTTAAGCCTCTGGACTTTGAGAAAGGAGTGTGTTACTGACTGCCAACCCAAATGAATGATTTCTTCACAGTCTCAAAAATGAAGCAAAGAATTTTTTTAAAGATTCAAATTGTGAAAGATACCTGCTTTAATAACATATTCTAATGCATTTCTATAAATATTCAAAATACCGAATTTTTATAAAAGCACACATTTTAGATCTGAGGTTTGCAAATTGCCCACATTAAGACATCACTTGCTTTTACACAGTGCACGGACACCTTGGGATGTTACGCAGCACCCATCTACACAAGGAGGGAATCATGCTGTTACAATCAGAACCCAGTATTCTTTCAGCTTTTGTAAACCTGGAAATCTTATGGCCACTCCAGATCTGCGCTGTCCTTCAGACACAGCCACACTGAGTACCTGCCACAGTACAGAGAGGTGGAACTGTGCAGGTTCCCAGCCTGATTCACTGGTGAAGTTCTGCATCGTTTCTGTGTGCCTTCTGCGGAATTAGCTTGCGAAAAGCGTGGGAGATTTCAGGAGTGATGAAACACTACAGCTACCCTGGTTCTGCTGCAGTGCACGAATGCCCAGCACCCTGGTGCGTCTCACAGGGATGCATAGCCCAAAGAAGGCAATCTGAACTGATCAAGATATCCCCGGGGGAACTCTTCATTAAATCCTAGCCATTTATAACACTAACTCATTACAAGAAATAATTACCATAGCAACCACTGCACACCATGCATTTGCTAGCACGAACAACAGTGTGTCTTCTTTGGGGAGGAAGTGGGAGGGAAACAAGTCAGAACAAAAACTTCTGGAGAGGTTTAGCATAGTCACAATTAGGTTATGTTTTCCTATATTTTCTTTTCATCAAGATCATGTGTCCTATATTAAGTATACTGTTTCATACAAGCAGCAAACATTTCAGAATTTATAAGAACGACAAAGAGTGACAATATTTCACAAGGCTTTGTACCAAAGCCCTTTGGTGCTTTTACTTACAATAGCACTTTACGTACTCCAACCTATCTGATCTCACTTAGAGTGCAAAGGCAAGCTAGGCTGTTAGCTGAAGACTTGAGGAGCCTGGCTTTCAGATTTTTTCTTTTCCTCTCTGTATCAGAACTCCTGTGTAACTCCCATTTTAAGACATTTAGCTGCCTAAGACCCAGTGCCGTAGAGGACCCAATCACAGAAAACAAAATGCAATTTCTCACCTATAAAAATGGAAATGGTACTGCCCTAACTGCTTTATTGCAAACATGCCATAGACCATGACACACTTTGATACTTAGAGCAGTGGAATCACACAACAGCATAATAAAGATTGATGCAGAACCAGGGCCAAAAGAATTATACAGAAGACAGGTTGTGGGAGTTCAGATCTAGACAAGACATCTTCACCAATGTGAAAAACAGAAGTAGAGATAACCGGCAATAGCTCAGTTGCCTGAAGCTTCCTTAGCCATCACCACCAAAGATCCCTTGATGCTCCTATAGAACTCACTGAGAGCTTTTTTTTGTTCCTTCCCAAGGCCCAGATCTGTTTCCACTGGGCAGGATTTCAAAGGCTGCAAGACCGCTGTGAAAGGCCAAGTTCTAATACCTCGTGAGATATTTGAAGTGTACAAAGAAACACAGACAATTGTAGAAGGCCAGTTAAGCTTCTGTCAGCTGTTTTTAATCTCAGATTTGGTAAGAAGACCCAGGACTTGTGAGGATGGTGCTTACCATCTGCACAGAGGAGCAGAACTGCTCAACTGAAGGCTGCCCAGCCAGTTCTAGCACATTCTTACACTTGACAGTTATAAGGCTTGCTTGGAAGAAATGTTAGCAAAATAACTTTGGAGGTTCTGGCCTCTGAAGGCCTGGAAGAGCTTATTTCATCAGGAAGTTTTAGAGTATCAATTACAGATTTCAAAGAGCAATAAAGCGAAAGGTTCTGCCCCCCTCTGAGCTCCTCCCACTTGTCAAGCTTTCCCTTCCTTTCTTCAGAGAAAAATCACTATTATTTTACTTTACAGTATTAAAAAAAGCAAGAAAGTGAAACCCTGGGGGCTGGGAGACTTGGACTTTAAAGGACTCTGTAATGAACCATTTCATGGTAACCACTTTAATTGTGCTTCCTTTCCTCAATAAAAGTTTCCCTGCCTGTACTCTCCACGAGCTCTCCAATCATTCACTAATACAATGCCCAGAGGGTCAGACTGTGCTCCAGCACTGGAACACCGGCCCGGGCAAAGGGCAAAAATCCCTTTACACTTCTGGCTGATTTTCTTCCCGATGCATTCCAGGCTTGCCACCCCAGTTTAACTCCAGCACCATGCAGAACATGCTTTTGCTAACAATTACAACAGGATCTTACTGTACTGATTTTCAGTCATTAGCCTTCCATTTGCTGTTCGGGTTTTCCAGTGACTTTTCACAAATGTAATTTTTCTTAAAAGCTTTGAATGAAATCCTGGACTTCTTTACTGGCTGTAACTCTTTGTTTTAGAAAAATAAGCTTGGCTAAAAAGACAGAAATATGGATTTGCACCCCAAATCCAATGGTTTGGGCAAAGAGGAGAAAGAAAGGAGGAAGTGTCTTATGAGTTTGGATCCTTCTATCTCACTGAAAAAGGAGATGAGATTCCCAGTTAGATGCTACATGCACCTAACTCAGATTTAATCATCAGTGCTTTTCTGTACTGGGAAGGAAGGATTCCTGACAGTAGTGGAGGCTTATTGGCCTGGTTTGGCATCTTTCTGACCTCCCCTTCTGAAGTGCTTGGTTTGTACACAATTATAAAGCGTGAGCTTTCAAGCATTTTTCAGTATTAACACTGTCTATTTCTAAGTCAGTGAAAATTTGAGGGGATGCTATTTTAAAAAGAAAAAGTGTTTCTTTTAAACTCTGTTTGTCTTCAGTCCTGTTTTGAATTCAACTTTTAGTTTATTATCCCACTGGAATAAATGCATCAGTTCACAGCACTGAAAAGAAGCCATTTCCCTCCAACTGCTGTAAAATAGCTGTTCACACAGAAATAAACACTGAAACTTACTGTAGTGTCTTATGCCTCCACAAACCCTTCCCCCCCCCACCTTTGCTTCTTGCCAACTACTAACAATAAATGTAGAAGTAATCCTAGTTTTTATTTGAAGCTATCTCAGCTTTAAAAGAACCTTCCAAAAATGATTGATGCTATGATTTAAACCCATAGGTAACCCCTGAAATCTGCTTTGAATAGCAACAAATGCCTAACAATATCTTGAGCGCTTGTAGCAAAGAAATCTAATCTCTGAACTCCTAAAGGTCAAGATTTACTGCCTGGTAACATGGCTCAAGTGTAAATGCTCTGTAATGCTACACTAGGTGATTGCTTTGCTCTCTAGACAATGTCAATTTTGTCCAAGTAGCGGCAGATGTGTCTAGCATTAAGTCAGAATGGTGTCAAGGGCCCTTCTTGAACAGCACCGTTTCTCAGAGAAACTGGTCCTAAAGCCCCAGTCTATTAAGACCATACCCAAAAGACAGAAATTTAAAACTTAAAGGAGGCTGGAGAATCAAGGTGCATTAGAGCTCTAATGTTTCACAGTCAGAAAGCCCAGGAGAAGAAATTCTCTTGTGATACAAATACGCATCTTCAAATCGCACAAACCTTCCTCGCCTCTCCACATAACCAGCGCAGCTGAAGTAACTTAGAGCTGGAAAGTATTTGGCTCGGAATATTCTGCTCTCCAAATTGCTTCCTCCTGAATTTCCTCAATGAGGTGCTGCCATGGCTTCGCAGTCCACAGTCTCCTCCCACACAGGGTGCCCCTGCATCCCCTGGCTCCTTTACCCAAGCCATTTACGCCCCATACCCATGGCAGCTATGATATCCTACCCTAAAACCACTTTTGGAAACCATTTGTCATTGCTCTGACCTCTCCAAGCTACAGAGACACAATAATCAAAGACTTCATTAAATTAAATACTACCTACTTTATTGCGATACGTTCCATGTCCAAGAATAAGAAGATGGGGAAAGCACATCCCATTTGCAAATAAATAGCCATCACCAGTCTGCAGAGGAGCCAGTGCCCTTTAGTTCTGCTTCTGTGAAAGCAGCAACATGAAATGGTTCCAAAACCAGCAGTGGGAGTTCCTCGCGGGCTTTCCCATTTCACACTGCCAGCACGTGTAGGCGTGTAACAACCCCTTTCCCCAGCAGAGCCTTCACACAGCTGGCGATCACCCTTCCCACGCTGGTGCTGCAGAGCAGAGCAGTGCCTAGCAAGATCCCCAGAAGGTCCCAGGAAGCACAAAACAAGCCTGCAGCATTTTTCATGTTTATGGTGTCCAAAGAATATCCACGGAGAAGCTCAGGACAGCTTGCAGGCTAGCGCTGGCTAGCTAAATCCAAGGACAACACTTCCCGAGAGACTGAATTGCAGCAAACGCGTAAGTATCCTAGTGAGAGGTCAGTCCCTGGGCCTGTAGTTACTTTTCCTATCTTATTAATGTCTTTCTTACCTACTTATTTTCCTCCAATGCTTATTAACTGTATCAGAAGGATTCAGCCAGAACTTTCCATTTTACAGGTGCAGTGTTTTTATGACAGTAGGTGTAAAGTAGAATGCTAACAATAAGCACTTTAAGCCTTTCCCTCTTCCCACTGCTTTCTGAAATCCTTTCTTTAAGGATTTATCTAGCACATACCTTATTCAGCTGTACTAGAGCCAGGCTTTTATTGATCACAAGCACTGCTAAACCCGCTCCACTTCCTCAGCACCAGGAGAGGTTCCTCTACCCGCTCCCTGCCTTCCCTCCACACCTCATGCGAGCCCATGATGACACTTGCAAGAGCGACAATGCTAAAGGCCTGCACCTGGGTTAACCACCACAAACAAAACGGCTGCCGAAGCGGAACGCAGCCTGTCGAGTAGGAACTGCAGTGGAATATTCTCTGCTTGTTGCAGAGATTAAGTCACCCTGGATAACTTCAGGTTTTCATTTTTTGTCCAAGACTATTTAGAGAAGGTTTTCAAAGGATTCATACACAATTAACAAATATTTTGACAGCTGTATAATTACACAATAGGTAGTCCAACAAATCATTTAGCCTGTCTCTTATTTCACCCAGCTGAGAATTCTTTGAACTTCGCCATGCTACATAGTTTCCCAGATGGAGTTCCTCGGTGCTGACTTGGCATACACACACTTCACATCTGTAACATATTTAAGATATCTAGTAGTCTTTTACACACCAGTTACACATGAAATTCAGTATTACAGTGACTGAGGTTTTTACAGAAAGACTGTTTCTGCCGTTCTGATGCTTGTATTTCAGGCTTCCCTGAAAGCAGAAAATATTCTCTCTCAAATTAAACTTTTCACAGAAGGCAGCAAGCAGCCTTTTGCAAAAGCTCTGACGGAATCAGACTCCGGTTATGTGCAGAAGTCATACCAAGGTAACTAAAAAAGTCAATGTAAAATCCTAATGCAAACAAGAGAGTTTAAAATTAATTACATTGGCTGAGTTTCTGGCTTTAAATCATACGAGTAATTTCACCAGTGCTACTAGAGTAGGCATTCCTGCCAGACCTCACTGTGAGCTTACTCACCTATATCATTTGAAGTAATCCTTTTGAGGTCTTATTTATGGATGCGTGAAAAGCACGATGCCATACAGCCTCATGCTGGGCATGCTGTCATTAAGCTCTGAATGGCAGCAAATGTAATTTAACTTCTCTGAACAGCATCATTTGGAATAGGCCCAGGAAAACCTAGTATAAAACTAATTTCTAGCAGCATCAGATATGTAAGTATTTACAGAGCTCTTTGTAAACACACTGCAATTAAAAACATTTAATAGAGAGCAAACCCACTTTACCATATGGCAAATCATCTTCAGTTAAGGCAAGAGAGCCTTAGTGTCTGACAAAGAGGGCAAGGGAGACAGACTGTAAATTCCGAAGACCTGACAGAGAAGGGGCCCCCAAAATAGCTTCTCTGCCTTAGAATTATGAGGGCAATGTAGCAAAAGTAGCCCCAGGTCTCAAATCTTTGCCATGGGATATGAAGACACCTGTAAAGATCTCTGTGTAGGACCAGCATCTCTTACATGAAAAATAATTGCTTCCAGCAGCAGGCTGTACGAGGTGCGGCATTATCACGGAACACCACAGCCTGTTAGTGCTGTCAAGAACTCCATCAGGAGATTCATCTCCATCTACACAAGGCTTTCTCTCCACTAAAATTTCACATGCAAAGTCAGTGTGGAGGGGAAAGGCCAACAGTGGAATAGCTGATCCCTGCAGCAAAACTCTTGGCACCTTCCTTCAGGAGCCAGTCAGTACAAGGTGAAGAAAAGGTCACTCAGCAGATTTAACCAAACTCTTGAAATTGCTTGGAAATACAGTTTTTTCCAAGCAAGAGATATATTTGATTTTTTAAAAAGAGAGAAATTTGATATGGTGGCTTAAAGAAAAGAATTTTCCTCTTCCTCTGTTACCAAGTTGTCTTCTGGAGTCCTGCCTGCAGAGCTCCCAGCTGACCCTGACTTCTCATATTAGGCCTCACAGGAGTTAAATACAGAAGAGGTTTTCAGGGAGAAGGTGGGATACTGACCATTCTCTGAAAGCTGCTAACCAACAAAAACATCTAGAATGACAGCAATCCTCCGGCTGCCCAGGGCAGGACCAGTTTCCCCAAGTCAATGGGCAGCAAACCTCTGCTGCGCAGGAAGGTGCTGCCAGGAGTAACGCGGGATACAGGCAAGTTCTGGAACTGCCTGCTGCAAGAATTCAGGTAATGACCTCTGTAAGATTCAAGCATGGACTGACAATGCAGATGGGGAAAGTACTGTACAATACAGAGAACAACCAGAACCCATCTCCATGGCACAGGCAGGTCATAAGCCCATGAAGGAAGAAGCTGCCGCACTGCATGTGAATGCCAGCCCGCTATTACGGCATTTTTGCATCGGCAGAGAAGCACATCTGAACATGATCTAAGCGAGGCTTGGCAGAGCAGGGAAAACACTTCCAGAAGCCCAGTTCAGAACCTGCAGTGATGCTGGTGATCAGAGGTCCATTTTTGACATAGCTTTTACAGGATGTCAGACACCAGAGTTGTCAAATGTCTTAGAAACACCTGAGTAGTCTTCAGCGGGTTAAATGCTTTCATAACAGGTCAAAGTTGAGTGACATTTTTAAGCTTCAATTTGTCCTAAGTGAACCAATATGCAAAACTAATGAGATCATAAATTTTTCCTCCAGTTAATGTGCTAGGTGGAGGATGGAGAGCAGGGAGAGACAGGAAGATGAGAGGCTGCCCAAACTCATGAACTTGATTAAACTCATTTAATCTGCAACAAAGAATAAGACCCATAAAAGCAGAGACATTATTCACTGGGATATGATAGTCACACAGAGGATGACTTCAGCTGCTCTGCCTGCCCAGGATTCAGACTAACCTAGTCCTTTTTAAAGCTACAGGAAGAAACTGAAACACAGGGAGGTTTAACAAGAAAACCACATGGGTTTACAGTCTTTCTATTTTCTTAAGGTTCAGTACAATAACATGCCTCTGTCAGAACCTAAGAACTATAATTTTCTCAGTGTATCATCTTTTTAAAACCATAGGGATGGTCTAGCAACAGCTGTAACGGCATGAGTTCTGACAAGTTAAACATGTATACATCGACTGAATTGTTACACTCTTACAACTACAGCAAATATAAAACTTAGAAAGCATCATCCTGCATTAAACCAACAAAGACTCACACCTTGCTTCTATTAGCAGGTACCATGCGTCAGCAGATACAGAGGAAGACTGAAGAAACAGCAGGTAGATATGGAATAAACCCATTCAGAGAGCAATGCTTCAGCTTACTGTATTAGTTATGGTAATAGCACATACTGAAGCATGAAACTGTCTCTGCCCAAAAATCGTGGGATTTTATTTTTTTAATCCTTACAACTCTCATTTGAGATTAATCTATTTGGCATTTTCCAAGCAAAAAGTATTGTTTTGATTATATACACACACACCCCCCACAATCTACCAAAATTAAATGTATGCACACTAAATTGCTTATTTTGAACTTTTTTCTAAAATGTACCTTATCTTAGTAAAAAAATAGTTACTTGCAAATGAACTGCTTATTTCAAAATTCAACCTCATTAGCAAACAGTCGTGAAAATCAAAATTACATATAACTACTTTTTTGTAAACTAAATTCCTACTTCCTTTTGTTTGAATTTGAGAGTTGATGATAAACGCGTTGAATGTATATGGACTCAAAACTGGATAGCAGTAATATTATTTATTCTAAGCTGATCAGTTTGCGGGTTCATCAGGACTTAGACATGTGCAAGATAAAGGAACAAATTCCATGTTTGTTTGACAGTTAATCCAGTTTCCCCAAATACTCTAGTATGGGCTCACGCCCGTTACTGTGAAAGCAGGCACGTTTACTCACTGCAACATCTTCTTTTTGCACTTTTTCCTTAGGGACAGCCAAGGTAACATGTCACAGGGAAGCTGGAACTCCCAACCAGCCCGAACTGAATACTTAGATCTGTAGGTCTGACCATGAAAATTGCTTTTCTAAATCCCCTTCAGCAGATTTATAAAACCTCCTATGTTTCTTATATTTCCTTCCTAGTTTCTTATTTACTTTTCACAGTTCAGGACTAGAAGAGCATTATGTTGTGCACTCTTTATCTGCTTTCTTTCCCTGTTAGTTAATACTGGTTTGAGTTTCCTTCTATGACAAGGTTTGTGTGCCTCAAATTCATAATAATGATGGAGAAAGGCAAGCCCACTAGCTGGCATGCAGATCAGTCCCAGATTCTTTCTTGAATTCTGGTAAGCAAGATTCTCAAAAATATATGCTCCAGTCTCTGTGTCTCATCTCCTCATTTTTCTTTTAAAACCACAGCATTTTCATTTTTTTGTAGTGGGGTTGGTTTTCTGAGGATTACACTGAAGAGTGCAAGATCCTCAGCCTTTAGCAATGTGGGCAAAGTACTTAAGAGACAAAGTTAAGGCAATAAGACCTTCCAGGGGGTAAAGCTAGAACATATATACTGCTAGTTGATGAATGAAATTTGTCAGCCATCACCCAACACGTCAGCTTTCACATTCTTCACATGGGCCCAAATCTTACCTTAAACATACCTTTTCCCTGATAATGCCTAAATGCTTACACTGCCCACCTGCAAATCATTTATTTGCTTTGTGCTGTGCAGCACTGGCTATTAAGGATTGAAAGGAGCCCAACCTATTTCTCTTATCCTTGGATCTGAATCACAAAAGTGTTATAACTCCCAGCATGCGATCACAACTGAAATGAGCTAGTCCTTAATTAAACAGAGGTTGAAGCTCCTTGTTTAATTAAACAGATGTAAGTGCCTAATCATTCAACTATTCTGAGCATACACTGCATATCATTTAATCTCACCACCTACATGATGAAGGCACAGCTGTAAGACTTTGCTACAATCAAACTATTTCAAATAAGCTGTCCTGTGCTTTTAACAGAAGAATTTTTCCGATGACTGGGTAAGCAGGTAAAAGAAGAGAGAATGTGAATTTATTAAGAGAGCGGTTTCCAGCATTTCACACACGAGAATCTCTGTATGGAGCAGGCAATGGCCTTGCAGCACACCCGCACCTCTTGCTTTTTCTGACATATAGAGAACATAGGATGAAAGGCTTTACAACACCACGTGCACCTTCCAAACAACACTCCTGTAACACGCAGGGTACTGCGTAGATCCTTGTTTGGGCAAAGAGGGTAATTTACTTGGGATGCTTTAAGAAAGCCTGAGGGGTATGTTCATACCGTCAACAAATCAAAAGTCCATGAGATGAGCCTACCCGCAATGCCAGACAGACTCTTCCTTAGATGTTCAAAGCAAGATGCCTGACATTAGAGGTGGCAAATGCTTTTGTATATATCCTTTTCATTCAGCAGTCATAAGACAGCTACTTTCTGGAGCAAAAGAGTTTGTCTGAAAGGGTTTTGCTATATGAAGGGAAAATAAAGACCGACAGGTTAGGAAGTCAGCTTTTTACCCATACCTTACAGATCCAATGGTTTAGGAGGAGAGCAGGAAGAGACACACTGAGTTCTCCAGATTCCTCAAGCCGTCTGGCAAAAACAGGATGAATCCCTGCATGGATTAAAAAACACGGCCAGAGAATCTGAACTATTTAGTAGTGAAAGGAGCTTAAGACATGGGCAGAGAAGCTGTAGGTGCACTTCCATATTCAACAGGATAGTCACCACAGAAGGACCCTGCTGACATTCTGCCTCCCAACCACTTGTTTCCATCCCTTGTGCCAGTGGACACTGTCCCCTTAGACTGCTCTACAGCATACACTGAAGGTGGCAGTGCAACAGAAAGAGTAGCCCCTTGTCTCCTTCACCCAGTTATTTCAATGTTAAACCTGCATTGCCAGCTGATATCCTAGTGCAAGACCATTTGTTAGCTGGATCAGGAGATGTGGCTGAAAATAACTCCTTCACCCAAAGATAAAGGTCCCTGGCCTTGTCTGCAGAAATGCCTACACCAGTAAAGCACAGGGAAGGCGTGAAGATGAGGAAAGTGTTGAGGATTGGTTTGATTTCTTGTTTTTGTAAGATACATCCATGCAGACTTAAGAATGCACATCAAATTATGGACTCGGCTGTGTCCATCATATGCTCGTAAGCTGCAGCTACACAAAAAAAAAAATAATTAAAAAAAATTGCTGTTATTTTAAACAATTTTAAGCAATTTAAATGAAAAGTGAACGGTCAAGTTAATTTCTGCAGCGTGGTACAGCGGAGATGGCAGCCTCAACATAGCAGGAACAAGAGGCAAGAGTAGGAGAGAACTTCCCAGATGAGCTTTTCCAGAGGCTTCCCCATGCAGCATTGGCTGTGCCTACCACAGACCAACATCTTGACCTGAAGACTCGGGTAGAGAAACTTGGCTACGTTTCTAAAATGAGATGCACATGTGGACTGTTTGGTGTTTCCTTACAGGAGAGGCTGGATCACTCCTTTTCAAGGGAACCGAAGTCACTTACTCCACACGTATCAAGCTGGAATCACACTGTACAGCCTGGCAGTGCTTAGACTATCTGGTTGTGAGCAAAGCACACAATCCCGCATGGAAGGGAATGTGCAAGGATTGATCACATGACGAAGGAGTGAATCCTTTATGCTCTTATTGCCCAGCTAAGCAGTCCAGGCTTCAGCCCTTACAAACGTCTAGAAATTGTCTGAACTTTGATGGAGTTCAGAGAATGAGGCCAATTACTGAAAAAGCACATGACACACTTGCAGCAATAATTTTTCTGAAACCACATATCAGGTGGGAAATAAAAATATGGGAACTGTTACAAGGGGGAGAAGCAAAGACTTTGCAAACTAATTGTTCTAGCTCAACTTGTCTGTTCCCCATGACAGCAAGGTTGCACTTACTGGCATGAGCCTCTTCACAACAGTTCAAACTATTTGAATATAATTCAAAGTGAATACCACAATGCGATCATAATGGGGTTTTTTTCCCCCCGTATGTATAACCTTCATGGGGAAAAAAAATGTGCCAGTTAAGAGTTATTCCACAATGGTAAATTTACAGTGTTTTTGTTGGTGTTTTTGCAAACCATAAAGTAAAAAGAAAACAGAAATTGAAACTTCACACCAGCCACTGCTAACAAATTACCTTGTGCTGCCAGTAACGTTACAAAGTGACAGGGTTCCTGTTGTTAAACTTGATGATCAGTAGCATCACAAAGGAAAACGTAACAACCAGTGAACTTTCCACAAAGACAGTTTGCTTCCCATAGATCTCCATACATAACCTTTACTGGTCTCAGTAGGATCATTACATCCATTAGACTGTGGACTCAGCACTGCTTTAGCTCTTAAGTTAATACAACTGAGACTTTTTTTTTTTTTTTTTACTTTCCTATTGGGAAGTAGCATGTGCAATTTTAGTGATTTCTTAGATCATTCCATAAGTAAATCAAATATTCTTTCAAGCCTAGTTATCAAAATTGTGTCCTTTGATACTACATCCTCCATCAAACTGCAGTAATCCAGATCAACACATTTTAAACCTCTACTATCTCTCCTAATATCATTCTAGCAGATAGAGTAATTAAATTTGTACTTTTTTTTTTAAGTCCTACTCAATAAATCTGAATAAATTAACAACGCATTACTAAGGCTGCTACATTAAATTTGCATAGTGCATTTAATGAATATGCAACTGCAAGTGAAAAGGTCTGCTACTGTGAACCTTCCACATTAGCATAACTACTTCCAGCATGTTTCTTAAATAATGCACTCATTTGCACATCACTGACTTGGCTAATTCTGACTTCAGTCAGGGTAGCCTTGTAATTAAGACTCTTGCTTTAATTTTTAATGAAGTTTATGTTACATCAATCCTGACAGTAATGAGGGGACATGGAAACAAAAAGGCTGCTAATAATTAAATTCACAAACCAGTTTGAGGGATAATAATTCCTGAGGAGAAATTACATGACTAATTATTAATTAAATATTCATACTATTGCAGGGCCATCTCCCTTAACTGCTTCTTCTTGTTGGTAATAATGCTGAGATGTGGATGCCTTCCTGCAACCGTTCTGATTTTAAGGTCTTTGGTTAATTTTAGTGCACCATTAATCAATATGACACAAAAAATAAAATTGCTTTAATTGGTATCATTTTATTGTTTCTAAATATTACTACAGTTGGTTTAGTTGTGTAGAATTAATCTAGTTAGTCGGTGCCCATTTTATGGGAACATAAATCCAGTTTATATCCATAAACTTCTAATGGCAGGACAACTTGACCTTTTTTTGTAACATTACTGTTTACAGATAATTACACCAACTCTTTAAAAGGTTGTTTAATAGCTTTGCATTCATCATAGTAAAATGAAAAACATGCAATATTATTTAACTCCAGACTATTCTAAGAAGGTCTCCAAGACCCTAATTTACCCCTGCTGAAAAGTAAGCAATATTAATTTGTGTGTTTTTAAGAAATCTATGAGAGCTTTTCTTCAAATGCATACAAACAGATTGAAAGCGTTTGTGTATGGATCTCTATTCATCTTTTAAACAATTCAGACTACTTAACAAAAATAAGAGCACTGCAGTGACATCTTTCACAGAAAGAAAGATGTCAGCGTGTGGATTTCTGGATCACGCAGGTCTTTGAATTGATAGTTTTCCAATCTCTCGTACACAAATACCATAAATTCACAAAGGAATTAGCCTGATTAATCCTAATTTATGTTGACATTTGTATCAGCCAGGATTCTGCCTACTGAAGGTGTCATAATAAACCTTTAGAATTACATGTTCATTAGAAGAAGTCCAGTTTGTAAGAAAGTTTAGCAAGAGGAAAGACACTATTTAAATTAAGCTTATTAGTCACCAAACTCAATTGCACTATGAATTTGTTTTAAAATTTATGTTAGTGCTTTAAAGAGAGAACACTTTGCATAGCATAAAATTGATTCTCAAATTATTAAAAAGACATAATGCATGTCCTTTTATCCTGAAGGGGCATTTGGAAATTCTGAACCAGGGCAAACATTTCATTTTTCTAATAATTCAAACCAGTTGCTTCATCAAAGTGAAACAAGTCCATCACCATACATGGGGCAATGATTCCCTTTAGCTAGCGCTTGTCACATTACTACAATCTGACAGGTTTGTAGGGCATTATTACTAGGTCTGATTTGTACCGCTCCATCCCTTTTACTAAGTCTTAAAAATCTTTTTAACTTTTCTTTTTTCTTCTACTCTCTTAAACTAACACCTGAAGGCAATTTAAATATACCACTCCATAATGAAATACCACTTTCATTCTCTCTAGAATTAAGATGTCGTTATCAGCCATCTGTTCCTGGTCCTGCTCTCTATTTCTTCCATCAAAGAAATAATTCCAGGCATGAAACACCTCATTGGAGCAACAATCACCTGCAACCGCCGGAGTGCCACAGTGCGAGGGTGGGCCCAGCTCGCAGGGGCACCAGCAACTGGAGAAACCTTTTCAGATTACTTGGGGTGACTGCATGCAGCAGGTGAGGAGAATCCTCCTTCCTCTTTCTTCCCTCCTCCCTGTTTCTAGAAGCAGTATCTCTTCACTTCTCTACTTGTGCTGCCTGAAGTATGGTACCTGGACACAGGACAAAGGCACCTGACGCGTTCCCAGGTTAAGGATCACAGCGTCAGATTAAGGGCCAAAGGTAAGGGCCATACTGAAGCATTTCGGTGAGGTGACTGCTGAACTAGGGTTTGATGCTGGCAGTCAGAGAAGCATAACTCCAGCTGTGCTACTCTGACCATCACCAGCAGTTCTACACACGCACAAGCTGTAGCAACAACACACAGGCTTTGATGCTTAACCACAATTCCACAAGCAATGCAGAGCTTGTTCTGATCGGGATTTCAGAAAGAGGGGGGATTACAAGATGTTGCTGCAGAGCCCCTAGATGACTACCCAAGCGGGTCTCTTCCCTCAGAGGTTAGCCACCAGGCGCCATGTGGCCAGAGGTGTTAGACCTCCAGTGTTTTGACCAGGAATTTTCCAGGCAGGTGCATGGGTACATATTGTGTAAGGACACACAGAAAAGCTGGATGCACCCGACTTACAAAATGCATCAGACCTACTTATCTGCTCAGATGACCTGTAGCTAGGCAGTAAGATGTGCAATGTCCCCCACTGCAGCAGGTATAAGACAGGGCATGAATGAAGCAAGGCTTGTGTGGTGGCTCTGATGTAGTGGACACCCCAGACCTATGCATACCAGCCAGATATCCAGTTCAAAACATTACAGAACCTAGTCTGGATTATAATGTTGTCCTAGCTGGATACAGAGACATTCAGAAATCCTAAAATAAAATGTCCAAATTCCTTAAATTCTACTAACGTAAGATTTCCAGGAAGGACAGCGGGGTTTGTCTGGTAAAACCTGGCCAAAAGCCAGCCCTATTAAATAATACCCACTAGATTACACTAAAACCAAACTTACTAGAAGGTTAAATTAACTTCTTGTTTTCTGTCAGATGTGTTGGCATTTTACACATATTTTCACTTCCTTGCTCTACAAGTTACACTGCCACACTATACCATTAGTTTCCATTTGCTGCCTCCCCCCTGTTATAGCTGATGTTGCCCACCTAATGTTTATTTTCAGTTTGGGAAATTTCCTGACAGACCTTCCGGCTACATGACTATAACCTTTTAATGATTCCCAGTTCCCATTTTTTCCATTAAATTACTGATGATGACTAGCACCACAGCTGAATTTTTCTTGTATTCAAACACAAACATCATTAAAAAAAGAAGTTAACAGAACATTAGAAACTGCTCCACCAAAGCCTGAAGTTATGATAAAGGAGAAGGGATGAGCAGATACAGCTATTGTATTAAAAAGGACAGTCCTGGGCATTATAGACCAGTGCACCTCACTTTACTGCTTAAGAAATAAGGCAACAGATAAGCACTAGAAGATAACAGAGGAATGGTAACACCGATGTGACGTGACCTGCTTTTCCCAAAGCTAACATCCTTCTGCAACAGAATAATCAGCCTTGTGGGTAGGGGAAAGGCGGCGGGTGTTCTTAAGTCTTGAATTTGGTAAGGTACATCATCTCTTACGCCATTCTCATCAGTAAAATAGAAAAAATATCTATTAGAGTGTGAACTCAAAAATGGGTAACAAACCACCCTAGAAAGCTATTACTAGTGTTCCAGTGCCAAACTGGAAAGTTGTCAGATGGGGTTCTTGTCGCAGTTTAAACCCAGCCGGCAACCAAACCCCATGCAGCCACTTACTCACCCCCGCAACCCAGAGGGGTGGGGAGGAGAATTGGAAAGGAACGTAAAACTCAGGGCTTGAGATAAAGATTAAACAGAATAAAAAGGAAAGAACAATAATAACAACAACAATAATAATAACAATAACAGTTATAATGGAAAGGTGGGGAAAAGGATAAAATCCAAAGGGAAATGAAGAAAGGAAAACAAGAGATGCGCAGTACAAGTGCTCACCACCTGCTGACTGATGCCCAGCCAGCCCCTGAGCAACAACCCCCAGGCCCCAGCTAACCCCCCAAGTTTATATACCAAGCGTGATGCCCCATGGTATGGAATACCTCTTTGGCCAGTTTGGGTCCCCTCCCAGTTTTCCGTGGCCCCCCCAGCCCTCTTGCTGGCAGGGCCCAAGAAACCAAAAAGTCCTTGACTTAGTATCAACATCACCCAGCAACAACTAACAACATCAGTGTGCTATCAACGGTGTTCTCACATCAGAGCCAAAACACAGCCCTGCACCAGCTACTAAGAAAACTAACTCCAACCCAGCCGAAACCAGGACAGTTCTGCATGGTTTGATCCTGCATTAGTATTAATCAGTACTTTCACTACTGACCTGAAAGACAGAAAACAGTATGCCTATGTCTATTGCAAGGTGGGAAGGATTATGAATATTCTCAAGGATACAAATAGAATTCAAAGTAATCTAGCCAGATAAGGAAGACTTAGACTACATGGAGATAAGCCCAGAGGAAGACCACCAGGAGAACGTAACATTAGAGCAAGCAAGTCACATTAAGGAAACTTGAAGACACGGGGGTTGTGTTTGCCCCATAGGTTTCTGATAGGAGAGAAATAAAGGCTGCTACTAAGCAAATTATTTTTCCCTTCACCCATGATAATGGTAAGAAGAAAAAGTAGTAATGTACTTCAGCAGGGAAGTTAAATATTGGCATTAGCACTGGAATATGTTGTGCACCCTCATTATCTCTGTTTAAAAACAATGTAGACAAAAATCAGTCGGGAATGACTTCTGTATGGGTGATCCAGGCTTAGGAGAGAAGACAAAGTGACAAGCTCTTGGGGTTATTCCAGTCCTGATTCTAGAATGAATTGGATTTTATGCAAAAGCTGTGGTTGTGTATGTACCCGTACATTACATGTACAAAGGAATCAGTGCGACTAAATGCTGTTAGTGGGAACCTGAGGTCAGTTTTTGGGATTCAGAGGAATTACAGTGTTTGAATGAGACATTCAGCTCACTAAGCAGATAAAATTATAGGTGCTGAGTAGCAGAATGTAGGTCATCCCCATTAGACATGGAAGTTTAAAGGATGTGAAGTGAATTGGAATCGAGGGAATGGACTGAGCAGGGCTAGGAGGCAAAAGCTTCCTTGTTAACAGGACACAGAGGGCTAAGGATTGCTTGGTTTCTCCATTCCTTCTCCTTTCTTTTAGTGCTGTTTCCCTCAGAAAGTGCACCTCTCTCTAGGTTCAAGAGACAGCAAATTTCTGCGAAGCTGCCCGCTTGCACCCCTGAGGCTCAGGTGCAGGCTCCAGCGGCTCAGCCCTCCCTGAAGGCATCGTGCAAGGCACGCAGAGATGTCTTGCAGCTCAGTCCTGAGCTACACACTGTTGCTCAGGTTTCCAAGCCTTGGAGTCTGGCCTCTGCCAACTTTGCCAACAGAAACGGTGACTGAGATGGTGGTGTTGAAATCCACCAGCCCATCCCCCTCGCTCCCCTAGGTCATATGATAACAACATTTCTTCAGAATTTAACTGGAAAAGATTTGAGCCACACCTGAAAACCTGCGCCACTTAATCTGAGTCACATTCCCTGGCATCACTTGATTTAGTTATTTCTGAGTCTGCCGTGGTAGTGGCACTGCCGGGTATGCTGAACTCGATTGCTGGGTGCTAGCACCCAAAGCTGGGGCCGGGAAGGCTTTAATCTACAGTCTGAGTTGGGAATTGTAATTAGTTAAACTCTAGTAACCAGGGAGAAACCCTGCCATTTCTACTTTGGGATGATGGTACAAATACCACAGTATATGCTTACTCCCAACAGGAACAAAATATGTATGTATTAAAATATCCTTGTGAATATTTTTTTTTCCAAACTGGTTTGGCTTAAAGTATTTTGCTTAATTAATGTAAAAAGGAACATTTCAACTGACATCTCATTCTCCAGCTTATATTTTGTTTATATGAAAGGAAATATTTTTGATCAAGAAAACTGAAATATTCCAGTATGGCAAGGTTTGGGGGTTTGTTTGTTTTTCAGAGCTCTTTTCTCCCAATCATACCTCTATTAAGACAAACGAGTTTTTCAAGAAAACATTTCCCCAAAAATATCTTCCAACATATTGAACATTTACCAGAAGTTTTTTACTACCCTGCACTGGGATTAGTAATACTTTATTCTGCACAAAAAGTATTGTAACTGAAATCTATTCTTAGTTTCATAATGAATTCATTCTTAGATGTGGAGCCACGATGAGTTCTCCCAGTGTGAGAAGATATTGGCCTGATCCTACGTGAAAACAACAGCAAGAATCAAGACAGCAGCTAGGATCCTCCAAAACTCTTTGGCAAGTGAATAATTATTTTATTATATTTCTTTTTTAAAAAAATCAGTAAAAATGATTGGCTGAAAATATTTTAGTAGCGGGATGGTTTTTGAAATGGGAAGATAGTTTCTAACCAGCTGTTTTTATGCACAAATGCATAAAATGCAACAAATGTTTTTATGCACAAATGCATAGTAGATGCCTACTAGCACTGCGGTGCACAGCTGGAGGGTGAACACTATCAGCTGCAGAGTGACAGAGTAGGATAGTCGTGTTACTGTAAACCTGATGAAAGAAATGGCACATGGTACAGAAAATCAGCACCCAAGCAATACCACTCAGCTACAATCACTTCAGCCATCAGTCCTCCAGACACCACCCTTCCATTAAATAATTCCATGTAAAAGAACTTTTCATAAGTTCATTTTTCAGCAGCTGCCATGTCAGTTAAGCTATTGTATTAGTGTTCAATCCTGCAGGCTGTCAGTATTTCCTAGAGTAACAGCATCAGGTGCTTTGCTAACCATCAGCAGCTGCAGCATTCTGGCCAAGTTGGAAACGAGGGCTCCAAGCTGGTGAGCCCAGGAACGCCTGGAACACGAAATCAGTTTAAATCTGAGGGACCCCTAATACATTCCCCCCTTCTAAAGCTTCTCAATTTTGATAGTGCCATAAAAAGAATAAGAGGATGTGAGGAAACAGCCATACCTGTAAACTCGAGCACAGCTTTTTTCGGAATATACAGGCTCAGATTTAACATGCACAAAACAGAAGAAGTGAGATGGCTTTTCAGCACATGGAATTCAGTAACATTTCGTAGCTAATAGTGTAACCTATCAATTCCTAATTCCATGTATACTGCAATGGGAAATACTACTTCATTGTCCTGGACACTACACCTGCAAAAGCCTACAGAGCTTGTTAGACTGAGCATGCTGCCTGACTTTAGGTTTTTAATACCCATGAGTAATTCTGGAGATGCTTGGACTACTCTTATCAATAACGCACATTGATTAGTCAGTGTCTTACTTGTATGAAGAGTATGTAAGCCACTTACTAATATTTTTAGGTAAAAATCACGGTGCTGGTTTTCTTCCATTGCTCAGCAAGAGTTGGGGGCATCCATTACAGGCCCATAGGCTTAATACAGATTCCAAGTCAAGCCTCTGCTCTGCTTTTAAGCAGCACTCAAGTGAGAGAACATTTCTGAAGCTATACTGGGGTTGCGTTTAGCAGAACTGAGTGAACCTTATAAAAAAGTAATTTCCCCCATAACAGTTTCCCAGCCATAAACAATAAACAATGCAAAGGGACTCCAACAACGCAGGACAGCACTGACCGTATCCCCAAATCCCAGTCTTATTGCTTTGGGCTGGGATAGTGTTAATTTTCTTCATAGCAGCCTGTACTGTGCTGTTTTGGATTTGTGACCAGAAGAGCGCTGACCACACACAGACATTTTGGTGCTCACACAGCATCCAGGCTTTCCCCTTTCCCAGCGCTGCCCCCCCAGTGATCAGGCTGGGGGTGGGCACGAGGCTGGGAGTGGGACAGCCAGGACAGCTGAGCCCAGCTGACTGAGGGGATATTCCTTACCACCTAACATCATGCTCAGCAACAAAAGCTGGGGGAAAGGAGGAGGCAGGGGACCTTCAGAGTGGTGACGACCGACTTCCCAGGTACAGGTTACCTGTGACGGAGCCCTGCTTTCCTGGAAACAGCTAAACACCTGCCTGCCAATGGGAAGTAGGTAATTAATTCCTTGTTCTGCTTTGCTTGCATGCATGGCTTTTGCTTTACTTATGAAACTGTCTTCATCGTCACAGATTTTCTCACTTTTCCCTTCCGACTCTCTCCCCCACCCTGCTGGGAGGGGGAAACCAGTGAGTGGCTGTGCGGTGCCTAGCTGCCTGTGAGGCAGGCAGGCAGAATGATAAACCACACCACCAGTCAGTACAAAACAGTAGGTCTCTATTTACACTTTTGGTCATGTACAAGCCTACGCCCAGGCTGTCTGGTTTGGCTAGCTGTGTGGTATAGAGCTGGTTGATGAAGCTTTTGAGTCTGCATTTACAAGAACTGCAGCCATCCCTCCACACAAAACTGCCGAGACTGTTAACCCCAAGTACACCAGCCTCAGATGCCACTGCCTGTTCCTCCCGCTTACAAATGCAGGCATCCCAGTCTCACAGCGGTTCACTTTCTCACCATACAAAACAGCGTGGAAGGCACAATGTGCCCCAAACTCCCCTTCTGCCAGAATCTGGGTCCTTTGTAAGAAAAAATATGACTCTCTGACAGTCTCTTCTTCTCCACTTACCTCAGACTCTGGTAATGTTGAATTTCAGAAGCTTTCTACAATCTTAAGGGGAACAAGTAATAACTTCCCAGCATTTTTTAACCACCATTTCCAATAGCTCCGTGTCCAGAGATGCCAAAGTTCTAGCTGGTTGTTCAAATTATCTTACGTAGAGAATTTCCCCATATAAGGAAACCTTGATTATCCAAGTTTAGGTGTAGTGTTACTGCAAACATCCTAGAAACTTTTTAACACCTGACCCCATTTGCTTCTGTAAAGCCCACAGATTTCTTTACTTTCTCAAAACAAAAACTGAAGAAATACCTTCCCAGGTGGTGATAAGACTGAGCAGACGCATGCCAGTGCCAATGGTGGTGCACCAGTATCTAATACTTGGCTTCATCTATGATGAGCCACTCAAAAGCAGGTTATCAGAGGTACTTTTGGGGAACTATAAAGGAAAAATAGGATATCAGTTACCATAAAGTAATCCTGAATTCTCAGTGGAGTCATGAAGGGGTAAAAAAGGCACTTTTAAATCTCTTTAAGCCTGCATTCAAATATAAAGATAATTCAGCAAATTACTAAGTGCAATATGCATCTGACTAAACTACAGAAGGAGCTCAAATGCCCAAGTACCTCAGCAGAGCCTGGGAGGTGCCTCAGAAACACCTGCTCTTTCACACAAGGAGATTGACTCTGAAGACAGAACGAAAACCCAATCCTATACAGATTTATACAGATTTTGTTGCCTATTGAACCAAAATCTCACGAAGGCAAAGTGATTCACAACTGTGATTCCACGTTCGGTTTATCCTACTTGCTCTGAAACTGTGGCAAGCATTCTACAAGCAAAACAAGCTGTTGCAGCTACGTTCTGGGCTGCAGATGGAAAAATCAGGTTTCGATGCTGTACTGCTCTGTAGGAAGGAGTTGTTTTTCTCGATATTAAGTCTGGGCCAAAGCCATGCCTTTCTGTAGGAAAACTCCACTTTTAAGAGGACAGTCTCATGGGAAATACAGCACTGACTGACAGACGGACGGATGCACAAGTGGAGAAGCGGCTCAAAGGCACCTTCCAGAAAACCAGAGCTGTCAAGCCCAGAACGGTGCTGCTCCGAGACCCAAGAAGTGGCAGCTCCTTCTCCCTGCCCGCCAGCGGCTGCGAGCAACCCCCAGTGTGCTGGGGAACTGGATCATTGGCAAAACACTGCATTTGCCCCGTTTTCACTTCAGCTTTAAACATAGCTCATAATCTGTGCAAACCACCACCAGGAGTATTATTGATGAGGAAAGACTAGGCAGGAAGCTGTCTGTTCAGCATGTAGGAATCGTTTAAGTTGTAAATATCAGACAGAACTATAAACAACAAGGGCTTATTTTTGGAGGTTGGTTTGTTGTGTGGTGGTTTGGGGTTGGTTTCTTTCCCCCTGAAAATTAAGAGTTTATTGAAAAGGAATGCAAAAATTGCCAGCTTCTGGCTAAAAAAATGTTTAACCAAAGGCTTACTGCAGGTTGAGTTTCAAACTTAAAACGAATTTGTTCTTTTTTAAAGCAGAAAAAAAAAGCAACAGAAGAGATACATGCTGTGCGCCTACAGTCGAAACCCCATGTTTCCAATGAGAAAACCAGTAACAAATCGCTCGGGTCTGTTTGTGTCTCCCTGCTCCAGTTTTCAAGCCCCGGTGTTTGCTTGGAATGAACTAGGAGTGAAGGACATTTGTTATCCATTTATTGAGGCCGGTGCTGTACTCACTTTAGACTACACTCCCTATATTTCATTAGGAGATATTTGTAGCAAACAGGAAGACTGATTATTTGATTGGCAAGGCATGCTGAAGGAATCAAGGCTTGGTATATTCCATAAAGTTAGCTGTATAATTAATAACAGGATAAAAGTTAAATGAATGTTGCTTTCTATTTCAGATTGTCTACGTAGTTTCTGCTAATGACCAACTCCACGGCACTTTGTTGTCATGATTCAATAATCAAACCCTGGAAATATGGGCCATTTTGACAGGATGCTTTAATTACTCTGCAAATATTTTTTTTTTCAAGATCAGGTGAAGGCAAGACTCCATCAACTGTTAAGTTGAAACACCTTATGACAATGAATGCAGATTTACTCACATAGTCTCTTGCCATTGTTTAAACCCTGCAATTTCAGTGGACATTCCTGCTATTTAATTTATTTCCCAAACAAGGAACGAACTAAAGATCCCAGGGTCAAGTGCAACAAGACCTCTAAATCCACAACAGGAACTCCTGGTTTCCAAGGGGATCTACATTAGTACAGAAACCTGTTTGTAGCCTGCAAGATGCAGATAGTGACAAATATGTTATTCTGTAACTACAGCTTGATTTTTACTTTTTCCATCAGTAAAGCAGAATTTTCATCATATTTTATATGAACTTCATCTTGAGTCTTGTTATTTTGTAATTACATTAACAAAGCAATAATGGGAATTTCTTTTACCCTTCAACACCACGAGCTAGTCAGATGAGAACTTTGTATTGCATAATACATGATGCCCTGCTTTACATGTGGTATGCTTTACAAAAATCTTAGTCTAATTGTGAAAGACTACTGTTACAAAACATTCTCATCACTGGCGTGTTTAATTGAGCTCCTGAGAGGCAGTATCAGTAAGACTTAGGGATAAATAACCAGTAGTCCCATTGGTCTCACCAAGAATCCATTGATGTTTCATAAATCCTAGTCAGTACAAATCTAATTGAGTTACCATGCTGAATTAGCTTACATCTAAATGGCATTCATGTCTACAAATGGAATAATTAGAGTCTAGAAAATGGGATATATCAAGTGCTATCCCAAGTGACAACAGCCAGACATTTGTATTCATTCAATCAACTGCTTTAAAAAAGCAGATGTAATACTTGATTTGGGGTTGATGACGAGACAGTGTTATTGAGTCTAGCAATGATATTAGAGAATAATAACTATTTCTTCATATCTATCTATTTATATTTATTCCAAGAGATTCTTCACTTTGATTCTTTCAGATTTTGCTTTAGGATACAAAGTCATTACATGACTACACACTCCCTATTTTATATCTAGGGTAATGAAATTGGCTACACTCATTAGTGCTGCTCTTTCCACTACTAGAATTCTAAGACGAATAGCAAATAAATCAATAAATAACAGGGTTTGCAACAGAACTTTCAAAGCTACTAATATTTTTAGGCTCAGTACCAAAGGAGTCTTTTTAGACAGAGTAAAGTAAATGAGACTGTTCATTCTGTCACCTTGCTTAACCACTTTCTTCTATGCAACTAAATCAAATAAGGTACCGTAACACACTTGCCGGACTCCAGTGTCACCCTGCCAGTGACATCCTGTGCTACAGCCTAAAATTTATCAGATGCCACTAGTTGGCTGGTTCGGGTTTAGTTAAATACCCACTGTTTTTTTCAGGACAAACGTGAAACATGGGTAACTGTATATAAAACCACTATTAAATTAGGATGAATCTTTGCAATGCTGGATAACAGATTCCTTTAATTCAGAAAGTAGCCTAATTTGCATGCATATTTTATTTATTACACCAATTAAGTTTTGCAAATAGTTTGCAATGAGGTCCCTATGACCTAATAATTCACAATTACTCCTGGGATATCCTGCCCACTTTAGCACGTTTTGAATAATATTGCTGTCTCCTTGAGAAAAATAATGCATTTTTTACATGATGGATTTATTAGGAGTGTGCACACCTCTTTCTTAACCAATTTTACTCTAGGCAGGGTTACTGGAACTACTTCATAGGCCTTTGTCATGTTGGTTAATGAATGTTTTTCTTCAGCTTCCTGTCTCTTCAGATACTTGTCTTCTAAGCTCTTGTGGAAATCCCACATATATACAATCTAGATGAGCACTCCGGGTGGTAACACAATATAAATGAATAATAACCATTTGAAACTGCCAGGATGATATTCTGTTTCTGCTGTAGCTCTAATGGAGCACAGTTGCAAATGGACACTGTGAAGCAAACATGTCACAGTCATGTCAGCTTGAGTCTAGTGAACTTGCTTCAGATTTGTACTGCAGAATTTAACTCCCAAAAAGCTGCATCAGGAAACATTTTAATCTGAGATTCACTTCGATCTATTCAAATAATGACAAATTGCATTGAGTTATTTTATAAGAACAAACTACCATATAGTTTGCTCTGCTTTAATCAGCTTTATAAGGAATTTTAAATGAGCTCAGAATTTGAGAAAATGCTTTATTTTGGTACAGTGTTCAAGCAAGACTGGCATTTCCTTGTACTTCATATGCACAGCTTATTCCCTTAAAGCATTCAGCCAGTACTCTGCGCTTGTAAATTTATTTTTCATTCCATTACAAACAAACTAACAAAACTCCCTCTTTATGAGAAGGAAAATTTCTAGCTTGCAAAGACAGTTAGGAAAGATATTTGCTAAAAAAAATCATTAAAAAAATCCCCATATATTTTGCATGTGGCTTTCACATACAGACTTGAGTATCTGCCTATATTTTTGGAGAAGGTGATTCTTACGGGAATAAGAACCTGCTCAAGAAAAGAGTACCCTGCAACAGAATGTAGGCTTCTGTTTAAACTGTCTGCATAGTGGTATGAAGCATCTTGATATTGCTACATCCTTTCTCAGAAGACATCCTTGGACACACTCAGGTAAAAACCCTAAAACAGATCTGCCATAGGGAAAAATCCACCTTCCCAGTCCTTTTGGTGCTTTTGCTGCCAGGTGTGGTTCCCAACAGCAGGCTAGAGCACCAGGGGAGCACGAGAGGTCCTGGCAGCTGCCTGCACAGCCCCCCTGCCTGCCCCAAGCTCCCTCACTGCCTGAGGGGCCCTATGCCAAGAGCATCGCTTTGGATATTCCCTTTTCTTCGGTTTGATGTACTCTGCTATTTCACTCTACTGAAGTACAACACCGAGTAAGCGCTCTTCTCTCAGTGCTAACGGCTGTTAGGTATTTCTGTGCACATCTCAGCTTCAGTCTGCACAGGACACTGTCCTCTTGCCAACGTTCACACACCTGATCCCTTTCACTGCCACTCATAGCGCCCTCCCCTGCAGCCATCTTTGCCTTTTGCCTGCCTTTACTGTTTCTCATTTCACACTGTCTTTTGATAACGGAGCACGATACTCCCTGTAGAGGCAGATCCTGCCTTCACGCAAACGAACTAGCTCTGGTGCACGTTGCGCGAAGATGGCAACATCTGCCCACTGCAACACACCAGCCCCTAGCCAAAAAGCAAGGGAAATCCTTCCTACCGCTGCCTTCCATCCACTAGTTCATGCTGAGCCTTTGTAACAGCCTCCCAAGTTTCCTGTCCCATCATCCACCTGTGGCTAACCATCACCTTTTAATTACCAGAATGACTGAGGAAATCTCATTTCAGATTATTTTCCCCAATGGATTTATCTGATCCTGTTTTGCCCAGCAAAATAGATTCATTGGTACTTTCTACCCATTTCTACCTTTAGATTCTTTTCTTGTGTGTCTGAAGTGCCTTTTGATAAAATGCACCTAGCAATGTAAAAAAATAGAGTAAGATGGGCAATTCCCAAATAGGCAACTACAGAGAAAATGATTACACTTTAAATTAATTCGGGGGGGTAAAAAAAAAAAAAAAGTAGCTGTTTCCTTATCACCAGCAGACTGTTTCAGAAGGGAGTGCAGCAAGAGGCATGCATCACACCTTTGCTTACCGTGGCACACATAACTCTGTCGCTCGCAAACTGAAGTAATGAGCTCTCCATTTTGGTACTGCCATCTGGTTTAAAGCAAGTGGGAGCTGTGCTCGTGTGTGAGAGAGTAACTTGAACCAGCACAAACGTGCAGAATAAAAGCCTGTTACACAAGGTAAATCTCAAGTGGCTGCATTCGTTGGAGCAACAGGGACTCCAACTGAACCCCTCGCTGAATGAGGTATGTAACGAAAGTTCTTCCAAAACGAGCTTAAGCCAAAGCGTGTTTATGACAGTTGTAAGTACAAGACGAAACAGCCACAAACTACATCATATTCCAGCTCTTTGAGGTTTTTCTACTTTAATTCTGTGCAATTTCATTAGCCCCGTGCCAGGAGATGTGCTTGAAGGAACTGTATAATATAGGTCATTTTTAGTAGACATTTATATTCCATTGTTAATTGGCGACGCACGGAGGAATGAAATAGCCCAGGAAGTACACTACAGGGAATAGCTTGCATTGGCAAACAAAACGAGCGAGTAATCTAGCAGATCTGTTTCCTTTTCTAAAATCCTTCTATGGCACTGCATTTCCACGTATGAGCATGAACCGCAACAAATTCGAGCCAGTGCAAGCCATTCTGTGCTATGCCAACAGTTAAGTGACGTGTGGAGCAAATGAACCGAACCCCCATTTTGTCTGTGTGCCAAGCTAGCGATCAGGGATGGCAAACGCAGGTGAAGACATCAACCCAGAAAAGGCTGCAGCAACCACATGAAAGTAGAACCCTTTGTCTCGTCATGGCAGAGCTGGATTTAGTTGGACTACATTTCCCATCACGCAACGGGCAGAAACCTGATTGACAGTCTTAGTAACTACATTTTCATAAAATAAAATTGTGACTCAGCTACAAAAGAAAATACTGTGTGAAATTGCCTGGTGTTATTTAAAAGGATACAGACTAAATGATTGTTTATCAGTATACAAAATACCGAGTGAAATTTTCCCACAGGAGTAGCAGCCTGAATGGTATTAACAGTGCTTTAAACTGTAATGAATTCCCAGTCTAATTCACTATGAGGTTTCAATTTATACCACATTTAGAGTACTCCAGGTTCAAGTAATCACTGCAGTAATTAGCTTACTTCCAGTCCTCCAAAATAAACCCACTAATTTTTGCAATCAGCCTTCATTTGGTTAATCACCAGTTTAATTGATTTAATTAGTTTGATCTGCAAAATTAGTCAAGTGTAAATACTGTTTTGTAAACAGAGTTTAGCTCCAAGCTGTAATATAGGGAATTCTAATTCAAAGCTAGAGTTAATAATAAAAACCAACACACACATGATTCTGTTGCAGTATCAAGCAGTTTAAGTCTGCAAGACACAAATTCACACTTTTAATGGATCATGTTATTTTATATTAGTGACAAAAGTAAGGACATTGCCTCTCAAAGTTTTATTCTTGAACCAATTATTTTTACACTGTGACAACTGACACCAGAACAGTGCTTTTGCTCTCTCTAGGCTAAGAGCAGAATTTTCCCTTTTTTGTGTTGCTTTTGGTCTCAAAAGATGCTAAGAGGCATATATTAATGAGCTAGACCAAAGGAAAAAAATACAAGTCTGGTTACTTCTAAACAAACATTATTTTAGGACATTTTAGAAGACACAGGAATAAAAGGAGCAAGCCAAGCAGCAAACCTGGGCAGTAACATACAAGGCAGAGGGGACATCTAAACAGAAATAATGCCTTGAAATTAGAAGTTGAACAAAATTTGAAATAGCACTGGAATCAAAGATTTGCTGTTCTATCACAGCTCCATCAGTTGTTGATGCTAATCATCATAACAGTACATTTGATCATTTGATCCTCTGAAAAATGCTATGTATTTCATGACAAATACCCAAATTCACCTTGTACCCATTAAACTCCGAAGTTACCTCCGAAGATGCAGAGCACGTTCAGAACAAGGCAAATATCTCCATGGGAGGGGGCTGGCAGATACCAGGAAGGCCAGAAAAACCAGCAACCAGCTTCCCATTGAGTAGCGTCCAGAGGAAGGAAGTGGCTGGGATTTACCCTACATATGAGAAAGACAGTAAGGGATTCTTGTTTCGTGGGTGGGTGTTTGTTTTTTTTTTTTAAAAAGGAAAATGAAAGAGAAATAAAAAATAGAAATGGCCAAAACTGCATGAAAAAGTTCTTTACAAGCAACACAAGCTAGTAAAAGCTTAAGTCTAGGACGCAGCTAAGGGATCTGTTCTTAGTTCTGCTGGGCTGCCTTTGTTGTCATGGTCAAGTCATTTAGATTTTCTGAATCTCACTTCAAACTGTAAATGTAAGTAGTGTTTGTTCCTCAGGCAGAGATTGCACCAATCCATTACAGAGAAGTGAGGGGGGGAACCCCACGCTTCCACTGAAAAATAAAATTCTATTGACGAAACATCAAAAAATTCTCAGATTATTTTTCTCCCTAAATATTATTCATATTTCAAATTGGTTTACATTAAATTTTTATTCTACTTTAAAGAATTCCCTTTTTTTTGTACCAAGTTTTACCCTGTCTCCCACTTCAACCTTGTCCGAGGATATAAAAGTATGCATACAACTCTTTTTCCTCCCATTTTACCCTACCCCCTTTTTCCAGCTGAACCTTTCAAAACTTTTTCAAATTGAAGTAATTTAACCCCATACTCAAACACTCCAAGATTTCCTTCATTGGCTGAATAGTTACTTCCTGACAGCAGGACATTTTCCTAACTGTAGAGATATTGCAATTTCAGAGAAGACAAAGGAAAGAAGGAATGAAAAAAATGATAAATCTAATTATCATGTTTTTCAGTTCTCTTTGCTGGAAGAAATGGAAAACACCTGAGGAAAGATACATTTAGGGAAAAAATTAAATTCAAATCAAGTTTTTGTTCATTATGGTTTGAATTTCTCTCAAAATGTTTCCAACTTCCTATCCAATATTTTGTTCCAAGTATTTCATAGGGAAGGATTTTTGTTTCTCTGATTAGCCACTTGGAAAAAAAACAAAAACCCAAGAGCAATTCATCTGAGCCCTTCAAGCTTTACAAAGCTGTTGATACAACTCTGGGCAAGACCAGAAGCCAGCCTGGAGAGCTCAGGGCAGAAGCCTGCACCCAGTCACGCACCAAAGCTCGGTGCCAGCCTTTATTCCACCCACCGCATCCCTGCCTAGCCCATGTTCCATCACGGAAAGACAGGGAAAACTTGCAAGATCTAATCCAAGAAGGAACTGCAACATCTGCACCAGTTCTTTCCTGTCATCTTAGAGCCTTGTTTTTCGTATCTTGTGATGTATTAATTTGTGCATTTGCAAAAACAACTGTGAATTCCATTTTGTACGCATGGTGTGGTTACCGCTAAGGAGGATTTGGGGGATTCGCATTAAACTGAGTCCCAGACGGTTTTGTCCTGGTGATTTGCATTGATCTGTTCTTTGTCAGTTCTGATTATCAATCAAGATGACTGAATTAAGGCAACCACTCTGCAGAAGACCTATTTATGCACATGATCAAAAGCATAGCTGTGGTACAAAGCCTGAAGACATTCCCCAATGCTCCGTGTAACTTCAGTGGTAGGGCTCTTCATAGAAGACACAACCCTACCCCTGCCCCATCTCCTGAGCTAACACAGTCTAAGTCTCTCAGTCTCTCTGCAGGACTTTTGTGTGAATAAATAACATTTGCTGGATGAAAATAAAATCTCTAATCACCAAGCCCTTGAAGAACAGCACCCTGTGGAATAGATTACAATATTTTAGCATGTTCGTTTCATTTGGTGTTTCCACTAGTGCTCTTTTAACAATGATACAAACTGCACGTTGGGTACTCATTACGCCACACTGGAGAGAGTAGGATATCTTGTAAATATGCATTAAACTGGGGCTAGATTTTTCTTCCCTACATGCTGTGTCTGAGCTGAGGCACAAACATGTATACCTGAGAGCAATGGCTGGGGTACATCCCTGGCATGCTGCCACCGTCTAGTGAAATATGTCCTTTTTACAGATGTTTCTTATTCTATTGGGAACAAATTGCTCATCCACATGCACAAAGACATACACAGATAGACATCAGGTACTATGAAGAAAAAAAATTATATATAACCAGGGAAAAATGGGTTTAAACAAATTCAGTTTGGAGAGTACTAAGTGTGTGCATCTTAATGCAATGGACAGCTTCCATTTTCTTAAACATAAGTCAGAGATTTAAAAAAAAAAAACATGTTGCATTTCACAAATGCGCTTAGAAATGCAGATCATTAAGTTTAATCAAATGCAAAGCATAAATGAAGCTTATTAGCTTTGTTGATATATATATATATATAACCAACATATTAACTAGTTTTACAAATAAACTGCTATTTGTACTTTTGCCATCTGTTGCATTGAAGCAGATCTATCATACAACTATGAACACTGGGGAAGTTCCAGAGTTCTGGAAGCCAATTCAAACACCACAGCATGTTTCATTCTTCTGAGAAGTGCAAGGTGTCCCCAGATTGTTCAGGTATGGAAAGACCCGTTTGATGAACGAGCTGGACAAGAACTTCAGATTGCACAGGTGACTTGACATCAGAGCCCTGCAGGTAGGATGGCTTATTAGCAGGGACCTTTAAGACCTTTAAAAGGGTTTTAGCTTTTACACACATGCAATAGGAATACTTGTGAAAGTTCAGAGGCTGGGAACCTCTATATAAATTCAGAGTCCCAGCTCCACAATCACCAAGGCCGAATCTCTGCACTTGTGTGTTGTGAGAATCTCCACCACCACATTTCTGCCAAAGGTGGAGAATATATGAGAAGATGTTTAGACCAGATCCATGCTCTTGGTTTTATGCTGTTCATGGGAAGATCCTGCATAAGCTTGGAGTGGTGTGGGTGTATGGTATCTTATCTAGGATCAAACATTGCTAGTACAACGTTCTATCATCAATATTCTTAAATTCAGACCAGAAGAATGAGCTCCATGTTGGATTAGCAACAGGTATTATATGGAAGCAAAGCTTATGCTTTAGTAACTAGAAACCCTAAAAGAGCATTTACTTTATCATTGAACTGTGGCTTCAAAATCCTATATACCCTGAGCACATTTTAACCTGCAATATTTTTTTAAGTTTTATTTTTATAGCAAGCCCCATTAGCTTTGCTCTCACAGAAAAAAAACCAGACTGAAATACATTCTTTCTTCTTATTTATGTATTATCCAAATTCATTTTTTGTAAGAGACAGAGACTAATGGATTTTCTAATTTGTAAGATTTCTTAGGTAATCAAGAGTAATTGAAAAAGCAATGAATGTCTAATGATCATACCTGCTGTATTTGGTTTAATGGGTTTGGCTAGGGTTAACCTATTTGTGTTTGTTTCCCTCCACCACACAAGTTTCATTAAAATGAAAACGGATTATACGTATTCCTGCAAAGCATTAGACCACATAATTTCCTGTTTTGAAGGAGCAAACAAACCTCAACAGAAGCTACAAAGCTTATTTGGCTTTTAATAATCACGTTAGCTTACTTTACAAAGCTCTAATCACAACTGCTCCAAGAACCGCTTGAGATTGGTCCATAAATACAACACTTGAACAGGAAAAACAGAGCTAAGGTTACTAAGTATTTATTGTTAGAGTCACAGCAAAGATTCACCACCACCACCACCCTTAAATACTGGTTACCCTTTTCCTCCCTTTCTATACAGTCTGTGGCTTGTGATCAGCATGAATGAGAACAAATTACAGAAAACAGACAGTATTACAGGCCATCTGGCAGATATACAACACTCGGAGATATACACCCTAGTTTCACTCACGTTAATTCCAAAACAAAGTTACTCACCGTCTGATCAATGCCTCAAAGTTCTCACAGAAGTCTCTCCTTGGAAGTAAGGACTGTATCAACACAACCATTTCCTTCTAGATGCTAGCTGCCTCTCTCACGAGCCGAGTATAGTTTATTCCTAGACCACACACTTTCTGTAGGTCAGACAGGTGTTTTCCACAAGGAGGCCAGCAAACTCCTGTTACCAAAGCAAGTGGAGGTCTGAGTGCCTACAAACTCACACCACCTGCCACACACACCTATGTCATCTCCCACCAGCTGTACCCTACAAAGGTGATTATACATTAATACAATCTCCTTTCTTTTCCCTTATCACCAGCACTAACAGATGAATCTAAACAGAAGAACATTCCAAGTAACTGCACTGCTTAACTGGATGGTTCCAGGGTAGAGAAAATGTAAAAAAAAATAAATTAAAAATGAGTGGCAAGAAGAATAGCAAAGAGGGAAAGACTTATAAATAAGTCTCCTATTTTTTTTTATTCTAATTAAGACCACCTTACTTTTCTGCATGCCTCTGAGGTCACACCTCCACAGCAGCTCTCACACATGCTGACAATTACTTGCCTATGCAATCAGCAGCCCCCTGTGTGGGCATCCCCTTGAGTGCCTGAGCATCAGGTGGCAGTCCTTATTTTTCAGATATCAAGGGCACAGCAGGAACCTGCACAGAACTTTTCTTTGGCATTTAAACAGGTTTTTTAACAAAAGAACATCACCCTAGTTTTTATGATCTACAGCATCCCTATACCTTATTGTCCCGATTTATTCCTCCTGTATCATATGTCATCCTTCAACAATCTACTTCTGTGGCTGCGAGATCATTGATTTGCCGTGCGGCACGTAGCTGCTGGGTAACGTAACAGCCAAAATGAACAAAGAAACGCTTCTGGGGATACTGTACGATACTTTGTGTTACGGACTTTAGCAAGAGCTCACCATTTTTAATGATGAATCTATTCCTGAATCCCTCCCCTCAGGATTTTTTAATAACTAGGTAGTATCACATGACTGTCATCATCTTCAAATGAAAATTGTTATGCTGAGACCACTAAGCCACAAGGAGCAAATACTGATATTTTTAAGATTATTAATGGAATCAAGGCCTGAAAATTGCAAGAGTCAGGCAGACACTTGTAGGAATAATGTAATCCCAACTAACAGCAACAGGTTTATATCACTGTATCTGAAGATGGCAAATGTCACTCATGAAGGAAAACACTGTCAGAATAAATTTATAGAAAGTAATGAGAATAAATTAAGATATAAAAGCTACCTGGAGGTTAGCACCTTGAGTATTCCTCCTCCTTGAGTCTGGACCATACAATGCAAGTCAGCTGAACAGAGGTATAGTTAATAAGAGCTCTTCATGCAGTTCTGTGCTTTCAGATGGTGTCTGCTTATTTGACTATATTCCACAAACCTTAAGAAATTATGTTTTCATAAAGCCCCAGAATTTATTTCCCTTTTGTGAGTTCCCTTATTCCCCTTCCAAGAATACAAAAATCTAACCATTTAATGTGACCAACCGATCAAAAGGAAGCTAAGATGCGTACAGAATTACTCAAGGTCTGTAACCAGAATTAAGAGATTAATCCACAAGAAAAACTGTAACGAACTCTGTTACAGTCAATACACTGGGACTCAATAGCATTTTTAAAATTACACTAAAGATACTTAAGCGTTACTTTTTACAATTGTCTCCTCTGTTTTCACTGCACAACAGCGGCACGTGCATTGGGTTTTGTCACTTCATGACAGCCTATTTGTCATGTTTTCTTTAAAGCGCTCTACAGAACTTAGCATCCCAAGTTGTATTTTCAGAAGCTACTGAAGCACCTCCAAGCCTAAGCTGCACAGCTTTGAATGAGGCTGCAGGTGCCAACGTGACGGACATACAGAAAGACAGAATAGTCCATGGCTATAAATAGGCACCAAAGTGGTATTCAAGGAAAGCAATTGAGACCCTAATTCCTAGTGAAATCAGTCTCCTAAGTGCACTGAAAAACCTTTCTTGAAGCATATCAACAATTTAAGGCAAAGTCACACCTCTAGAAGTCTGGATTAGAAACACAGATCTGGAAAACATTAGCCCGTTTTCAGAAGAGACAATGTGATCTTCCACATACTATAAATAACATGTATGCATTTGTGTGTGTACACACATATATACATATGCAGTACGCGACGGCAGCTGTAAGTCATCCCATGGACTGTGGTGCTCCCCATCAACCCCTCACCTTCCTGCAGCAGAGCCCCAGGACAAGTTGGCAGGTGTCACGCTCGCTCCAGCAGCTGTAGCTTCAGGGCACCTGCAAGCGCTGCTCAGAGCGCATGGGCAGCCCGGGGGTGAAAAGGTTCATTACACCGATGGCAAGTCACTGGCGGTCACCCCTGCCCTGCTTGTACACACTGCAGTACACCCTTCACCATCCCTTGGCAAGGTGGCTCTCCTGTTATTGCTGCTGCTTAACCTTCAGGAGCCTTCCTGGTCGCAGAAGTCTTCTTAGTCGCTGGAAACAGTTTTGCTAATTCTAGGCTGTAGCTCCTTAATCTCTCTAGCAAAGCAGCTATGTCAAATAAACATGTTTTACAAACACCGGTGTTCATTTAATGCTGAGGTACCACAACCACTCGAAACGCTAAACTCCAGTCAACCTTTATAATGCCTTTTCTTCTTCTTTTTTTTTTTACTTTTTATCTTTTCTTTTTTTCCACTGGCAACATTACACATCCTTGTATAGCTACTGTGAATATTCAAATACTGTAATTGGAAATGATTTACTTTGTTTTGAATTAACTAAAATTCCATTGTTAAGCACAAATACTGCTTCACTAAATCATCAAGCTTTTAATAGGTCCACATGAGCAGGTTACCGAGCGTGTTAGGATTTATAATGCTCCTGGGGAGCTGACCACTGTATTATGCTTCCTGCTGCTAGGTAATATGCATGACACATTTCTGGACACTAATTCATTTATTTAATAGTAACAGTATGCAAAAACAGAGTTCAAAATGAGGCTGACAAAGAAGGTATAAAAGTTTTATTAATCCATAGCTAATCAAAGGCCAGAGGAAGGCATATAATGGTGGCATTTACAGACCATATCGAATGTGAATAAATTAAATTTTTGTTTCCTAAAATCTTACTAATAGGATGTATTCAGCTTGAAACATTTATACTTTTAATTACAGTGGCAGCCAATTTAGAGCAGGTATCTGGTTGTACTGTACTTAAAACTTTGCATCAAGGATCTCTACAAATCCTCTCATCAGCTATTTTTTGAATCTGATTTGTTACTGTGTGCACTGTGTCCATGCTCAGAAATAATAACGTTATTTACTTTCTCATTTAATTATACAGTGACAGATTACTTGTAGGGGGAAAGGGCACTGAGGGAAAGCGTTCTCTTCCTGTGAGAGAAATTCACCTGAAAGGCTTGCCATCATGTACATACAACACAACTTTATGGATCTATCCTTCAAATGTTTGTACACAAGAATAAATCAATAGAATTACTCATATGGAAACAGTCATGTCTCCAGGCAAAAGTTTTCACAGGCTCACACCCTCATTTCTAATAAGTTAGCAAACACTCAAATTACATTGCAAATTTTGTTTGAAAAACAATCCAATGGTCAGTTACTAATAAACATAAGTAAAAGCTGACTCAAAAACATAAAGAAAAGAAAGAAAATTAAAAGGAAAAGGAATAGGAAAACTGGCAGCCATACTAATTTGATCTGTGTTTTGAAATAGCCTTAAAATTTTAGATTTGACTTCGATCCCAGTCTTCCAGGCAGCAAGCCAGAGAGACAATACTCTGATTCAGAAAGGATGGAAAAAAACCTAAAAGTCACAATGATTCTGTAAAATCTTTTAGCTATCAAGACACATTTCAATAACATTGTCATTTCTTCCTGTTCACCCCTACCAACCGCCTGGACTTGGGAAAAGAAGACATACAAGACACACAGAAGAAAATGCAACGTTATCCCCTTTAGTTTACTTGGAAGCAAATACAGATGTGAAGTTTGTAGTTCCATGCCACAGATAAGCCCTTATCCTCCAGAGAACTCAAGTGTTTCCAAACCAAAGTAGCAATTCTATGGAAATCAGGGTGGCTACTTGCTGCTTAAGTGAAGACAGATGTGTCAGTGCTCTGCTGAATCGCAGACTTCCAGGTTTTGCCACATTAAACCTTCTCACGGAGCTGGAAACTGAACTCGCAGTCTGTTACTACCAGCTCGATTCTTTAACTATGGCTCTCCTGTAAGAAAGAACTAAAGCTTTCCCAGAGAAGTAAAACTCTACAGAATTATGACATTTATTCTTCACTACAAGCAGCATGGTACATTTGGCTGCTGCAACAGGATAGACACAACGTTCAGAGCAGAATGCATCAGCTGGAGCTGAGCACCACAGTACAATTCCTGCTGGTTTTGCATGGCTCGAAGAGCCAGAAGAATACGGATATGCAGAACGTGCCCTACATGCCAGCCACGAAGGGCACACCTAACACCCGGCTTATCTGTCTAGTTAGGGCCAGACTCACAAGGGTGTCTGAATACCCAGATCAAATTATTCTCTTTAAATATATTTGTCAATCAGTGTCTTCTTTTTCCCTTTCTGGTCAAGTCACCGACTCATGTCATACTATGCTTCCATCCACCTCTTTCTTCCTCTTGCTCTGCTTTACAGCTTCTCTGTGTTGTCTGGTTGGACTCTGGAAGAGGTCTCTCTCATGCTGAGTGCGCAGGGTACCTCATACAGAAAGCCCTGACACTACTTTGCAATGTCACCACATTCCAATAACACAAATAAAATGACGCAATGGCTATGGCCAGCCACCTCCATCTATGCACAACGGAAAGTTGAAGCTGAGAAGACAGGAAACTCTGAGGCCTAACCTTCCAAGCAGCTTTGCTCAGCTCGGGGGGAGTAAGAGAGCAAGTAGATTCAGAGACACTGTAGAGGACTGAAGGCAGTGGGCTGATTAGCATTGATAACATGCAGCTGTGGCCCTGCCTCAGAGGCAATGGGTTGATGGACATGGATGATGTGCAACTGTAGCTCATTCCTGCTAAGTGGTTAAATAGCCCTGAGGATGGTGGGAAAGAGGTTCAGACAGAGGAGGAGCAGTTTGGTCTGACCTCTGGAGGAAGGAGATACAGCATAGACAGTAAAATATGACCAATGGTAAAGCCTTGTTGCAGCCTGCTAGCTTGTGCTGCAACAGTTGGTGCTGTGTGTGAGGCTGACTGAGTTGGACTCTGACTGCAACAGCTGGTGCCCAATGTAGCTGAGACAAGTGGGAGAACCTGCACCCCGTAACAGACACATGTGAGAGGGGAGCCGTTGCAACTAATGGATATGGGTGTATTGCAATATTTGTTGCCCATCTTAACTCAAATTGCAACTTTTGGTACCCTGCGTAGATGAGGACTAATTGATATGTGTACAGAAGAAGAAAATTCCACTTTAACAATGCTAATCAACCCACTGCCTTCATTCCTCTCCAAGACACAACCACAGTCCAACTCAGTCTAAGATTACATAAAATTGCCTCAAGATTGTCATTTATACTGGCTAGATTAGCTCTTCATCAGCACCTGTATCAGCTGAAAAAGAACTAACATACTACAGACACAAACTCTTTGTACACATTCCTTGCAACTTTTGTCCATGTCTTCCCTCAGGAGGAGGGGGATCTGCTGGACAGGAACATGCCACATGCATCCAGCTAAAAGGATGCAAACCTGGAAAATCTAAGTGAGGCTTGAAGAGGACTCAAGGGGAGGTTTAGATTGGATGTTATGAAAAATTTCTTCCCTGAAAGGGTGGTGAAGCACTGGCACAGGCTGCCCAGGGAGGTGGTGGGACCACCATCCCTGGAGGAGTTTAAAAAATGCACACATGCGGTGCTTAGGGACACGGTTTAGTGATGCACTTGGCCATCCTGGGTTAACAGTTGGACCTGATGATCTCAAAGGTCTTTTCCAACTGAAATGATTCTAGGATTGTATGACTCTAGCCTTGCCGGTTTCCCTTCTTAAGCCTCTGCTTTGTAGACCACAAGCAGTGGATGCTATATCCCACATGTAATCTTTTATTGGCTGTTTTTATAGTGCATGTCCCAAAGTGTGAAAGGAATGACTGATGTGCCTGTGATGACAGGTGACAGTTAAGTACCGTAACTTAAAGAGTAGCAGCCTGGAAACTGACACAATTAATGATTTCAGATGTTGCACTGGGGGGTGGGGGTGGGGCGGGGGACTAATTTATTAAAACAATGGAAAGATTTGTCAGCCTCAAATTAAGCTTTTAAAAGCTCTAAAAACATTGTAAAGAATATCAAAGCCAGTATTCCATAATATCAAGACAATAACACAGAAATAAGACATAACACTTACACAAGATCTCACATTTCTCATATTTTACTACAGGTAACTTTAATCAAGCTACAGAAGTGTATTCTAGAAGCTGGGTTCATGTGACACAAACTATTTGAGCTTTGCTCTCGCTGCTTCTACTGCTGTAGAAACCTCAAGCAAAATTAGTCTTGCATCAGCATAAAAACTGCACACAATGGAAATTATAGAAGTCAGTCAGGGTCACGTGAGCTCTGCATGACCAGGGAAGCTGGCTAAGGGGGGACTGACATACTCAAAGAAAAGGTTGATTTGCTATACACACATATATATATTATTTTTTTTATACATGTGTATTCAAGTCAGGTACTGAGAAACAGAGACAGGACCCTCACCTTGCACATGGCTGCTGTGGCTAACTGGCTGGGCTTCCTTCTGTCGCTGCTGCTTGCGACCAAGGCAGTTAAAGGCTGGTGATAAGCTCCTACAAAGTTCTGAAGAACCATGGAGGATTGCCAGATGAGTCCTCAGGAGCTAGAGGTCTTGAGCAAAGGCTTCAGCTCTACATCAGTGTAATGCAGTTTAAAGACATACAGCAATCATGCATGTTTGCATTCTTAGCTTGCGGTGACAGTGAGGTAAGATCTGTCACGGGAATATAAATCAGTATTTAAGAAAACAGGTTTTCCTTTGCATTAGTAACATTAAAAGAGTAGAAAAACCTATTACCTTGGCTCAACAGCTATTGAGCAATTCAGTTGCTTATGAAGCTGTAGTAACTCAGCTGTGGGTCCCACAGCAGTAAGCCTACACATCTACTTGGGGAGGAGGGAGCATGAAGGACACTCAGCTTCTGCTGTTTTGTGATAGCAGATGAGAACTCTAAACACCACCACACTGTATCTCCTATAATTTCAAGAGACAGTGACAGTGAGAATAAATGTCTGATGGGTCTCCACTCCAGAAGAAAAATCTAAACTGAAGTCAGCTTTATAGAAATTCATTTTAGATATTGAACTTCATATATTTATCCTCTGAAGACAAGTAAGAACCACCCATACTAGACCTGCAGGAACATACTGAAAGTCTGAGCATACCTTAAATTTATTTGCACGAGTACTGCTGATACACTGGGATACCTCATTTAGTGACCCTTCCACAGTGACAGGAATAATCTTGCTGCATAAAATAAGATTAAACTTTTTTCAGTCTGCTTCAGAGGGACAGCAGTTCTTTGAAATGGGACACAAGGCTCTCATTAGCACACCAAGGCTGAATAAAGGTCTGATTTTAGCTTTCATATAAGAATGGCTAATTTCAAGTCCCAATTAAATGATTTCATTTAGACTTTAGTGTCTAATATGGATCACTTTTTAAAAATCTGTAGTCTTAACTGAGGTATGCTTGCTGCTAATTGAAATTCTGCCTTTATTTCTTATTTGATTTTGTTCTTTGAAACAAATTAATTGTTATTGGTGCCATCAAATAAGCACGAGTTCGCTAACAAAGGCTGAAGACCAGAACAGATTATTTTGATTTTAATATCCATTAATGGAGTTAAAGTAAAACGAGAGTAAAATAGCGATCTTGCTGTTCACATTATAAATACTATTGACTTGCGTTCAGAGCTGCCTGGCTGTGTGTGAGGAACAGCAATCGCTGCACGCTGTACCACAAAAACCTAGGCAGTATTCACAATGGATTTGTTCAACATTTATGTGCAACAACAGTGAATGTTTGAGAGATCAAGTTATCACTGCCTTAAATCCCCAATCATATTAACATACACTTCATAAACCAACTGGACAAGCAGACAATATCGAAAGCCTAAAGGTTAAGTACATATTATTGACCTCAAGGAAGCTGTGTTCTCCAGATCATTAAATATGTTGTGTTCTTCTGTTTCAGCTGGTCACACTGAAAAGTGCCCTGGGAACATTATTTAATGCTTAGATGTTCTACCTACATTTGTGTGACGTAAAATCAATACCTTTCCCCTAACCTAACTTGCTTAGATTGTTCTCAGCTATTGCTTTTTAAACCACAATGAGTTCAATCATTTGCATGCATGTGTATGTGTCCAGTCACACATTTAACTCGTCTTCCCTCCATTGGGGCACAGCCTACTTAACACATGAAACAGGAGACATGTCGGAACGAGGTGGGGCGGTTGTTGTTTTGCAGGGGCAACTGATGCTTTTCAGGTGGTGGAGATCCCTCTCACTGAGGACCACATAGGTGCAGCACACCTTCTGACAAGCGCACTGCCTGTGCTTCCTGCAGGCCGGAAGCAAGACTCAGAATGAGAAGATTATAGACTCTGCCTGGGCTGGACCTCATGGCCCCCTTGTTAAGAGTCACCCCTGCCTAGCTCCTAATGGACATGCTGAGCCCCCAGACTGCAGACATCTCACGCTGCCCTCCCGGAACCGCGTTCTCACTACACATCTCCAACGTCTCATCCTGTGACCCTCAACCCAGTGCTGGGATTTATACCATGACACGTGCTGAATCCTCAAAGAGCTACCTGGGGAGGATTCCAGCTACAGCCATCACATCGTTTTTGCAACTCCAACTTGAGCTCTACTCTGACTTCTACCACCACTCCAACTTCTCTTTCTTGGAATTCTAATCCTAAACTGGGACGTACGCCGTGGGACACTCCTGGTACCCAGGCTAAGGAGTGCTTGGAGGCAAAATACTAATAGCAGCCCTCACTTTTCTTTGGTAACTCCTTCTGACCCTTACTTCATGTACCGGACATTTCATTCTCAGAGCTTCAGCCCTAGTCTTGCCCTTGACTGCTGACTCAACACTAGGCCACGAATGGGGCCACATGCCCAGGTTACCTAGCGCCGAGGGGAACGTCCCACCAGCATTTCTCCGATTCCTTTGGCAGCCCCTCTCAGTGCCATTCATACCCATTTCCCAGTTTACTCTTTCTTGGCAGCCTGATGCCAATCCTAGCCCTAACCCCTAGGCTAAGGTTTATGTAATGGTACACACTGAGCTCTCAGGTTAAGGACTGCCTAAGGTGAGGGCGATTCTCACTTCATTTTGCCATTCACTTCTGAGCTCCCCTGTTGCTGCCGTCTGCCCAGTTGTCCATGCACTGGGACTGTTTCCTACGACTCCTTGGGACCACAACTTTCCTATTCAAAAGCAGACCAGAAGAGAACAGCCCATCCCAAACGACTGTCAGTCTCATCAAAACACAAGAGGTGGGAAACAGACACCAAGTGGGAGCCACAGAACACCACTGACTACAGTACACCCCTGGGATACTCACCTACTGTTGGGTTTCTCATTTTTCTGTCTGGGTAAAGCAGCAGTGAGCCATATTTGTAGCCCGTAACATGTAAAGAATTTTGGACATTTTTAACAGCAGCATTGTTTTTTCTTGTGAGAACAACTTTTTACAAAAAGAGCTTTTGTTTCAACCTCCACTTCTCAAGAACAAACTTTTTCTTACTGAAGTCAATAAGCTTTGTCATATTTCGTTTGCATAACAAATTCAGAAATAACCAGCTAGAGAAAACGAATGTACACATACCTCAGAACCATAAATGTTTAAAAAGCGTAAAATCCCAGATACTGCAAGATGCACATGCTGAAAGGCCTGATTTACCTACTGAAATCTGAAAACCTCAGAACCCGTATCTAATCCAGTAATTACACTTGTGTAGTAACCATTTATACTATGGGAACCAGTAACTAAACACAGAATTACGGTTGCATGTTTCTGGAACGAGCCCAGGTAAACAAGGGTGGTGCTGGCCTCACCAGCGGGTTGATAGCACCGTGCTGTGTACAGACAATGGCCTGGGAAGGGTAAGGGTGGCTGGGTAAGCTTAACACAGGCTCAGCAGATTACGACATTTAAATGTCCAATAACCAAACCCAAAGTATTTCAAATTTAGTTCTGTTCACGTGGGATTAACTGTACTTTCCTTAAGATGTGTCATTTTGATGCCTCCAGAGCCTGTAATTACTCAGGGAGATTTTCTCTGATATTTTAAAAATAAGTTGAAGTTGCTTATTCCTCAAATCCCTTCAGCTTTTAACTATCAGACAGAAAATTGACAACACCGAGCTGATGTCAAAACCAGAAAGACAATTGTGATTAGCACTGAAACTACCTCGACTCAGCGCACACTGGTCTGGAGATTAACAATTGAAATCCAAAGCTCCCCATGCAACTCACTAGGGATGGAACTGCCTGAACTCGTACTTTCAGCTATATACACAGCTGCTTTCGGAAAACAGCACTTTTCTCCTCGAAGGCAAGGCAGAGGTAGATGAGAAGTCAAAGCAAAGCAAACCTGAACAACATTCAGCACATGGGAGATACACCACATTCCTAGCTCTCTTGAAAACCTCTGCACTGTGAAGCATTTTTCAATTGCAGGAAAGCCCGACCTCTCACCTGAAAAGTTACGATTTATTTAAGGATTTCTGTGAATACCAGCAAAGTTATGTGATACTTCTAGTCCTGATCCCTATTGTCATTGTCAGCTCTCATTTGTTCATAGCTGTTCTGTGCACGATAGGCAGACCTCAAACAGTGACAGTATTAAACACACGAACATATTTCAAAGTACAGATCTTGCCTTAGATCTTGAGGGACGATCAAGATGATTAATAAACTTGAACTTTAGAGCACCTGTCAGTTCCAGCAATGCATCTTTGAGCTGGAGTGAAGATACTCTTGTAACACTTGGGGAAAAAATGCCGAAGGACAGTTTCCTGGGGCACCACTTGCCACACAGGCTGAGGCCTCCTAAGGAGCCTGCGTAGGCCACAGCAGCTGTCAGGCCAGGCCTCGGCAGTCCAACACTGTTACTGCAGCATCAATTTTTCATAAACTTATGAAGGCATAAAATCTCTGCATGGAGTTTTAGTAGGAAGAAACACTAAACAAATCCTCTAACCCACAAGCAATGTGCATCATTTCTTCTTTATAACACTCCTGCATGTGGTGTCTTCACACTTGTCATTTTTGCCCTTCTATTCACTCCCTCCCCATTTTCTTCCTTTTTTTAACTTCTATGTACTGTATTTATTCCTTCTTATTTTTCATTGCCATCCTTATTATCATTCTTTGGAAATCTACACATGCTGTGTATCCACTCTTTCACCCTGCACACTCAAATATCTCTTTTCCACATTCTTGCTTTGCTTCTCACAGAAACCAGTTTTTTCCTTTGTTTAGTTTGCATTCCAAATTCCCTTTTGCAGTTCTCTCCTCAACCTTTCTCCCATCTGACACTGAACAGCACCTTGGTATGTCGTGGAAGCTATCTCACGGTCCAACAACAGGCTGGTTTCTGAACGTGTCATCTAGAGTCAGGCAGCCACCATTAACTGGGGGTGCCCCTGCCCTCAAAGCACAGTTATGAGCCAAACAAAAAAGCCAAACAATGCTACACATTGTGAGAGAAAGTCACATCCAGTGAAGCACTGCACGTGTTGTGGTGACACTCCCAGCACCACCATCACACCAAGTCAATATTACCCTTCCCTTTTACAGATTATATCTGAAATCCCACTGGTGGAAACACTGAAAATATATTTCTCCTGTCCATGGAAAATGTCAAAATATTAGAAAGGTTATGGCAAAAACTGCCTTTTCAACCAATTCAACAAATAATCAACAAGTCATGACATCGAAAATTGTTTCCCTCTATTAACATGAGCTCAGAAATAACAGAAGATCTAGTAATTGTCTGTAGGGACTGTTTCTCTTCTGACTGTTTATAAGATCCTCAAAAAAAAGACAAACCAAAAGCCCATAGAATAGTGATCTAAGAATGATTATAAATTACACTCGATGGTCCATGGCCATTTATACAAAGATATATTCTATCAGTATTGACAGCAAGATGACAAATCATTTGATATGTCTACCTAAAAATGAATTAAAAGTACATAGCCTTATAGGAAAGTGTATTCGGTTGCTTGGCTCCCAGCTGCAGTGGACCTCTGCTAGGTGTCCAGTGTGATTTTAAATTTCCACAAGGAAATTGTTTCTTTTGGAAAGAAAAGAAAAACAGATTCTTGCTTTTCGTTGAAGTGTTAGACACAGTGCTACCAGATATAGTGTACCAGGTCATGGTTCATTCCACAGAACTGTACAATTGCATACACTTTACAAGAAATAAACCAATAAGTCTGTATGTGTTACTGTCTAATAAAATCAGAGTGTCTATATTTGATCTCCTCTGTTTCAATATCAGATGTCAGGAATAACCACTGAAAACCCATTGCCAAATACAACAGTTTCTAGATGATAAGTATTAGACTATAAATGCACTTCAATACATGAAACAGGTCAAATACAGAGAGATTTGTAAAATATTGGTGAGGGTCAAGACTCTACTGAGGTGTCAAGTCTGTATACACGCCAACAGTGGATGTGCATCCCTGAAGACTCCCCTCTTTTTATTTTTGTAAGTGACTGATTACTTTGCAGAATTAGTGCCTTCCCACAGGTTCTGTGGGTACATTTCCAAGGCATGTGAGACTACATCCTGAATCTTAAGACCTCTATTTGATGATGGGCATCGCTAGTAACAGAAGCTGCGATCATAAAAATGTCATTTCACTGAATATTCATTTCTCATAGTCATTAACTTTCAAAAATGCACTGTGTCACACAACCAAGAAAATGCAGCCCTCCCTAAGGACTTTGGCATCTGAATAGAGACGTGACAAAATGAAAAAAGACAAAACCGAGGAAGTGAAGTGTGAAATGCCAGATACAAATACAAGTTTTCTGAGTTATCTTAGAGGCATTATATTGGTCTTGTTTCCATATCCATTTCTGCTGTTGTTTCTGCCTAAAGAAGCATGGTGTGGAGCTGACATTTGTTGTTACATCAGTCACTCTGTGGACATCTTGGTAGCTCTATTTCATACACAATATTATATTTAGCTATATAGATACCTGTACACACCTACATATGCACACACATAAGTGCATATATTGGTATTACCAGAGGATCTGGTAATGACTTTCTGTCTAGGCTGCTTAATACTTTCACTTTTAGAGCACATTTGTGACCTTGCCTTTGAAAAGTTCTCACACCTTTATTGTGCGCAGGCGGCCTTTCATATACAGCCCTGCAGGTGGTGAAGTGCCTTTTTTTTGTCTCATCAAATTCCATTCAGATTTGGCAGATATAAAGTGTAGAATCACAGTTTCCCCTTTCTCACTGCTTCTGCAAAAAGAGTTTGGCAGCTTGCCCAAACTCCTGAAGCTCCCAACGCAGGCTTCTTATCACCACCAAAGGAACTGTGGCAGCTGATGCTGCACAGAATACACCTGAGCCACAAAGCGGAAAGAAACCACTACTCCCTATTGCCTCAGCACAGCACTGACTTCCAGCACCTACTGCTCCCCTACTCCAGGCAGCATACAAGGGCAGTAGGATCCTCAGCTTGTTTGGGAAGAGGAGGGTAAGCAGAGAAACACCTGGTCCCATCGTCTCGTCTCCCCAAGTATCCATCACTCCTCTTCCACTGCCATGCACTACTCCTTCACATCTTTGCATTCTCTTTTCTACCTTCACCCTTCCTCTGTTCTCTCCTCTAGGCTCAGCTGCACATAGGAATATTTTACTGCATCTCAGTTGTGGTTTATTAGTGGGGGCACGAAAGGCAGGTGAAGTTCTGTTCAGCACTATGTTCATTGCATGCTCTCTGTAAAATGGCCAAGATTTCCAGACTGTTTCCAGATTTACTGTGCAGGAATTCCAACTAGGCTGCTAGCTCCAGAAAGCAAAGACAAATTAAAAAGCCATCTTGGGGAAGTCTGCAAACAGAAAGCGATGGTATAGCCAAGAAAATCCAGAGGCACACCACCTAGCAAAAGGGCTGGTAGCCTTTGGAGAACACAGCATCTGCAACTCAGACTAGGAGTCCTCAGACTCCATGTTCCTTTGCTGCAAACAATTGTGAAATCCAGTGGCAGTAATAACAGTAACGTTTCTCTTTCTGTCCTGCTAGCTGGGTCACATGCGAGATAAAAGGCAACCATTGTTTTGCTCATCCGAAAGCTCAAGGTGCGCAGATCAATACAATAAATTTAAAAGAATTGCTACCACCCAAATGAGTGCCGATTTAGTTTCATATGATTTCGCTTTTTATTGTGGCTTATTTATTTGCATTTTAATTGGGAAATCTTTTAAAGCAGCTTAATTGCAAAGTTAAGCACAGAAAAGCTGCCTAGACAACCTTAATTTGGCCCCTTGTGGTTGTACACTACAATGTGAAGAAATGAGAGTGAGAGAACTGCAGAAAGCATGACAACTGCACTTCTGTTCTGAAACTTTGATTCCAGCAGATGTAACGTTAGTGACAACAAAGCAAAGCAAAAATCAAATGAGTTGCCTTTGCTCAACCTAACTCCTAACATACCATCTGCACCCACAAACATCTGAGCTACTTTGTCAGGGTTGCTTAAATTAAACATGCAGCTTCAGGAGTCCCCTGCAGGCCCCCCCGGGCCACGTGGGGGTGGGGAAGGGCACCTCTTTGTGCAGAGGGTCACGCTGCTGCCATCTTCACAACCTGCAGGTGCAAAGCCTGGATCTTCCTCTTTCCTTCCATCACAAGCAAGACAAACAACACTCAAGTATAAGGTTATTGCACATACTTTCACGGACTGACTTCTGCAGGGTAGCAAGCTTTAGCTACCAAGCATGAAAAACGACACGTATATTGATTTCTTAAATTTTTCTTGGCCTCATTTAAGTATCTGTACAGGCAGTGGCTGAAATTTCTCTTGTTACTTGACTCCATGGATTTAACTTCAGGCACCTTCTTAAGAGCCTTTTAGCAAAGAGATTTTCAGTGTTTCTGAATGGGGGCCACAGAGAAGAATTATTTCACCTCTTGAATATAAGCTACAGTTTATTGATATAATACATTTCTGGCAAAATATTACTGTATCACAGCTGGTGCACTTTTAACACCACAAAAGAACAGGAGACAAATATCAGTCCATACCTCTTAATTTCAGAAGGACTTTGGATCAGTCTGATATTCATAACATTCTATAGAAACACTACTTAATGTATTTTTGTAACCCCATGGAGTGGCAAGAGGTTAAGCAGGAGACTGCGAAACAGCTGCACACCTACTACAGAGTGAGTGTGGACAAATAAATGTCAAGTGACTTTGTGCCCTGTACATTCTTATATAAATAGGATCAATGATGTTATTTTTGCTTTTACACCATAAAAGCATAGGGACACTGGATCCATGAAAGAAGTGCTCATATTCATGAGGAATCTGGCTCCCTTCTCACCCTATGTTTCCACCACTGACCTCACTTTGTTCATCATCAAAGCCTATCACCTACTCCCCTTGCACCACCTCCAACCCATGCAGAGATCTACTCAACTCCACCTCCGCAGGCACCATCCTCATATCTCAGACCATAATTGTTTCTGCCGGGGTCTCTCAAAGAAACCTGCTAAAACATACTTTGTTTCTCTTCTCAGCTCTTTCCCTTTGCTTAACAGCTTCTTATGGATATTCCTGACCTTTCAAGGAGTCTGCTGCCTTTTTCCTCTGTTTATGGACACAATCATCCAGCTCTAATCTCTCCCTCAGCAGAACCTTGGGCTGCTGCCCGCGAAGTCCTACAGCAAAGTCTACCAAAGCACCTCATGGAGTTCAAGGATACTGGCTAGTGGGTCAGACGCTCTTTCACGCAAACATGCAAACACTCAACCTCAGTTTTGAAAAAAATGTCAATAAAACCACACCAGGAACTGTCTGGATGAAGAACATTCCCAAAAGCAATAGCACTAAATAGAAAATGTTATTATCCAGACACAGTCTTCCTGAGTCATCCTTCCCTTTCTAAGCAAATCCCACCAAAGTCTAAGCTCAGCAAGGTCACTGAAACCATTTTCCTGGCTACCCTAAGGGGGTCAGTGAAGCAATAACTGTTCCACAATGCTAGATTGAAAGGTGTGCCCGCAGCACTACACCTGGATGATTCAGAGACCCACAATGCATGAATCCCCACAAAGGTCCATCCTTAAGCATAACCTCTAAATTGTAATTTTAAACCACCTTCTTCTCTACCTGTTTCCTGTTAGCACTGAAATTTCTCCCCCTCAAGTACGAGCAGTGAATCTTCCTTTAGAACACGGCAATATTTATTGACTGTATTCTTTGTTCACATCTGTCAGACATGGGAAGTCACCACTGCTTTACAAGACTATCAGTTTTAAGTAATGCCATTCATCACAAAATGGAATAGTGTGAGCAATATTTCCTCAACTGCAATGAATTATACAAGGGTCAGCAAGCTGGAGTCGCGGTTGGCAACACAAACATTGGCCTCAGGTAGCAAACCCATCTTTCCAGCTGTTCTCATCCATATGGGCTCAATGAACTGCAGAGAGTACAGGCCTTTGCTTATTGAGAGTATCTGCTGGAACTATTTCATCTAACCAGCATCATAAAACAACGATGAAGTAAGGTGAATGCTATTCATCTAAAGCTCATCTGGTAGCCAACTGCTGACAGAGAGGGAAATAGAGATGGCGACACAGCAGACAGATGTGGTTGGGAAATGCAGGTGTTCCTGAATTTCAAAACGCAGAGATTAAAACCACAAGAAGCTGGAACAATACACCTGTGGTTCACAAGCACCTGGTCACCCCAACAGCGTTCTGCTTCCTGACAAGCAATTTTCAGGATTCCTTAGTGTGTTTCCTCACTAGCATAATGCCCTTTTAATGTACCTGCTGTCAAGCAGATTTGTTCAGCAGGAACACAATTAGCCCTATTTTTGCTCTGAAACAGAAAATTTTGTTTATGGACGTGGTTTTGCAAGTAAGACTATTCTGGGATTAAAAACAGACATTTTACCAGAAGCCTTGTCACTTCTACACAGCACACACAAGGTTCTAATTCTCTGCCTTCCCATTTATCTTGGGATTCTCTAAGATTTTACTTCTAGTAATGGGTCTTGCAATAAATTAGTTTTTCTAGAAGACATTGTTAACACCATATTGCTTTCCTCAGCCTTGTTTTCCTTCTCACTTCTATTAGCGTAGTCAGACTTTTAGCAGTTTCCTATTTAAAACAGTGATTGTGCAAACAATTGGCCAAAAATGTCAGAAGTCCTTATTGAACTGACAACTGTCAATTGCAAAAATGCTAGAGATCTGACTCAAAATAAAAAAGCAACAGATTTCAGAGACAAGACCTTTAGAGATTGCTTCTATACATGAGAGGCACAAAGGAGCTTTTCTTACCTTAATGGCATTCAACCTAACAAAATTAAATCCAAGTTAAGCTCTCCCAAGAAAAGAGAAAAAGCTTGTAACAGAAATATCAAAGCCCTAAATGTCAGTTACTAATACAGCAATCATTTTCAAGGAACACCATTGACCCAATTAAAAAAAAAAAAAAAATGGATCATGCAGAGATACTCCCTCTTTCCAGTTCAGGGTTGGACTAATGGAGCCAGACCACTATCCCATCTAATGGTATTTCCTTCAGAAACACAAGTTGTCTTGTTATTACATAAAATCATAAAATAAGCAAATCCCCTCAAATACCAAGCTACTGTACTGATGGATTGTAGCAGTGAAACGATGAAATGAAAGGGTGGCTTCATGACTATAAGTATATAAAATTTCATTCTTTAAGATGTTTCCTGGGATGAATTAAATTATGTAAATATATGTTAACAATAATTCATAATATTTTAATAAAATCTTTCTATTTCTCTTGGCTTCTTAGAAGTGCAGTCCCAGGTGTCCTTAGGGTGGTGGGTGTTTTGTTTTTACACTTTAAGGACACACAAGGTTGTACACTTGATAAGCAAGGAAGCACAACTATTGATATATAATGCAGATAATGATGCCGGGGATCCTTTGTCTGGTATGATTCCCAGTTTTTGCTGGGAGCACTATTCATCAACAAAGTGACTTGGTATCAAGAAGGGGATTCACATTTTTCAAGTTTTCTGCCAGCTAGCTATTCTGGGAATGAAAAAAATATTTTGATATTTTTTTTCTCTAGTGGAAGATTAAACAGTCAAGGTGTTTTTACCGTTGTCAAATTTTGCATTAGTAAATGGAATCAAATCTACCCAAGCCTCATGCCTCAAGTGAACTTACTGAAAACTACATCCCCAGAGACATTTTTCTCCACATGGTCCTCCTGCTTGTTCAGGCTGTGAAAGTTCGTCAAGTTTAAGGTGACCCTATTTTCAAAATAATAAAAAAATACAGGATATACTTGTAACAAAGTAGTAGCATTTCATAGCAGTTACATAAGAGAGACATTTTTCAATGCTGGCAGCCTCATCAGTGGCAGGATTCTAGCACAGGTGGGAGGCAATCGTGCTTCCTAGAATGCAAAAATGTTTCCCACAGCCAAGCAGTTCAAATGAGCTCACATGTATCACAGCACGTCAGCTTTCCAGCTGAGCAGAACAGCTTCCCACCTGGAGTATTGGAGCTTTTATCCCCTGGTGCTGAACACGTACACCGTGACTCGACTTGCTTTCAGAAATCACAGAACAAGTCCCCACCTTGAGATCAGATTTTCTTTTCATTGTGGTGTTTTTCCTACACACTGGTTCACTCCCTGTGACAACACACAGAGTAGATTGCTCACTCTGCTCCTGCATCTGTAACGGTACCTTGAACAGGTAGCGAGAGGGACAGCATAGCGGACATTAGGACAGAAAAGAGAAATACCCATGGTCACGAAGGTTAAGAACATAAACACCACCATACATGGACTACACATCACTTTCAGTTCCTTGTTTCCACAGATAATTAAGGTTCAATTTTGACAGGTTCTGTTCAACCAGCTGAAGTTAGAGAGATGGACCCAAGCGTCAGAAGTAGCCTGTATTTTCAGTTGTCCTCTGATCTCATTCTTTGCTTCATCAGGACTCTACAAGAAATACTTGGAAATGATGTTTCTATTTGGTTTCACCTCTGCCCTTTGAGAAGGGCAAATACTCAATTTTAATGGTTTTTTCCCCCTCCTTTAAAATGCACCCCAAAGCAAAAAAATACTGCTGCTTAAGGATTTGCCTACTGGTAAAGCTAACCACCAGCTTGCAAGAGGTGCTGATATTACTGAATGCTCACCTTTTGTTCTTTCTTGTTTTTCTATTAAGCAAATGTCTCAAAACAGTAACAACTGTAGTAACCATAAAAAAATCCCAGCAAACCTGTAAATAGGCTTTCTCCCTTTTTTATTTGCAGCTTGTAAAAACATGCTTATTATAGCTGCTACATACATAAAGTTTGCTTACAAAATTCCCAGAAATTAATGTTCAACGTGCTGTATTCAACAGCATGCATGTGCCTATTGAATCTGCACAGCAGGGTAAGGGCCCAAATCACTACTAGATTGGCAGTACATTCATTGAAAAACCACCCAAAGCACAAAACACGCACACATTTCCTCAAGCCACGCTCTGTGTCACAAACTTCAAGGGCCATTCTACCCTGGCATTCTGCGAGGAGCTCTCATTGAAGTCAGTAGGAGTGCTGCACGTAGCGCTGCTGTCAGACCTGTCCCTGAGCATAAATGTTGCCTTGAAATATGCCCTGAAGTTGAACTCTGAGCTCCATGAGACAAATAGACAGGGAATTAATCCCAGAGCCAAGCATCCCTTTCCTCACTGCAACTGTCTTGTCCCCAGCCTCCTTTCCGTACGAGGGGTGACAGTCAGCGGCACTCCTGCTTTCGTGGCATTGGAAAGCATCAGGAACAACCACAGTCCTACCAATACAAAACCTAGATACAAAATCCAATCACAAATTACACAGTCACTGAATCCTGCACAGGACCAAACATTCACCAAGTCCGACTAAACCAGCAAAACCAGTGCCCCTAACCTGCTTACTGGGGCTGAAAGTGTCCTTGTTACAGGGTCAGCTTCCATTAGGGAACAGCACTGCTTTGCTCTTGTTTTCAAGCTCTTTGGACCACTTGACACCGGCCTGTTCTAGAGGAACTGACTCTTCCTTAACGTGGAGACTTTCCAAAGCCGCTGTCATGTGAGCTGAATAATTTTTCAGCAGTGTTGATGCTTGGGTGAGAATAAGCTTTGCTAATGTGCTGAGTACAGAAATATAAAAAAGACCATACCATTTACAGAGGAATTCTCATGGGTCTAAAAACTTACCTAATTTTTCCATTGATACCAAATAGCCTAATTAAGTTACAACCCCCACCTACAGACCCGGTCCTGCCACAGTCCCCTGATCATCACAGTTACAGCCAAACTTCTGTTTCTGATCAGATTTTTATCATTTTTCCCTTACTGCAGGAAAAAGAAAACTCCTCAACACTGTGGAAATGCACAAAGGCCATTTGGGAGTGCAGCTCCATTTAGGACAGCATTTACCAAATGTTTTCATCTCTAGGATTAAACTTGAGCAGGTGCTTACAAGTCATTTAACAGATGACCTGAATAAGCCTGACTCAGGTTCCTATTGTGACTTGGGGCTCAAGTCACATGTTATGAAAATCTGTTTACACATTTCCATCCCTCTCTTTTGATGTCCAATTTGGATTCTTTCATTCTCTTGTAAAGAGCAGTGATCTGCATGTGGCAGTCCGACAAATGCCAAGATGAAGACCGTTCACACAACAGGTTTGTAAAGCAACTGAATCTGCTCAAATGGTAAAACAGGCTGGGGGGGCTTCCCCAGAACATGCCAGACTAACTCTGCCTTGTGTTCTTAGAGCTTGGTGTGGACTTTTTGGCAAGCATCAATGCACAGGCTCTATCATAACTTAGATACTTTGTCAGTATTCAAGAGTATTACTTTAGCATCAGATTAAATTGTCTCTGTACTCCATCTCATTAACAAAGGATCCTTTGAGCACCAGAGGGCTTGAAGACAGGCTTAAACAGCTCTATGCTACATTCAATCCCTTGGCCCTGTAGGGCTATGTTAAATTCTGTCAGAACGTGGTGGTGGTCACAGCTCCAGCCCCCTTGCTGGCTGAGCCAGGCACATGCTGAAGCAAAGCCTCACAGCTCTCTGGATAACACGAGGCAGAACAGAAGGTACATGGCTGAGGTGAAGGGCTGGAAAAGGAGGATACACAGCTTTGCCTGTGCCACAAAACTCTGGCTGCACATGCCAGCCGAGAAAATGCCAATGGAAAGACGGCAGCCTCTTCAGCCTACTCGGCTAATCAACTCCTGCCCTTGGAATTGCGCTAGTGGTACAAAGGGGACTGAGGAATCCAGGATTCTGGCCAGCTGAACAACCCCAGAAGTCACAATTCTTTGCACAGACCAATCCCCAAATGACTGCTTCCACACCCACAAGTGAAAAATCAGCGCTCAAAACCTGACAATGGAGAAAATACACTTGATAAGCATAATTCCCTAGTATCAAACCAGACATGATTAACACTATTCATTTTAGTGTTCCTAAATGTTAATACATCCCAAGGTCCCTTCTTCTTTTTCTGTTTACTCTGTCCTCCTCTCTTTTCCTAGACGTTCTGATGGTAAAGCACTTTTCACTCTAACAAGGTCTCTCTTTGGAATAGCATCTTTAAATTATTTAAACACTCATTTGGTAAACAATGCAGTATTTTTAGCAATAAGGTAAAAATAATGTTGCTTTCTGAACTCATCCCAAAGGAAATATTGAATTATATGAACTGGTTTATTTCTTAATTGATAACAAGGTGTGCTCAAGGAGCTCCATACATCATGACATTATGATTAAAAACAAACTGTTAAATATGTAATTCTATGGAAAAAGAAATGCCTGCAAAAGCTCCCTACAGTAACTGTTACCTATACACAAAGATGCTTTTTTCATAGACTAAATGTGATGAAAACCACAAGAAGCTCTTGCCAAAAATAAGACTCTGCCTTAAGCATCTGCATAATATTTTTTTACATTCCATGGCAAAAGAAAGAAGAAGAAAAAAAAAAGCCTAACCCCTTACAAAAGCAGCCAAGAACCATCCCCATTTTAACCAGTGTTACCAAGGCACAAACTGGGAATGTTCAGCTGACACATACCCCACCTCAGCAGTGGGATGCAGCTCGCAGAGGTTCCTGAGATGCCACACCATAACATCCTATGAAGCAGGGATGCTGAAGAGACATCCCCACCACAAATATCAGCCCAATGGTAATGTAAGACTGTCATTATAAGGAAGAGGGGAAGAACCAAAATAATTTGCCTATGCATACATCCTTGCCAAAGGACTTTGCAAATTATTTGTGAAATTGCATGTCACAGTAGTGCCCCTACTGCGATCGTGCAATCCCTAGCCTGGATGGTGCAGTTCACTTCAAGTGAGACATTGAGTCAGTGTCAAAGCTGAGCGGCACTGAGGGTTCCTGCCTTACTCTGCTCCTGCAGCATCTGGCACTGTCTGCCTGCTTCCACACACAAAGCTCTCATTCCCTGCCCTTTTGTCCTCTTGAAGACTGCAGGAAACTTCTGAGTGATGACGAGTAGTTTTCACCTCTTTCCCCAACAGTATTTTCTAATGGGAAACAGGATGTTACTGAAGTTGCAGAAATGTGATGGGGACACCAGAAGAGACAGAAGGGCTGTTCACCAGTTTCACTAGTACAACCATAAAAATCACAGACTTCATTACTGTAGGAAAAGAAAACAGTTACTGCTCTCAGAGTGAGTAGCCTCTGTGTAGGCGTTAAGTTCACTTCTGATGTAGTTGATTTAAAACCTTTTGCTGTGATGGCAGTGTTGGTAAAAGCTTTAACCATAGTTTTTATGACGCTATTAAGTTTTAGTCATTTGTGGGTTTTGCAGTATATGAATACTATAGATGCCACCTTAATTAAAAGGTCTTGTCATCTTGTGCAATTAAGAAGAGAAAATGTACTCTCCTATGAATAGCCAGGAACAAATTGAGCAAGCTGCATTATACACGCTAAGTACACAGCAATTTTGTGCCCCTTCCCGTATCACATATATTCTCGAGCATTCAATACTTTCTAATAACCCTGCTACAATGTTTTATGTATAATTGACTCGTAAAGTACTAGTGCTATGGCATCTCTGACCGTTAATGACAACTAAGTTAAACAAAGTTCTACTCTGCAAATACATACAAAACTTTACATACATAGACTGCAGAAGGAAAACTGCTACATCTCTCAGGAATTTTGTATACAAACACCTCTTAAAAGAGACATTCTTTTCTGCAGAAGAAAATACCTAATGGATAATAACACAGTCTCTTTCCAAAGAGTACATAAGAGAAACACCACTTAAACAGACTTTTAATACCTGTGCACCCATTTAATTGGACAGCATATGCATATAAAGCAGATCATGCACGTAGCATTCACAGTCTACACATGAAAATGCACTTCCACAGCTACCTACAAGGAATTCCAGCAGATGGTTACCAGCATGTGTCCACACTTGTCAGCTGCAAACACATTCACCTTCATGAGCCTGGCTCAGTCTTCCAATTTTGACTCCAGCTCAAGGTCTTTCAAGATAATGAAGCAGGAAATGGTTGGTTGCCCAGGTTTGTGCCCAGAGGAGAGCTGCCTTCAGGGCCCGTGAGTAACTTCTGACCATAAGAAAAGGGTATGTTGCATCCATCTGCTGCTTATGCCCTTCATGCCCTGGGGCATTATATTGACTGGGCAGCAAGAAACCCAGGACCATCTCCCTGGGCCAGACAGACTAAAACATGCAGTTTACACCATCCGATCGGTCCAACACAGCTGCCAGGCCCAGCAGCTGAAACCCGCTGTAAAAAGTAGAAGGGCGTGAGATTGTACGTCATCTTCTCCAGTGAGGCCTGGGCTTTCGCTTGGACCTTTTGGCATTACTACAACGTATCACACAGTCATGTCAACTTCTCAGGGTTTGCTCCAGACTATAGAGTCAGTAAGATTTATGGCAATTTTTGATAGACATTCCCACAGGTCAATGCGGCATAGCCCTTGTGCCTGGGTCATAAGGAAACTGAACATACTCTCACTCAGCAGTCATGCACAATTCACGTGTGAATGAGGTAGATCATTACCATATGTAAAATATACCAGTTCTGTGGATGCCAGCTGAAGCAGAACCTCCTGCCTTTGGGCCTGTTTTTTAAGCCACATGGCTCCATTAGAGAACTTATACTTTAAAGGTGCTAGGTAAGTTAGGCTCACAGGTATGGCCAAAGGGATTTTACCTCAGAAGTCTCTTCCATCAGACAGTCCTTGACCAGACATTTGAGTGAAAGTGCACCTTGATGTACTTGTGGAAAACACTTTTTTCCCTTCTGTCTTGCAAACCACTAGGGTCTTCTGTTTGAAGAGCTGACACCTACTACCATCGAAACAATAACACAGTGGACTTAAGAGTAGTATCAGACAGCAGTAACTTGGGGGCTGGAAAGCTTACCAGCAGCAGAACAGACAATGCCCTCTTCCCTCTCAAGGAAAACTCCTCCCCCCACCCCCACACCTCCTTGGTGCTTTGACTCACCCAGGAGTTCCCCACACAGCTGCTCTAGCTTCTGGGAAGATCTTCACAACCTGCATAGAGGATCCTGGCTTGCTGCCTTGTCCCTGAAGTGCCCAGTGCTCCGCTACAGAAGGAAACTCCAAAGCTGCTCCTTGAAAGGAGCTTTTCCTCTTACATCCATGCCAGCAGCTACCTTTGGGGCTTAGAGCACCTCAAGCGCCTGTTTTCTGGCTGCTCTAAGCCTGCAGCATCTCCTTTGAAGTGCTGCAGCCTTTGGGGAGCATCCTGGGGCACTGCTGAGCTGCACAGGCAGGCAACAACTGCTGCAGCTTAGACAAGCATATGCTTCAGTGGAAGAGACATATTCTAGACAGGACAATCAGTCATGATCGCAGATGAGGTGAAGAGGAAAGGTTTTGGAAAGAACAGGAGAAATACAAAGGATACAGAAGGCTTCACAGCAAAAAAGAGCAATCTTATTGGCTGTGATGGTGGAAACTAAATAAGTGTAAATAAATTAATAATCCTACTGACAGCCTAAAGAGCAATTAGAATAAATATATTTAGGCATGGTCCCACTTGGGCAGGAGCTGAGCAGCCACTGAACAGCGGGACCCCTGCCAGAAACATCAGGTCCACTGTGCATTGGTGATGGAGCCACATCACACCTACACGCTGTACTGGCAGCACCCTTAGTGCTGATGGTACCCCTGGAGGCTGGTGGCACAACTGGCCTTCAGAGTGCGAAGTAACAACTAAACATTACTTGTATGTTAAAAAGACAGATAAATATGCATTAACATGCAACCTCTTATCAATTCCTGTCACTCTTCCCCTCTCTCAAAGCAGATACGGCTGTAATAGCCAACTAGCACCCAACTGCTCCTCAAGGACCCTTTGTAACACAGCCATCAGGAACCACATCTTCAAACTGTGGGCCTGAAGCTGAACAACATTCTCACGTGGGCAGGCCTTGGAAGCTGGCACAGACTGCTGCCTCCAGACCCTTTCCAGCTGAAGTCAATGACAGTAGCACAGAGTTAGTACAAGGAAAGAAAAAACCTGCATACTGCAGTAAACCGATTCAACAATAAACAGGCAACAGTCACCACTAAGCAAGCTTACCTCTCTGCAGTACTAGTAGAGCAAGCATGCATCTCGTTTACAGGCTGCAAGCAACTGCAATCCACTTACAGTTATTGAAATGCCCACTGGCAACAGGCATACACATGGATATGCTGCTCTTAAACTACTAGCCACCCAAGGACAGGACCAAAGCAAAAAGTTTGAATATAGATTAACAGACTCATAACTTTGCTTAAAAGTGTGCTGCACACTGGGGAGGCTAAGCTGGATGCTACATCAGTCTCTTAGCAGGGCTCCTGTCCATTAAAGAATAATTCACAGGAAATGGCTTCAGAGTGGATCAAAGCACAAAGGAGAGATGGGAAATTATAATTTTGAGAAATATATGCACAAACACCACATTTGGGCAATTCTAGATAGGTAAGCGCTATCCTCACCCCCCCCCCAAAGCTGAGCTGCAGCACCTGTCTAGTCTGAGCAGTATAAGTATCACCTAGATACTAACTATGCCATCTTCTGTACAGCTCTGGGTAAATATACACTACTGGACAAGATACAAACAGAAACGTATCTTGATTTACAAAAAAACCCTTCAGAGTATACCCGAGGTTTGCTGACCATCAGCACTAATCTGTGTTACTCACTACCATTATAAAGCATGAAATAGTCTACAAAAACCTTGAGTTACAATATGGGAAGAAAGATTACTGTATCACTTAATATTTTACTGTTGATGAAGTACCCTAGAACACTTTTGTCCCCTCATTTTACCTGAACATGTCAACTGTGTCCAGCATTCAGACACACAACTTTTTCTTTTAAATTAATGTGTGATCCACAATCCTTTGTGATTCAGCCATGTAAACCAAACAAAAAAAAAAAAAAAAAAGAAACCAGCAGAGAGAAAAAGCAAGCAGGAAACCATGTGGCTTGAAACCCAGAGGCTGGTACCCCACTCTGCACTGTGTGTTCTCATTATTGAGCTCAATTACTGACCCCTGCATACAAGTCCTTCCTCACAAATGATGGCAGGTTCAGTGCCTTCGTTTCTGGAGTATGCTGCCTGGTTTTGAACTTGAGCTGCTGAGAGAGTTTATGAGCAGAGCTGCTGTTTTATTTACTCTCAATTAATCATGCTCAACTGTAAACAAACTGTCTGTTTTAGTTCTGCTGACAATTATCCACTTGTCGACATCTCCCTCAAGTACCTTCAGCATCTGGCAACAGCACAAAACTGCTACATCAAAATGGACATTCTGTCTGAATACAAAGATAGAGGTGTGGCAGGTTTTCAGCTGTTCTCAAGCCCATCAGCAGTCAGGCTATATTGTTACTAATGCAATCAGACCACCTCCCACGGAATATTTATTTACAAAGGGGGAGGGCAGCCAAATTTTATTTACATTAGTAAGGCAGACTCACGAAAGAAACTAGTGGAGTCCCCCGACGAGCCCCTGCACCTCCCCCCAGAGGCAGAGGTGAGCCCCCCCTGCAGCCATGGGCCCCCTGCTCTGCTGGGCAGCCCGGCCCCGCTCCACCAGCCACCTTGCAAGGGGCAGAGCAGGACTTGCTGCTTTACTCTGTGGTGTTCAGCAGCTCCCAGGGTAAATGCAAACCGCTTACCAGTCCCTCCCCAAATACTTTTAGTATGAAAATCTTTCCACTCCTTGCTCCACAGCCTTTGGTCCCCAGAGCTCCCTTACTGGTCTTAATTCTGCCATTTTAAGCTTTTAAGATATAATTGTTCCTATTAGCTCAAAATCCTGCCTGCATTTTAACGCGGCCAAGCCTCGTGCTTAAATTGTTACCTACACGACAAAGTGCAGATAGCCTGGCACCTTTTTGGGTATGGCCAGGTGAAATCAGACGCTCCTTTTCCTCCGAGGGGCCGAAGGGAACGCTGCCAGGCAGCTCCGGGGCGCAGGCGGCCCCCCTCGGCGGCGGTGAGGCTCCAGGCGCTGGGCCCGCGGAGAGCATCACCTCGGACCGCAGAGGCGCAAACACAGCCTGTCTCAAACCCGCAAGTCTGTAGTATTACTTGATACATAATCCTGCTCTCGCAAAGCATCGAGAAAATCTGAGCAACTTCACTGGAAGGCAGCCCAGCGCGACACCTTTTCCGCAGAGAACCGAGCTTTCTTCCCAGGACAAAACACCGGGAGGCGGCCGGGGCCCGATCCCGGCGGAGCGGGCCGGGTCAGAGCCGGGGGGCGCACCGCCGCGGGTTGGCTCGGCGGGGCCGGGGCTGGGGCGGAGGGGCGGCCAGCCGCCCCGACACCAGCTAATCAATCCTTAGCTCCCTAATTGATTCTAATGACCTCGGCGTTCCGTCTCCTTCCGCTAATGAGCGCCCGCAGTCAGCGGCGAGCTCCGGCCGCGGCTCCCCGGCCGCTGCGCCCGGCCGGCCGGACCGCCAGCCGCCCCTTTAACCTTCTCCGCGCTGCGCAATTAATTGAGATATCTTTTATACTTGATGTGTTGTAAAATTAATGCCTAATTTATGTAATTAGTCAATTAACTATAATTCCAGCATATGGTGCCAAATGCCCAGAAGGTGTTCTTGTTTCCCAGGTACTTATTTTGATGTCATGAAATGCAGCTAATTAATTTTACATGCATATTAATTTCGGATCTATTTAGCGGCTCCCTTTGTGAAGGCAGATTTAATATTTGTCTTTCTAACCTTTTTGGGCAAATTCCGCGCGCGGTGTTGAGGTGGAGGTGACTTTTTAAACACGTTTCCATCGGTCTCCCTTTCCTCTGCGGAGCCTCCGCCGACACCGGGTCGATCCCTCCTGCGTGAGGATGCACAAGGGCTGATTATCTATAGCTTCCCGCGCGTCTATAACTGTCGCAAGATACGGCTATTGAATTTAAATCCGATTAATATTTAATATTAAACATTTCTGAGGGAATTTTTGTTTGTTTTTTGCAAAGCACAATATCCCACGGACATTTTTTTTTAAATAGCTGCTCTTAATACAATGCTCCTTGGAAAAATTATGAGAATTGAAGTATCGCCTAATTAGAAAATGAGCGTAATCCCGCTCGCTGCCTTCGGATCTCCGCAGCTCCTAACGGCGCTGGGGAGCGCGCCCTGCGCGGCCCCGCTCCCGGCCCGGGCCAGCAGCCCCGCTGACCCCGGCGAGACGCTTCGGTCACGCTTCTGCCGCGTTCGGGCGGAGGCGGCCCTTGATTTTGTCCGGGAATCTAGGAAAGAGGAGATTGTTCCTCTTCTTCCTGCAGTTTGTGCAGAGATTAAGGGGTTAATCGCATCGCGGGCTTTCCCGCTCCCCAGATGTTGAGAGAAGTAGAAAAAAAAGATGGAACCCGGAGCCTGCGCTTCAGATTCCCAGCGATCCTCTCTCCCTTGGCTGCAGCAGCACTAACTGCCGCGTTAGACGCAGCTCTGGGCCGAGGGGAGCGCGGAGCGCACCTGGCCGAGGGTGCGGGGCTGGGCGGGCGCTGCCGCCCCGGGGGTCGCTGCCCCCCCAGCGGCAGGGCGGGCGCCGGCTCCTCCGGGCGTCTGCGCCAGTGCTGTGGCGTCATAAAACTTTTATCCCCCTTTCTGGATAAATTAATGAGCAATTTAATTAATAAAATCAGAGAGTAGCGTAAGTGCTATGATAATGAAGTTAAATGAGCGCGCAGTAAAATATTCACTAATCCAGCACATTGGCAAATGCCCCCTTAATTCTGCTTAGCACTAAAAGGGTTTTGAGCACCATAATGAGATTCCTCTGTCTGCTAATTAATTGACACTCTCCTGAATATTCATATGTGCTAGCACCAATACGTTCCTAATTGCACCGTGGAATGGATCTCAGAGGAAAGTAAATCGCCATAGACTTAATTAAAATAATGTATGCCAGATCCAGCTCGCTGAAGACGAGACATTTGCCATCAAGAGGTGTAAGAAAGTGGCACCTGGGTTGGAGCGAAAAATGAGGGGAAAATCTTCATCCGTCCCAAGGAGAAGTCAGCAGGGGCTGCCAAGCGCCAGGCTGTTCAGCCCGGAGCCCGGGGCGCCAGGCGGCACCGGCCGCCGCTGCTGCGCTCCCGGGGCGGGCGGGCCCGGCTCACGGCGGCGGGGTAACCGCACTGCGCGGCCCGGGGCGCGGAGCCAGCGGGCTTCGCACAGCGCGGCGGAAGAAATCTGGTCAGGGATGCCCTCTACAGAGGCGTTCAGGGAAAACCGTTTGTCTCCGACGAGGGAGGGGAGGAGGGGGAGGCAGAGAAGGAGAGAGGGAGCAGCCACATTTGTAAACTTTTCCTTGAGGGGAATCCGGTGCCTTTGAAGCTCGGTCTCCGAATGGATTGTTCTTTGCACCTCCAGACTAATACTGTGAGCTAATATTGTACATTTAAATTGTTCTGCTGTTAAAAGCGTGGCAAGTTGCACCGAGAAGCGGGCGGCTGCCTCTGCCTTCGCCCCCCGCGCCGGGGGAGCGGGCGGTGGCGGCGCCCTGGGCCCTGTAGCGGGCACCCTGCGCCCGGGCCGCGCAGCCCCCGCCGCCGAGCACCGCACGGCACTTCGCTAGGGCTCTGCCTTCCCTACCAGCTCAGGAAACGAAACGGAACATTGGTTTCTTGGAAAAGACAGCTTTTAAAAAAATCACCACAGGTTAGAAACTAAAAAGAGTTTATTTGAAGACATACAAATGCATATTTATTATACACATGTAGGCATTAACAATGTAAATTACACCGCCAGCACTTGCTGGTTGTTTATTCATTAGATCTTTAGAAAATCTACATTGCCTGCAGATAGCGGGATGATAATGTGAAATACACAAGCAGTTTACCCGGGCAACTCCGCCCAGCTCCGCGCAGCCCCGCGCAGGGTTACCAACAGGTCCGCGGGGCCGGGCGGCTGCGCCGCGGCGGCAGGGAGCGGCGGGCCGGGCTGGGGCCGGGCTGGGGCCTGGCTGGGGGCCGCCCGCGCCCCTCCCGCTGCTGGGGGCTTCTCAGAAGTGTCGCTGCCGCGACAAGCAAAGGGCTGGGCCGGCCGAGGCCGCCGGCCCCCAGCCCTCGGGGCCGGGCTGTCGCGGATCGTGGCCCGAGAGCGCGAACCGGGAGGGCAGTGCTTCCTAGCGGGGGGCACACGGGGGGTCTCCCCGCAACCACGGAGCGGGCATCTCGCTCCCAGAGCTCAGGAAACTCTGCCTGCCGTTCGCAAGATATTCCCTCCCCAAAGGAAAAAAAAATCCTCTATCAAATTCTTTCCTCTTTAGCCGACTAAATGCTACAGCTGTAAGACTACAGCATCTCTCGATAATAAAAACAGAGAAAAAATATAAGGGAAGAAATCGCTGCGGGGGAATCTTTTCTCAAGTTAGATCCAAAGAACCTCTTCCAGGAATGAAATATTAAAGAAGGTTAATATGGTTTTTGCTGCAGCGCTGAGGGTTGATGGGAAGACGGGAGCTTTGCTCGCGTCGTGAGGGTGGCAGCCGGGGAGCCGGGGCAGGCGCTGGGTGTCAACAAACGCAGGGACGCGCTGGAAGCCGCGAGGCTCGGAAAAGGCAGCCAGCGCCTGGGCTGCGCCGGCCGGGCCGCCCCGCTGCCCTTCCCCTCCCGGGGCGCCGAGCGGGCGGCGCTGCGCTGCGCGGTGCGGTGCGCCCCCGCCTTGCCCCGCCGTGAGCGCAGCCCAGCGCATGCCGTGCCCAGCGGGTCCCGCAGCACGGGGAGGGGCGGGCAGCGCTGCCGCCCCCGGGGACACGGCGTGCCCCCCCGCGGCTTCTGCCCTGTGAGACGGGCCCGGGCTCCGCCTGTGCGGGCGCGGGGGCCCCCCGGCCCCGCCCGCCCCGCCCGCGGCCGCTCGGTGGGTGGCGGCGGGGGCGG